>NW_022104553.1:22941610-22949643 GCF_000313985.2 Echinops telfairi | reverse complement strand
AGGGGTCCCCATCCACCTCCTCCCTCAGACCCAGGGGTCCCTATCCCCTCCTCCCTCAGACCCAGGGTTCCCCATCGCCTCCTCCCTCAGACCCAGGAGTCCCCATCCCCTCCTCCCTGAGACCCAGGGGTCCCCATCGCCTCTTCCCTCAGGCCCAGGGGTCCTTATTCCCTCCTCCCTCAGACCCAGGGGTCCTTATTCCCTCCTCCTCCTTCAGACTCAGGGGTCCCAATCCCCTCCTCCTCAGGCCCAGGAGTCCTGGGCCCCAGCCCCTCCCTCCCTCAAACCCAGGAATCCAGCCACCTCCACCACCAGAAGTGGGGTGTCTGACCTGCCCTGTTCCGTCAGCGGAACCCTGTCTTCTCCTGATTCCCCCACCCAGGGCTCCGCGCAGCTATGTCTCTCCTCCTGCTGGTGGTCTCTGCCCTTCACGTCCTCATCCTCATCCTGCTTTTCGTGGCCACCTTGGACAAGGTAAACGGGCTCTGGCCCCGCCCCCTTTCCCTTTGGAAATCCCTACTTTCCCCGCCCCCCTCCCCACCTTGCCCCATGGCTTCACCTTTTCCTAGCCCCGCCCACGGGCGCCCGACCCCGCCCACTTCCCTTTCCTAAGCCCGCCCTCTCTTCTCTGTCCACCGCAGTCCTGGTGGGCCTTCCCCGGGAGGGAGTCCCTGAACCTCTGGTACGACTGCAAGTGGAACAGCAGCACGGACATCTGGAGCTGCGGTAACGTCAGTGAGAATGGTGAGCGGGGCGTGGAGGGAGCGCCAGTCTTCTCCGGGTCCCGGGAACCCGATTGGGAACCCCCGCCTCTCCAGGGAGCCGGGACTCCCGGGTTTGAGGGTGGAGGAAGTGAGTGGGTTCGGGTGCCAAGGCTGAGTGAGTAGGGCCTGTTCAGGATCCATCCATCTGGGATCCTACTCCCAACTCACTCATGGGCACCAAGTTGGTTATAACTCATAGAAACTCTGCAGGACAGGGTCGAACTGCCCCTGTGGGCTTCCCAGCACTCTTAACTGTTGATGGGAGCAAAAGGCCTCGCCTTTCTCCTGACACACAGCTGTGGGTTTGAACTGCTGGCCTTCAGGGTAGTGGTTCAATGTGTAACCCACTCTGCCACCAGAATTCCGCTCTCTTGAGATAAATCAAACCCAACCCACTGTCATCAAGTGGAAGCCAATTCCACACCTTATAGACCAGGCTAGAGCTGCCTGCTGTGAGTTTTCAAGACGGTAACTCTTTGGAAGTCAAAAGCCTCATCTTTCTCCCTCAGAGCGGCTGGTGGTTGCAAAGTGCTGACCTTGCAGATAGTGGTGGGTTAATACACTAGACTAAAGGGCACGCTCTGAAGGGCCCACCCACCCACCTAATGATTCAAAAAAGGGTGTAGGCCACAAGCTACAGATCTCTAAGGACTGGGAGGTAGCCCCCAGGTTTCTGAGGAGATGGAGTTAGGTCTCCAGTGTTCTTTTTTTAAAAAAAAAACATTTTATTAGGGGCTCATACATCTGTTATCGCAATCCATACAGACATCAATTGTGTAAAGCACATTTGTACATCATTCTCAAAACATTTTCTCTCCACCTAAACCCCAGACATCAGGTCCCCATTTTCCACCTCCCTCCCCGCTCCCCTCTCCCTCATGAGCCCTTGATAGTTTATAAATTGGTGTCTCCAGTGTTCTAAGGAAATGAGGCTGGTATTACAGATGGGGGTGCTGGGGTGGAGATGGAGCTCAGGTTCTCAAAGTTCCAAGAAGGCGGGGCTAGAATGTTGGTAAAGTTATAAAGGGGTGGGGCTAGAGACACATCAAGGTGCTAAAGCAGCAGGCTTGCATCCTCCCAAGTCTCTAAAAGGAAGGGGCTGAATCCTGCCAGGGTTCTAAAGGGTTAGAACCCAATGCTTCTGAGTTGGGAAGCCGTGAGCCCACATCCCATCTCTGATTCTAAATGAAACAAGATGCAGAAGTGCTTCCGCCTCAAGATAAAACATTTCTTTAAAAAGTTGGTTCCCATGACCTCGCCTCAACATTGTGGAGGCAGCCAATGCCGAAGGGCAAGAAAAAGAAATTAGCATAAAGGTTGGAAAGGAAGCTGTCTCTGTCCTCCATCATCCCAAAGAGGGTGCCTGTTCACGTAGAGCATCTTAAGCGAATTTGACACGCAGCTGCCAGAACTGATGAGAGCATTGAGCAAGGTCTCAAGATGCCATTGGTATCCAAGGAGGGATATTGGGGACTTCAGATTTTGGTGGGGGGTAGACATGGAAAGAGAGAAGGCAAATGATGTGCATATAAAAGGGGCAGGGCCTCTGGATCCCCCACCCCCCCACCCCCTATGACCTCCTCCTTTTCCTCCTCCTCCTGCAGGTTGGCTGAAAGCGGTGCAGGTACTAATGGTACTCTCCCTCATCCTCTGCTGCCTCTCCTTCATCCTGTTCATGTTCCAACTCTACACCATGCGGCGAGGCGGGCTCTTCTATGCCACCGGCTTCTGCCAGCTTTGCACCAGTGAGCACTAGCCCCCCACTCCCACCCCCCCAGGGACTTAGGGGATGGTCGGGAGGGCACGTGACAGGACGTTGGGGCCCTGCAATGGAAAGAACCTCCAACAGCTTAAGGACCACCTGAGGTGCCTCTCTCGGTGGCCACCCGTGAGAGATTGATGGGAGTTTTTGGTGACTAATTGATGGCCCAAGTGTGGGTCCCTGAATCCGGGGGAAATTGGCATGTGAGACTCAAGGAGCCAGGACTGGGAAAAGAGGCCTGGGCAAGTAATTTAGGTCCCAACGATGGAGTGGGGCTGGGGAGGGGGCCATGAATCACCAAGAGAATTTTGAAATATCACAACGCCAAACATTTCCCACGAAGTCCCTTCTGACTCTTGGTGGCACCATGTGATGGAGTCAAACTATGTGCGCCCTCACGTTTTCAAGATGAAGCCGCTTCAGAAGCCATTGGCCAGGCTTTTCTTCCTCAGGCACCTCAGGGTGGGTTGCGAACCACCAACCTCTCAGCTTCTCTGTTAGTAGTTGAGCCCTTAATCATCCTGCGCCACCCAGGGATGTCCGATTCACCAGGGTGGCGGTATGATAATGGCAGCCAGCAGAAACATGGCTGCCCTGGCATCAAAATAGCTGCTCCCATGCTCGCTGCTGACCCTGGGCCCCACCTGCTGTGTACCAGACACTTCAGGGGGTTGGACTTCCCCTTGTTTCTTAGACTTCAGGTGCATAAGACTCCCTTAATCACAACGCGCTCCCGCACGCCCCCCGCCTCCCACAAATGAGAAACTGCGGTTCGGAGTTGATTCCGATCAGTTGAGATCTTATAGGACAGACTAGACCTGCCTTCAAGGTTTTCATCTTGATAGAAGCCGGTTGCCACATTTGTCTCGCTGGGAGGATCAAACCGCAGACCTTTCTGTGGCGCTGTCCGGCGCTGAATTACTGCGCTACCAGTCTGCCTTTCAGTTCACCATAGTCCTCAATTCGTGGGCCAGTAGCCTCCTTTTGCTTTAATTATTCACGATTTGCTTGGGGGGCAGGAAAAAATCTATGCAGTCGTCCTATTGTTCGAATGGGTAGCCAGGGACCCATGGAGATGAAACTGTCCAGAACCTCTCTGAAATAGGCTCAGGGCATGGCGCTGGGGGAATGAACTACAACTCCCAGCAGGTAGCAGAGTCCCCCACTCGTCCTTCGGGGCTTCGTTGCCCCGGGGACTTGTGGGAAATGTAGTCTTCTTGCGGGCCCGGCGTGACGCGCTGTTTCCTTCGCCCTGCAGGCGTGGCGGTGTTCACCGCAGCTTTGATCTACACCCTCCATGCCCGGGAAATCCTGGGAAAGGAAGCCCAGGGGGGCAACTTCGGCTACTGCTTCGCCCTGGCCTGGGTGGCCTTCCCCCTCGCCTTGATCAGCGGCGTCGTCTACATCCACTTGCGGAAGCGAGAGTGAGCACCTTGCAACCCTCGCCGCTCCCAGCCCCTCTGCTTCACCCGAAAGCCCCCACTCCCCAACGTCTTCCAGAAAATAAAACCATCCAACCGCGGACCCTGCCTTCGCCTCCTTCCTTCCTTTCCCCAGTAGCCCGGGCTGCTTGCACCTGGCCGCTAAGGTAGAGGGGGTGGGGTGGAGGGGCGGCAGGATTCCTGCAACCGTCCTTCTGGCACAACCCCCAAGCCTCTCATCTCAGGACCCCGGAGCCCCACAGCACGCCTGCACCTGGCCCCCGAACTCCAGCTACTTCGGGCAAAGAACCAAACCCCGAGGATCTGACTCAGCAGATCCCATCCAGATCCAGGGCTGCCCGGATTCTCTTCTCTGGCGCAGGCTCCGTCCCGCCGTCTCTTCTTGGGACCTGGGCGTGTTATAACATGGTTGGTCTTCAGTTCTCTCTCCTCTCTGACTTTCTGACCCCCTCTCTAGAACTAGAATGGGACCTTTTCCTTCTTGGGAACCCAGTTTCCCTCCCTCCCTGGACCCCCACCACTCTTCTCCCTTAGGCCACCGCTGGCCCTCAGGACACCTGAATACAAGGTATATCCCTCCTCCTGGAAGACCCCTGTCCAGACCAGAACGGTGAGAGCAAGGGGCACCAGCTGAATTTTATTCCCACCCATAGGCCCCCTCTGCTCCGTGGGAGAAAGATGAGGCAGTTTTGTTCATGTGAAGATTTAGAGGCTCAAACTCTGAGGAACAGGGCCACTCGGTGTCACTCTATGAGGTCACTATGAGGCGAACGTGACTCGATGGCAGTGGGTCTGGGTTTTATCGGTGCCCTTGTGGTGCAACGGGTAAGCGCTCAGCTGCAGACCAAAAGGTCAGAGGTTTGAGCCCACACCATGGAAGAAAAGATCCTACCATTCTCTCCCCCCACGGTGACCCGCCTGGGAAACTCTAGGGGGGCAGATCTACGCTGTCACAGGGAGAGTCGCTGTGAGTTGAGAAATCAACAAGATAGCACCTAAGCAACCACCTCCCCGGGCACTGTACCTTCGTGCAGTGACCAGCCTGAACTGTACACAACCACCCTAACCCGTTACCCAGCTCAGGGAGACACCCTGGGGGGATCTTCTCAGAACATCGGGGCCTCCTCTCTTAAGACTCTTCTCTGGCCCACTCAACGCCCTGCCACCGAGTGGATGCCAACTCACGGCGACCCTATGGGGCAGTGCAGAATCGCCCCTGCGACTGTCCAAGGCTGTAAATCTTTATAGCAGCGAGAAGCCTCCTTTCTCCCCACGCAGCACCTGGTGGTTTCAACCTGCTGGCCTGGCGGCTAGCAGCCTAATGTGTCACCAGCTAGGTCTCCGGTTTCTCGGACCCACGGTGTGTCTTTTCGCACCAAGAACCCAGCCTGCCTCTGGCTCTGTGGCTTGCGCTTTCAGGGACACACCCACGTCTATTAGCCACCCCCACCCCTACCCCACCCCACCCAGCTCAAGGACTCCCGGAGAGCCCTGGCGTCCTTTCACATCCCGCAGGCCCCTCCACCCTCATTGGCCTCACCCCACTCATCCAAGGCTCATACAACATGATTTATTCCTTTGGGTGGGGTTAAGGGCTTAATGGGTGCTCATAAATATTAGGCAGGCCATTCGCTGGCAGTGGGGCGCTCCGGACCGAGGTAGTTTCTGTTGGAAGAGTGAGGGACCCGGGTCAGGAAAGGCACCAGAGGCTGCCGGGAGCCTGAGTAGGAATGAGTCTTGGGGAGAAGGTGGTCTCCAGTTCTCACAGCCTTCCGCCTGGCCCCCGGGGCTCCCGACCCCTTCAGCCTGGACCAGCTGAGCAGCAGCTGACCAGATGGCCTGCGGGCCACACAACAGCAACTGATGCGAAGATCTGGTTTCCTTTCGGCATCTCAGATCGGTGGTTTCGGATTGGTGGTTTCAGGGCAGCCACAACTGGCTTGCCCAAGTGGATGGTGCCCAGCAGCTGTCGCTGGCAGTTTGCCAGGGGCAAAGGGCTTTCATTGGCTGCCGGCTGGGGCCCGCTTTGCGCACAGGGCGTGCAGCCTGCCGGCTAAGACAGTTTTGCGTAGCCTCCGGAGGGCACCGTTGAAATGTCCCAGGCAGTTTAGACTAGACGCTGCTGCGCAGCTGCACGCGGCTGCCACCGCCCTCCTCTCACCCCCTCCAGCCCAACGGGGCACTTCAGGCGGGGGGTGGGACTAAGCAATAGCTAGCCTGGCAACTGGGGACCGCCCTGACTGGCCGCTCAGCCTGACCCTCAGGTGAGAGCGTTGGGGCGTGGCTAAGCAGTGGCTGTGATGGACAGCTTGTAAAAGAGGCGGGGTTTAGTGTCTAGCCAGGTGGGTTTGCAGGTCCCTGCCTCCAGGATGATTGCAGTTATAAGTTGTCACTGCGTGGTGGTGTGGCCTGGGGAGGTTCAGGAAGGACCGAAGCCAGAGGGTCCAGTTTGGGGAAGCCCGGGGGCGGGTAGATTCCGATGCTGGGGGTCAGGACTTGCAGGTGGGCCAGGGCCCGCGCCCCGTTGAAGGCCACTTCGCAGCCTGACTGGGCCAGGAGCCAGCTCTCCACCTCCGACTGGAGCCACCGAGACGTCTCTGTGGGGCGGGGAGGTGGGGTGGAAGGCAGGTAGGTGTGAGTAGATTCAAATGGGAGGGGTGCAGGGCAGGAAATTGGAGGCCTGGGTCTGGGGGAAGCCTGAGAATTCAGGAGAGCTGGGAATGTGACAAGGGGGGTGGGCAGGAGGCTCAGTTTCGGGGAGGTTCTCCTCTGGGAGGAGGCCTTGGGCTTAGAGACAGTCTGGGTTCCAGGAGGGACAGGGCTGGTGTGTGGTTTTGTCTTCTGGGGGGACTGATGTCAGGGGTCCACATAGAGAGGGAAGGGTGCGGCCCTCACATATGGGAAGGAGAAGGGAAATGATAAGACCGGCGTTCCACTGGGGGGCCCCCCTGGAGGTTGGGGTCAGAAGAGGGATGTCCGGGCAAGGAGGAACCAGGTAGAGGGGGAGTGAGGTCACCTGGGGAATCGGTCAGGTTTCCCAGCAGGTGTTGGGAGGGTGGGTGAGAGAGAAGTAACAGGGGGGCAGGTAGCATGGCCCTGGCTTGTCACTGAGGGGGGGGTCTCAGTGGGAGAGCATCAGCCCCATTGGGGCAGGACTGCATTTCATCCGGGCAGCCAAGGGGAGGCGGGGTCTCCTGGGGTAAGAGGTAGCAATTGACTGAGCCTGTATATTGTGGGTGGGGCTGTACCACTTGTGGGCGGAGCCTCAAAATGCTAAGGCGGGGCCTCTTTGTAACAAGGCGTGGTTCCCTGGCAACTGAGGGGTACATCTCAGATCCGCCGAGGGCTTACCTTGGGGTGGGCCGCTCATGGCCTCTGGGTGCCGAGCTAGGAAGCTGTGCGCCAGCAACGCCTCCTTGGCGTGCTCCTCCTGGGCGCGCAGGGTCAGGGCGCTGAGCAGCTCCGAGTTGTTGGATGTGCTGCGGTAGTAGAGCATGTGCGCCAGCTCCAGAGCCTGCATGCTGCGTCTCTGGCCGAACATCTGCAGCAGGACAGGGGGTCCTCGGGTACTCAGGCCCCAGCCGCGGTGGGGGGTGGGGCGTGTCCAGCTGACGCCACCACCCATGCGCGCGCTTCCTCAACCACCACCCCACCACCGCCAGCTGACTGGATTTCTCCCACAAACTCACGGGGCTTGGATTGATAGAGTGACATACAGGTTCGCACCCCACTAACTCCCAGGCCAACCCCACCCTATAGATTTCAGACATCAAAATCGCACACTGGATGGGTGCTCTGGGTATGGATGGAGGGACT
The DNA here is from genome assembly GCF_000313985.2 of Echinops telfairi. Classification (NCBI taxonomy): domain Eukaryota; kingdom Metazoa; phylum Chordata; class Mammalia; order Afrosoricida; family Tenrecidae; genus Echinops; species Echinops telfairi. The sequence goes on along the minus strand of NW_022104553.1, from coordinate 22,941,859 downwards.
GGGAGCAGGAGCAATGACAAAGGGTGGCCTTGAGTATAAGAACACCCACTGCGGCAACAAAGCCCACATGGAAGAAGCACACCATCCTGTGTGACCACCAGGTGCCGAAGGGATCCGTTATCAGGCATCAAAGAACAACAAATCATATCATTGTGTGCTCACCTCCCAAATACAATTGCTGAAGACAAATGGGTGCATAAGCAAATGTGGTGAATAAAGCTGATGGTGCCTGGCTATCAAAAGATATAG
>NW_022104553.1:22924311-22940434 GCF_000313985.2 Echinops telfairi | reverse complement strand
GATTTTAGGGAGAAAATATTGAACAACATAGAAAGCATATTTAAAACAAAGTGGGAGGGGGAGAATACAGTCACTGTGCCAGAAAGGGTTGGTTGACATTCAACCCACCATTTTTGGAGGTCACACACGATCAAGACCTAGTGGCAATGAAGGGAGAAGTCCAACCTGCCCAGAAGGCATGGGTGTACCACACGCTCCAGGAATTGAGGTAATACCAGTTGGGATCTTTCAACACATGGATGAAATGCTGGGAACACCCACTCATCTCTGCCAAGAAATCTGGAAGACATCTACCTGCCCAACCGGCTAGAAACTATTCATCCTGCTCCCGAGCATTCCAAAGAAAGGTGACTCACCAGAATGTGGGAATCATTGAACAATATCATTAATATCACATGCAAGTAAAATTTTGCTGAAGATTGCTCAATAACGGAAGCTGCCAGAAAGTCAAGCCAGACTCAGAGGAGGACATGGACTGAGGGTCAGTTATCATTGCTGACATTACAGGGCTCTTGACTGAAAGCAGAGAATCGCGGAGAGATGCTGACCTGTGTTCTCTTGATCGTGTGGCTCATGTCAAGAGTAATATTGCACAGAAGAAGAATTCCAAAACAATTTCTGTGCTCGTGCAGAACTCGTAGTACACAGACCACGAGGCAGTTGTTCCCAAAGAGCAGAGGAAATACGTGTTTCAAATGCAGGAAAGGTGGTAGGCCTTCCTCTTTTTATGGACCTTCTACTTTACCACCCATGATGCCCTTCTCCATGGACTGCTCCCTCCTGATAACCTGCCACGGGGCAGTCCCTGAAACACTCACTAAGCATAGCACTTCCCCTGCCCACCACACTCACACTGACTCTCCCTCACACTTGGCTCTCCATGGGGGTAGGGGGGCAGCCCCACTGTCTACCCAGCCCCAGGCAAGACCAATGGGGAGTGTCCTTGTCCCCACCTCTGGGGCTGTGTGGAGGATGGGCAGGAGTCTAGATCAGAGAGGAAGCTTAAGGAGACTCCCCGGAGTCCCTGGCACGTGGCCACGGGGACCAGGGGGCAGCAAAGAGGTGGAGGGAGGGCTGACATGGAGGCAGGCACATTATGGGGTATGGAGAAGGCAGTTTCTGGGGTCTGGGCCATGAAAAGATAGGGGAAAGGCAGGGGTCATCCAAGGAGAGGGAACCTGGGGCAGGCAGGCATTGCGCTCAGCTTGGCGATACTGGGCATGGGGCCTGATTGGCACAGAGGATCTCTCCAGGGTGGCTGCTCCAGGTGGGGTGTGGCAGGGAGGGGGGGTGGATGGGGTGCACTGATTGAAGAAAGAGTATAAAGAGGGGCTGTGGGCAACCGGAAGTGGATGAGGCCTTGGAGGAGAGCGAGAGGGAGGAGAGGCGCCCAGTAGGGAAATCAGGCACCCTGAGGGCTCTCAAGCTAAGTGGGCTACACATTAGGCTGCTAACCACAAAGTCAGCAGTTTGAAACCACCAGGCACTCCGAGTTGAAAGACGTGGCTGGCTGTCTGCTCCCATAAAGATCCACACATTCTATATTGTTGAGAACAAGGGGGGTTGGAGCAGAGACTCCAAACCCATCTGTAGACGATAGGACATCCCCTCACAGAACAGTCACAAGGAAGGATGAACAACAGAAACGTGGGTGAAGGGAGATAGTGGTCAGTGTAAGATAAGAAAACAATAAGAATGGATCATTTATTAAGGGGTCACGAGGGTGGGAAGAGGGGGAGGGAGGGGAAAAAAGAGTTGATACTAAAGAGTTCAAACAGAAAATAAATGTTTAGAAAATGATGGCAACCTATGTACAAATATGCTTGATACAATTGATGTATGGAATGTTATACGAGCTGTAAGAGCCCGCTTCTCTGGGGCAGATCTCCTCTGTCCTGCAGGGTGGTCGTGGGTCAGAAGTGACTCCAGGACAGTGGGTTTGGTTCTGGGTGGCTCTGACTTGAAAAGGCTCGGGGAGGTGAGTGTGGGACAGAAGAGTCCAGAGAGACGTGAGAGGACAGCAGGAGGGGTCTGAGAGGGGGGCCTGCAGCCAAGGCAGATCCAGGAAGGGGACAGAGGGACAAGTGGGCAGGGCCGGGGCGAAACACGTGTCCCAATAGGACGACATGAATCTGGGCCCCTCCAAGACTCCCAGCCACCAGGGCCGCTGCGAGAGAGAGCCAGTGCCTCCCTCTGAAATGGGCCCCAGGTCTTTCCCCTGGACACCCTCCCCCTCACCGCTGTGTGCGCGCTCAGGCTTACAGCCCTTCCCGGGTTCTGTTGCCCAAGGCCAGAGTCCAGGTCCTCACCTCGATATTCAAGGCCTTTGCCACCCTCTGAGGCCCCACCTCGCTGCCCTGCATCAAGCTGGGCTCAGCTGCTCCCTTCTGGGCCCTGTTTTACCCACCCTGAAACCTCCCCTCGAGGCCTGGTGGGGAAGCGAGTGGCTGCTAGCTGGAAGGACAGCCTGTGAACCCTAATGGCTCACTGTTCAGGGGGAGAAAGACTTGGCTGCCGGCTTCGTAAAGACTTCCGGCCCTCGGGGCACTGCTCCCCTGTCTCAGGGTCGCCATGAGTCAGGAATACTGAGGCCCACTGCAGAAGCCCTGCAAAGGTGCCTCACTTCCACTGGGGGCCTCCTGGGCGCCTCAATGACACAGCCTGTCGTTCTTGGTGGGACTTGTCATGGGCCTGCGGCCCAGCCTGCAGGAATGGCCGGAGCAGCTTGATACGCAGTGAACTGGCAAGTGGACAGTTGCCTCCAACAGACGTTCAGTACCCGCCCTGGGGCCTGTGCCCTTGGGAGAGGCAAGAAAGGGCAGCCCCTCAGCCTTCAGACCGGGCACCCGCCCTGGCCAGCAGAGCCCAAGGCAGGCATCAGCTTCTCCTCGCTCCCCAGGTGAACTGCCTGGGCAACAGAACACGGCGAGCCTGCAACCACACTTGGCAGAATTGGGCAGGGAGGCACATGCCAGAGATGCCGCTTGGGCGGGGCCGCAGGAAGCTGCATGGACAGTCAGGCCACCCCCTCCCTTGGGGGACAGAAACGCTGTTGGTGTCCGGCATGGCCGGTGTCATTTCCATCCCACCAGCCACTTGTCCCTTGGGAGAAAGATGCAGCTGTCCCGTCCCATGATTGACACTCTCGGGAACCCCCGGGGCAGATCTCTTCTGTCCTGTGGGGCGGCTGTGAGTTGGAATCGACCCGATGGCAATGGCAGTGATAAGGGTCCAGAAGGCCAAGGACCCGGCAGTGTAGTCAAGTCACAGGAACAGTTTCCTGAGGGCCTGGTTTCCCTTCTCCCACATCCCCAGGAGGGAGGAGTTAGGGCCTCCCTCATCCCTGGCTTTCCAGATGTGTGCACGGAGGCACCCGAGAGGGCAAGCAATTCATTCCAGGCCACACCTGTCGGAAGATGGGAGTGTCCCCTGTCAACCCAGGCAGTCTGCCTCCAAAACCCACATCCTGGGCCCTGGGCCTCAGCTGCCTCTGCAGGCTCTCACTCACGCCAGCCACTGGGGCCCGCCCTTCAAGGATTCCCTCCTGGAATCCTCACCACAGGCGCTGTGGGCAGGCCCCACTGCGGGCTTCGCTGTTTGTCCAACGATGTCAAAACCCAGACCCAGAGGGTTTAAGAAACCTGCTCAAGGTGGTGCCGAGCAAAGGAGGGCTGGGACGTCCGTATGGGAAGAAGGTGGGAGGGAGGGAAGGAGGAGGGAATTAGAGAGGGAGGGGAGGGGAGAAGGGAAGCTAGAAAGAGGGGAAAGAAGGACTGACACGCCCAGGCTCTGGGCAGGATCAGCGCACAAAAGAATAAGCCCAATGGGTGGACCAGGCACGGGAAGGAACGCCTAAGGGGGCGGGGCGTCAGCTCACCTTGGTGGCGCGCAGCCCCATCAGGGCTGCGAAGAGCAGCAGCAGCAGGGAGGTGCCGACCTTGAGGTCCGTGAGCACCACCATGCCCACGTTGACGAAGAGGGCCATGCCGGACACGAACAGCGTCAGGTTGAGCAGCGCGCGCTGCAGCGTGGGCGTGCGCACCTTCAGCTCGGGCAGCAGCTGCTCCAGGCCCTCCAGCGGCGTGTCCTTGAAGCACTTTAGCACCAGGTGCCCTCCCCTGGTCCGGGCTGCCAGCACCACCCGCTTAAAGTACCTCCTAGGGGGCGAGAGATTCCAAGTGAGGCTGCAGGGCAGGTAGAAACTAACCCCGCTGAATGTACAAATGCGCTTCACACAATTGATGTATGTATGGATTGTGATAAGAGTTGTATGAGTCCCTAATAAAATGATTTTTAAAAAGCAAAAAAACGGGGAGGGAGGGGAAAAATGAGGACCTAATGCCAGGGGTTTAAGTGGAGAGGAAATGTTTTGAGAATGATGAGGGCAATGAATGTACAAATGCGCTTTACACAATTGATGTATGTATGGATTGTGATAAGAGTTGTATGAGTCCCTAATAAAATGATTTTTAAAAAGCAAAAAAAAAAACCCCAAAACTAACCCCTCCCCCACTGCCTGAGTGTCGGGGCTTGGGGGGAGCTGTAACTCTTCACAGGGGTAGAAAACCTCGTCTTTCGCTCCTGGAGCTGCTGCTGGTTTTGAACAACTGCCCTTGTGGGTCGAAGCCCCACACTGAACCACTACACCACCAGGGCTCTGTGAGTTGGCATCGACTGGACAGTAATGGGTTTTTGAGAGCTGGAGGGTCAGACACCCTCGACCCAGCAGGGTCAGGGCCACCAGAGAGGTGTACCTTCCAACCTCTGGCTTTGGCCCGCTAGCTCTGCGGTAACAGCTCACTGCTCTTGTGTCCATGCCGGTTCACGGTGACCCTATAGGACAGTGTAGCCCTGCCCCTGTGGGTTTCTGAGACTATAGCTCTTCCTGAGAGCAGAAAAGCCTCATCTTTGAGCCCCAGAGTAGCTGGTGGTATCAGCAACCCAGGGCAGAACCCAGGATGCCACCAGGGCTCCACTGGCACAAGGATAAAGCGCTCAGTTGCAAACCCAAAGGCCCGCAGTGCAAACACACTCGCCCAGGAGGGAGAGGCAGCAAAGACCTGGATGTGCTTCTGTGAAGATGGGCATCTAGGAGACTCGATGGGGGCCGTGCTGCTCTGCCACCGGCGTAGCTGACTTGAGGGCACTGTACCTGAGTAGCTACAGTTAAAAACCAGCTATTCACCAGGGCCCGCCTGCCCCCTTTCTTGTGGCCGGCCCTCTCTCAGCCTCAGTTTTCCTCATCTGGAAAACAGGAGAATGGCCCTTCCCCTCTTGCTTCCTGAAGCAATAATAGTTTGCACTTTCTCCACCGGGACCCCAGATGCCCACATCCCTGATACTGACCAGCCTGTCCCTCTGGGTTCTAACCCTGCTCCCTCTCGCTGCTGCTGGGGGAACAAAGGCTGCCTCACCTCTCGACCGGGGGCGACCTGGTGAAGAATCCACGCTTGGATCCCACGCTGGACATCCGGGGCATCTGCCCGACTCGCTGGCCCAGGGCCCAGAACTGCATGTAGATGTACTGGTCCAAATTGATCGTTACCTGCCAAGGTGGAAGGGTAAAGGGGGCAGCCAACTGAACATGGGCTGTGAGGTGAGGACAGGGACAGGGACAGGGTCAGCGAGCAGACCCTCCCTCTGGGGACCCCCTCTTCCCTGGGCATCTCAGCACCTAATGTTAAGGCAGGGCAGCCGCGCACAGTTGCTCAGGTTGGAAGCTGCACAAGGCAGTGCCACGGGCAGCACCAAGCCATCCTTATGGTCGTATTTCTAAGATGTCCCTGGGTTTTACTTTGTCGCTTCTTTTTCCAAACTTTATTGCAGGGAAAGTATGACAAAACGGCTGCCCTTTCAACTCTCTTTCCGCGGCCCCCTCGCTGACATCATCATGCTCACCATGCGGCCAGACTTCAAGGACGGGCACTGTGCGTTGTTGTTATAATTATCTGGCAGGTGCCACTAACAACCTTCCCAGACTCAAGAACGCCCCGCTCGGAAGACACAGACAGGGATACCTGGATGGACGGCGCTTTCCGGTATTGTGCTGTTGTAAAATTGCCCGCAGACTGAAGGTTTATGGCTGCCCTGCCTCGAGCAAGTCTACCGGTGCCGTTTTTTGTCATCCACCCCCCTCCCAACAGCACATGCTCCCTTCCTGCCTCCCTGTCCCATTCTGGTCATTCCCACCCGAGATTTTAAACGTTTCCTGTCATGCCATCGCACACGTCACAGATTGTCTAGCCTGGTGCCAACCAACATCACCGTCCTTGGCACAGGGAAAGCAAAATAATATTCAGTGTGATTCGCTTGATGGCAATCTTGGCTTTGTTGCTGCGGTCCAGGACCGAAACCACAATATAGGGGGAAGTGGAGTCACCTTGAGACAGGGGCACCTTTTTATGGCTCACCAGAGCCGACCCTTGTCCTAGTGCCCGGATACGAGGACTACAATTCCCAGGAGCCTCTGCTTCTCTGAGCCACCCCACTCCCAACCCAAGGCCTGATGGGAATCTGGGCCCTGATACCTGGACCTCATCCTGAGGGTGGTGAACCACCAGTGCATAAGCCAGGGCGTCCTCGGAGAGCGCTGAGAAGTTGGCCTGCATCAGTAGGGGCTCCAGGGCCCGGAGCACCTCCTGCTCATTGGCCAGGCGCTGGGGGTCCGTGAGCGAGGGCTGGTCAAGGGTCTCCCTGTCAGGGTTGATGGGGTCATACAAAGTCTAAGGAAGAAGATGAGCGTGGTTGGAGCAGGAGGGATCGTGGGCAGATAGGCTGTTCTCATAGAGGATGGGGCCCCTGGGCTTGGTCCTCGACCCTCTTGGCTTCTTTCTCTTCAAGCTCACCCAAGGTGCCCCGCCTCTCGGTGCCTTTAAGCACGGTCTCCCCAGCCCAGACCTCCAGCTTGGCTATCGCCCCCAAGTTCTGGCCCAAAGGCCATCTCTGGAGCAGGCCCACACCCTGCCACCAACACCCTGCCGCCAGCGGCGCCCCACTGCCCCTGGGATAAAATCCAGAATCCCTCCACCACCATCAAGGCCTCCCCCCGGCTGTTCCTCGCTCCTTTCATCTTACACACTAGTCTCCACGCCCAAAACAACAAACAACAGAAACTGTGGCATGAACAGGGAGGCTGGAGCTTCTCATACCCTGACCCATGTTCATTGGTGGGAAGACGAAGGCTTAGGGTGACAGCGGACTTGCCCTCAACGACATGATGATATAGCATGTCTTCGGCTCTAAGACTTAGAGGGTGACCAACCTCCAGAGACAAGTGCAGCAACCCAGCCCTCTGGAGGGGGCTTTGGGGGAGGTGGGTAGCCTTAAAGAGCGATTTTCTGAGAAAGGGAAGAGGGAACTTTACAAACTCACCGAAGGCAACTAGTAAGTGAGTGAACAGTTGGAGGGCAGGGGAGAGGCAGGGCAGGGGAGAGGCAGGGCAGGCTTAGCGGCCCCTGAACTAGTTCCCAGGGTTGGTGCTGCACTCAGGGCAGGCAGGATGGGAGCCAGGGGAAGGTCAGGACTTGAGTCCTTCAGCCCAGGACAGCGTGGGTCACACTGTCCATTGGGTCACATTCTCAGACTCACAGAGTGACCCTGAGGAATGTCATTTCCTAGCTGAGCAGTGCCTCTAGCGGGAAGGGATCTCAGAGCCGAGGGGGGAGACACCCTCTTCTAATTCTGCTTCCCGGAACTCAGGGGCTCTTATTAGGGGCTCAGGGAGGGGGGTGACAGGAGGTGGGAGGGAGTGGAGAGGCAGGCATTCAAACGGGAAAATGGTCAGGGCTCAGGGCTCTTGGTTCAAAGTGCCCTCCCTCCCACAGTGAACAACCAAACCCACAAACCCGCCATGGTTCAGACTCGTGGCGCCCCCTCGAGTTACAGAGTCTAACTGCTCCACAGGGTTTCCCTGGCGCTCAGCTTCACTGAAGCAGAGAGCCAGACCTTTCTTCCGTGGAACTGCGGGCGGGTTCAACCTCTAGCTTAGTTTAAAGCCCCAAACGAGATAAACAGGCGAAAACTACTGCCCTCCAGCTGATCCCAGCCCAGAGCAACTCTGTAGGGAAGAGTCCAGCTGCCCCCACAGGGTTTCCAAAGGCCGTCAATCTTTACAGAAGTGGACTGCCAGGCTTTCTGCATTGCCGCAGCTGGGTGGATCCAAACCACGAACCCAAAGTCTGTGCCACCCGGGGACCTCCCCGGCGCAATACATCCCACGGAGTCCACTTCCAAGACAAGGGCACGTCACCGGCCTCTCTCCTTCCCAGGGCAGAACTGCCCCTGTGAGTTTCCAAGACTGTACCTCTTGACCCGAGTAGAAAGCCCTGTCTTTCTTCGCAGAATGGCTGGTGGTTTTGAACTGCTGACCCTGTGGATCGGATCACAAGCCCGATGTGTAACCAGTACACCAGCTGGGTTACCCGGGAGTAGACAGCCTCTTCTTTGTCCCTCTGAGTGGCCGGTGAGTTCAAAGTGGCCTTGAACGTGCCATCAGCAGCCCAGCGCTCACCCAGGCTCCTTTTCAGCTGGGAGTCCAGAGTCAATCATTACCTGCTCACTCAATACCGCCATAGAGCTGGCGTCCTTCAGCACCGCCAACCCCTTCTTTCCCAAACCGAGGGCTGGACACGCTGCACTCAGTGGGTCCACTTCCATCTTCTCCGTCTCAGCAAATGTCCGTCCGTCTAGGGACCCCCCGGGCTTGGGGTCAGCCCAGACTTCCCTTTTCCTCACACATCCAGCCCATCAACAACCGCAAAGGGCTCCCCCTTCAACACAGATGCAGGATGCCGCCCTCAACCTGCGGCCTGGCCCGCAGCACCCTCTCGCAGTTCCCCGCACGGCCGCCGGGGGGCGGACACCAGACATGGAGCCGCCACCCACCACCGCCCCTTCCCCAGCCCCGCCCGATGGGCCCTGCGGGGCCTCCTTCTCGCTGGGGCACCAGCTCCTGCTGCACCGGCCCCTCACCGTTGCTCCACGTCTTTGGCTCCTCGTGACCCTGTAGGCCAGGGTAGAGCTGCCCCTGTTGAGTTTCCAAGACTGTGACTCTTTATGGGAGTAGAAAGCCTCTTTGTTCCTCTGGGCAGCCAGTGGTTTCGAACTGCTGACCTTGCCCAATCCACCACCGGAGGGTCCTACTTAAAGGCCCCCCAAATAAAAAAACTTTTACTATGTCCTGCTCATTTGCTCACTCGCTTTCTCTCTTCCTCTTCCTCCTCAGTGGAGGCCACCCGATTGAGAGCCAGCGAGAGGAGAGAAGTCCCTGGGCGGGGGTGGCCAGTTTGCGCTTGGCTGAGAATCGAACAGGAGCCCGGTGGCGCGGCTGGCTCGGCAGAGCTTGCTAACGGCGAGGGCAGCGGTGCAAACCCACCGGCAACTCGGGGGGCAGAAAGTCGAGGCAGTCTGACCTCCGTAAAGACGACTGGCAGCCTGGGAAACCCTGTGGGGGCAGGCCCATGGGGCATCTCCGAAGTCTGTCTGTTTTTGTAAGGTGACCAGACGTCCCGCTTTTGGCGGGACAGTCCCGATTTTTAACAATTTTTCTCGCATCCCCGCGGCGTTTTAAAAACGCCCCGAATTTTGGAAAGAATGTACGACAAGCTAGGGTATACGGTTTCTGGCTGCCATGTGGCTATTTCGCCAGGATATGAATTTTATCAGTGGTGTCCCGTTTTATCAATGTTAAAATCTGGTCACCTTAGTTTTTGAGATACGGAAGAGCAGATTAAGAATCTCAGCAAGCACACATTGGGGTGGGGGTGGCGTGGCGGGGTAGATCTCTGCACCACGATCGATCCCATAAGTACGATCCAGCTGCTCGCATCAGGGGCCAGGGGTCCTGGTGCCGTTTAAGCCCACCGGTCGCTTCATGGAATAAAGATGAAGTGTGTGCTCCTGCTAAGTTCCGGCCTTGGAAACCTCCTCCCTTCGGCAGGGTCGCTAGGAGTTGGAATGGACTTGGCAGGGATGGTTGCGATGTGGGAGTTGGTCACTGCCAACTTGGGGGTAAGGGGGCGGGTGACGGCCCCATGAGGGTGTGGCTTCTCAGCCCTCCTCACCTCGGAGGAGTCTTAGGACCGGGCTGGGCTCTGGGCAGGTGCCAGGTGGGGCAGCAGTGAAGACCCAAGGGAGAAGCACAACGGGGGTGGGGGGTGGGGGGGTATCCTCACCTGCAGCCGGCTCAGGACTTGGTGGTAGTGGAACAGTGTGCAGAAGTCCACGTGGGCCGAGAAGTCCTCCAGAGAGGCTTTCTCCTCCGGACTGGAATGGAATTCCTGTTACCACAGGAGGCAAGACTCTCCTTTAGGCCTCTTTCCACCACCCCTTCCTTTGTCCCAGAACTGGGGGTCCGGGATTCATTCCCTTTGAAGCCTACATTCACTCCCAGGGCCCGGGATTTGTCTCCTCCTTTGGTTTTGGGTTGAGGGGAGAGGGTGCACCCATTTTGCTCACCAAGAAACGGAGGCAGCCTGGTATTATGAATCAAAACAAAACCCAAAACACAAAACCAGATGGCTTGAAGGGCCAGTGGTTCCGGTTTCGGTTTTGACTCTCATTCACTGTGGTGGACTGAATTGTGCTACCTACCCCCACCTCCCCACCCCCACAAAAAAAAGATACTGCTGTAGTCAGTTCTAACCTAGGTACCCGTGACGGTGACCTGGGTTGGAAGGCATGTCTTTGAAGATGGTATTGGTTAACCCGGAGGTCCTCCTGGGGGAGGGGGAGTCCTAATGGATTATGAGTGGTGTCTTTTGAACTGAGGAGCCACAGAAGGGGCTGCCCTCTCTCAGGGAAGACAGAGGCAGAGATGGTAGTGATGTGTCCACAGGCCACAGAGAGGAAAGCGGGCGTGACAACGGCCACCCGAAGCTAGGAGCGGCGTGGGGCAGATTCTCCCTCAGGAGTCCACAGGACCGACACCCTGGTTCCGGACTTCCAGTGTCGAGCCGAAAGCGAATACATCTTGTAGGCCGCCCAGTGTGGGGCGTTTTGTGAGAGCAGCCCTGGGAAACGAACCTATTGCCCACGTTCACACGGAGCTGTGTGGCAGGCCCAGTTTGCCACCCTCTCTTCCTCCATAGGATTCGAGGAGGTTGATGGCACCATGGTGCCCATTTTCCAGATGGCAAAACCAAGGCCCCAGGGAAGTCACTGGCCAGGGTCTGGCGGGACGCCAGAGCACAGATGATGGGCCCACTCCTTTACGCATCCTTAAAGCTCATGTTGATGCATGAGAGCCTTCATCTCGTTGAGCCCGTTTCCACATCTGCCAAAGAGGCTCAGGCCTTCTTTCTCAGTGGGCTGATGTGGGAATTGGGTGAGATTGTGTGTCCTATTTGACGTGTGTGTACTTGCCTTTCTGTGTATGTATGTGTATGTGAAGGAACCCTGGGTTAAACCCACCAGTCACTCCATGGAGGAAAAAAGAAGCAGCCTATTTCTGTAAACATCCCAGCTTTGGAAAGCCTCTCTGGGGAAAATTCTACGCAGACTGGTAGGGTTGTTATAAATCAGAATCAACTTGATGGATTAAAAAAAAAAAAAAGACGTGTCTTTGTGTGTGAGGAGGAATGAATGGTGGGGCGATGATTAAGCAGTCAACAGTTAACGGCAAGGTCAGCAGTTCGAACCTGCCAGGGCTGTTCTCGGGGAGGAAAGCCCTGACAGGCCGATCCCGTGAAAGATGACAACAGCCTAGGAAACTATGAGGTGGTTGTACTCTGTCACACGGGGTCCCTATGAGTCAGCATTGTGACACATGTGCGTCCCAAACTGTTAAACTCTCGGCTACTAGCCATAAGGTTGGTAGTTCAAACCCACCCAGAGGTTCTTTGGAAGATAGAGTGGTTGTATCCTGCATACATGGGAGGAGGGGGTGGCTTGTGTGGCCCTCACCATGAATCAGAATAGATGTACAGTAGCTGGCAACAAATTGTGTGTATTTACACACAAAACTGGTAACCAGTCTCCCTGTGATGGCGTCAATTCTGTTACCTAGTGACCCTCTAGGATAGAGTAGAACCGCCCTTTGGTTTACTGAGGCTATGAATCTTTACAGGTGTAGAAAGCCTCGTCTTTCTCCCAAGGAGCAGCCGGTGGGTTCAAAGTGCTGGACTTGGGGTTAGCAGCCCAATGTGTAAGCCACTGTGCCATCAGGGCTCGTTTGCCTGCACCTATGGGGGTTTAAAGTCTCGCAGGGGACTTAATACACACAGCAGCAAGTGTGCAAGGAATAATGGCTAAATCAGGGAGCGACATTGCTCAGCAGTATCAGGTGTGATGACGATGGTGGAATCAAACGCTCAAGCTCTGCCAGGGGACCAGGGAGATGGATGAGGCGCCTCAGGTACAATCACTCTTGTGGCTGGCGATGTCAGTGGAGTCTGACCCCATAGGATGGAAGAGAAGAGGCATCAGAGTTTGCTGGGTTGTCCTTAAGGAAGCAGAGCCGCCTCAGTGGGTTCAAAGTGCCGTCTGGTTACCAGGCAAGCACATAACCATTGTGAGACCAGGGCTCTATGCAATCGGCTCTTAGGATTGTGCAAGTGTCTGATTCAGCTCACCCTAGTCCTGGCCCTAGGCTGGAGGGAGACTATGTCAGTTTACATCGGCCACCACCGTGACCTTGGGCAAGCTCCTGATACCTCGGCTGTGAAAGGATGGCCTGCTCTCTCTCACTGGGTCCTCCTGATGATTCAATGATACAAGCTAAATGCTCAGCCCAGCGCCTGCCATATGCCCAAACAGCATGAATGGAGCTGATTGATTGTAGCTTTGTGACTTTGATTGTGACTTTGTGCGTATAATAATATGCATCGCTAAATCGTAGCAATGACTCATGACGCCCATTTTGAAGAGGGTCAAACCGTGGCCCCAAATGTTGACCTGTCCGGCCTCCCTGAACAAACTTCCATCCTGCATCTCCGAGCTTTGCAACGCTTGTAGGTCCGCCCAGGACGATGGTGGGCGTCTGAGACCACAACTCCCAGGAGACACAGGGGCAGCCTGCCATAGTACGCGGAGGGCCCTGGTGCCCCGATGCCTGGCGGGAGTCGTAGTCTCCAGGCTCTGGGACCCAGGAGGGGCGGTACCTGGATGAGGAGGCGGATTAGCTGCTCCCTGGAGAAGGGGATGAAGCGCTCGCGGTATTGCTGGGCCCAGTTGCGGGGCTCCGTGGGGTTCCACATCTTGCGGTACTCCCCCATTTTGGCCGCCAGTGATGACAGGGCCCGGGGGGGCCCGAGGAGCGTGGGCCAGACCCGGACCCTGGACCCCCAGGCCCCCCGGGCCAACCGCAGCATGGCCAGACCCTTTCCCGGGAGCCTAAAGGAGACGAATGGGCAGGGTCATCGGGAGGAAATGCGACCTCTAGCTTCCACGTCCCCACCTCAGAGGACTCAGAGCTCACACACTCACTTTGAAGCCCCTCTAACCTGTCCCCTCCCATACAGCTCCGCCTGGAGTCAGGCAGAGGTCAGAGGTCATTGGGTTCCGGGGCGTTTGGCGGGCCCAAAGGCCCGGTAAGGGGTACAACAGGTTTCTGTCGGGTCTAGGCAGTAAGGAGAATTTGGGGAACACAGCTGACGATCGGAAAGGCTAGGTTAGGGGTGCAGGGCCGCCCTCCCCCGGCCATGCAGCCCCACGCCCTCCCCCTCACCTTAGCCAACGCTCGACTGTCATTGAGCCTCTTGCGCATGCGCACAAGGGCCTCTTAGCGCCCCGGGGTCCGGCTTCAGACAGCAGTAAAACGCATGCGCTCTCCCTGGGTCATTGTTAGCCGGCCGAGACTACCATCCTATGTTACTACGCATGCGTCATCTATTGGGCTTTGCCCAACGCGGTGCTTTGGGGAGCAGCGCATGCGCTGCCGCAGTGTCTTCGTGTCCGCACGCGCGAGACCCCAAGAGCGAGCGGCCCGCCAACGGCGAGCGGCCCAACGTCTACCGAGGCCACGCCCCCTCCTTGTCAGCGCCAGAGTGGGCGGGAATGGAGAAGGGGCGGGGCTTGCGCACAGCCAATCCGCTCTGGAGGAACGAAAAGGCGGGAAAAAGCGGAACCAAAAGAAGGTTGAGGCGGCGCCAGGGACCAGGAGCGGGGGCAGGACTGAGAGGAGAAAGTCCGACTTCCGGTGACGCAGGCCGATTTTTCTCGGAGTACGAGTGTCACCTCCAGCCCCCTCTCCCCCATTCCACGTCCTTAAGAGGAGAACCCCGGTTCTAAGAAGGTAGCCTTGTGCTGAGAGCCCGTCTTCCTAATTCTGAGGGGACAGTTCCCATCAGGGGCCATGGGCCCCACAAAGCTCAGGTCCCCCTCCGCTAACCTGAGGAAGCGCACTTTTATGAAGACGGAGCTGAATCATTAGGGAGGCCCTTGTCGTCAGGAAAGAACCCTAAGTCACAAGGACACCCCCTAAAATACCCGTGGAGATGCCTGGTTTCCCGGATGTCCATACCGTCATTCCAGATGCTGAAAGGATTTCTCTGGCTCAGACCTCCTAGGATTCCTGACCTCGATTCTAGCACCTTCTACTCCCCTCAAATCCCACCGGTTTCTGCTCCCAGAGGGGACCCTCTGTCTGCTGTCTCAAGGGGCAGGAGCCTCAAATATTCCAGCTTCCCTACTTCCTCTCCCTGATCCCCCTCATCCTGCACCTCACCCTCAGCAACCCTCACACCTTGGACCCTGACTGTAAAACCCTTGGCACCCCCTGAATGCCACACACCCCATTTCTGGGGCTCCCATAGCCCCCTTTCTCCTCCCCCTGCACGCTCATCTCTGGAAGCCTCGGTAGCTCTCTTACCCCACTCGTGAGACCCCCCCCCCACAACACCTTCCTTGCCCCACACCAAACTCCCCAAACTTCTGGCAGCCCTTCAACCCCAAACCTTATTCCCAGGGGCTCCAGTAGCCCCCCTCCCTATGCTTCTCTTCACCCTGGCAGCTCCCCTCCCCTACTAAGAACCATAGCAGCACCCTGTCACCCCCACTTCTGGGCCCCCAGCAGCCCTAACTCCCAGGCTTTCCCCTCCTGGGAACTCTAGCAGCCCCCTCCCCATATTTTCCACTTCGGGGAACTCTAGCAACCCTTGCCCCTGGCTCTAACATCCCATCATTCTCTCTGTCTTGCAGGTATTGTGGGCCAGGGGTCCTGGAGCATCGGACGGCCTGGCCTCACAGGCAGCACCCTGCCCCCCTGCCCCTGCTTCCCTGGGTTTCAAGAGGAGAGCAGCCAGCATGCATGTCCCCGAGAGCCTCCAGGACCTGGCGGACAGCGAGGCAGTGCAGTTTCTGAAGAGACCAAAGGTCATGGGGAGGATCTGCGCAGGGGTGAGGGTCTCCTGGGGTCTAGCTGCCCCCACTGGGTCGGGAAACCAGAATTCTCAAGTCTCAGATACAGTACAGGGAAGAGTGAGAGAAAGGCATGGATCAGACAGGGAAATGAAGCCAGGGGAATGATATAAGGGAGCTACTTTTTACTGTTACCTCCCTGGGCCCTGAGCGACCCTGACTGTTGTCGGTTGTCCTGGAGTTGACCCCGATTCACAGCCACCCTGTGGTTTCTGTTGAGTAGAATGCCTGAGAGTGTTCAATAGTGTGGTCTTTCGGAAGTATATTGCCAGGCCTGTCTTCTAGGGTCCCTTGGGTGGGTTTGGACTGTCAAACTTTCAGCAAGTAGAGGGGCGCTTAACCACTTGAGTCACCAAAGGATTCTTTGATATTCCAAGCTCTTGTCCTGAACTCGAATCCTCCCAAAGAACCCTCCAATTCAGTGTTAGGAACCCCATTTCTTTCTTCTTTAATGGTTTTTTACAAATTTGAATTGTTTTATTGACATATAATTCACATATCACACAATTTGATCTTTTTTTAAAAATCATTTTATTGGGGGCTCATACAATTCTTATCCCAATCCCTACATACATCAATTGTATAAAGCACATTTGTACATTCGTTATCCTCATCATTCTCAAAATATTTGCTCTCCCCTTAAGCCCCTGGCATCAGCTCATTTTTACCCTCTACCTCCCCGTTCCCCCTCCCTCATGAACCCTTGATAATTTATAAGTTATTATTTTGTCATATCTTACACTATCCGACGTCTCCCTTCACCCACTTT
>NW_022104553.1:22911661-22923752 GCF_000313985.2 Echinops telfairi | reverse complement strand
AAGACCCCAGACACTATATCTTTTGATAGCTGGGCACCATCAGCTTTCTTCGCCACATTTGCTTATGCACCCATTTGTCTTCAGCAATCATATCAGGGAGGTGAGCTTCAGCAATCATATCAGGGAGGTGAGCACATAATGATATGATGTTTTTGTTCTAGCAATTTGATAGTTTAAACATATTAAAGATTTGTGCATTCATCACCACAATCCATTTTAGAACAATTTTTTTCTTTCTTATACTCAGCTCCTCATTTTCCCCCCACCTCCCCTGCCATAACCCCAAAAAACTATTAATCCAGTTACTGTCTCTATAGATTTACCTATTCTGGATTTCATATGAAGAAAAATGTATAAAAACAAACAGAAAAAAAATCCAACAACAATAAAACCTCAATGGAAAAGAACAAAATCAAAACTAGAACCCACTTGAATATTTCTACATAACAAAAGTTCCTGTAACTTTGGAGCAACATTTTTCAGGACTTCCCTTCGGATATATAGATTTCAATGAATCACATGGAAAAAGCCCAGTTTCCCAGGGAAGTACAATTGACAGGAACACCTGACATAACACTTGGGTCATCGTGTCCCGGCCCAGACCCAAGGGTTTGTCACACCTTAACTTAGAAATCATTATCGCATTCCTGAGGAGCCCTGGTGGTACAAGGAGCACGCACTTGGGTGTTAATCTAAAGGTCAGCAGTTCCCACGCACCCAGAGGTGCTTCTATGGGAGAAAGACCTGGTGATCTGCTCCCTAACCATGACGGCTTGGAAAACCCTATGGGGCAGTTCTACCCTGTCACACACGGAGGCGATATGAGTCAAACTTGACCACACACACACAAAAAAAACGACACAGGGTGATGGGGACTTGCACCCAGTGCCATTCCCACCCAAAGGCAGAAGAGGGTCTGAATACCATCTTCCCGTGCCGGGCTCCTTCCTGACATCATCTCCACTCCTGGGTTTAACCCAAGGAAGCCTTCCTGACCGTGAAGTGGTTACGCTTGGACGACTAAAGGAAAGGCCGGCCTAAGCCACCAGCCGCTCATCGGACAGACAAGGCTGGCTGCTCCTGTCAAGAGGTACAGCCTCGGAAACCCACAGAGGCTGTCCTCTGATTCAGAATTGACCCGGTGGCAGCAGATTTGGTCTGGATTTTGACCGGAGGGGGAAACAGGCCTGTGAAAGGGGTTTGGAATTGGGCTGCTAACCCGAAGGTCAGCAGGCTTTGGAAACGACCAGCCACTCCAAGGGGGAGAGTTGAGGTGGTCGGCTCCCCCAAAGATGGAACCCAACGGGGCAGCTCCACTCTGTCCTACAGGGTCATTTGGAGTCGCAATGGAGTTGGTGGCAGGGAGGGTGGAGGACAGAGGTAGAGTGACTCGCCCAAGGACATCACCGGGCTAGCAAGCAGGTCTAACTTGGATCCACGCTGCTGTGTCGCAGCCTCCTAGGAAGGAAAGGGAGAATGAAGCCCAGCTGGTGCGGACCCTGTGTGTTTGGGGTTTGTTTGTTTTTTGCAGGAATGGGGTGGGGGCAGGAGCAGGGCCAAGGGATTGTGCCAGACGTTTTGGTCACGGACTCTGCCCGCCACCTCCGTCCTCCCCTCCTCCGCCCCCACCACCTCCCCCCTGGCCTGGCCCTCGCCAGGGAGCCTCTGGGCAGCTGGTGCTCTTCTCCTCCCTGCCGCCCGCCAGCTGGTACCATAACTGATGAATCTTTGCTCCCTCCCTGGGGATGGGCCACGGAGGGCGTGAAAGGAGGCTGTCCTGGAGGAGGAGGGAGGGAGAATGGAGGCTGGGGGGATGGGGGTGGGGGGAGGCATTGCTAGGTCCCTGTGGCCCAGCTGAGCCCTCTGTCTGCATGCTAAGTGCCCAGTTCGGCAGCCCAAGGTCTCTGGGGCAGATGGGCAGCACTGTCCATGACCTGGCAGTCAGGAGGGTCACCCCTCCGGCACCACTGACCTTCAGAGGACACATTGCCTCTCTAGACGAGGCCCTGTGCTATCTGATGTCCTGTGGATTCCGGGTCACAGGGCATTCTCAGGTGTGAAGTAGGGGAAGGTTTACAGAACAGATCATCAGTTTGCATTCAATAGTTCATCCAGGTTCTGCTTCAGCTCGTCCATTTAGGTTCTCTCAATGGACCCTCACGTATCCCACTGCCAGCGTGTCCTGTCTATCCATCCCTCCCTTCCTAACACTCTGAACATTGTCCTTGGAGGGAATGCTGTCCTTTTGATCTCAAATGCTTGGTGACTCTAACGTGGAGGTGAGTTCAGTTTAAGACCTGAAGGATGACTACGGGCCATTGTATCAGAGGTCCTCCCAGTCTCGTGTCAGACGAGTCAGCCTGCTCTCTTGTGATTTTGAGAACAGTTCCACATGTTTCTCCCACGCTCTCCGGGACCTTCTCATGGGATCCTTTCCAGAGCAGTGGGTGGAGGTGGCCGGGCACCATCTAGTTCTTCCAGTCGCAGGATTGTGGAGACTGAAGTTTGCACGGTCTAGAGAGTCTGGGGATGTAGTGGTCTACCCATTGGGCCGCTAACCACAAGGTTAGCAGTTCGAAGCCACCAGCTACCCCACATGAGAAAGATGAGCTTGGGCTTTTCTTTTTCACTCTCAGAAAAGTTTGCAGCCTTGGAAACCCACAGGGGCAGCTCTACTTTGTCCTACAGGGTCACTCTGAGTCTCAATTGACCTGATGGCAGTGAGTTTGGTTTTCGATTCGTTCATGGGACTAATTGTTTCCAGATGTCTTTCGATTTTCATCATGAGCCTATACATGCTCTACCAGCACTGACTGCTGGCAGGATCCAACCACTGACCTTTCTAGTAGCAGCTGAGAGCTTACACAATGCGCTACTAGGGTTCCTAGGCCATCTACCAAAGCTGCCATTTTCACCAGCACCTACTAGTGCTGAGCCCCAGAGGCCATGTGCCACCTCTCCCCAGAGCACAGGGACAGCCTGGGAAACTGAGGCTGCAAGGAGCACAGACTTGGCCTGAGGCCACATAGCCAGAGCGTGGGCTACGTCAGTCAGGCGCACCTGGCTCCTTCCCCTGCCCAATAATGGCTTCGATTTATCACCCGTGAAGCAGAGAGGAATTAGCATCAGCCGCCATGTGGGGCTGGCGCCAGGTGCCAGTGAGGCGGCGCCGGTAAAATGGATGTGAGGTCACAGGAGATAGATGGGCTTGCTAGCCCTTCACTTGGTGTGGCCTCCGAAAGTTGGCAAGCTTTCAGCCCTCCCACAGAATCGGTTCTCAGTCCTGCCACCCACTCCAGATCCAGGGAGATCTCAGATGCCTGCTCCTTTGGCTAAGGCAAACCCCACCCATTTGAAAACACTCTCTTTTCGAGATGGATTTTTTTTTCATTCTTTTGACTTTTTTATCAAGAAGCCACAGTGGCGCAACGGTTGAGTGCTCAGCGGCTAACCGATAGCGCGGTGAGTCACACCAGCCTAGTGGCATCTGCTCCCTGGCCACCTGCTCCCACGATGATGAAGAAACCCAAATCGAACCCATTGCCGGCAAGTCGATGCCGGTGGGTCGATCCCAACTCAGTGACCCCCTAGGACAGTAGAACAGCCCCTGCGGGGTTCCAAGGCCGTAGTGCTTACTGGAGCCCATGGCCACAGCCGTTAACAGCTTTGTGGTGGATAAGTTTGAACCTCTAGCCTTTTGGTTAGCAAGAGGCCGGGTTATCACTGGGCCAGCAGCACTCTTCCAGCGTCGGTGACAGACTGAAAAACCCCTCAGGGCAGTTCTACTCTGTCGGGAATTGATGCCACTCTACTACAATGCTAATATTTTCATTAAGATTTCTTAACTTCCGAGTAGTTAAAAAAGTTGTGTGTGTGTGTGTTGAACCCCAAAACAACATAGAAACGCCATGTTGGTTGATAATGAGTTAATTTCACCTCACGGTGACCCCCTGTACTTTAGGGTTCTCCAAACCAAATATATATGTATATTTGGAACTGGATTGCCAGGCCTTTCTTCCAAATGCTTCTGGGTGGATTTGAACCACCAGCCTTCCCACTAGTAGTCCAGTGCCTAACCACTTGCTTCCCCGACCCCCGAGAACTCCTCCCTTTGATTGATGTTGACATAGTTGACATTGATGTTGACAGAGAAAATTGAGGAGGACACTGAGCGTTTAGAGTCCCTTCCCTCCCCTGTCCCCACTCTGACGGGCAGGACAAGAGCAAGTGGAAAGGGGTCAAAGCCGGTCATTGACTGACAGTCAGGTGCTGGATGCTGGAAGCAGCCCCTCTGAGCTTTGTCCCAAGGAGTTAAAATTCTAGTGAAGGGTCAAGTTTTCAGCATTCCTTGACCTTCACCCCAACCCTGCGCATCCAATCCATCACCAAGCCTGATTTTCAGTCTAGTCTTCCTTCCCCTGGGCTCCACCCAGGCAGAGGTATCAGCCTTCCCTGCCTAAGTCCTTCTAGCGACTCCTGCCTGGCCTGGCCTTTCTCTGAGCCCCCAACCATGTGACACCCCCTCCACCCAAGGGATTTCTCCCTCCCCTGCAAGTCTGCCCCAAACCCTTCCCTTTTCAAATCCCTTTAGTGCCTAAAGTAAGAAACGATGCTGCCTAGGGCTGCTGAAGCTTTGTAAATCATTTCGAGAGCAAACAGCCTCAGCTTTCTACCTCAGAGCAGCTGGTGGGTTTGAACTGCTGACACCTTGCTGTGAGCAGCCCAACGATTAACCTTCAGCGCCACCAGGATGGATACTTGTCATTCCTTTGTCTGGGAAGGCAGTTCTGCTCAATGCCCTGCCACCAATGCCTCTGATTGATTCCTTTTTCTGGCTTTCTTGCTTTGGCTGAGAAGGACCACTCTGGGGACACAGGGGTATGAACCTCAGGGCAGACAGGAAACTGGGGGAAGGGATCACATCAGGGCAGGAGAGACAGGCCATGATTGGGCTCTGAGGGGTGACATGGTGGGGAACCCGCAACACCCTGAGTCCTGGGAACACCCCCACCCCCAGATCTTCTCCCTGGTGGTTTTCTCCTCCCTGCTGACCGACGGCTTCCAGAACAAGACGAACTCCTCGCAGCTGCACTGCATCTTCAACCACAACCCCGTGGCCTGCAACTTCGCTGTGGGCGCCGGCCTGCTGGCCTTCCTCAGCTGCCTGGGCTTCCTGCTCCTGGATGCCCATGAGGACCGAATTGCCAGCTCCCGCTTCAAGACGGCCTTCCAGCTCCTGGACTTCATCGTGGCCGGTGAGAACCCCGCCTCCTGGGCCAGGCGCCAGGCCTTTAGGCTTGAGGCGACTCCTCAGGGTGTCCCCTCACCCCCACCTCTCTTCTTACTGCTGCTTCCTTCCCCCTGAAGATTCTCACTCACCCATCAGACTCAATGGAAGGGTCACCTTCTGGGCCAGGGACTCAGGCTATTTCTAGAAGGGCTATTTCCAGAAGCCTCTGCTTCCCACCCCCCCAGGATCCCTGGGTGGTTCTGATAGTTCCGTGCTGAGTCCTGGCTGAAAGGTTGGTATCTTGAACCCACCCAGAAGCCTGGCTGTGGGTTTCCCAAAAGTCCCAGCCTGGAAAGCCCTGTGGGACAGGAGCAGACACCTGGTGCCAGAGCCGACTCAGGCAGCGTGGGTTAGGAGAGGTCAACACTGAGACACTGAACGGAGATAGGATTGAGACAAAGAACGTGAGGCTTCGAGCGGCTTTATTAGGGAAGGGAAGGAACTCCCGGGAGGGAAGGGAGAGCAGAGAAAGGGACAGGAGCATCTTGAGCTCCCGGGCGGGTTCTGAGACCCAACGAGTTGGGTCAGGGAAATTGCAGCTCGTTGGTGAGGCGGTGGGAGTTATCTAGGGCCAAGGAAGTAGACATTGACAGCAGGAAGGGGGATTTTTTATTGCTTGCAGCTGCAGGGCCTTGAGTCAGAATGCGACCCTGTGGGAAGTCATTTTCCTGTTTGCAAACCTGCTCTCTGGAGTGCTGGGAAAGGGGCTATACAAACAGGCCTGGAGAGATAAATTGCTTCCTGGGGTGCTGGGGAAGGGGCTACATAATCCCGGCCTGGAGAGACAAGCTCTTTGGGGTAGGAGTTGCATCGTTCAATAGGTCATCCATCCTCCTGAGAGGCTGGGAATGGAGGCTTTGAGGTTTCATCTTCCTGAGGAGCCGCAGAGGAGGTGGGGGCTGCCTAGTCTGGACGCAGCCCAAACAGGTTACAGTTCCAAGGCCACCAGCCACTCCTCAGGTGAAAGATGAGGCTTTCTGTTCCCGTGTGAGTTCATCTCAAACCCACAGGGGCACTTCCACCCTGTCCTATCAGTTGGCTCACTCTGAGTCACAGTCGGCTCTGTGGCAGGAAAGGTCCCCCCTCCCCTTGTCCCCTTGGTTTGCTCAGGTCTTAGGAGCCCAGGTGGGGGTGGGGTTAAGTGTCAGGCTGATGACCCTAAGGTCAACAGTTCCAAACCCCCAGCTAGCTGCTCCTCAGGAGGAAGACAGAGCTGTCCGCTCCCATAAAGGGTTCGTCTCAGACAGCCGGCAGGAGCAGTTCTACCCTGTCCTACAGGGTCACTGTGAGTCGATACCGCAGAGTTTGGGGGCCAGGCCAGGCCGTCACACCATTGCCTCCCTGCTCCTCAGAGCAGTTCTGGAAACGTCACTGGTACCAGGAAGGGAGGGAGCCCTGGTGGTTGAAACCAACCAACGGCTCCAAGGGAGAAAGGCCTGGAAGCTGCTCCCTTATTGACCGTGGCCTGGGTAACCCACGGGGGCAGTTCCACGATGTCCGGCAGGGTCGCTGAGTCAGGATGGCAGTGCGTTTGTTTACTTGTTCATTTAGTTTGGGGAGAGAGCGGACACAAGTTCCAATCACGGGCCTGCTAGTTAGCGGCCCAGCACTTAATCGCTGCGCCACCAGGACCGCTCCGTGCTGGATGGACAGGCGGGCTGCTCCTCCCCACCTCCCTCAGACCCGCGGGGGGCGTTTCTGGGCGGAGATGGACTGCAACGGCATGTGCTCTGTCCAACAGGCCGTCCTGGCCGACGGCGTCCATCGGCCACAAAAGTGTGCTCAGGTTTCCTTCCATTCACTGGGTGATCCACTTCCTGTGAATGCTGCCTGGTCCTGCCTCGCTCTCCCCAGCCGTGGCCACGCCCATGCCACCTGGTTCCGCCCCCTCTCCCGAGTCATAGCCACGCCCACCTGCCAAATTCCACACACTGGGTTCCCATCACAGGCATGTGCAAGGCCGCTGCAGCAGCTGTTCTGTGTGTGGCTTGCCTTCAGACCCTGGGGTCTCACCTCCCAGCGCTGCAGCAGACCTCCTGCCCGCCATGACAGGCTGTGGGTTTTCCATGGCCGATTTGTCGAGGTAGACGGCCACACCTTTCTACCTTGTCAGCCTGGAAGCCCTACTGAAACCTGGCCCCCATGAATGACCCTGCTGCTACCTGAACTCCTGGTGGCCAAGGCGTCTCACATCATACCCCCATACAGGCCACCACAGGCCGACAGATGGTGGCGGGGAACTCTGCCTTACTGGACAGTGTCTGCTGGTCACCCTGGGAGGACTGGGCCTGGGGGCTAGATTCCCAGCGGTTCCCTCAGCGGCTCTCCCTGACCTGTCTTCTCTCCTTGCCCTCCGCCTGCTCCCACAGCCCTCTGGGTCGGCGTCTGGTCCGTGGGCTTCTGCTTCCTGGCCAACCAGTGGCAGCACTCGCAGCGCCCGAACCTCCAGCTGGGGAGCGGCAGCGCCAAGGCGGCCATCGCCTTCTCTTTCTTCTCCACCTTTGTCTGGGTGAGGACCATTTCCCCAACACACACACCTCACCTGACCCAGGACCCCCTCTTCACTCCAGGGTGGGCTCCCCGGCTCTATGCAGCCTTTCTGGGGGCATTGAGCATCTCAGCAAGAAAGTGCCCCTTCCTCCTGCATGTGGAGCTCCCACCTGGCGTCTCTGCACCCTCACCCCACCAGCAGCCCCTACATCTAAGGAGAAGCTGTTGGGTTTGAACCTGCAGCCTTGCTCTGAACCCCAGCACCACCAGGCACCTGCTGGCGGGCAGCAGAGGCAGAGCCCCCTTCCCCTGCCCAGCCCTGTCCCTGTCCTCTCTGCCCACAGTTATTCCAGGCCTGTGTGGCCTTCCAGGAGCTCCGAGAGGATGTCCCGGTCCCCTACAAGCGCTCCCTGGATGAGGGGACCGTGGTGCTGACCACCCTGTCCCCGCCCTCAGCTGGCAGCCCCACCAGCAACACCAACTCCTCCACCGGCATCGGCATCTCCAGCAGCCTGACCTACACCAGCTCCGTCCTGTCCCCGTACCTGAGCACGCCCAAGGCCCCCCGCCTCGCCATGATGCCCGACAACTGAGCCCTCAGTAAAGAGGCAGCTCCCGACAGGGGGTCTGCTGCAGCCCTGTCGTGCTCTGTCTGTTACGCTCTGCCCCTCCACGGTCACCTTGCGCTTCGACACCCGCCCAAAGCACACCTGGTCCCGACTCAACACCGACCGACCAGTAGGACCAACAAGAAGGCCGCAGCAGGGTCTTACCGAAGTCCGCTGTGGCATCTTTCTTCTTGGGTGCCCACCTCTCTGTGAGCAGCTCGGTGCTTCACTGCTGCACCACCAGGGCTCCGTAGGCACTCTACAGAGGGTCCTACCCCCATACTGTCCTTCAGTGCCACACGCCTGAGACTCCCACCCTACAATAAAACCCCTAAACAGCCTCAGTGTCGGCGAGTCCATTCCCACTCACAGCGGCCCTGTCACCGACAGGGCAGGGCAGCCCCGAGGGCTTTCCAAGGCTGGCCCCTTACCGGGCACAGACTGCCACATCCTACCACCAAGGGGCCGGTGGGTTGGAACCGCTGACCTTTTGCTTAACAGGCAAAGGGAGGGTTTGAACCACTGCAGCGCTGGCAACCACCAATAAGAGAGAAAAAAAGACCCAAGTGGTCGCCAGTGCGTCAGTGCCAACTCCCCTCTGTCCGAGGAGAATCCGGCTCCACAGGGTGTTCGACGGTGGGTTTATTTTTTGTTGTTTAATCATTTTAGTGGGGGCTCCTACAGCTCTTATCCCCATCCATCCATTGCATCAAGCACATTTGTACATACGTTATCATCATTTTCAAAACATTTTCTTTCTACTTGAGCCCTTGATATCAGCTCCTCTTCCTCTCCCCCTCCCCACTCCCATGGTGGTTTCTCAACAGCTGGCCAGCTCTTTCCTCTAAGGAGCCGCCGAGTGGCTTTGAACCGCCAACTTCTTCGCAATGGACTCCACTAACTGTTTCCATCACTCAAGGACTCCCCGGTTGGGGGTCAAGGTGACTGAGAACTGTCTGGTGCAGTAGATTAAGCCTTGGGCTATTAACCACCAAGTTGGTGGTTCAAACCCCCCAGCTGCTCTGAGGAGGGAAGATTGCCAGACTTGGAGATCCCATACAGTCGTCCACTGGCTAAGAATAAACCCAGGCGATGACGGTGGGTTTGATTTTTGTTTTTAGGAGTCACATTAAAAAAAAAAAAAAGACGGAAACTCAGAACAAATGAAATCAATTTTTGGATTTATTTACTTAATCCAACACTACCATTTCCGCCTATGACCAACATAAACACTATTGACACGATCCCTTCAGCTCCTTGTTCCGACCTAAGCTTTAGAAATAGGAGCCCTGGTGGCAGTAGTGGTTATGTGTTAGGCAGCTCACCGCAAGGTCAGCTGTTCAGAACCACCAGCCCATTCTGTGGGAGAAAGACAAGGCTCTCTGTTCTCCTAAAGAGTCAGAGTCTCAGAAACCCACAGAAGCAGTTCCAGCCTGTCTTACAGAGTCACTAGGAGTCCGAATCGACTCAGTGGGAGTGAGTTTTTGAAATCTGTTGTACATTTCACCCTGAGGCTGAGGCACCATTGGTGGGGACTCCCCGCACACCCAGATGACTAGCTTGTTGGACAGTACAGCTCTAGAAACTTCTAGGCGCTTGTGTGTGTGTGTGGTGTGTGTGGGGGAAGGGGGGTTAAGAGCACTTGGACATCATGGTGTTTGTTTTTACATGAAATCAATTGGCAAGTAATACAAAATCTTCAGTGTACAGGCCAAGCAAACCATGTCTTCACAGACGCCACTGGGGTCTGCAGACCCCTGGCTTACAAGCGAATGAAGTCAAGGGAGGCGGGCGTTTTCCCTGCTCCCCCCACCCCCACCGCCCGCATTGGCGGGTGCTCAGCCTTTGAGGTGTCTAATGAACAAAGATGGGAGCGGTGGGGACGTGGAGGTCCTGAGTTCATGTTCTTGTCCTCTTTCTATTGGGATGACTTCAGACATGCGTCTTCATTTGCTACTTGAAAATCCACTGCTGTGGCTCACTGCTGTGACCCCTGTGGGCTATGAAGTAGAACTTTGCACCCAAGGATTTTCTTGGTTGAGATGTTTCTCACCAGGTCTTTCTTCCGCCCCACATACTGGACTGGGTGGGTTCAAACCACCAACCTTATCGTTGTAGCAGCCGGTGGCAAACCATTAGCACCATCCCTGGGTCTTCCCGGCTCACTGGTGCCACTCAGGCAGGAACTACCTATCACAAACGGGTGGGTCTGACAAACAAATTTATTTTCTTGTAGTTCAGGAAGCTAGACCTCCGATGTCAGGGCTTCGATTGAGGAGCAGAAAGGGGGTTCTACATCCGTTCTCCAGGAGTAGGTTCCCAGTCTTCTGCACAGATGTCCAAGTGGGACCTACTGGCCTCCTCTCATTAGCTCCTCTCTGTCTCCTCTGCTCTGGTTACATCTTGGAAGAGTTGCAAGGCATACCCTGCCCCAAGATGGCCTCAAGAACCGGGCAAAGCCTCCTGTTTCCAGCCCGGATCTCATCCACTTACTCGCCGGTGGGGAGTGGAGTAGGGCCTTGACTCGAAAGCCAGCCAGCAAAATGTACAAGAAACCATGCCATGCTCACTGCCATCAAGTCCAGTCCAACTGGTAGCTACCCTCTAGAACAGCGTAGAACTACCCTTGCGGGTTTCCGAGACCGTGACTGCTTGCAAAGGGAGCAAGCCTCATCTTTCTCTCTTGGAGCAGCAGGTTTTAACTCGTGACCTTGTGTTCAAGGGCTCAGTGTGAAACCCACTCCACCCCCAGGGCTCAGGAAATCACACAGCCACTGCTAGAATAGAGACTGAAGTGGAGGAGCCTCCATCTCACCCCCCACCCCCTGCAAATCCCACTCTCTGTGCTAATCCTCAATTTCCTCTTCTGAGAAAAATCCTGCTCTAGGGGCACTAGGTGGGCAGAGGCCACCCAGCCAGGTGAGCTCAGCACCCAGCACAAAATCATTAGCCAACATGGAAACACACACACACACACACACACACCGAGCCCCCTTGGGCACATGTTAAGTGCTCAGTAACCCCAGCTACCTGCCTTCCTAGTAAGTCCTCTGGGTGGTGCAAATGCTCTGCCCGTCACCCGAAAATTGAAAATTGGGGGTTCAAGTCCCTCCCAGAGTGAATCTGAAGAAAAGCCTGGGATCTCCTTCTGGAAAATGCATCCGTTGAAAACCCAGTGGGGTGCCACTCTACCCGGGCACACATGGGTCTCCCACATGAGTCAGGATTCTCCTGGTGGCAACTGCACCTGGCTCAGCAGAGTTGCCCTACAGAGGCTTAGGGGACAAAGCCACACCAGCAGGGATCAGGGGCACCTTAGGAGACGTCTGGGAAGTTTGACTCTTACCCAAACCAAACTCACTGCCATCGAGTTGATTCTGACTCACAGCGACCCTACAGGATAGAGTAGAACAGCTCCTGTGGGTTTGTAAGACGAGAACTGTTAACCGGAGCTGACAGCGTGGGTTCAGACTGATGACCTGGCATAAGCCCCATGCCAAACCTCTGTGTCCATCCTGGTCTAACTCGGAAGTGATTGGATTTAGGTCCCACCCAGCTCTGGTCTACCCTCAGTAACATAGGGAAAAAACAAAAACCTTCCTACCTCCAAACAGGGTCAGGTTGACAAAAGTATCAAACCCACACCACATCCACTGTCATCAGGTTCATTCCGATTCATAGCGACCCTATAACACAGGGTAGA
>NW_022104553.1:22908386-22910758 GCF_000313985.2 Echinops telfairi | reverse complement strand
GCCACCCCAAGAATCTGGAAAGTTCTGTGAGGGTCTCTGCAGTCTCCTCCCCAGGGAGCAGCTGAGCATCTTAGGGGACTCAATCTCTCATATCCCCGTGTCTTCCCAACTTCTGGTTGCCCAAGGATGATTGATGGGGAGAAAGCAGAAGCAAAGAAGAGGGGCTGGGGAGAACTCCCACCCTCAGTCCTGCTCTAACAGAACCACCACACGCTGGCTAACAAAAAAACTCATCTCTCACGGTTGAGAAGGCTCTCAAACTCATTGCCATCCAGTGGACTCATTGTGACCCTAGAGGACAGAGTTGAACTGCCCCTGTGCGTTTCTCCAAGGCTGGCAATCTCTAGAGTAGAAAGCCTCATCTTCTTCCCAAGAAACAGCTAGTGGCTTCGAACTGCTGGCCCTGAGACTAGCAGCCCAAAGCATAACCCACTATGCCACCAGGGTCCTTGTTAAGGAGGCTGGAAGTGTGAATTCCAGTCACCTGTGCTGGGGGAAGGCTTCCGCTCTCTTCGTTGGCTCTGTATCTCTTTAGCTTCGGTTCCTGGGCGCGTGGCCTGGTGTCTCTTCCCCCAGCTCCTTTCAAAACCAAACCAAAACTCCTGCCATCAGCTTGATGCCCACTGACAGCAACCTGTACAGGACAGGGTAGAACTGCCCCTGTACAGGGCTTCCCCAGACCAGAGAACTCTTTACAGAGTAGAAAGCCTCATCGCTCTCCTGAGGAAGGGATGGCGAATTTGAACTGATGCCCTTGTGGTTAACAAGCAGCCCCACTATGCCATCAGGGCCCCAGCGCCTCGTATAGCAGGTAAAAGATTGACTTTGGACACCCCTTCCAAACCCTGCCCCATTAACACGACTAAGACACCTGTGGTGATTAGATTTTATGCGACTTGCTGACAACTGTGTGGAGGTAGGGGTAGGGGTGTCCAATCTATCAGGCAGGCTGGTGATGTTTAGGGGGTGGGGGGTGTTTTTATGAGACTCTAGGAACTTCTCTCACTCTGGCATTGCCATCCCTCCTTGCTGGGATTCTGTCTGCCTCCAGGGGTGGCCCCACGGGCTCCAGACCCTGAGTCCTATCCTGCCCACAATGACCTAAGACTCATGGGCCTCTGCACCCAGTGGCCTGTGATCCCCCTTGCTTTCTGCTTCACAGGCCTGCAGCTACTTGAGTCTAAAAAAGCGCTCAGCCAGCCTTGGACTTGAGTTGGATTGGGCCGGGACACCCTGACACCAGTTTGTTTCTCTAGACAATCCAGCCTCACACAGCAACCCATGTTCCTAATGCGGCTGTACCCACAGGCCCAAAGGTTAGGATTTACAGCGCCTGATTTTTGCAGGGACAAGGAACCCTGGTGACATAGTGGTTTGCGTGTTGGGCTGCTAGTCACAAGGTCAGCAGTTTGAACCCACCAGCTGCTCTGACAGAGACGAGGCTGTCTGCTCTGGGAAAGACACGCAGCCTCAGAAGCCCACAGGAGCACTGCCCTGGACTCACTACGAGTCAGAATCAACTCGATGGCAGTGAGATTTGGGAAGGGGGGTGGGGGGCGGACACAGAGATCAGTCTTTAATACCCCCCACCCCCCCTCCCGAAACACCAAGAGATCAGACTAGGTGTAGTGAAAGAGAGGCGTTGTTTTCCTGTTTTATTTCAAGAGAACAAAGAATCAATTGTCAACTTTGTACAAAAACCTGGTGTCAGTGGTGGTGATCCTGGGCTGGCGCCTTCCCCTCCCACCAATATGCCAAATTAAAAAAATCAGGATGAGGCCCACATGCCCAAACTCTGAACGAAATCACTATGAAAAAGCCGGGGCCCCTTCCGGGGCCTCCAGACTCCTCCCTGTCCCCAAGCCAGGAGGGGCCTGGGCCAGGGCTGTGCTCACGGCCAGCGAGGCCACACTGGGGCGCGGGTAGACTGAGTGTTCGGCACCCACTGGGGGCGGGGGAGGAGTCTGGAAGACAGTCAAGAGAAAAAGATGCCCTCTGGCCTGGGTGCAGGCTCATGGATCCTGCGGGAAACGTTTATAAAAAACCAGGGCCCAGGCGGTCGCCAGAGGAGTCGTCGGAATCAAAAAAACCTAAGTCGTGGAAAGATTGTGTTGTGGCTCTTGTTTTCTTCTCAGAAGGCAAAGAACTACAAACGGCGGCTCCAAGACCTGGGTCCTTCACCTGCCCTGCCCCTGGAAGCCCTGCAGGAGAGGATGGGCGCCGGGAGAGGCTGGTTCTTTAAAAAGTCACCCCGGTGGGTGGGTGGGCGGACGAGCTGGCGGCTGCCCTGCCTTCTCCAGGCCGAGGTCCAGTCCGGGAGAGGGGCTGCGGCGGCTATGCGGGCAAGCTCAGCTTCTTCCCCTTCAGGACTG
>NW_022104553.1:22905785-22907358 GCF_000313985.2 Echinops telfairi | reverse complement strand
AAGCAGACCATCGGTTTCCGATTCCACAATTCATGCACATTCTGTTTCCTCTGTTCCTATCCTCTCCATGTGCCTTTGCTACCCCACTTCCACGCTGCTTCCTGTTCCCGTCCCCCCTCTTTCCTAACCCCTGTGGACTGTGTTCTGGGGTCAAGGCGGTCTTTTTGGTTTTCAACAACTGCCTCGTCCACGGAGGGCGCACCTCACTGGGGTCTGAAAGTGGAGTCCTGGGGTGAGTGCAGTTGCAGGGGTAGCTGAAGGCCATCTCAGGCGTTCCACAAGGTCAAGGTCAGCATTTACAACCAGCAGCAAAGGTGAGGTTGTCTGCTCTCAGACAGACAGACACAGACACCCTATAAGGGTGGTGTCTGAGTCAGAACCAACTCACTGGCAGTGGGTTTTTGCACCCCCCCTTTTTCTTTTGTGAGTTTAGAAATAGAACTACACGAACTTCCGCGAGGCTCCGGAACACGAGCCGTAATTCACAGAAAGCTGACACATCGCACGCACGTGGGAAAGTTAGTGAGGCCACTCCCAAGAGGAGATGGAGAACCAGCGGGCATGTGGCACAGCACTAACCCCATGGCCAAGGAGTCCACCCTGCCTCCTGGTGACCCTACTGGACAGGGGAGAACTGACGCTGTCAATCAATCCGGAGGGGAGCAGACAGCCTTGTCTTTCTCCCACCGGGCGGCTGGTGGGTCTGAACCACCCACCTTCTGCTTAGCAGCCCAGTGCTTGATCCAGTGTCACCAAGGTGTCTGTGTAAACATGCAAACAATTTCTCTGCTCCCTTGGGCATGCCCGCCGTGCCTCTAGCACAAGGGGCAGAAAGGGAACGACCTCCCTTCAGCTCTAGCCTGGACGGGAAGATGCACCGTCTGTGGGGAACGGCACGGAGGGAACTGGGATGAGGACTCTCTTCCCTAACGTATCACAGAGGGAACCTGGAAAGCCGGTATTCCACGGCAGGAAAGCCTCCACTTTGGGAAGTTAGAGGTAAAGTCCAAGTACATGATCCTGCTTTAAATATCATTCCCCTCCAAAAATTTTTTAAGTATGTATATATATCATTCCTACAGATTCTACCCTTAAAGAAGCTATGCTTCCTTAAAGTGAGCACCTGGTTGATTTTATCTCCCTATAGAAGCAGGCATCCTTTTGCTCTCTCCTCCCACCATGTTACCACCCCCCCACCCCCCATACCCCAATGCAGGTATTAGGCTTCCTCACCTGTGCTCAGGGACCTTACTGCAGTTATCACCCACCTGTGATGCATGTAACTACAGAACATGCGTGTCTTATGGCGACCTATCAATGTCCCAAGACAGTAAAGGTTCTCCCTCACTTCTCCCACTTCCCCATGGACTGTCAAGAGGAGCCAAGGTGAGCATGCTACCATAAAATGTGTCTGACTCCTTTCTTTTACTCTCTCTCCTATCTTTCCTAGCCTCCATGACTTTACTATCATCTTCATGTATCATCGACGTATAATTGGGCCGACTGGCCCTTCGGTTATTGGAGGCTGGTCATCCGCTCCTCCCTGACCTGCAAAAAAGACCCACTGCTCCTG
>NW_022104553.1:22900800-22903279 GCF_000313985.2 Echinops telfairi | reverse complement strand
GTTTATACTCGAGTATATACGGCATGCAAAGACATGCAGATACACATATACAAAATTATATGTACAATCAGAAAAAGGGATCCCAGGATAACAGATGTGGGTTGTGGTGAATGCTACAACCGAGCAGGTCGCCCAATTCTGTGGTCGGCTGGGCAACACCACACGGTCACTCCTTATGTGTGCCCTGACCCACAACCCCACCAAGCCCTTTCCGACACTCAGCTCAGTGACACGTGCGGCGTGCTCCCCACGGTGAGTGCTGCTGCCCTCTGGGGGTTGCTGAGATGATCAGAAAACCCGAGCTCCCTGTGCCTGAGTTGATGCCAAGTCTCTAGGACTGAACAGAACCACCCCTGAGTTTCCAAGCTCTTTCCGGGAACAGGCAGCCTCATCTGACTCCTGAAGAGCGGCTGGTGGGTTTGAACCTTTGACCCTGCAGGGAGCAGGCTAAACCTGCACCACCAGGGCCCCCTTAAAAAATCTTGTGTGTGGCCCTTATCAGACACTGAACCCTTTAACTTGGCCTTACCAGCACCCAGTTCTAACCAACCAATGGAGCTGGCTGGCTTTCTACTCCCGTGAAGTTGCCGTCTCGGAAGCTCACCAGGGCGGTTCTATCCTGTCCTACAGGGTCGCTGTGAGTCGGAATAATCGACTCACTGGCAGAGTGTTTGGTTTTTTGGAGTTGTACCTGTGGTGAGGAGCCCTGGTGACACAGTGGGTTAAGCATCGCGCTGCAAACTGCTGGCCAGCAGTTCGGACCCAGCAGCCGCCCCGAGGGAGAAAGTTGAAGCCGCCTGCTTCAGGAAAGAGGGACGTTCTCGGAAACCCCGTGGGTCCACTGGGCTCTGCCCCACAGTCTGAGAGGCGTGTGGGACCTGTGCTTCGGTTCCCAGTCACGTTAATAAGGCAATGTTCATTCATAGGGCTAAAGCCCAAAACACACCCATGGAGTGATTCTGGCTCACAGGGACCCCAGACGGGGTTTCTGAGGCTTTGTACGACTTTACGGGAGCAGACAGCCTCATCCATCTCCTTCAAAGTGGCTGGTGGTTTTGAACTTGCCGTCTTGCAGTTAGTAGGCTAACACCTAACCCACAGCTAGCAGGGCTCCTTTGTTCACAGGGAAAGCCCAAACCAAGCTGTCTGCCACCGAGTCCCTGGAGGACAGAGTAAACTGCCCCTGTGGGTTCCTGAGGCTCTAACGCTTTCATGTTGAGGAGAAATCAAAATTTTACTCGGCACATGTAGCGATGAGAAAAGAGGGGTGACAACAGAAACTGACACTCCATCAAGGCTCCGCCTGACTGAATCTCAAGGCCATAACTCTTTACGGGAGTAGAAAGCCTCATCGTTCTCACAAGGTGTGGCCGATGGTTTCAAACCGCTGGCCTGGTGGTTAGTAACCCAACTCAAAACCATGAAGCCAGCAGGGGCTCCTTACTTGTGGAGAGCAGGTGCTAAATCCACGAGAGGGCAGGGGTGGACTAAGAACAATGCAAGGCCACCTGGGGGCAGCCCGGTGCCTGGGCTGGGACCTCCAGCCTCCGCTGTGGGAGAATCATTGTCTTTCGGATTGAGCATTAGCTTACTGACACAGCGCTGGGTTTAGAGAGCAGTAAGGGCACCCTACAAGTGGGGAGAAGGGACGCAGGTGCCCGACAGCCCCTTTTCGGTCTTGGGCCCCCAGAAAGCCCCCACCTGACCTGACCCTGACCTGCAGAGCACCTCCACACCCCAAAATCTGGGCACAGACAGGTGGTGGGCGTGGCTCCAGCAGGGTTGTTTTGGGTGGTGGGAGTCGGGGGTGAGGGATTCCTAACATCTCACGCTTCTGTGGCCCTTCTTTTGCCATTACTCCCTTCCAGGCTGTGTTTCGGGTGTTCATGGGCCTTCCCGAACCCTCCTGAGGTTAAATTCTAGTGTTATCCCCGTAGTACAGATGGGGAGACTGAGGCCCAGGAAGACGTCATCAAAGGTTCACGCAGCTTGAGGACCCGGCTTCCCACCCAGGCAGCTGGAGTCCAGGGCTGGCTCCCAGGATCACCCAGAATCCTCCAGTGCAGAGGTGTGACTACGAGGTGGGTTACCTGAGTGGCTGTAGAAACACACCCATTTGAGAAATGCAACACACCCAAAGGTGACCCTGAAGGAAGGGCCTGTCACGTTTTAGTTCACAATTGCTGTGACACCTGACTTCTTAAGGAAGTCTGTTTTCCTTGGAGTGGGGGGGCACCTTAGGATGTGACAGTGCACGGCAGAGGCTTCGGGGAGAGGCGGCCTGGTGGAGAGGTGGCTAAGCACTGCTAAGTCAGTGGTTTGAAACCACCAGCCGCTCCACCAGGGCAAGACCTGCAGACTGGGAAGCAGGTGGGCCTGGGTCCCAATCCTGGCGACAGTCCCCTCTAAGCCTCCCGGAGGGCCTCCGAGGGAGCAGGACGAAGATGCCTTCAGGATGGTTGGTTGAGTGGCCAGGCAC
>NW_022104553.1:22897735-22899692 GCF_000313985.2 Echinops telfairi | reverse complement strand
CCAGGCTCCCTGGGCAGCGGACACTTCACAGGCAAGCCGTACAGGTCCCACCAAAACGTCACAGAAGAGACCACGTGACGGCAGCCACCCCCACGTCAGTGAGGAAGTACCGTGCACTGCACTACGCACTTCAGCCCGAGGACAAGCATCTGATCCTGTACTTGTGACCCTAGACAGACTCGCTCACAGCCATCGAGTCTAACTCAACTCACTCGTAGCGACCCTGCAGGACAGAGTAGAACTGCCCTTGTGGGTTTCCGAGGCTGTAACGCTTTATGGGGGGAGACAGCCCTTCTCTTTCTCCCATGAAGTGGCTGGTGGGTTTGAACCGCTGACCTTGTGGCGAGCCCCCCAAGGCGTAGATGAAACCCATGTTATGGATGACGAGACTGAGAGGCCGCAAAGTGAGAGGATTGGCCGAAGGCCCCACAACTGCTAAGTGGCAGACCACCTACTGCTACCAAGTCCATTCTGACTCCCAGAGGCCCTACAGAGGGTTTCTGGGGCTACAGGTCTGGGTTGGAACAGACAGCCTCATCTTTCTCCCCAGGAGTGGCTGGCGGGTTCAAATCACCAACCTAGCGGCCAGCCGTCCAATGCTAGCTTCCCTCACAGCACCACCACGGCTCCTTGCTAGGTAGCCGAGGTGGGTTTCAAATCACCATTCTCTGGTTTGGAGCCCACGTGACATAAAGTCTCACGGTGGCCTGAGGCTTACTTTACCAACAGAACACTGAGGCACCGGGCTGTCAAGGCACAAGAAGAGAAAAGGTCAGAGCTGGGGCTCCGATCCAAGCACCCTGGTCCCAGGGCTGCAGCTCCCCGTCCTTGAGCAAACGGTCTGGCACTCACGGGCTAGTGACCCTGGACGAGTCCTCTGGACTCTGGAAGCCCCGATTGGTTTAACCATACAACGGGACCTCCGTGGCAGTGAATGAGCATGGGTGAATGACTTGCAGGACGCGTCTGGCCCAGCAAGTGCTACGGCTGAGTTCCTGTCACCTCACTCCAGACACTGAATGTTGATGCCCCCCCGCAATGGGGACGTTTGGGAGCTGGGCAGAGAGTCCACTTCAGCAGCCATGCCACCCACCATTACGGGAGCCTGTGGGCAGCCTACCTCCAGAGGGGTGAAGTCGTGGTTGACCAGGAACGCCAGGATGGCGGTGGGGACAATGAGGAACTCCACCCGGAACGTGTCGTGGTTCCCATCGTATGTGGCTTTGAACTTGCTGTAGATCATCCAGACCGTGGTGAAGGAGCAGGCGATATAGACCACCTGTCCGGGGGTTGAGGGGACACACACCTCAGCTCACAGCGTCCTGCCTCAGCCCCCTAAAGGCTTGGCCCAGGAGTCTAAGCAAGATGGGGCCCCCTAAGTTCCTCCTCCCTCAGACCCAGGAGACAGGGTCCTCTGCCCTCCTCCCTCACTCAGGAATTGGGGTCCCCTGTCCCTCCTCCCTATAACCCAGGAGTCGGGTCCCCAGGCCCTCCCCTCCTTCAGATCCAGTAGTGGGCCCCAGGAGTTAGAAATCTCCACCCCCTCCTCCCTCAGCCCCAGGAGTCTTGAACCCCCGAGCTTTTCCTAGGAGGTGGGCAGTGCCCTTACCTTCATGCACGTGTTGTAGAGGGAGATGTAGTTGGTGAAGAGGTCCAAGTACCGGGCAGTGAACACCACCGCAAACAGGACCTGGCTCTTTCCCGAAATCCCTGTGGTCCAGAGGGGAGGAAGGGGTGGGCTGCACGAGGAATCCAAGCAGGGCGCCGCCCGGGTCGGCCCTGGGGTGCAGCTGTCCCCGGAGGCCGCCCGGCCCGCCCCATGAGAAGGGCCCTCT
The DNA here is from genome assembly GCF_000313985.2 of Echinops telfairi. Classification (NCBI taxonomy): domain Eukaryota; kingdom Metazoa; phylum Chordata; class Mammalia; order Afrosoricida; family Tenrecidae; genus Echinops; species Echinops telfairi. Next base: position 22,897,857 of record NW_022104553.1, on the reverse strand, counting down.
CCCGCGGCTCACAGCCAGGGGGCAGCCCGGGCCCCGCAGCTACTCCAGCCCGAGGCTCTGGCCCGGACTAGGCCTCACGGCCGCCCGGACCCCCTTCCAAAGGCCTCCCCGTCCAGACCCGG
>NW_022104553.1:22895866-22896922 GCF_000313985.2 Echinops telfairi | reverse complement strand
CCGGCTCTCGGGCGCCCCCTGTTGGTGATGTTGAGTGCCGTCAAGGCGACTCCGACTCCTAGCGGACAGAGGAGAAACTGCCCCAGAGGGTTTTTCCCGGGCTGTCATCTTTAAGGGAGCAGATCGCGGAGGGCCGAGCCTTTAACCATTGCCCCATTGGCGCAGAGCGGATCCTGAGTTCACCCCCAAAGCTGCCTGGGACAGGTTGCTCTGGCTTCTATAAGTCTGTGCTTCTGTAAGGCGAGGTGGCCTGCCCCGGCCTGGGACAGGGACCAGGGGCTGGCCTCAGAGCCCTAAGATCCTGGAGAGGGACCCTAGGCCGCCTGTTCCAATTTACCCATCACCCCAAGATATTGGGGTGTCCAAGCTCCCAGTCTTGCCTCCCTCAGAGCCAAGAATCCAGGCCTCCAGCCCCCTCCTCTCTCAGACACCAGGCCTTGGGCTCCTGGCCCCCCTTTTCCCCCAGATGCCCTTTTCTCAGGACCAGTGGCTCCCAGCCTCAGCCAACGGTCCACAGGCCCTTCCTCACTCTAGGACCCACATAGTCAGCATCCAACTCTTCTTCCTCAGAAATCCAAAGCTTCACCCTTGTCCACCTAAATCTTGGGGTTGAAGGAAACGGGTCCCCGGGACCTAGCCCACCCAAGGGCAAACTCAGACCCTAGCTACCCCAAGGAGCCTCCACAGCCCAAACTCCTAGGCCTGCTCCAGAATTTTCCTTATACATACACACACATGCACCCTCTTCTCTCTCCCCACCCTCACGGGAGTCCAGGGCTCAAGGTCCCACTTCACCTCAGTACATGGAGAGTGTGGAGAAGGGCCGATCCCCACAGTTAAAGCAGAAGGGGCTGACGTTGCCTAGCCTGACAGGGGAGCCTAGGCTAGGGTCTGAATTGCTGTGTCCGGGCCGGCAGACACTACAGGCCTCCTGGTTTTCTGAACACCATGGGTGATGGGGGCCAGGGCCCCTAGGAAAAGAAGGGGTACAGAAGTGTTGGTTTCCTCCTGGGGCTGAGTGGACTTGGGTCCTGAGGATGGACACCTGGGACTCTG
>NW_022104553.1:22891075-22892526 GCF_000313985.2 Echinops telfairi | reverse complement strand
GTGGTGGGAGTCCAGACTCTTTGATCTGAGGGAAGAGTGGACTGTGAAGTCAGGAGCCCTGGGTCTGAGAGGAGAGAGCTGGGGGTCTGGGAGGTGCCGGGAACTGGGACTTCTGAGTGGGAGAAAGGAGGGGCCAGAGATAAGAGCCAGCACTTTGGGTCTTTCTGGGAGAAGTTGGAGGACAGGCCTTGGGTTTCCAGTGGGGAGAGGTTGGGGACCCAGTGTCCTGAGTCTCTGACAGGGCAGAAATGGGGTTGTGGGGTGGTGCTGGTGGTGGTGGTGGGGATGCGCTTTCGACCACTGTATGGGTGGACTGAGGACTGGCGATTTCCTATAGTCTCCTGAGAAGGTTGGGCTGGGATCCCCAAAGGCAGAGGCCAGGCAGGAGTGGGATGTCCCTTTCTGGGGAGGTGCTGAGGGGTGAGCCACCACCAGGCAGGGCTGGAGAGAGGGAGGGTTAACCCCGCGGGGGCCAGGCCACAGCTGTGGGTTATTTTGGGGTGGAAGGGAGGGGGGCTATTCTGAGCACTGATTGAGCCAGCTGCTTGGGGAAGGGCAGCAGAGAGGAGGGGCCAGGGACCGAAGATTTGGGAAGGATGGGCTACTGGGGGTGGGGGCACCCCCATCCCTGGGGAAACAATGGCTCCAGGGGAAGAGAGCTGAAGCCTGGAGGCAGGTGGGGGAAGGGGGTGTGGGTCTTCTCCCCCACCCTGGCTGGCTATCAGTGGACCAGGCCAGTGCTACCATGACAACCGGACAGGAGCCTGATTGACAGCCGGAAAGAACCCTGCCCTGGCTGGACCCTTGCCCTTGTAGGAAGCTTCTAGTGTGTCTGCTTTAGTTCATCTGTGGGAACCAGGAGCACATACTTGGCCCCCTCCCCTCTCCCCCAGCCAGGAGTCCAGGTTCCGAGGCCCCTCCTCCCTCAGACCCCAAAATCTAGATCCCCAGCCCCCTCCTCCTTCAGACCCCAAAATCTAGATCCCCAGCCACCAACCTCCCTCAGACCCTAGAGTCCAGTTCTGCCAGTTCCATCCTCCTTCAGACCCTAGAGTCAGGGTCCCGTCCCTCCTGCCTCAGTCCCAGGAGCCTGGGCTTCCAGACCCTCCAACCCAGCCATCCAGTGTTCAACAGAAATGTGGGAGGGCTGTGTGTGTGTGTACACAGGATGAGGGACAGTATTTCCTCTGATTTACTAAATTGCTCTGGGCTGGGAGCCAGGGACCCCTCCCTCCCCCCAGCTCTCCCCAGCTGTGGCCCCCAACCCTGTAGCCCAGCCAGGGCCTCACCTCCCCGTCCTGCTCTCTTTGACAATGGGTGGCAATTGTGGTGGTGGCCCCAGGAGTAAGGTGGCATGATAGGGTGAGGGGTTGAGGGGTGAGGCCATGGGGACATTGTTCCTCCTTGGGATGCCCCACTAATTTCTTCTCTCTCTCTCCACCTCCCCCCCC
>NW_022104553.1:22880046-22889194 GCF_000313985.2 Echinops telfairi | reverse complement strand
GGGGCGGGGCGTCCGAGGGGCGGGGCTTGCCCGCGGGTGCCCACTCTGCATGGGGCGGGACCAGGTGTGCGCTGGAGGCGTGGCTTCTGTAGCGGGGCGTGGTCGGGTTTGGGCTCAGCTTCCCCGGGTGGCGGGGTAGCGGACACAGGGGGTTTGCTGGAGTAGGACTTGCAGGTAGTCCTGTGGAAGGGGTCAGCTAGAGGCAGGACAAGGTCTCAGAGAGGTTGGATATTCTTCCATGACTAGGCTATGAGATCGTGAGTCAGTCATGGTGGGCAAGGATCGGCGCGACAGGAGGACTAGGATGGAGAGGGTGTCTATGGATGAGATGTCTAGGAAGAAGTGGGGTCATCGAGATGAGGGATCCGTTTGGGCGGGGGGAGGGGGGGTAATCCCATTTAGGGATGGAGACCAAGGAGGAGGCAAGGACCAGGAAGGCCATTGAGTCCCCCAGCGCCTAACCTCTGCCAGCCTTGGCACTGTTGCTATGTTTGAGTGTGGATGCAGTCGCTGCCGTGTCAGTTCATCTCATTGGCAGCCGGGTTAGGGACCAAGGAAAAGGGCATCCGGCATGGAGGGGTCCGGTCTTCGAGGAGGCTCAGCCAGCTAAATGTGGGTCTAGTAGAGAGAGAAAGCCTACCACCCGGGCCCTGGGTCTACAGAGGCGGGCGGAGCCATCTACTAGAGGAGAAAGACTGGCGGGAAAGGGCAGAAGCAAGAGCAGGGAAAAGGCAGGTCTAGCCAAGGAGGGGTGAGACTAGGGAGACGGGGGTGGGGTGGGGTAGGGGCTTAGGGACTGTGCATTAGGCACTGCACAATATTAAGATAGGCAGGGTCCAGAAGGGAAGGAGAACCTGGTGGCAGGGTCTGAGGAGCAGCAAAGTTGGATCTGGGAGGATGGAGGCCCCACTGTAAAGGCAAGAAGGACTAGAAAAAAGGTCAGAGCCTGGAGCCAGCAGGGGAGGGGTGGGGCAGAGGTTGCATGACTTAGGCGCTTCTGGAGTGCAAGAGGAAAGATGCTAAGTGGATTTTGGTAGGGAAGGGGGCAAATTGCACCGAGCCTGGTGGTGAGTGGACTGTGACAAATGGGTGGAGCCAGTGGCCCAGGGAAGTGGGTGGAGCCACCCGGGTGGGTGGGGCCGAAGTCACCCCCAATTTCCGGCTGTGAGGGCAGGTGGCTTGGTGACTGGATCAGCACTGCATGCTGGTACTTGTAGTTCTCACCTGCCCGGAGCATTCTGGGAAGGGGATCTGTCCAACATTCATGTTCCCCTTGGCCCAGGAGATTTGCAGGCAGACCACCTGTGAGGTGAATATATCACTTCCCGGCTGTCACCTACATAGCATACTAAGAGATGTGGTCCGCTCTAGTACATTGTTGGCTGAACATTGTCTTTCAGCCATTGTCCCCTGCCCCCCACTCTTCCATTGCTTTCTGGGATGTATAGTCCCCACATTATTTCTGAAAGAAATGGTCCTCTCATCTCCTTCAACGCACCACTGCATGCTGGGAATGTGGTCCCTTCAGCACACCTTTATATGGCGAAGGATGGAGTATTCTCAAGGTTTTCGGTGTATGCTGGGAGCTCTCCTTCCAGAACAACGGCCCTGGCCTCTACACGGAACCCATGGACACGGACACCCCTTTCCCGAGGAGAGAATCCACTTGCTGTTTTCCTGACATCCCTGGAGGATTTATTGAGGACTGATTCTGTGCCAGGGCTGTTCTTAATTCTGAGGGAAGGATAGCGACAAAAGAGAAAGAAAGAAAAAAAGACAATGTCCTTGTTGTTTTAGAGCTTGACTTTTAATGAGAAGACAGAGAAATGGAGAAACAGAGTGTGCAGTGGGAAGGAAGAAACAGGATGGTGGGGCAAGGACCGAGCAAGGAGGGCTGTAATAGAAGCAGCAGTCTTGGAATTCCTCCCTGAGGAGGTGACAATGGTGTTGGAGCTGAGGGAGGAGGAGTGGTGGAGGAGTGTCCCCAAAAACCCCTGAAGCAGGAAGAAGCTTATGTATTTGAACAAGAGTGAGGAGGCCAGTGTGGCTGGGGCCCATCTGTAGTGAGGGAGTAGGGGGGAGGTGTCGGGAGATGAGGTCAGAGAAGCAACAGGGACCAGTTCATGCCGAGGCCTCGTGGGCCACGGAGAAGACCTTGGCTTTGATTCTTAAGAAGATGGATCATGGTTGGAAGGTTTCCCACCGAGGAAGGATGGCATCCAATTAATATTTTTAAACCATCACTCTGGCTGTGGCTTGAATTGGAAGATGCAAGAATGGGCAGAGGGACTGGCTGGGAGGCCATCGCAGTTACCCAGATGAGAGAGCAAAGTGGGAGGCATGCAGAGCGGCAGTGAGGAACGGACTGCTGGGAGCTGTGTTTTCCTCAAGCCTCTTTTGACTTGTGGTGAGAAGCTGCCCAATGGTATGTATCCGGTCTGCCGTTGTTCTCTAGAAACCCCGGTGACATTGACGGCATCTTTGACATTGGGTAACCATGCTCGCTGTTCTCATCCAAATGATCCTATCAGGTTGCTCTTTGAATTCCTGATCTTCCCTTCAAAGAATTCTATTTTGATTTGAGAGATCACTGTGGTATGCCATCCACTTGATTCTGACTCTTGGCCACCCCACAGGCAGAGTAGAACTTCCCAGGGGGGTTCAGTTGGTTGTCATCTTGTCTCCCTTGGAGCAGCTCCTGGGTTTGAACTGTTGACCTTTCGGTGAGTAGCCAGACCTGAAAAACCAAACCTGTGGCTGTGACGTCAAATCTGACTCGCAGCAACCCTCTAGGACAGGGTAGAACTGCCACTGAGGTTGGCAAGGCTGTTAGGCTTTTGGAAATAGAATACCACCTGGTTCTCCCATGATGGAGTTCCAGCGGCCAAATTTTTGGCTTGCAACCGAACACTTAACGATTTGAGCTTCCAGGCTCCTTAATTTGGAGATGCAACTTGGACGGCCAAGGCTCAGAACTCTTGAAAGAGATTGTGACTGTCCGGTAGAACAGTCTGGAAAGATGAAGACATTCAATGTCTGCAGTCCGATACTGTAGCCACCACCCATGGCTGTTGGGCACTTGACCCATGTTGATGCAACCATGGAAACGGAGTGATCCGTCTTCTTTCCTTTGAGTTTATAGATATTTGAATAGCCACATGGGGCCAGTGGCAGCCATATTGAACAGCGCAGGACACAAGTGATTAAACCCACGGGTCTGAATGACATCGCCAGGGACGGAAAAGGAAGATGCTGCGGAGCGAGAACGCCTACAGTTAAAATTCTGGCTGAGGAAGAAAAGATGAACTAGGGAGCAGGAGGGAAAACCCTAAATGAAAGGGAAGCCCCTTTAGTAAATTGTCCACGGACCACCTGCATTGCATGCTCGGAAATGTAGTCCCCCTGTTGCAGGCAGGGAAACCGGTCCCCTCACAGGGAATGCTGGGAACTACATTTCCCTGGATGGATGTGGAGTGCACTGATTTATGCTTGTTTTAGTTGCTGTAACAGAGAATCACCACCATCCCCCAAAAATTTTCTGAGGTTCAACACAATAGGTTGGGTTGCTAGAGGTGACGCTACTCAGGTGGTGACTCAGGGACCAGGTGAGTCAGGTGACTGGCCTCCCTTCTTGTGGCAGCCCCGTAGGCCCTCTGGGTTCTTTTCCAGAGCCTCGGTGTATGTCTGTGACTAAGAAAAGACCAGGTTTCATGACGCAGGACGGAAAGTCTCATGTACCAACCTGGAAGAACTCCATCTCGTGACTGAAGCCAACCAGGGCTAGCCCCTCGGTTCTGTGCCCCAGGAGGACAACGAAATGAGTGTGTTGGACAGCTGGAGTTCTTGAGTGGCGCAGAGGGGTTCCGGTCCACTCAGAGGCATGTTGAAGAAAGGCCTGGCAACCTATTTCAGAAAAGAAAGCAGGAAAGCCTACGGACCACATCTCGACTCGGCCAAGCACAAGAGTTGGCATGGACTTCATGACAACTGTTTGGTTTCTTTGTTTGTGAGATGGGGTATGGGCAGCCAGTTAGTTTACCACATTGAGAGCTGTGGTCTGCTTTGGGGACTGTGGGTCTCTTGTTCCCCCTGGGAGCTATAGTCCCCTGATTGGCTGATGGGAGTTGGGGCCCCCTTATCAATGGCTGGGAGGTGATATACTCTCTTGGCCCCTGAGAGCAGTGGGTAGAAGATGTGATTCCTACTCAGCCACGTGGAGGTGTAGCTCTCTTATCAGTTGGGCCCTGGGAGGTTTGGTCCCTTCTGGGCCAATGGGAGGGGAGGTCCCGGGCTGGGCGGGATGCCTGGCCCGGGGGCCCCGCCCCCAGAACGGGCCCCGCCCCTCAGAGCTGGCCCCTCCCCCGCAGGAGAAGGGCTCCACCTTCTTGCAGCTGGGCTCCTCCACCGAACAGCAGCTTCAGGTCATCTTCGAGGTGCTGGAGGAGTACGACTGGACGTCCTTCGTGGCGGTGACCACGCGGGCCCCCGGCCACCGGGCCTTCCTGTCCTACATCGAGGTGCTGACGGACGGCAGCCTGGTGGGCTGGGAGCACCGGGGGGCGCTGCTGCTGGACCCCGGGGCTGGGGAGGCCGTGCTGGGCGCCCAGCTCCGCAGTGTCAGCGCGCAGATCCGCCTGCTCTTCTGCGCGCGCGAGGAGGCCGAGCCGGTGTTCCGAGCGGCCGACGAGGCCGGCCTCACCGGGCCGGGCCACGTGTGGTTCATGGTGGGGCCCCAGCTGGCCGGCGGCGGGGGCTCGGGGGCGCCCGGGGAGCCCCTGCTCCTGCCCGGCGGGGCCCCGCTGCCCGCCGGCCTGTTCGCGGTGCGTTCAGCTGGCTGGAGGGACGACTTGGCCCGGCGCGTGGTGGCCGGCGTGGCCGTGGTGGCCAGAGGTGCCCAGGCCCTGCTGCGGGACTATGGATTCCTGCCCGAGCTGGGCCACGACTGTCGTGCCCAGAACCGCACCCACCGCGGGGAGAGTCTGCACAGGTGAGGCCCCCCGCACCCCGGGGTCTGGGATGGGGAGGTGCATGGGCAGGCTGGCTGAGCGACCTCGAATGGGTGTGTCCCCTCTCAGAACCTTAGGCCTTGGCCCACAGGGGGCCGTTATAACAGAAATGTCCCCAAAGGGGTGCATTTAAAGTACAACTGTTTATTTTATTTTTTCCACAATGCCAGAGATCGGAAGCCCCAGTCCAGAACTGCCCTTGTGTAGTTTTTGTCAATTCCTAGGGGGTTACCACTCCTATGCAGTCAGTTCTGACTCCTAGCGCCTCTATAGGACAGAGAAAAACTGCCCCCTGTGGGTTTCTGAGACTGTGAGGAGGAGAAAGCCTGGTCTTTCTCTTGAAAAGCGGCTGGTGGTTTTGAACTGCTGGCCTTGCGATTAGCAGCCCACCATGTAATCACTAAGCCACTAGCGCCCTGTAGAACTGCCCCACGGGGGTTTCCAAGTCCATCATCGCCCAGCAGACAGCCTCTTCTTTCCCCCGAAGAGCAGCTGCTGGGAGAAGCACCTTGAGGCTAGTGGACCAGCACCTGACCCCATAGTGTCACCAGGGCCCCTTAGCTTGGTAGATATCCCCCATGTGCATCTCTATGGAGACCTTTTCTTTATAAGCCAGAAACGTTTAGATTGAGAAGACACCCCCCCCTCCCCCTGAAGTCCCCTATTCAGGAATGAGCCAATAACGACACAAAGGAAACTCGATTTTGGAGGACAGACTTCTAACCCGCGACAGCCACAGCTCAGGCTGTAGTTCCTTTTCTGTGGACTGAGTTGTGATGAGGCGCCCCTCCTGGGATTGGGAGCTCTGGAGGGGCAGTGTTTCCACGGTGGGCTCTAAGCGGGAAGTCAGCATTGGAAATCACCAGTTGCCCCGTGGGAGAAAGATGAGGTTTAGCAAAAGCTCCGATCTTGGAAACCCACCGGAGCAGTCTAGGGTTTGGGGCCCTGGTTGGGTAGCCCTACCTAACTTCTCTCCATAGAGAGTTACAGTCTCGGAAACTCCCAGGGGCACTTCTACGCTGTCCTATAGGGTCTCTGTGAGTTGGCATCCACTCGATGGTCCCAAGTTTGTCCGCTTTGGGTTATTTTTTTTAAATCACTTTATTGGGGGCTCGTACAACTCTTATCACAATCCATCCATCCATCCATTGTGTCAAGCACATTTGTACATTCGGTCCCCTTATCATTCTCAACGTTTGGGTTTTCGGAGGTTAACAGCCACCTGGGTGGCAAAGTGGTTACATGTTGGGCTGCGACCCACAAGGTGAGCAGTTCAAAGCCACCAGCTGCTTTTCTGGAGAAAAGGGAGACTTTCTACTCCCGGAATGATTTCCAGCCTGGGCATGACACGGGGTGGGGTGAGTTGGGCTCTCCCTGTCCCCTGGGGTCACTATGAGCCTGAATGAACTCCATGGTTGTAACTTTGATTTTTGGTTTGGTCTGGGGTTAAAAGCAGCCCTGGTGGCATAGTGGGTGACGCATTGGCCTGCTGAACCCCAAGGTCCTTGGTTCAAACCCACCAGTGGCTCTTGGGGATGGGGCGAACGATGAAGTTGTGTGCTCCCGTATGGATTGGTAGCCTGGCAAAACCTATATAGGATTGTGATGAGTCAGCATCAACTTGACAGCAGCCGGGTTTTGTGTGCTTCGTGTTGCATTTGATAGAGCTCACCACCGGGATCATTTTTCCTTTACGTTTTATTTATTGTTGTTGTGCACAGACACCGGACAACACACACAGCCGTTCTTGCAGGTTGCATTTCATAACCTGGGTTCCGTTCTCCCAGTTGTGCGACCTTTTCTGAGTTGCTGCTCATTAACAAACACTCATGCCCCATCCCACGCCATCCTGCTGATCTTTCTAGAGCAATTGCCTTTTTAAAAAATTGTATTAAAAAATTGTATCAGCTCTGATAGCAAGGGCTCAAGTAGAAAGCAAATGCTTTGAAAATGAGGATGGCAACATATGTACAATTGCACTTGACGCAATGGGTGACTGTATGGATTGTGATAAGGGCTGTAAGGGCCCCCAATAAAAGCATGTAGTTAAAAAATTGTAGTAAAAGATCAAAACTCTTAGCCCACTGCCATTGAATCTATTTTGATCGATAGTGACCCTTTGCAACAGGTAGAACTGCTCCTGTGGGTTTCTGGACTGTAACTCTTTACGGGAGTAGAAAGCCTCCTCTTTCTCCCAAGGAGCAGCTGGTGGGTTTAAACTGCTGGCCTTCTGGTTAGCAGCCCAACACATAACCCGCCGTGTCACCGGGGCTCCTTGGTAAAATATACACAATATGAAATTAGCTGTTGTAGTCATTTTCCAAAATACAATCAGTCCACTGACATTAGCCCTGTGACCGTGCTCTGAAGAGCCATCATCACTGTTTATAAAACCCTGTCATCGCTCCCCAAACAGGAACTCAGTACACAGTGAGCAGTCCCTCTCCTTTCTTCCCTCCCCCAAGCTCTTGGCAACCACTAATCTCCTTTCTGCTCATCTACACCCTTGCCTTTTTCCTGATTGTAAAGGGAGAGCAATTGTCTTGTGAGCCAGCGACCCAGAGAAGCACCTATCACAGTCTGTTGGTGAGAAGCGATCACATGGCCAGGGCCAAGGTTTGGTTCTTATGATGGGTGTCTATACGCATTGGCCAGCTCTCGATTCTGATTGGTTCGTGCTGGTGCTATCTTGGTGGGTAGATGCTTCGAATCTCTTCCAGACACATGGTCCCTGCTGGCTACAAGGGCGTATGGGAAGGGAGGCCTCCAGTTGGGTGTACCCAGAACACACTGTGAACCAAAAAAAGCCAGACTCACTACCATCGAGTCAATTTGATTCATAATGACCCTATAGGACAGGTTAGAACTGCCCCTGTGGGTTTCTGAGACTCACTCTCTATGGGAGCAGAAAACCTCATCTCTCTCACGAGGAGTAGCTGGTAGGTTTAAACTGCTGACCTCACAGTTAATAGCCCAACGTGTAACCCACTACGCCACCAGGTCTCCTTAGAATACGCTGTCGTATTTAATCAAAGAACGGGAAAAATAAAAACCCACTGAACTCACTGCCATCAAGTTGATCTCGACTACAGGATAAGGTAGAACTGCCCCTGTGGGTTTCCACGACTGTAACTCTTTATGAGAGTACAAAGCCCCATTTTTCTCTCAGGGAGCTGCTGGTGGTTTCAAACGGTGGACCTTGTGGTCCGCAGCCCAGTGTGTAACCACTACCCCACCAGGGCAGAGGGTGGTGGAAAATTACAGCTCTAGCCCAGAATGTAGGAAGCCCTGGTGGTTTAGTGCATTATACATTGGAGCTGCTCACGACAAGGTCAGCAGTTTGAAACCACCAGCTGCACCTGAGGAGAAAGAGGAGGCTTTCTACTCCTGTACAGAGTTACAGGCTCAGAAACCCACAGGAGCAGTTCTACCCTGACCGCTAGGGGCTTGTGAGTCAAAGTGGACTCATGGCAGGACGGTTGGTTCGGGGGGTTTGAGTCTAGAAAGTAGGAAATGGATGAGGTTGGTGTCAGCCTGAAGGAACAGAAATGTGTTTGCTCGTAGCGCAGCAAGTTAGGAGTCTAATTTCAGGGTGCTGGCTCTGGGCGAAGGCTTGCTCTGGGGGAAGGCCCTCGGCCTTTTCCCGCTTCCGTTGCTGTAGCTCTTTGCCCTCTTCTTGCGTCTGGCCTCTGTCTTCCCTGTCTCCCCGCTGGCTTGCGTCACCGCCTAATCTGCTCGTTTTATTATCCCAAAGGTGATGAGCTTAGCACATATCCTACATTATAGGTTCCAGAGCTATTTTGGGCCTACCGCCTTTTCAGTGGGGCTGGGGTGGCGTGGGGGGGACACTCACCCTCAGCTCTGGCAATTAAAAGCATTTGTCCTATAGCCCATTATCCAGGATAAAATGTAGGCATCTGTTTTGCCACCTCCCCTGGATTGTTCCAGCGCCTCCCCCAGGGGGGCAGTCTTGCCCACTGGTGTGACCCCATTAAAGTCAGCGCGAGCAAGGAGTCAACCAACTGTCTACCTTTGAGACCCTGCTTTCTTCTTCTGTTATTTTTTTTATGGAATACTTTTATTGGGGCTCGTGCAGCTCTTATCACAATCCATGCATTCATCCCGTGTGTCACGCACATTTG
>NW_022104553.1:22877284-22878784 GCF_000313985.2 Echinops telfairi | reverse complement strand
GAGTGCCCCCTGCCTCCCAAGTGCAGTAGAGGTGAATACCGAGAAGCAGAATTGCCGAGTCACATGGTTCAGCTTGCGGCTGCTAACCAAAAGGTTGGCAGTTCAAACCCACCGGCCACAAACTGCTGTCAGGTGATGGTGGGTGTTAGGTGCCCTTCAATAGGGCGCGTAATGTTAGGGGTTAAGATTCCAAGTATTTGGAGTTGGGGGGGGCGGGGGGCGACCCAAGTGCCTCCACAATGGGCGGGAAAGCCCCTGGTCCTCGCGGGAGAAGGCGACAGGGAGAGACGGTGGGTGTGGAGGAGAACTTGAGACCTGGTGAGCTGGGAATGGGACCTGGAACAGAGGGGTGGGGAGACTCCCCTGGCTCCTAACATCCGCCAGGAAAGAGGGCTCCTGCTGGGTGCTGGGCGCAAGAGGGTGAGTAATACCAGGGACTGCCCTTCAAAGCAGGGGCCCTGGGCGACCTGGGGGTGTGTGTGGGAACAGCCGCAGACCAGAGTGGATAATGACAGCCAGCGTGGTGCTTGGCGAACTGTCGGGAACAGGAGCTCCGGGAGAGCGAGAGCGGCAGGGAGGGGCGCGGACTGGGCCGCCAGGACATTTTTAGTTGCAAGAAGCAGTCTCATTCAAGTTTCCTTGGGGAAAAGGGGCTTATTGGAGAGAGAGACACACAGGCGCCCAGCTGCCAGAAATCCAGGCCGAGCCTGGGGCGAGCCTACCTTTCATCTCACTCTTCCCGGGTCTTTCTGCCTCTCTGTCTGTCTGTCTGTCTGTCTCTCTCTTTAATACGCAAGTCTCTCTGTTAACTCTTCCCTCCCATACCCAGTATGCTTTGCTGTGTGTCTCCCTTGTCTGTCCATTTCCCTGTCTCTCTCAGCCTCTCCTTTCTTTCTCACGCGGATGCACAGTCTCTGTAGCCCTCATCTTCCTCCTCTGTGTCTCTGACAGTCTCTGTCGCGCAATCCCTGCATCTTTTACACTCTCTGCACTCATCTCTACTGTCTCTCTGCCTCTGACACGGCCCCTGTCCAGGTCTTCCTCTTTGTAATCTAGCCATCTCTCTTCTGTCTGTCAGTCACTCCATCTGTCTCACACACGTCTATCAATCCATCTCTCCTGTTTCTGCCTCTTATACAGACTCGATCCACTTCTTTCTATTCTATCCGCCTCTCGCTCTCTCTCCCTACACACACACACACACACACACACACACACAGTCTACCCATCTCTTCATTCGGTTTATCTTAGTCTCTACCCACTCTTTTTTCCCTTCCCTCTTTCACACACAAACTACCCACCGCTTTTCTGTGTCTCACACACAATCGCCCTGTTTCTTTCTCTTATAACAGCGGTTCTCCACCTTCCTCGTGTTGCGACCCTTTCATACATATGGTTGGTGACCCCCCTCCAACCATCACATTATTTTCGTGGCTACTTCATCACTGTCATGTTGCTACTGTGATGAATCGGGCGACCCCTGAGAAAGGGTCGTTCGAT
>NW_022104553.1:22873184-22876168 GCF_000313985.2 Echinops telfairi | reverse complement strand
GCTCGGCAGCGGGCTCCAATCCAAATCACCAGCCGCCCCGGCGGGAGAAAGAAAAATGGGGCTTTCTGCACCCGTAAAGTGTCCCAGTCTTGGAAACCCACAGGGGCAGATCCGCCCTGTCCTATAGGGTCACTAGGCGATGGCAGTGAGTTTTGGGTTTTCCATCTGGGGCTCAACAAGCAGGGCCAAGGTTAAGAGCTTGGCTGCTCGCGAAAGGGTGTTTGTTTTCAAGGGAATTCCATGCAGAGCAGTTTGTTTGCTCATCTCTGAGGGGGCTAGAGGCGCGACCCCAGGGCTCTGGCTGTGGGGGGAAGGCTTTCTCTCTGTCCGTTCTGGGATAAGGTCTTTGTCTCCACCCGGCTTCTGTTCCTCCGTTCTTCCTTCCCTATCTGTGCATCCTTGTGTCTGGGCCTAATCACTTCTTTTGTATCGTAAACACAATTGGTGTAAGACTCTACGCTGGTGCCGCCTTAGTAACACCAGAAGGAAGCCCTGTTCCCAAAGGGAGTGACAGCCACAGGTATAGACAAAAGCAAAGCAACAAAAACCCCACCGCCACCCAGTGGATTCCAGCTCGCAGGGGACCCAGCAGGACAGAGGTGCGCTGCCCCATTGGGTTTCCAACGCTGCCAGGTTTGTGGGAGCGGGCGGCCTCCTCTTCCTCTGGTGGATTTGAACCGGCAACCCTGTGGTTAGCAGCTGAGCTCTTCACCGCCAGGGCCCCAGGGCTTCTTCTTGGTAGCCGATGCAGGTGTTAGGATTTACAGCCATGTTTGGGGGGAAGGGAAAGGGGGACGCCGTTCTGTGGATTACAGTCGGGGAGCTAAGGCGGTGAGGGAACCAGATAAAAGCTGGTGATGGGTGAGAGGTAAACTGAGGCACAGGGAGCCGGACAAAGACAACTGAAAGGACAAAGGGAGAGCAGAAACAGAAATAGCTTTATTAGCGGGGAGCTCCCGGGCAAAGCTTCATGGTCTAGCAAGTAGCCCAGGGGAATCGTGGACTTTGCCCAGGGTCTGGGGTTTTTATTTATTTTTAAAAATCATTTTATTGAGGGCTCGTATAACTCTTATCACAATCCAACCATCCATCCATCCATTGTGTCAAGCACATTTGTACATTTGTTGCCATCATCATTCTCAAAACATTTGCTTTCTACTTGAGCCCTTGGTATCAGCTCCTCGTTTTGTTTCCCCCTCCCTCCCCACTCCTTCCCTCATGGACTCTTGATAATTTATAAATTATTATCTTGTCATATCTTACGCTGTCTCATGTCTCCCTTCACCCACTCTTCTCTTGTCAGTCCCCCAGGGAGGGGGCTTATATGTAGATCCCTGTAATCGGTTCCCCCTTTCTACCCCACTCTCCCTCCACCCTCCCGGTATTGCCACTCTCACCACTGGTCCTGAAGGGATCATCTGTCCTGGATTCCCTGTGTTCCCAGTTCCTATCTGTACCAGTGTACATCCTCTGGTCTAGCCAGATTTGTAAGGTAGAATTGGGATCATGATAGTGGGGGGGGGGTGTCATTAAGGAACTAGAGGAAAGTTGTATGTTTCATCATTGCTACACTGCACCCTGACTGGCTTGTTTCCTCCCCACGACCCTTCTGTAAGGGGATATCCAGTTGCCTACAGATAGGCTTTGGGTCCCCACTCTGCACTCCCCGTCATTCACAATAATATGATGTTTTGTTCTTTGATGCCTGATACCTGATCCTGTTGACACCTGGTAATCACACAGGCTGGTGTGCTTCTTCCATGTGGGCTTTGTTGCTTCTAAGCTAGATGGCTGCTTGTTTACCTTCAAGCCTTTAAGACCCCAGACAGGGACTGGGGTTTTTAAGGGACAGTGGGGAGAAGGGGTCGTGCGGAAACAGCAAGGTTTATGGCCCAGGATGTAGTTTATCAGCTCTGGCAGGTAGGCTGTCCGCTTATCAAGGAGTCAGGCATTCTGGGAATTGTTTCTCAGTCTCTTCATTCCAGGGGGCAGCTGCTGACCTCCGGGGACGTTCAGGGAAGCGGGGGCCCGGCCTGCTTCAGCTTAGCCCAATCAACGGGGAGATGGGATCAGGAACACTCAGGGGGCTAGGAGAGGTGGGGCCGTTAGGAAAGACTTCTTTTTTTCTTTTATGTATCGCAAAAGTTTATCTTTAGCACTAGCCAGCTGGACTCGGTTTAGAATCAGATGTTGCTGTTGGCAACGTGGAAAGCATCACAGTCAGGGGCCCATGAAACCCACACCTTCTCGCCCGCAAGGCCTGATCCAGGTCAAGGTGTTGACCCTACGTCAGTGCCACAGAGCCTCCTCACAGACGGTTTGATCCGGTGCTTGTTGGCCTTGACATCCACCAGGAGCACCAGTGTGCCCTTATTTTCCATCTTCCTCACGGCGGCCTTCGTGGACGGGGAACGTGACGGTGGCGGAGTGGGCCGGCTCGTGTCTCCTGGCGGGGCTCATCCAAGGGTCTCTGGGCTGCCTGCTTAGTCTGGGGGTGTTGGGTCCCTGGAAGGAGGGTGATGATCGGATCTTCTTTTGTGTGTGGCGGTGGACGCCTTTCCGCACGGCCTTCTTGGCCTTCGCTTTGGCTTCCGTTTTGGGGGGAGCAGGGGCTTCCCACTTTGCCTTTGGCTCCATCTTCGTAGAGGGAGAAAGGCCTTTCCGAGGAGAGTAGGTGAAACTTGGAGCTGAAAGAGGAGCCAGGCACTGGGAGAGCTGAGTGAAGAGATGTGAGCGGATCGGCAGGTACAAAGGCCCTGGGGCTGGAACTGCCTGCTCGAGGTTGCACAGAGACCAGTGTGATTGGCGTGGCAGGAGGCACAGTGGCAAGGGGAGCGAGTGGGTATGAGTGGAAGATAGAGAGGTACACAGGGCTTTGGGTGGGGTGAGGGGGTGAGGAAGAAGTTCTGGTGTCAATATGGGTAAGGCATTGGGCTGCTAGCCCCGAGGCTGGCAGTTTAACCCATTGGAGGAAAGATGAAGCT
>NW_022104553.1:22870782-22872486 GCF_000313985.2 Echinops telfairi | reverse complement strand
ATGTTCAATTTGTCACAATGAAAATACATCCTGCCTATCAGATGTTTACATGACGATTCATCACAGTAGCAAAATGACAGTGATGAAGTAGCAACGAAAATAATTTTATGGCCGGGTGGCAGGGGTGGGGTGGGGTGGGGTCACCACCACATGAGGAACTGTCTGAAAGGGTTGCAGCATGAGGGTCGCTGTGAGCCAGAATCAACTTGATGGCAGTGGGGTTTAGTCTTAGTTTGAAGGAAGTTTAGTGGGGGGAGGAACCCTGGGGCCCCAGTGGGTTAAGAGCCAGGTGGCAAGCCACTAGGTCTGTTATTTAAATCTACCAGCCGCTCTGTGGGAGAAAGATGTGGCTCTGGGTTCCCATGAAGATTTCCAGCCTGGGAACACTATGGGGCAGTTCTACGCAGTCCCATAGAATTGTTGTAAGTCTGCATCAATGTGACAGCCATGAGACTTTGTTGCTTTGAAAGCAGTTTGGATTTGAATGTGAAAGGATGGGACTTCTCCGAGGATAGAGCGTTCTCAGCAGGGTGACAAGTTGTGGTTCTGCGTTGGTCTGCTCACCCCAAAGTACACAGTTCAAAACCACCAGCTGGTCCAAGGAAGAAAGATGAGGCTTTACGAGTTACAGTCTGGGAAACCCCCAGAAGCAGGGAGTTCTCCCCTGTCCTATAGGGTCACTAAGAATTCAGAATGGTCTTGGTGACGGGTGTTTTGGTGAGTTTAGTTTAGTTTTTAAGAGGAAAGGAGGCGTGGACTGTTGGTGGGGCTGTAACTCAGGGTGGACGAAGGCAGTGGAGTTGGGAGTTGAGGGTGGGAAGCTGGGCGGATCTAGTGTGGCCACAGGGCCTTGAATGCCAGGTTGAGGGGCCAGGACCTTGTCCCGGAGGCGTTGGGTCCCCAAGGGGACAGTCCTGATGGAGGGGCTATTTGTGTTTGCACATCTTGGAGCTGGAGGGAGAGGGGTTCCGGCTGGGAGCTGGGGGCATACGTGGAAAGAGGACCTTCTCTGTCCTTGGTCACCGAGGGACCCAGCCCAGGTCCCCACATGCCCCTCCTTGTTCCCGGGCAGGTACTTCATGAACATCACCTGGGATAACCGGGATTACTCCTTCAACGAGGACGGCTTCCTGGTGAACCCCTCCTTGGTGGTCATCTCCCTCACCAGGGACAGGACTTGGGAGGTGGTGAGTCCCCCGGCACCCAGAGTCCCGGATTGAGAGGAGCTGGGGAATCTGGGTCCTGGGTGAGAAAGGAGCGCGTTAGGGGTCTCCGGTCTAACAGAAAATGACCCCAGGGTTCAGAAAGGGGACTAGCGTTCTGAGTCAGAACGAGGTACTTGCTCCTGGGGCTGGGGGAGACAGCCCCCACTCCTTGCTCTGAGGACAGAGGTCTATGGAAGCCAGGTCATTTCCCCAGGGATGCTGACACACCCCCCCTTGAATATCCCCAAGGTGGGCAGCTGGGAGCAGCAGACCCTGCGCCTCAAGTACCCGCTGTGGTCCCGCTATGGCCGCTTCCTGCAGCCGGTGGACGACACCCAGCACCTCACGGTGGCCACCCTGGAGGAGCGACCCTTTGTCATCGTGGAGCCCGCTGACCCCATCAGCGGCACGTGCATCCGAGACTCGGTCCCCTGCCGCAGCCAGCTGAACCGCACCCACAGGTCTTCAAAAGCCTCCTCCCCAACCGAGAGGTGCCCCC
>NW_022104553.1:22859052-22869686 GCF_000313985.2 Echinops telfairi | reverse complement strand
TGGGCCTTGGTGGTGAGGAGGAGCCAGAGTCTGGAGGGGCGGGGCCTGGAGATGGGCTTTGGTGGTGGTGGAGGAGGAGCCAGAGTCTGGAGGGGCGGGGCCTGGAGATGGGCCTTGGTGGTGGTGGAGGAGGAGCCAGAGTCTGGAGGGGCGGGGCCTGAATAATGAATTCGTGGAGGCGGGGCTCCAGGAAGAAGGGCGGGGCCTGGGGGTGGAGCCAGAAGACTCGAAGGGGGTTCGGCAGGGACTACCTTTTCCCATCTTCTACCCCCTCCACCCTGCCCTGCCCCCCTCTCACCCACCTGAGGGTTCCTCGCCCTGTCCACTGGTCAGCGCCGGTGGCCCTCACCTCCCTCCTGGTCCACCCCAGGTGTTCTACCAGCGCGCGGACATGGCCATCGGCTCCCTGACCATCAACGAGGAGCGCTCGGAGATCGTGGACTTCTCCGTCCCCTTCGTGGAGACGGGCATCAGCGTCATGGTGGCGCGCAGCAACGGGACCGTGTCCCCCTCGGCCTTCCTGGGTGAGCAGGGACGCCCAGGCTGAGCGTCGGAAACACATGCGTCCACCTTCTGCGGCGTGCCTGTAGGTCGGCCTGATGTGGCATCGCTCGGGAGCTTTGCCAGCAGGGTTGGTACCCGAGCAGTCAACGGTGCCCCCTGCCAGGGGCTTGAGCTTCAGGAATCTCCCCCTACAAGGTCTCCCCCCAGGGCTTGTAGCCAGTTCACATTTTTATTAGGGAAAGGACCGATCACATTCCCATTGAACAATTCCTTTGATGTCATCGATGGCCCGACCCCACCATGAACCACTCCTTTATTCCACTGCCCCTCCCCCCTTTTCCTGTGTCCACACCTCCTCCTTACCTAACCTTTCTGACCTTTGGCTTTGGGGATATGCTGCCCTTTGGATGGCAAATGGATGAGTATTGCGAAGTGTGCATGCTTCCCTAATGGAATTGTTCCCCTGATGAAAGCTGAGCCGGGAGGGTGAGTTCTGTTCTGGGTCTCAAGAGTGAGTACCAAGGGCCATCGTCTAGGGGGTCCCACCAGGCTCTTATCTGACCACTAAGCCTGATCTTTTTCTTTTCTTTTTAATGATTTTTGTTTTGTCTTGTTCTGTATTTTTTCTCTCAGTCTAGCGAGTGTGATCCTTTTCAGAGCTGTTGGTGCTTGTGATTGGTTTTACACTCGGAATGTTGTATTCTTCTTTTAAAAAAGAGGGCCCTCCAAATTGTATATGCTTCCAAAACCAAACGCACTACGTTGGAGTCCGTGCTGACCCCTAGCGAGCGACCCTATAGGACAGGGTAGAACGGCCCCTGTGGGTTTCCGAGACTGTACTCTCTATGGGAGTAAAAAGCCCCAGATTTCTCCCTAGCAGCGACTGGTGGTTTCGAACTGCTGACCCTTCAGTTAGCAGCCCAATGCATGCTGCATAACTACTATGCCTCCAGACCTCCTCTGTATGTTTCAGGCCCTATAAAACCCAAGTCTGTAACTATGCACACTGGGAAAGAGACTATTAGCCTAGTATTGGTACACTGTAGGCACTCGATCACCCACACACCAGCGTTTCCGGTGCACTGACTCTGTGCCATGTTCTTGGGGACCCAGTGGTGACGTGGCCTCATGGGAACTCTCTGCCCTGCTTGGGAAACCTCAGATGCCTTAACGGGATCCACAGGCCAGGCCACTTCCGAGGGCGACAGACGATGAGGAGATAAATAGAGCCAGGGCGAAGGGCAGAGTGAGGGCCACAAACTGGGTGGGTGGGTGAGAGAGGCCCCCTTTGAAGAGGCTCTTCCTGTGCTGTGTGGCTCCTGCGTGGAACAGCATGTCAGGCCGAGGGAAGGGCAAGGGCAAAGGCCCCAAGGTGGGACTGGAAGGAGAGCGAGGGAAGCGGGGAGAGGGTGGGAGGTGGCAGAGAAGGTGGGGAACGGATGGGCCTTAGATTCTTTTCTTTATACAGTACATTTATTATTAATTGGGTGTCAGAGCAAACCAGGCTCTGACAACTGCAGGGTCTGTCGGCGCAATTGTACGGTGATAATCTATAAAGATGATAGTAAAGTCATGGAGAATGGGAGAGAGAGTAAAATAAAGGAGTCAGGCACATTTCATAGTAGCATGCTCACCTCAGCCTCTCTTGGTGGTCCATGTGGAGGTAGGAGACGAGTGAGTATCTTTCTAATCAAGGCTTATATACACTTAGGGGGTGCCAAGCCCCCTTCGTTACAGGTAACCTCATCCTAACAGGAAGGGGCTGTCCAATAGCCATACGTATGACCGGAAGGGGTGAGCTAGGGCTGTACATGCAATAGGAGGGGAGAGACTAGGGGTATACATGGGACAAGGTGGGCGGATCCTAGATTCAAGATGGCAGGCTAACTTTGGGCATCCTTGAGTTGGCTTGACCCTTGTCTCAAGGAAACCGTCCACTATTCTTATCAGCAGAGAGTGCCCCCCCCTCGGGTGGGACAGACAGTAGGGTCTCATTGCCCTGATACCCTTAGGGAGATGACCTCTAAGCAGCTGACCTCCCATGCCCTAGTAAGCTGTGTCCTAGGCTGGGCATAGAATTAAGGGGAACAACCTGGGGGAAAACCTTTCTGTCTCCCACAATTGGGA
This sequence comes from Echinops telfairi, assembly GCF_000313985.2. Classification (NCBI taxonomy): domain Eukaryota; kingdom Metazoa; phylum Chordata; class Mammalia; order Afrosoricida; family Tenrecidae; genus Echinops; species Echinops telfairi. The sequence continues at coordinate 22,867,055 of NW_022104553.1, read as the reverse complement.
GTTAATACTCAGGGTCTTAGATTCGAAGGCAGGAAGTTTGGGTTTCCTTGTTGGAACAATGAAGGCCACTGTAGCTGCTTTGCTTTTCCCACGGCAAAATCGGCTCGAGCCTCTTAGCTCCTTGCCCTGTACTGTGGTAACCACATCCGCACCACCGAAGCCCCGCCATCCCCACCTCGTCTCCACGCAGAAGTCCGGGACACCAGAGAGGGGTGACGTTCCTCATGTGGCGGGTGCCACCATTTCTGCCATTCCTTCCCTCATCACACTCCCCCTAACCCCACCCCCAAACCCCACCCCCACTGCTAACATAAATTCAACGTCCCTTCAGCTAAAGCTCCCAAGAAGAACAGTTTGGTTTACAGATGGTGTGTGTGTGTGTGTGTGTGTATGATTCTTCTCAGGCTTTTACAGCCAGCACCTCCACACTCCCCGCCCCATCCCCCCATCTCTGTGGAAGCACAGGATGGGCTTTGGATAAGGCTACTGCAGGGGTCCGAGCCAGAGGAGGGATGAGCCGGGGGGAGCAGAAGGTGAGGGGAGCAGTAAAACAAGCAGACACCTCCAGGTCGCATGAACAAGCCACCAGGTGAGCTAGTGGATCTGAGTGAGACTGGTAAAACTGGGGAGCACCCCTCCCCCTTGCTCCCCCCAAACCTGAGCCTCTGGACACCAGTTGACTAGCCATCGAGCCCACTCGGACTCCTGACTCATGAGAGACCCCCATGGGGTTCCCCTGGGGGTGCCTTTTCAGCAGATCGCCAGACTTCTCTCCCCAGGCACCTCCCTAGGGTGCATTCGCACTTCTGGCCTTCTTGGTTAGTAGCCTAGCGCTCCACCATTTTGTGCCGCCCAGGGGCCCAGCTCTGGCTCCGAGGCACAGAGGACAGAGGAGTGTCGGAGGAAAGCAGCCTCTCACCCCCGAAGGACCAGAAGGCACAAATGCACCGCGACGATACATAATGATGACAGTAAAGTCACAGAGGGTAGGAAAGCTAGGAGAGGGGATGAAGTGAAGGAGGCAGACACGTTTTATGGACGCATGCTCACCTCGGCTCCTCGTGATGATCCACGTGGAACTGGGAGAAGAGAGAGTGAACCTTTACTATCTCGGGACATTGATAGGTCGCGTTAAGACACGCATCTTCAGTAGTGACATGCGTCACAAGGTGGGTGGAATCCACAGTAAGGTCCCTGAGCTCACAGGTGAGGAAACCTCGCACCTGCATTTGGGGAAGGTAGGAGGGAAGAGATAGGGACAGACAGGAGGTCTGCTTCTGTAAGGAGATAAATCAACCACGTGCTCACTTTAAGGCAGCAGAGCTGTTAGGGGAGAATCTGTGGGAACGATATGTAAAGCAGGATCATGTCATCTACTTGGACTTGACCTCTAACTGACCAAAGTGGAGGCTTTCCTACCATGGATTACCAGCTTTCCAGATTCCCTCTGTGATCAGTTAGGGAATCTAGTCCTCGTCCTATTTCCCTCGGTGTTAGTTTCCCACGGAAGAGGAAGCCGGTGTGGGGTGTGGCCCAGAAGGGGGTCTGCCCTCGCTCCTGGGAGGGGAGAGGGGCTGGGAAAGCCACAGCCTTCCTTTACTTTCCCTTGTTGTGTTTTTCTGCCAGCGACTCCCCTGGCCGCCTCAGCTTGGCTCTCAGATCTCTGCATGAGGTCCCTGTCCTCCACCAGCGCCCAGCAGGGGCTGACAAGGTCGCATTGACTCCCCGTCAGGCTGCCCAGTGGAGGCGACAGGCAGAGGGCCAGATATCCAGTGCCCGTCCGTCCAGGGCGGCAGCCTCGCTCCAACAGGGTCAGCTCTGGCGCCTGGCACTTGGCCCGGAGGGCACGTCACCGAGTCCTGACTCAAGGACTGGGTACCCTGCCTCTCTCCCCAAGGCGGTGGCCAGTCATGGGGAGGGAGGAGGGGGCTGTGAACAGGGCATGAGAGGCGGGGCTCAGCCTGGCACCTTTTTGCAGGAGAGATTTGCTGGTTTGGAGAACAGTATTTTTTTTTTTTTAGTCATGTATTTTATCTTTTGTTGTGGAGAATATACACAGTCATAAGAGAGGCCATTCAAGTTTCTACACGCCTGTATCACTGCCACTGAAGCCATTTCCACCCTCCCTTTCGGAGTCCTCCCTCCCAGGTAACCATGTGAGAAAACCCTATCACTCCCTCTGCGGTTCTGATCTAAAATTCTACATTGCTCCTCTCCCTTTGAACTCACAGAAAAAGATCTGAAGAGAGCGAGATGCTCAAAGCTCTTGACTCGTTAAGCTAAACTGTTGTTTGGCTAGAACAGCTTTCTTTATTAAAATTTTTTTAGATATTATAATAGCATTTGGCTTGCTTGCTTGCTTTCAAATCATTGTAGTGGGGGCTCTTACAGCTCTTATTACCATCCATCCATCCATTGTGTCAAGCACCTTGGTATATAGGTTGCCATCATCATTTTCAAAACATTTTCTTTCTACTTGAGCCCTTGGGATCAGCTCATTTTCCCCCTCCCCTTCCGGCTCTCCCGCATGAACCCTTGATAATTTATAAATTATTATTTTTTTCATGTCTTACACTGACGGAAGTCTCCCTTCACCCACTTTTCTGTTGTCCGCCCCCCCTGGGAGGGGGGTTATAGGTAGATCATTGTGATCGGTTCCCTTTCTCCTCCCCACCTTCCCCTTCCCCTCCTGGTATGGCTACTCTCATTATTGGTCCCAAAGGGTTTATCTGTCCTGGATTCCCTGTGTTTCCAGCTCTTATCTGTACCCATGTACATGCTGTGGTCTAGCTGGATTTGTAAGGTAGAATTGGGGTCATGATAGTGGGGGTGAGGGAGGAAGCATTAAAGAACTAGAGGAAAGTTATATGTTTCATCGGTGCTATACTGCATCCTGACTGGCTCCTTGTCTTCCGTGTGACCCTTCCGGAAGGGGATGTCCAACTGTCTACAGATGGGCTTTGGGCCTCCCTTCCACCCTTCCCCTCATTCACATTGATATGATTTTTTGGTCTGGGTCTTTGATGCCTGAGCCCAGGGACACCTCATGATCGCACAGGCTGGTGTGCTTCTTCCTTGTGGGCTTTGTTGCTTCTCAGCTAGATGGCCGCTTGTTTATCTGCAAGCCTTTAAGACCCCAGACGCTGTATCTTTTGACAGCTGGGCACCATCAGCTTTCTTCACCACATTTGCTTATGCGCCCGCTTTGTCTTCAGGGATTGTGTCGGGAAGGTGATCCTCACGGAATGCTGGGTTATTAGAACAAAGTGTAGAACAGCATGCTTCAGGGGGCTGAAAGAGGGGGTGAGACCACACTGAGGGGCTGGGACCCCGTCCTGAGGGCTGTCAGAGGGAGGGAGGGGGGGAGGGAGGGGAGGGGCCAGTCTGGGTTTAGAAAGATCCTTAGGAGCAGGTTGGGCCTGGACTGGAGGGAGAGGCTGGCGTGAGATTGGGAAAGAGAGATTGAGGTGGAGGAGGGAAGGGCTGGGGACTGCGGAACTGTCCGCGAGGATGAGGTGTCACCACCGGGGTCATGGCCAAGATGGAGCCCACAGGAGGGACCTGGAGACCCTGTGGGACGTGGTCAGCGACCTGGAATTAGCCGGGGGGAAGACTCAGCTCCAGGTGCCAGGAAACATATACAGACAAGTGCTCATGTTTGGGGAAGGAGCCCGAGGGAAACATGATTAAGTGTCTGCAGCTAATGGAGAGGAAGGGCGCGGGTTCGAATCTAACAGTGGGTCTGCAAGAATTCCTTTGTTAAATTTTTATTTTTTATTTCAATAAATCATTTTATGGGGGGCTCTTCCAGCTCTTATCACAATCCATCCATCCATTGTATCAAGCACATTTGTCCATAGGCTGCCATCCTCATTTCCAAAACATTTTCTTTCTACTTGAGCCCTTGGTATCAGCTCCTCTTTGATCCCTCTACCCCTGGTGACCCCTTGATAAATTGTTACTGTTTTCATATTTTACACTTATTTTACACTGTCCGCTGTCTCCACCCACATTTCTGTTGTTCATCCTCCTTGGGGGGGGGGGCAATTATACCTTGATCCTTGCAATTGGTTCCCTCTTTCTCCCCCTTCTCCCCTCACCTTCCCCCTACCCTCAGGATCGCTATTCCCATTACTGTTTCTGTGGGGTTTCTCTGTCCTGGATTCTGCGTGTTGAGCGCTCTTATCTGTATCAGTGTACATGCTCCGGTCTAGCTGGGTTTGTAAGGTAGAACTGGCGGGCGCATTAAAGAACTAGAGGAATGTCGTGTGCTTCGTCAGTGTGCAAGAATTTTATTTTTTTTAAGTGTCATCTGCTTCCTTAAGGAGCAGACAGCCTCATCTTTCTCCTACAGAGCAGTTGGCGGGCTCGAACTGCCAAGCCTGTGATTGGCAGCCCAGCACATAACCCACGATGCCACCTAGGCATCCTGCCTCGGGAACCCTGAAGGGCCGTTCTGCCCTGTTCTGTGGGGTCTCCACAACTCAGCCTCAACAGGAGGACAGGCGGCACACAGCATGCTTGTTGGTGGCTGAAAGGACAGAAGTTGTTGAGCTATCTGCCCTTGAGAAAGACTATCCCTCAATACCAACAAATAACAAAAGACCACTCCCATCAAGTGAATTCTGGGTTGTCGTGACCGCATCGGACAGGGGAGAATGGCTCCCATGGATGGCCAAGACGGACTCTTTATGGGAGTAGAAAGTCTCATCTTTCTCCCACAGAGCGACGGGGGGTTTCGAACTACCGAGGCCAACATGCCAGTAACCTCCCCCCTTTGCCCTCAGAGCCCTACAGCCCCGCCGTGTGGGTGATGATGTTCGTCATGTGCCTCACCGTGGTCGCCGTCACCGTCTTCATCTTCGAGTACCTCAGCCCCGTCGGCTACAACCGCAGCCTGGCCACGGGCAAGCGTGAGTCCTTCCCTCTACCCTACCTCCCTGGGCCCAGACCACGACTGAAACTACATTTCCCAGGAGGCCCCGGGGCATTACTATGGCCTCAAGAGGCGGGTGGGTCGGGGTTAGGGGCACCAGGGTCTACTGGGAAATGTAGTTCTTTCTCCTTCCTCACTGAGGAAAAGGAATTGGGGGTCCATTTCCCCCTCCTGGCTCTCCTTTGCAGGTCCTGGCGGCTCGACCTTCACCATTGGGAAATCCATCTGGCTGCTCTGGGCCCTGGTGTTCAATAACTCGGTGCCCGTGGAGAACCCCCGGGGGACCACCAGCAAGATCATGGTCCTGGTGTGGGCCTTTTTCGCCGTCATCTTCCTCGCCAGCTACACCGCCAACCTGGCTGCCTTCATGATCCAGGAGGAGTACGTGGACACCGTGTCTGGGCTCAGTGACCGCAAGGTGAGTGGGGTAGCCTGGGGGTGTGGACACCGTGTCTGGGCTCAGTGACCACAAGGTGAGTGGGGTGGCCTGGGGGTGTGGACACCGTGTCTGGGCTCAGTGACCACAAGGTGAGTGGGGTGGCCTGAGGGTGTGGACACCGTGTCTGGGCTCAGTGACCGCAAGGTGAGTGGGGTGGCCTGAGGGTGTGGACACTGTGTCTGGGCTCAGTGACTGAAAGGTGAGCGGGGTGGCCTGGGGGTGCAGAGAAGGGGATGGTGTCAGAGGGTACAGGGGAAGTCAGAGGGGGAACATCTTCCGGTAAGTTCCAGGAAATGGTAAAATGGAGTGTTCTGGAAGCAGAGAGAGTATGTTTCAGAATGGACAATGGAAATATCCCTCGTAGGGAAAGGGCAAGTCTCGGGAGTGTTCCAGGGTCTACATGGGAGACAGGGTGACCAAGGAGATCCTACAGGTTCCGTTCCAGACCACCGTGAAGCAAGTCCCACGAATCTGTGGATCCCACAAACCACAGCCACTGCCACGGAGTTGGTGCCGACTCATAGCGACCCTGCAGGACAGCGTAGAGAGCTGCCCTGGTGAGAGCCAAGGCTGTAACTCTTTAAGGGAGTAAAAAGAGCAGTCTTTCTCCCACATTGGCCCACATTGGTTTCAAACTGCCAACCTTGTGGTTCACGCCCCCCTCCCCTGTGTAACCACTAGGCCCCCAGGGCTCCCTTTGGAGTGTAGACTCTCCTCTGTGACACCGAAAGGTTTGAAATGTGAGCATGACCACAGAGATAGGGACACAGAGATAGGAAGTGAACACAGGTTGTTGGGAAGATGGTGCCCATGGATGGACTGACTGGAGGCCGGGCTGCCACACATCTTCAATTCGGAAAAACAGGCAAACAGAGCACCCCACACTTTCCCGAGCCCCAGAAAGCAAAGCGCAATGACACAAGGTCTCCCTTTGGGGGGCGTTGAGTTCTCCAGGATCCTCAAATGCCTGTGATCCTGGCACACTTGCCTGCCCATTGTCAAGATGGAGAAGCAGAGGATCATGGGTAAGACATGGGGTGGGGGGGGGTTAGGCCAGGGCTTCTCTCCCCTTTCGATGAAGGGCTAGTTTTTGACATTGCCAGTCCAGCCCCTGGAGACCAGCGGGTTTGTAAAATCCAATCGAAATAAACCACTAGCCAAAGAAAAAAGTTTAAGCCCAGACTTCCCTAACTCAAGCCCCAACCTTCAGAAATGCCTTAGACTCAAGGGACATAAAAGTGTCCCATCCAATGGCTCTCGGGGCTCACTCTCACCTTGCTGGAGGGCCACAGTTTGTTCAGGGGACAAATGCTCTGCAGACCGGGCAGTTGACACCGAAGGCCCGTAGCTGGCCTGTCCTGGGGGATGAGTCGATGGAGAAACTGATTCTGCGGCGGGAGGCAGCAACCATTTCTTTTTTAATGGAACGGAAGCGACCAGAATGTAGACTATGCCCACTGCGTCTTACATAATCAGGGTGAGTTATTGTCTTAGGAAACTTTCGTTTCAGTCATTGGCATGCGTGGCACCAAGCCAGCACACACCAGTACGGCTGTGCCTGCTGGTCGGAGAGAGAATTGATTAAAACCAACTGGTCAATAGCCCTTTTCACCACCAGCCCTGCCCCGCCTCCCACCCAGAACCTCCTGCAAACCAGCAAGTTAAGGGTTGATGCCTGGCACATTGAGTTGGGGGAGGGGGGTCTCCAGGACCCTTGAGTGTCCTTTCTGACAAGACAATCAGCCCCTAGGGTTGTTTAGTGCCAAATACCAGGCGGCTTCAAAAAGTTCTGGAAAAATTCCCTTCTTTTTCAATTCCTTTTTCCACCCACTTTTCGAAGCCTTCTCATATATAAGGGGCTGTGGTGGTGTACTGGGTTCTACAATTGACTGCTAACCACAAGGTAAGTAGTTTGAAACCACCAACCGTTCTGCAGGAGAAAGATGAGGCTCTCTACTCCCAAAGAGTTACAGCTTCGGAAACTCATAGGGGGTAGTTTCTTTCTAAGCTATGAGGGTCCCCTTCGAATCAGAACTGACTGGATGGCAGGGAGTTGGTGGTTGGTGGGGTGGTGGGTTATGCATCGAGGCTGCTAACCACGAGGTCAGCAGTTCGAACCCATCAGCCTCCCCACAAAGGAAAGATGAGGCTTTTTTGAGCCCTTCAAGAGTTTACAGCCTCGGACATCCCAAGGTTCGACTCTGCCCTGCAGGGTCACTGTGAGTCGGAATCAACTTGATGGCCGATGGCCGTGAGTTTGGGTTTCAGGTGGTTTCGCATATGTGTACCATCTGCCTGGCGGTGCAAACAGGAAGCACTCACTGACAACAGACAGGCTGGCGGTTCGAATCCCCCAGCAGAGGCTTGGAAGAAAGGCCTGGCAATCGAGTTCCAAAACCACGACGCCCCCAGGGGCTCCTTCTAGATGGAAAAGCGTGGACTAGAAAGGATTTCGATGGAACAGGGGAATAGATAGGATCTGGGAATTTCCCCACCAACTTTGTGAAACCCTCTCCTCTGTATCTTGAAAGAGTACACACCAGCCTATGCAACCACGAGGTGTCGAAGGGATCAGGTGTAAGGCATCATCAGAACAAAAAATCTTACCATAGTGAATGATGGGGGGAG
>NW_022104553.1:22844834-22857640 GCF_000313985.2 Echinops telfairi | reverse complement strand
CTCTCCACTTAAGCCCCTGGCATCAGGTCCTCATTTTTCCCCCTCCCTCCCCACTCCCTCCTCCACTTGTACAACTCTTATCACCATCCATTCATCCATTCATTGTGTGTCAAGCACATTTGTACATTGTTCCTGGCTGCGATTTTTATGGAAGCAGATTGGCAGTCCTTTCCCACGGAGCTCCTGAGTGGGTTCGAACAGCCAACCTATTAGCCAACAACCAGTGGCACACCGTTTGGGGCCACAAGCCCCCTTCCAGGCAACCCTTAACCCTTGCAAAGCCTTCTGGAGCAAGTTCTACCCAAAAATGCCCGTGTTGGCCATGCGTGAGAATCAGCCCTCTGCCCACTGGTTAAGTGGACAGGGCTCACGTGCCAGGGGCCCAGGATGACCCTGTAATGAACAGAAGAGAGCCTCACTGGCCCCAAACCAAACCAAAGCCCCTGCCAGCGAATCGCTGCTGACTCAGAGTTTCCGAGGCTGCCCATCTTCACGGAGCAGACAGCCCCCACCAAGCTGCTGCCGGTGGGTTTGAACCGCCCAGCACACCTGCCCATCTCTAGATGCATGTGCCGGCTGGGGTGCTGAAAAGCTTTTCCTGCCAGGTGGCATCACCAGGACAGGCTTCTGGACGGTGGGCACCCTTCGGTGGTGCTGGATGGTGGTGGGGTCCGGATGTCCCCTCCCGAGGGGCCGACCAGTAACGCTTCTTTCTGCCCCAGTTCCAGCGGCCCCAGGAGCAGTACCCGCCCCTGAAGTTTGGCACGGTGCCCAACGGGTCCACGGAGAAGAACATCCGCAGCAACTACCCGGACATGCACAGCTACATGGTGCGCTACAACCAGCCGCGCGTCGAAGAGGCGCTGGCGCAGCTCAAGGCCGGGTCAGTTGTAGGCTCTGGCGCGCCTGTTAGGGCGGCGGGGACACGGGAGGGAGGGGAGCCCCTACAGGCCTAGGTGCGGGGTGGGGGACCGAGCAAGGCAGGGCCTGCAAAGGCTAGGCGCCCCCTGGGCAAGGGCAGGGACACGGAGGGTCAGGGGGAGGGGCTCAGCCCAAGCCTGAGGTCTCCCAGGGTGGGCCAGCTCCCAGATCAAAGAAAGCAGAAGTAGGTTCCCCGTCCCAGGAGTAGGGTCCCCGTGATGTTTGATGTTTCCAGTTACACCCGGGAACGTTTCATGTCCAAACTGCCAGGGTTCAAATCTCCGTCTGGGTTTATACGACAAGGTACCCCATCTCTCCGAGACTCAGTTTCCTCCTCTGTAGGATGTGGGTTTGACGACAGGGTCCCCCCCTTATAGGTGGTTGCGAAGGTGAATCATTAATCCCCCACAAGGTGGGCCGAACCGTGCCAGGCTGGCGGTCCTGCCTGCTGCTGTGAGGGTTAGGTTTGTGAACAGCATCTCCCCCTCCCCATGGGGTTTCTGAGACTGTCCATCTTCACAAGAGCAGACAGCCTCCTCTTTCTCCCGAGAAGAGATTGGTGGTTTTGAACTGCTAGCCTGGCGGGTAGCAGCTCAAAGCATAATCCACACACCACCAGGGCTCCCTAATGCTCTACCCTGCATTGATTGAGTTAACCTGTCTGCTTAGCTCTTAACGAGCCCTGGTGGCATGGTAAGTTATGCGACGGACTGTTAACCACAAGGCCAGCAGTTCAAAACCACTAGCTGCTCTATAGGAGAAAGATGAGGTTGCTTGCTCCCCCTAATAAAGATGTACCGGTCTTTGAAGTCCTAGGGAGCAGTCCTAAACTGCCCCATAAGGTTGCTGTGAGTCGGCACAGACTCAATGGCAGTGGGCTTGGCTTTCGGTTTACTTTGCATGAGGAGCCTGGTTGGTGGTGCAGTGGTTGAGCCCTGGCTGTTCAGAGGAAAGCTGACAGTTTGAACCACCAGCTGCTCCGTGGGAGAGAGATGGGGCAGTCGGCGACTACAAAGATCCACAGACTTTCGGGGAGGGAGGGGGTAAAAAGGAGGAGCTGATGCCAGGGGCATCCGTGCAGAGCAAATGTTTTAAGCATGGTGAGGTTAACGAATGTACCAATGTGCTTTATACAATGGATGGATGGATGGATTGTGATAAGAGTTGTATGAGCCCCCAATAAAATGACTGGATAAAAATATAGCGACAGACTTGAGAACGCGAGGGGGGTGCTTCTACTCTGTCCTCTGGGGCATCCACTTGATCGCACTGCGTTTGGTTTTGATGCTGCTCCGTGCCAGGCAGTAAAGTGAACAGGCAGTGCCCTCGGGTGGCTTAGAGTCTATTGTTAGATGCTGTCCGGTCAATTCCCACCCCAAGGACAACCCCCACCAGCAGGTTGACCCACCCCGATCCTGCATCATCCCCACCAGCCCCGCGGGTTCCATCCGTCTCCCTGAGGGTCTTGCTCACTTCGGCTGCCGCTCCGCTTCACCGCGCACGACGTCCTCCTCCAGGGAGTGACTGGTGCCCTGATAACAGGTCCAAAGCACTGGAGACGGAGCCTCGCCATCCTTCGTCCTAAGGAGCGTGACTTTGGTTTGATTGGCTGGCATTTTGAAGGCATCTCATCCCCTGTCTTCTTTACATTATCTTGGCATATAATTCGCAACTCATACAATTCAACAGCTCAAGCATGGGGAGGTCTGTAAAGGGCTGTACGCCCTCATCTTACTGCCAGTGTCGGGTGGAGAAGTTGAAAGCCATTTGATGCCGAAGCCTCGGTGACCTGCCTTTTCGAAGCCCTGCCTTCCATTGGCCAACACTTGCCATGCATTCGCCGGAGCCCCGGTGGCACAGTGAGTTACTCTGGGGTTGCTAACCACAGGGTCAGCAGTTCGAAACCACCCACCGCTCCCTGGGAGAAAGATGAGGTTTTCGACTTAACGTTCACAAGTCTTTGGAAACCCACCAAGGCGCTTCCACTCTGTCCTGCCGGGTCTCCGACTGGGAATCCACTGGGCTGAGTTCTGAATGATCAGCCATTGTGGTGCCCCGGATGTTTCCGTGGGCCACACACTGAACCAGTGGTGTGAGCCCATCAGCTGCTTTGGACTCCCCACGATGAGTCCTATTTTCGGGAACCCACAGGGACATTTCTACTCTCTCCCATAAGGTCGCTCTGAGTCCCAAAGGACTGGGCGGCAGTGGTGAGTGTGTCTGTAGGGGATTTGGATCAGCCACCACGCACACTGAGCTGATTTCTCCTGGGGGCTGCCTTGGGCTTTCTGCACCCCTCCCAGCGGCACCCGTACGTCATTCGTTCTGGGACAATTTCTTGACTTCTCTCCTTTGGGACCAGCCCCTCCCTTCGGCTGCCCTGCCTTTTCTTTTCCGGCGTGAGTCTTGATTGGATTTGGGGCTTCCTGGGCCATCCATCTCTCTCTCCATCTCGGTCATTTCCATCTCTCTATCGCTGCGCTCTCTGCTCCGGCGAGATGGCTTCCTTTTCGCTTCCGCCCTCTCTACGAAGAGTCTCAGCTGGTGTATTTATAATCTCTAAGAACCCTTTGTGTGTGTGTGTGTGTCTGTCTGAATGTATCTATTTATAGTTATTCCTATTCATGTTCCACAGTTGCAATATTGTGTCCAATTTCTGTGAGGACATCAGTGATAATTGGTCTGGGGTTTTTTTTGGTAATCATTTTATTGAGGGCTCGTACAGCTCTTACCACAATCCATCCATACGTCCATTCATTGTGTCCCGCACATGTGTACATTTGTTGCCATCATCATTCTCAAACACTTTTCTTTTTAGTTGATCCCTGGATATCAGTTCATTTTTTCCCCTCCCCACCCCACCCTCCCTGCCTCATGAACCCTGGATAATTTATAAATTCCCCCATGTCTATACCAACCACTGTCTCCCTTCACCCACTTTTCTATTGTCCGTCCCTCTGGGAGCCGGTTATATGTAGATCATTGTGATTGGTTCCCCCTTTCTCCTCCCACCTTCCCCTTCCCCTCCTGGTATCTCTATTCTCATTATTGGACCTGAGGGGTTTATCTGTCCTGGATTCCCTGTGTTGCAAGCTCTTATCTATACCAGTGTACATGTTCTGATCTAGCTGGATTTGTAAGGTAGAATTAGGATCATGATATTGGGGGTCGGGGGGAGGAAGCAGTAAAGAACTAGAGGAAAGTTGTATGCTTCATCGGTGTTATAATGCATCCTGACTGGCTGTGTTAGTCTGGGTAGACTAGAGAAACAAATTCATAAACACACATATGTATATAAGGGAGAGGTTTATATACAAGAGGAATTGAACATTGAGAGAACATCTCAACCCAGTCCAGTCCAAGGCCATAAGTCTGATATTAGCCCACATGACCGATACCAATCTATAAAGACCTCTTCAGACTCACAAAACATATGCAATGAAGCCAAATGCAGGACAATCACAAGCCAGTGGGTAGGAAGTCTTGTGGATCCAGTGGCGCTGTAAGCATCTCAGCGCTGGCAGGGGCCTCTCTGTGGCTTCTCCGGCTTCCGAGGTCTGGTTGCGTCCATGTGGCTTGTCTTCTGCAATGTCTCCCAGGGAGTGCCAGAGAGAGAGAGGTGTCTTCCGCCTCCAAGGAGGAAGTCCCAGATTTCCCAGAATTCTCAGGAGGCCACGCCCACACAGACGCCTCATTGGCTATCTCCTGATTGACAGCCTAGACTCCACCCCTACACTCTTCATCCTTATATTGATACCAGATTAGGGGACTACCACACTGGCTCATGTCTTCCTTGTGGCCCTTCTGTGAGGCGGTGTCCAAGTGTGTACAGATGGGCTTTGAGTCCTCCCTCCGCCCTCCCCCTCCTTCACATGGATATGATTTTTGTTTTTTAAGACATTCTACTCCCTGTGTGGTCCTTTCCTCCACGTACCTGGATGTTGGCCTTGTCTCTCGCGTCCCTTCTAGCTCTCCCACGCTGTGCGGGTGACCCTCACGGAGGATGTCCACAAGCACCCCGAGACCAGTTCCAGGAGGTTCCCTGGGGACCACTCATTGAGCTGGACCACTCTTCTCACGTTGTTTCTCTATGCTGTTCCTCCTCCCCGCAGTCACATGGCCTCCCTGCCTCCCCGACCCACAACAGAAACAGGCAGGAAGGAGCGTACTGCCATCGAACTGATTCCCACTCATCCTGATCCTCTCGGACAGGGTCGAGCTGCCCTGTGGGCTTTCTGAGACTCACTCTCCGGGGCAGCGGTTCTCAGCCTGGGGGTCTCGACCCCTTTGGGGGTCGAACAACCCTTTCACAGAGGTCGCCTAAGACCACTGGAAAACACCTGTTTCCCATGGTCTTAGGAACCGAGACACCGCTCCTCTATCCGTATCCAGGTGGGTATCTGTATCCAGGTGGGTCCACCCACATGCAGATACGCCCACGTACAAGTACCCTGTGTGGAAGACGGTTACCCATGCTACACCATGCTTCAAGGCAAAATGTCATTGATTTGTCATTCAAAATAAATATTTCACCATCTATACTGACATATTCTTTTCGTGATGAATCACTCTGCTTTCATGATGCTCCATCTGTAACCATGAAAATACATCCTGCCTGTCAGCTATTGCCAGGACGATTCGTCACAGGAGCAACATGACAGTGGTGAAGTAGCCACGAACGTCATTTTGTGGTTGGGGGGTCACCACCACAGGAGGACCTGTCTGAAAGGGTCGCGGCATGAGGAAGGTGGAGAACCGCTCCATGGAGTAGTAACCCTCATCTTGCTCCCTAGGAGGAGCTAGTGGTTTCGAACTGTTGACTGTGCTTAGCAGCCCTACTCATCCCCACCAGGACACCACCCGCATCTCGCTGGCATCCCTCCAGTTGCCATAGTCAGTTGGCTGCCATACGGCTGGACCTTCGCAGGGCACGCCGCGGCTCAAGGCAGATGTTTTCAGTGGTCAGGTGACCCTGGTTTCTTTTTGAGAAAGACTTCAGGGGAGAGGCGTGGTCTAAGGTTTAGGGATGGTCTCCTCAGGGCCCTGGTTTGGGGCTGGGGCTCTCTCTTCTTACAAGAGGATTGAATTGTTCACACACACACACACACACAATCTTGGAAGAAGTACAGCTAGACTGCTCCTTAGAAGGCTCCTTGTCTCATGGACTTTGGACGAGTCGGGTCCTGGAGAATTGGTGAAAGAGAGGAAGCCCCCCCACACCGTGGCTGCCACGGCGGGCTCAAACAGAGCCACTGTTTTGAGGACGGCACAGGACCAGGGTGTTCCGTTCCGCTGGATCCGGAGTTGCTATGTTTCGGAGCTAACCCCCCCACCAAGACTCCCCAGACTTTCCATCCCATGGACCTGTACATACGGCCTTTGTCAGGGCTTCTCGCCCTGGGAGTGTCGTGGGTTGCCAGATGGGCCACTGAACGTGGGGTCAGCAGTTTGAAACCACCAGCCACTCACAGGCGCAAGATGAGGCTTTCTACCCTGCCCCGTGGCGTTGCCGTGAGTCGGAATCTCATCGATGGCAGTGAGCTTGGTTTGGTTTTCCGTGGCCCTAGAAGGGAGGAGCCCCGGCCACGTCGTGGCTACAGGTAACCCTGCAGCTGCCCGCTCTGTGGGAGAAAGAGGAGGCTTCCCTCTCGTAAAGATTTACAGCGGTGGTCCTCCACCTTCCTGATGCCTCCACCCTTTCAGACAGTTCCTCCTGTGGTGGTGACCCCCCAGCCATCACATTATTTCTGTGGCTACTTCATCGCTGTCATTTTGCTACTGTGATGAATCGGGCGACCCCTGGGAAAGGGTGGTTCGACCCCCAAAAGGGGTCGAGACCCACAGGCTGAGAACCACTGATTCACAGCCTCTGAAGCCCCCAGGAGGGGGCTGTTCTCCTGTGTCCCAGGGGGTCCCTAGGAGCAGCTGCAGGCCTGTGACCTGCACTGTGGGGTGAGCCGTGGAGCATTTCCGTGGGGGAGTTCCCAGTGTCTGTCGTTGTTGGGGGTAGCCACACCCATGCCCAGATGCCCACACCGAACCCACTGCCGTGGGTCGGACAGGGCAGAACGGCCCGTGGGTGCCCAAGGCTGTCTTCCGTTCAGAGGCCCATGGCCTTCTCTTCCTCCCGCAGAGCCGGGCCCCGGACCCCTTGTTTTGCAGGGAAGCGCTTCATGGCTGCCCCCGTACACCCCGACTTACCTGTCCCCTTTAGGGGCTGTTGAGTCAGCTGAAGCAGCCCGGCCCCGGGCCATCCTCACTGCAGCTCCTGCGCCTGAGCTCATGGTGCCAGGCCGACTCGTCCATCCAGGGGCCCCCTGTTTCTGCTCCTCCACTTTCCCAAGCCTGATGTCCTTCTGGGGACCGGTCTCTCCCAGAGCACGTGAAAGGGAGTCTCGCCTCCTTGCTTGGAAGGAGCATGCTAGCTGTTCTTTTTCCCAGGAAGACTGGTTGGCTCTCTGGGCGGCCCGTGGGCCCTTGAATGGACATCCCACCACCGTGATTCAGACACCTGATCCTCTCCTGTCTTCCTCATCCCTTCCTGGGACAGGAGGAGCCTGGAAAGAAACTGGAGTTCCCTTCCCCGGGAGGAAGCCTGGTTCTCCTTCGGATCTCAGGGTCCCCTGAGACCCAGATGCACACCTCCCCCCATTCCTATCTGAGGGTTCCCCTCCTGATCTTGCATTTCTGATGGAGCACAAGCTAGCCTCCTTTCCCAGTGAGGGAATCTCACCTCTCCAGCCCTCCTCTTGGGTCCGGACAATGTCGGCCTGGATTCACCCCTCCCCGCCACCTCTTGACTGAGCATCTGCTGTTGGGCTGAGCAGCCCTGGTGGTGCTGAGGGGTAAGCACTGGGCCTCCAAACAGAAGTGGGTCCAAGCCCTGGCCCCAAAGTCTATTTTTGGTATTCCCCGGGGTCTTCATTGCTCTGTTCCCCTTGCTGTTCTGTTGCACGCCCTTAGTGTTCTGCTTCCGTGTGGTGGGGTCAGATCGGGCGCAATTCCCTCACTGTGTCTCCATTGTTGTCCCACAGGACCCATAGGGCTATGGGTCAGTGAGGGATGTCGTGTCTCATCGTGGGGTCAGCCCTGTGGTCTTCTCTGTGGGTTGGCTGCTCTGAGTGGGAACATCGTCCTCAAGGCTTGGTGAGCCAGGATGTGCTCCACTCTCTCTTCCTCCCCCTTCATTTGCTCCCACGTGCTCTGGTCAGACAGGTCCCTCTCCCTGAGCTGCAGCTTCAGTGTTGTCCTTGTTGGTGGTTTCCACCCACCCGCTGCTCCCGTACCGATTCACAGCCCCAGAAACCTTTTGGAGCCCGGTCCTGCAGGTGTCCGGGAGTCAGCTGGTCTACAGCAGCCTCAGCCACAGGATCCTTACTACAGGAGCAGACTGCCAGGCCTCTCCCCTCGCAGTCCGAGGGGAGGGGAGGGGAAGGGAGGTTTCCATCCACTGACCTCTTGGTTCTCACTCGTTGTTCTTGCTGTACGAGCCGTCCAGTCGGTTCCAACCCTGATGGACCACAGCGTGAAACACCACCCGGTCCTCTGGCCTGTGGGGGTCCAGCCTCCAGAACCAAATGGGTCCTAAGGAGCGGTCATGTCATTGAAAGGGAAATGACCGAAACATCAGACAAGACAGGCAAGGGCTCACCTCTTCCATGGAGACTGGAACCAGAAAGAAAGAGAGAGAATGTATTCTCTCACAGGCTTATATCATCCCGGGCCTGCAAGCCACGCCGTCCACATACGTAACAGGAGTGGGAGGTGCCTGGGGCACACACATGACAAGAAGGCACATATGTAATAAGGTGGGCAGGTCCTAGAGCTCAGATGGTGGCCTAACCTTGGTCCTCTCTGAGCTGGCTTGGCCTTAGGTGTCCCTGAGCTCTTCCCCAGGGGAGCGATCAGTGATCCTTATCAGAAGGGAGTGGGGCATACTTAGGGCGAGGGTAGGCTGATCCTCTGGATGGCAGACAACCTGCAGGCAGATAAGCTCTCAGCGTGTAGTATGGGCTTGCGAGCCGCACCTTAAAATTGGCACGACGATGGGGGAACGTTGTGGGGGAATAACGTTTAGTTAGGAGAATGAGACTGGGATTCCTCTCCAACTCACCTCCATGAAGGCCTTCCTCCCAGCCCCCTTCATTAGGAACTTAGAGAATTTGTCCTCAGACACTCTCTCCCCAGTTCTCCGTTTCCCGGTGCGCCATCCTCAGAGCCCCTTGTTGCAGCCACTGCCTGGACTTGGTCCATTCCACGTGCCGATTCTTAATGGAGGTTTGCAGCCGTTTCTGCCCGTGTGGGTCAGGCCTCATCAGTCAGTGACGGTCCAAAAGGCTTTCTTCCACGGGCTGTCCTCCAGCGGCGTCTTACGGTCAGCTCCACTCGGAGAAGGCGGCTTTTCAACCTCAGTCATGTTTCCAGTGCCTTCTGACCCGAGGGGGCCCAGGCCTCTTGGCACGTTTCTGGCAACGGTCGGCTTCTCTTGGTGAGGCCTTCGGGAGCTGACACTGTTTCGAATACAGGCATCAGGTTTTCCGAGGCCACTGCCCTCTGGAGTGGGCAGCCGACCCCTTCTTCGTTGTCTGTCCATCTGGAAGCTGGCTGAGGCCCCTGCACTGTGGGGGACGCTGCTGGCATTTTGAAATGCCGGTGACGTGGCTTCCAGCATCACAGCAACACGCAAGCCACCGCACCAGGACACACGGGCAGACGCGTGTGGTTTGGGTTCGTTGGCAAGCACGTAGCCGGCGGCATCACCCAAGGACGGTCTGGCTTGGCACAGAGCAGGAAGTAAGGCTGGGAGCCAGCTGTTCCCTTCCCCAGCACAGTTATCACAAAGGAGCCCACACTGGGTGGCCTCCAAGAGACCCTGACTGCCTGAAATCGGGGTGTCAGCAGGAGCCCGTTCTCCCCCAAAGGCCCTAGGGGAGGATTCTGACTTTGGGGGGGGTGATTTTGACTTTTAAAAACTTTCCAGGGTGCATTAGGTGAAGGCTTACGGAACAGAGCAGCATCTCCACCTTCAGCTGTCATACACATTCTGACCCGACTCATCCACTGCAGCACCCTCCCCACCCCCGCCCTGTGCTTCCTTCTCTCCCAGTGTTGCAGGTTCAAAGCCACTATCATGTCCCGACCCTTTAGAAAGAGTCTGAAAGCGACTGATTGCAGTCCCGAGCGGAGGGAACAGCCATCTTGTCTAGGCAAGAAGCCACTGATCAGACACTTTCCTATCGAGCGAGCAGGTTTGACAAAAGCAGCACGAATGGTTTCGTCCGTTGGAGTCTCCCTTTCCTCTATTTCATTTTATTTTCCTTTTGTCCCACTATCATGCTCAGCCTTCATTTGTATTTCCGTAATTCCTGTCCGATACATTGCCCTTGATCAAGCCCTACCAGGCCCCCTGCACCCTCCTCGCCACCAATTTTGGATCACATGTTGTTCCCTTGTCCCTGGGTTGGTTAACACCCACTTCCTTTCCCTGTAAATTCCTCTTTAGACCCACACAACCCATGCCGCCATGACGCCAAGTGTAGGAAGATCACAGGCCAGTGGGTAGAAAGTCTCGTGGATCCAGTGGCAGTGGAAGTGTCTCCACGCTGGTGCGGCTCTCCACATGTCTCCTCCAGCTCTCTGAGTGTCTCAACAGCAGGAAAGGGAAGGCAGAGAGCCGTGGGTCTGGTCTCCGGGGAGCTATTCATCTCTGTAGCGCCTCCAAATGAGGTCATCAAGCCGCAACCTGATTGACAGGCTAGACTCCACCCCTTTGCTCAAGTTGACAGGAGGTGATGTAACTGCCACATCTTTGCTGGATCTCTGGGTTCTCAAATCCATTGCAATGGCTACAGAGAACCCACAGACAAAAGTCACTATGGAAGGGGTTATTAGGGAAGTTAATCAGTTGTAATGTCAGCGAGGAATGCTCTGAACGGAGTTGTTGATCGGGACAAATGACAAAGTTCTTTCGGGTCTGCTAATAAACACCCCCTGGGGCACACCACTCCGATGGAAAGCCTCCACCCCAAGGCAGTCAGCTCAAGCCCAAATCCAGCTTCCCCAATGAAGTGCCCGGTGGCAGCCCACTCTGCAAGGCCTGCACAAAAGCACGCAGCTGTGCTTGCCTTCCTGGCTCGGGAAATCTATCAGTTTCAGCTCTGGTTGTGCTGCCGCTGCTACGCTGATGGTGTGTAGCTGTTTTCTGCACCCAGGAGGCTCCCTGCATGGGGATCTCGCGGTCCAGAGAGTGCACCCCAATCCTGGCTCTTGCTCGCAATGAGATCCCTCCCCCTGCTTCTCAGAGGGCTCATTTTATATGCAGCAGGGTGGTATTCAGGGACTCCTGTGTACAGTTATTTACAGGTGAAATCTTAGTGGTATCTTACCCCCCTCCACCTTCTGAATCATACAGGAAAGGGTTGTTTGGTAGGAGTTAAGAGATTTGGGCCAGAAGAGCCACACGAACTAATTCTCTACCCCTGCGCTATATCTCAAGAAGGAAATGTATATCCAGGAAGCAGCCCACACAGCCGCAGGGTGGGTAAGCCTAGTTCAACTCAAGTCCATGAGTTCGATGCTAGCTAGCTAGAGACTCTTCCCAAGTCACTGGGCTGCGGACCGATGAACCAGGAGAATCAAGCAGGAGGCAAGAGGCCGCAGGCCGGTGGAGATAGAGTCGAGTGGACCCATGGTGGCCCTTGGCCTAAGCCCCAGGAAGCCAGAAACAGGATGCAGGCCAGTAGGAAGAGGAAGAGAGCACACCTGGTCTCCTGAGCCACCCTTTAAATATATCCAATAGGCCACGCCCCCAATATGGCATCACCAACCTGTGGACTGGTGGAGAGGTTGGACTCCGCCCACGTCTCCCCAGAGAAGCAGCCAAGTTGACACAACGTTAACCCTCACACTACTCCCTCCATCTCTCAACGTTTGGGGGAAGTTTCTCATCCTCGGCCCTGGTGGCACTGTGGGTTTGGCACTGGGCTGCTAACTGCAAGGTCGGTGGCTCAAGCCCTCCAGCTGCTCGGCGGGAGAGAGATGAGGCTTTCTGCTCCATGGGGTGACAGTCTCAGAAACCCACAGGGGCGGTTCTACCCCGCCCTGTAGGGTTGTTATGAGTCAGCATCCACCTGATGGCAGTGGGGTGCTCCCGTTTAGCTGTGTCTCTGCGTTCCCTCCACCCCACCCCACCCCAGGCAGGCTCTGCCAGTGTGTCAGACACAGCGGCTTGAGAGAAGAATGGGCTTCTTCCTCCCGTCGAGGGACAGTGCTTCCTGGTCCTGTAGGGTCACAGAGTGGGAATGGACTCGGCGGGCAGTGAGTCTGGTTTAGGTTGGGCAGAGTTTCTGAGAATGCAAATCTTCCAGAATCTGGCTGGTGGGGTCAGTAGACAACCCACTGCAGCACAGGGACTCCTGATACCAGGCACAGCTGAACCCTCCCAGCCCTGCCCAGGGTCCCAGGGACCCCCCCCCCAAGGGACGTACTGCCACGAGCCTATTTCACAGAGGTGGAACCGGAGCCACAGGGAGACCCAGTCGCTTGCTCGGTTGTTCACGGCTGGTTAGGGGTTAGAGTGGGTGGGTGCAGGTCTGAGAGGAGAGGCTCTGAGCACCAGGCTGGGCATGAGCTGCCCTTCACACACAGACCCACCCCCCAACCCGCCCCCTCCCCCAGGAAGCTGGACGCCTTCATCTACGACGCGGCCGTGCTCAACTACATGGCCCGCAAGGACGAGGGCTGCAAGCTGGTGACCATAGGCTCGGGCAAGGTCTTCGCCACCACGGGCTACGGCATCGCGCTGCACAAGGGCTCCCGCTGGAAACGGCCCATCGACCTGGCGCTCCTGCAGTTCCTGGGCGACGGTGCGGTCCAGCGCGAGGGGT
>NW_022104553.1:22832634-22842258 GCF_000313985.2 Echinops telfairi | reverse complement strand
GGCAAGACGCAGCACTGGACCCCGCCCGGAGCCCGAGCCCCGAGCCCCTGGCTTGGGGGGAACCGGGAGCCGGAGGGGGGCCTGGCTCCCCCCAACTCACTCTTGCGAGCGAGGGGGCGGGGCTCGCAGAGCCCACCGGAACTTTTTTTAAACCCGACAAGGGCTTTTTAACGTCGCCAGGTGGGGCGGGAGATGGGGGAGAGACAGGTCTCCCTGGCCGCGCCCTCCCCCACGCCCCGGAGGTGGTCCTCACATCACTGTGCAGCCCCCCGGCCCCAGCCGCGCGCCTCCGGGGAGCTCGTTTTTAACCTATCACCCTTTGGGACTCAAAACTGTGAGACGACGACGACGCGTTCGCCAAACTGTGACCCCAGACCTTGGCCCCGCCATACGCCACACGCCACATGGAAGCCACCACCCCACCACCCCACCCCCGACCCTAGACTGTGACCCCCGGCCCCAAACTGTGACCCGAGCCCCAGACTGTGCCCCGACCAGACTGTGACCCCTGACGCTAAACGGACACCTCCCTCCTGCCCATTTCCCCCCTGGATCACTCTCCCCAACTGTTTTCTAGGACACGCCCCGAACGGAAGCCCCGCCTTCTCCCCTAGCCCCCTCCCTAAGCTGGGACCCCACCTTCCCTCAGGCCCAAACTTCCCACCAGGCCACACCTCCCCATTACCCCAGAGCCCCCCAACGACATCCTTTCCAAGACCCTGCAGTGGTGGTCCAGCAGACACCCCCCAAAGCCTCCTCTGCCTGGGGTCCCAGCCGGGTCTGGGGCTGGGCGGAGGAGAGGAGGGGCTAGGCGTCCACACTTGACCCCCCACCTCCTTTCCCGCTCCCCTGCCCCACATCGCAGTGTTTGGAATAAACGATGTTTTTAACGCCTCCGCGTGTGTCTCTCCCCTCCTCCAAATATTCCGGAGGAAACAAATCGGAAAACCCCACTGAGGAACATGGCACGGAAAGAGACTTGGAGAAGGAACGGAGTGTACTCGAAGCCACGGAGGGGGACAGAGACCAGAGAGAGGACCACCTAGAACAACGTGATAGAAACCTGCAGGGGAGCGGACGGGATAAAGAGATCTCTAGAAGTAAGGGATAGAAAACTAAAAGGGGGGGGGGTCAGAGATAGAGACTGGAAAGTGAGAGACAGAAACCCAGAGAGGGAGGGGAATAGAGAAGGTGGGGGGGGGGCATAGAGAAGGGACAGAAAATGGGGCAGGGACCTAGAGGGGGACAGAGACACAGAGAGAAAGGGGGCTAGAGACTCCGAGTGAGGAACAACACTGGCAGGGGGTGGGGGCACAGAAACCCAGAGAGGAGGACTCACTCGGGAGGGGGTGGACAGAGACCAGAGAGATGCTCAGAAGACACACCTATATGAAAGGACGCTCAATAGACCCACAGAGAGGGAGTCCCACAGAAACAGGGACAGAAATCCAGAGGGGAAATAGGCCCACAGAGGAAAGGGGACAGAGATCCAGGTGGGCAGAGGTCCCGGGAGAGGAGGGCAGAGACCCTGTGAGAGCTGAGAGGGATTCAGAACACAATACATTTTGTGATCAAACCCAGAGTTTAATTCTTCGGGCTCATGTCCCCCTCAGGCACGTGAGACCGAGTATCTGATAAGATTCCAGTGGATCCACACATCATGAATGCCTTCCTCTCACCAAAGACAAGGACGAGAACCTATTACTAACACTTCATTATGCCAATTAGCCAAACCTCTGGTGCTGATGGGAAGACAGCAAGCCGAAGCACTTGTAATAGCTGCCTCGAGAGGCGTGGGCTTCCTGATTAAGTGCATGGCTCAGTAGTTAAGAGCTGGGCTGCTAAGAAGGGGACAGCAGGGGCCCTGCGAGGGAAAGATGTGACCACCCCTTTCCATAATGCAGCCTTGGAAACCCTCTGGGGCATTTCTAGTCTGCCCAATGGGGTCAGAATTGACTCAGGGTAATGGTTCCGTGGGGGTTTTGTTTTTCTTTTTTTGAAAAGAACATTGAAGGAGCCCTGGTGGCCTAGTGCTTAAAACACTTGGCTTTGAAAAGAAAGCTCAGGGGTTTGAACCCGCCTGCTGCTCTAAACCACATCCACTGCCATCCAGTTGATTCCATTTCAGAGCAACCCTATAGGGCCGGGTAGAACTGCTCCTGTGGGTTTCCAAAACGAAATCTTTTTTTTTTTAAATCATTTATTGGGGGCTCGTACAACGGCTTAGCACAATCCATCCATCCATCCATGGTGTCAAGCACATTGGTACAATTGTTGCCATCATCATTCTCAAAGCAGTTGCTTTCTGCTTGAGTCTGGTTTCAGTTCTTCATTTTCCCCCTCCCTCCCCGTTGTCCCCTCCCTCAGGAACCCTTGATAATTTATAAACTATTATTTTGTCATATCTTACACTATCCGACGTCTCCCTTCACCCACTTTTCTGTTCCATCCCTCAGGGAGTAGGTTATATGTAGATCCTTGTAATCGTTTCAAAACGAAATCTTTATGGGAACAGAAAGCCTCATCTTTTCCCCATGGGGCAGCTGGTAGTTTCGAACTGCTCATCTTGTTGCGAACAGCCCAGGCGTAAACCACTATGCCAGTCTAAAGAGTAAGTACCCTCTTGGCAATCGTATGGGACATTTCTACTCTGTCCTATAGGGTCACTGTGAGTCAGAATTGACTGGGAGGGGGAAACAGAATTGGTTTGGTTAAGACCATAACCGCAGTGTGAACGTCTGGTTAACCAAGTCACTGCCCCTAGGGTAAATTCAGCCAACTAACTTATATACATTATCTTGTCTACGCTGAAGGCTACTGAAATAAATTAAAGCCTTCATAACAGAGGGGGAAAAGAAACAGGCTTTACGGGTCCTCAGGGAGGAGAAATCTGAGCCTTCTTGTCAGTTAGAGCGTGTATTTGCATGCTATGAATAATTAATGAGGTGGAAAGACAGCATTGGCGATCAAAGGTGAAAGATGGAGTCGGCTCAGCGCTCCTCTAGGCACTGGGGAAGCCGACCTCCAGTAAACTATAATTCCCAGGAGGTCGTGCAGGAAGCAAGGTCACGCGGGAGTTGTAGTTTCTTCCCGTCCGCAACGCCTCTCGCGCTCAGCCAGCCGTGGTCCCCTTTCTTTTCCTTGCCCCTCCCCCGCCGCAGACTCTCATTGGTGGGGCGGTTCCCAGGGTAACCGCCCTGAGGGGGTGGGCCTTCGAGCGTGTGATCCACAAACCGGAAGTGACGCGCTCACCCCGCGCCGACCAGGAGAGGGTTTGAAGATGGCAGCGCGCAAGGGCCGGGCGCGCACATGTGAAAGCGAGGAGCCCATGGAGGCTGCTTCCGGCGACGGCCGAGCCGAGGAGCCGGGGCAGGTCTATGTGCCCGGCCGGGGACCGCCGCTGCGCGAAGGGGAAGAGCTGGTCATGGACGAGGAGGCCTACGTGTTGTACCACCGAGCGCAGACCGGTAGGACTGAGGTCCGGGACCCCGGGGGCTGGGGCAGGCGGGCACTGGAATGACAGGCCCTTGACTTAAGGTACTCCCTGGACGTACAGACGTGGCTCTAACAGAGGGTCCTACGTGGAGAGTTGAGGGGTCAGCGCAACAGACGAAGGCCCTCAACGAGGGAATTGACAGTGGCTGCAGCAAGTGGGAGGATAGCTTAGGACCGGGCAGGCTCTCGTGTTGCGCATGGGATCGCTGTGCGCGGGAACCCACTCCTCATCTGACAGAGAGGGAAATGGGTCTTGAGGGGTCCCCCGTTTCCTTCCGTTCCCTAGGTGCCCCCTGTCTCAGCTTCGACATTGTCCGAGATCACCAGGGAGACAACCGGACGGAACTCCCGCTTTCCCTTTACCTGTGCGCAGGGACCCAGGCCGACAGCGCCCAGAGCAACAGGTGAGGCCCGAGGCTTTCCCAGGAGCAAGCATCTGAGCCCCCCCCAGCCCCTCCTGCCCTCGGCACCCAGGAGTTTGGGGTCCCCTCCCCCTCCGGACCCCGACACCCAGTGCCTCGCCCCGTGCTTTCTCCCAGACTGATGATCCTTCGGATGCACAACCTACATGGGACAAAGCCCCCACCCTCAGAAGGCAGCGATGAAGAGGAGGAGGAAGATGAAGAGGATGAAGATGAGAAAAAACCTCAACTGGAGTTGGCCATGGTGCCCCACTACGGCGGCATCAACAGAGTCCGGGTACAGATAGCCTCACGTGCCTGCTGTGGTCTCTGAACGCCCCCTGCCCTGTGTCCATACCTCCTCTTGGCCATCAAGTTGGCTCTGGCTCATAGTGACCTGAAAGGTCAGCATATCTGACCCATCGGGTCTCCAGGACTGTAATCTTTGTAGAAGCAGACTACTGCACCTTCCTCTCTTGGAGCGGCTGGTGGCTTTGAACCACCAGCCTTTCCGTTAACAATGGAGCTCCTGACCGCTGTATCGCGGGGCCTCTCATGTGTGGATTACACATTGGGCTGCTAACCCCGAGGTCGGTAGTTCTAACCAGCTGCTCCTCAGGAGAAAGAGGAGGCTTTCTATTCCCATGAAGAGTTACAGCCTCAGAAACCCACCAGGGCCGTTCTGTCCTGTCGGGTCACTATGAGCCATCAGAACGGCCTCCGTAGCAGTGAGAACTGGGACAGTAGGAGCCCTGGAGGCACTGTTGGTTATAAGTTGGGCTGCCAACTAAAAGGTCGGCAGTCAGGTCCATCAACGGCTGCCATGTGGCTCAGGAGAACGATGGAGGTTTTCTGCTCCCACAGAGGTTTTATCAAAACCAAGCTCACTGCCATCGAGTCGATTGCAACCATAGCGACCTTATAGGACAGGGTAGAAGTGCCCCCCTGTGAGTTTCCAGGACTGTCTTAGCTCCTTAAGGGAGTAGGAAGTCCCATCTGTCTCCCATGGAGTGGCTGGTTTCGAACTGCTGGCCTGGTCATTAGCAGCCCAATGCGTAACTACTACGCCACTCAAAAAAGGCAAAACCAGACTCGGCGACTCTACAAGGCGGTGGAGAACTGCGCCACTAGCGTTTCATAAAGTGTCCAGTCTCGGGAAATACACACCGTCTCCGGGCAGTTCTCTTCCACCCCGTAGGGTTGCTGTGGATTGCACCGGCCTCGGGAGTTGAAGTGTCAGCGGGAAGAGCTACTGTCATTTTCTGAGGAGTCCCTGGGCGAGGCCACCCAAAACTCGCTGCTGTCGAGTGGATGGCAACTCATAGCGACCACGTAAGACAGGGCAGCGCTGCCCCCGTGAGTTTCCAAGACTAACTGTGTACAGGAGTCCCGGGGAGCAGCTGGTGGTTTTAGGCGCCGACCTTGCGGTTAGCAGCCCAGCATTAAGTTACCACCACGCCACCAAGAAAGGCCGGGCAATCGAGTTGCAAAAAAGCCCCAAGAGCCCTCTGGAGCCACGGTCCTGCCGCGATGGGCGCCTGGGAGTGCCAGGCCTCAGAATCCGCGTGACAGCCCTGGTTACAGTGAGTGAGGCCGTCTTGGCAGAGCAGCAGACTGTCCGGGCCATCTGCTTCTGCTCGGACGGACAGCGGCCGAGAAAACAGTTCTACCGAGGAGTCCACGGGCCACCCCGTAGACAACAGGTGCTGTTTGAAGCCGGGAAGCTGTGTCTTCACACTCTGGGTTTTCTCTCTCCGTAAAACAGCATGCAAGAAAACACCGCCGCCCGGGGCAGACGCGAGGATTAAGTAGAGCCGCAGGCAGCTCTTGGGATGGCCCCCATTGCAATGCAGCCTGCGTGTTCTCCTACTCGGGGCCCGTGGTAGGCTGTCGAGGTCCCCGTGTGTATTTTGGAGTGGTAAAATCTGCTCGAGTCGGTGTGAGCACAAAACCATGTGGGAGCAGCAGTTAGATCAGCACTTGACCCACAGCTCACGCTACCAGTCGCCGCTCACTCATGTAACGAGCAAACGTGTTTGGCCTGCACAGGAAACAAGTGGCACAGTGGGTCTCAAGGTCCGCAGAGCCTACAGGATGTGCGTCATCTGTGTCAGAATGTGGCACTGCCAGACTTCAGGCTCTGCGGGCTGGGCGTGGGGCTCTGGACCACCAGGTCTGTGGTTCAAACCCAGCAGCTGCCCCTGGGGCGAAAGATGAGGCCCGCTGCTCTGGGAGTGATTCGTAATCCGGGGAACCCCACAAATGGGTTGCTCAGAGTTGGGATCGACCGGGCGGCAAGGGTCTGGGCTTGGTGTGGCTCCTGTCCTCGGCCCCTGCCGGTTCTGCAGGGAGGTGAGCAGGAGGCAGTCTGCCCTCAGGGAGATTGCCCGCCTCGGAAACCCAAAGGCAGATCCTACCCTCTCCTGTAGGGTTTCTGGGAGCTGGAGTGGATGTGGTGGCCCCATTGGGGGCTTTTCCTCTGGGACTAATAGGGAGCCATTGGCAGGCTTAGCCACGAGCCCCAGGCGGCGTCATGGTGACGCACTGGACAGCAAACCACAGAGCCAGCAGTTTGAAGCCACCAACCGCCCCGCAGGAGAAAGAGGAGGCTGTCTGCTCCTGTAAAGCATTACGGGTGTGGAGATCCCCCCGGAGCGGTTCTAGTCAGTCCTATAGGGTCGCTGTGAGCCTTGATGGCAGTTTGGTTTGGAGTGGACGGTTTAGCAACGCGGCCGGGCCAGCCTGACCTTGTGTTTTCAAGGGGCTCCCTCTGGTGGCTGTATGGAGCATTGCTGCAGGGAGATGGACAGGAGGACAGTCAAGGGGAGCAGGGGCTGTCCCAGGAATCTAGGGATGAGGTCCACAGCAGCAGTCGGGACACAGGCCCCAGGGTGGCATAGACTTCTCATGTGCTGTGCGGCCAGCCTAGAGATCCGCGGTGCAGACCGGCATGGTGGTGCCGCAGAGGAAAGGCCTGGTGACCAGCTTCCATAAAAGTTCATACCCGCCGTGTGGTCGACTGCACAGGCTTGGTTGTGGTCAGGCTGCACGATGCATGGTCGGCAGTTCAAAACCACCAGCCACTCCGAGGGAGGAAGAGAAGGCTTTCTCTCTTTTTTTTTAAAGTAATTGTGTTTTACCGTTTTGTTAGCATTTCATCTACAGATGACACAATTCAACTGTTCAATCGTATCAAGAAGAGTTGTGGGGTCAATTCCATATTCATATTCTGCTCCCGTAATGTCGGGAACTCACAGGGGCAGTTCTACAGGGTCACTGGACATCAGGAGGGACACGGTGGCAGGCAGTTTGGTTATCGTTGATTCGGGGGAGAGTCAGAGTCTCTGGAACCCATGGGGGGGTGGGGGGGGCCGTTCCTACCCTGCCCTGTAGGGTCGCTGTGAGTTGGCATCTGTGAGTTAGCATCGCTCACTGATGGCTGTGAGTCTGGTTTGGTTTGGGAAGTTGGCTCCCCCTGGTGGTGACCCTGCCGGGCGACTGCCCCATAGCGCTCTCAAGACCTGTGACCTGGGAGCCAAGTGCCAGGCCTCTCTTCCTCGGCACCTCTGGGGGTGGTGGGGGCCAGGGGTTCAGGCAGCCACCCTTTCCGTTAGGAGGCCAGCGTTTGCCCTGGGTGTGACCCAGCCCCCCAAGCCCACGGGCCACAGTTCCACTCGGCAGGCAATCTGAGGGGTCACCATGGGTGGGATTTGCCCAGCAGCAGGCAAGGGTGGGGGGGAAGAGGTGTTCCTGTGAAGCTTGGAGGCGCTGTTCCTGGGTGGTGTCCACGGTGCTGGACTCAACTGTTAGCTGAGAGGCTGGCGGTTCAAACCTCCAAGGAGGTCATGGAGATCTCTGGAAGCGGTCCCAGCCGGGGTGGGAGGGCCCGAGGGACCTCTTCCCATGCCCCGGTTCCCACAGGTGTCCTGGCTGGGTGAGGAGCCCATGGCAGCGGTGTGGTCCGAGAAAGGCCAGGTGGAGGTGTTCGCGCTGCGGCGGCTGCTGCAGGTGGTGGACGACCCGCAGGCCCTGGCAACCTTCCTGCGGGAGGAGCAGGCTCGCGTGAAGCCCGTCTTCGCGTTCGCCGGCCACATGGGCGAGGGCTTCGCCCTGGATTGGTCCCCGCGGGTGCCCGGTGAGGCCCTGGGGCGCGCCTGGGACCGTGGAGGAGGAGGCCGAGCGGGGTGGGTTGCTATGGGCAAGGGGACAAGGTGGGCTCCCGATTCCCCTCCCCAGGCCGCCTGCTGACCGGTGACTGCCAGAAAAACATCCACCTCTGGACCCCCAAGGAGGGCGGCTCCTGGCAAGTGGACCAGCGGCCCTTCTCAGGCCACATTCGCTCCGTGGAGGACCTGCAGTGGTCACCAACCGAGGACACGGTGAGGGGCCTGGACTCCTGGGCTGAGGGAGGGGGGTGTGAGTCTGGGTAAACTAGGGAAACAAATCCACAGAAGGTCATACGATAAGAGAGTTTTATATAAAGGGTAAGTACACATCAAGAAAGCATCCCAACCCAGTGCTGTCCAAGCTCACAAGTCCGACATTAGCCCCTATGTCCGACACCAATCCACAAAGTCCTCCTCCATCTCACAAAACACACGCAATGATGCCGACTGCAGGAGGAAAGCTGAATCAATGAACGTGTAAGCATCTCAGCGCTGGCAGGGGTCTCCACACGGCTGCTCCAGCACCCCAGGGCTGCATCGGGGTAGGTCCATGTGGCCTCCGGGATGTCTCGCAGTAAGTGAGCCTTACCAGCTGAAGCAGGGAACTGGCTAAGGCAGCTGCACTCTGGTCCGACCATCACAAAGCTAGAAACCCGAGAACTAAAAGGGCGAGGCTCACCGAGCCATTTATCCCTCCGCCCTTCAGTGAATCCCACATGTGTTTACCGGCCAGGTTGGCACAATCAACCTGAACTGCCTCGGCACCAGGAACGGACAGGGTGCCTGTGCGGGGCTCTGACCAAAGTGATGGCCTCCCTGCTACCTGGTCTTGGGAAGGGCAGGGGTCGGCACAGCTGGTCACCCCGCCCCCGCCCTCAACCCAGGTGTTCGCCTCCTGCTCAGCGGACGCCTCCATTCGCATCTGGGACATCCGGGCAGCCCCCAGCAAGGCCTGCATGCTGACCACAGCGGCCGCCCACGACGGCGACGTCAATGTCCTCAGCTGGAGCCGCCGGGAGCCCTTTCTGCTCAGTGGCGGGGACGACGGGACCCTCAAGGTCTGGGACCTGCGGCAGTTCAAGGTAATCTCCCAGCAGCCCCGGGGAAGGTAGTCTCCATCCTACAAGGGTTCCCTCCCCACAGAGCTGGTCCCAGCGTGGTATGGGGAGCCGGGGACAGGGGATGGGGACTGAGGGGCGTGGGGTAGGGCAGCAGAAAGTACAGTCCCCCAGCCATCCCTGGGAGCCAAAGTGGCTGATGTTAGCTCTAGGGCCTACGGGCCCAAGCGGGAAGCCCGGCACACGGGCTCATCAGCTGGCTGGGAGGGAGGAGACCGGGCTGTGGAAAGTCAGCCTCCTGCCTCCTGCTGGACCAAGGCCCACCGTTTTCCTTCCCATTTCATGCGTTGTTGAAGCGGCAGCCTGAGGAAGGTGTCTGGAGATGGATTCTGGGCCCTCCTTCCCCCTTTTTTTGGCCGGGGGCGGGGGCGGGCGGGCAGGTCATTAGTTGGGTCACAGGCGAGGCTGGTCGACCTTTGCAGCTGGGGAGCAATGTCCCCTTGG
>NW_022104553.1:22828206-22832428 GCF_000313985.2 Echinops telfairi | reverse complement strand
TGGTTGGTTCCGGGCGGGGAAAGAGTGGAAGCTGCCGGACCAGGCCACCTGGTCTCCCCTCCTTCCCTTCCTCTTCAGGGTAGCCAGCATTCCCAGCAGCCCTCGGGACAGTAGCCTTAATTCGGGATGAGCTGTGATCTCACACTGTTGGGACACACATACCACCCTTCATTGGGAGAGGGACAGGGGGTTCTGCCTGGGTGCCCAGCCATCCCTCCCCCTTCCACCTGCCCTCCCCCTGCAGGCCGGCTCCCCAGTGGCCACCTTCAAGCAGCACGCGGCCCCCATCACCTCTGTGGAGTGGCACCCCCAGGACGCCGGGGTCTTTGCCGCAGCTGGGGCCGACGACCAGATCACGCAGTGGGACCTGGCCGTGGAGCGGGACGGGGAGGCCGAGAGCGAGGCCGGGGCCGGGCTGGAGGGGCTCCCGCAGCAGCTCCTGTTTGTGCATCAGGGCGAGACGGAGCTGAAGGAGCTGCACTGGCACCCGCAGTGCCCGGGGCTGCTGGTCAGCACAGCTCTGTCCGGCTTCACCGTCTTCCGCACCATCAGTGTCTGAGACGGACGGGGGACCATGCTCAGCCACCACCGTGATCTCCCTGACGTCCTGGTCCCTGGGGGGACTTATGTGACCTGTTGCCTTCCGACCCGACCCAGTTTCACCCAGAGACCCGTCTCAGCAGAACATTTGACCTGGCCCATGGCGCTCTGGTCAGCTGTCACGTCTTGCCCGACCCTCTGCCCTCTGGGCCCAGGGTCCTACGTTTGGGCCGCTGGCCTCCTCCGGACGTGCTGGCTCTGCCAGAGCCTGACCAAGTGGGAGAGGGGGTCTCGGGCAGAACTGAGCTTGACCTCCGACTGGTCCCAGCTGGGCTCCCCGCTAGGGGGTCCCTGAGGAACAGTAAAGGACCCGGTGGGGCAACAGCTGTGCCGTGTGTGACCCTGATTTGTCCCAATGCAACCGTGGTGAGGAGGGGGTGTGGCCCAGTCCTGCCCAGCTCAGTCCCACCCTCCACCTGTCATCAGTCAGTTCGGCCTCCCTCAGTGGCATCAGGGCTGCCCCCACCTGTTGGACGCCCCACCCCTGGAGGGCCATCAAGCCCATAGGAAAGGGTGCCGCCGCCCCGTGGGGGGGGTCCCAAGACTGGTCTCACGGGCCAGGCTTCCAGGCTCACGCTCCTTGGGGCAGCTGGTGGGGTCAAACTGGCAGCCGCAGAGTTGGGGCCAAGTGCTTAACCACTGCGCCACCAGGCCCCTTCCCCCTCCCCATTGTTATCCTCTGTCATCATTCCCCTCCTTCCCTCCCAGCCTGCCGGCTCTCTCCCTGTCCCCCACTGTCCCTGCCCTCCCTGTCCCTGCTGCCATCTCCTGCTGGCCCTCCTGGGCTGCAGCCCAGCACCAGGCCTGGCTGGCCTCCCTGGCTCCCCCTCTGCGGCTCTGAGCTGGCCCCACCCCCATCCCCCTGCGTCCAGGCCTCTGATCCGCCTGTAGACGCCGTGGTCAGGTGCTTGGCCCCCGGCACCCAGGGAAGGCCCTCCCTCCACCCCAGCGGAGGAGCCTCAGCCAAGGAGGCATGGGTGTGGGCCGCCCCACCAGGTACGTGCCGAGCCCGGCAGGGGTCCTGGGTGAGCTGTTCCCTTTCTGTCCCGTCCCCACACACACACACACCACCCCGGCTTCCCCAGCTCTGGCCACTGTCCTCCCAGGACATCTAGACACGTTAGGGATGCAGACCCAGCCCTGCCAAAGCCCCTCTCCCCACCCACCTGCCCTGAGGTCTCCATTTTTCCCCAAGAGCTCTCAGGTAGCCACTCTGCTCTGTGCCCCTGATTGGACCTCTGTCCCCTCTCTCTCTGGGTCTCTGACCCCCCCACCCCCATTCCCTACTTTGTCTGCATCTATGTCCCTTCTGGGTCCGCCCTCCAGCTTTCTGTCCCCCACCTCTCAGGGTCTCTGTCCCCACCCCACCTCTGGTCTCCACATGATTCTCCTCCCCAGTCTCTGTTTCTGGGTCTCTCTCTGGATCTCCACTCCAACCCCCACTTCTCTGGGGGCCCCATCCCTGGTCTCAGCACAGACCTCCCCACCAGCACCCCCTGTCAGTTACCCCCACCAGATCTTTGCCCTCCCCCATCTCTGAATTTGCCTTCCCCCCACTCTGAGTCTTTCCCCCCTGCGATCTTGATCCCCTCTTTCTTGGCCTCTGCTCTGTGGACCCCCATCTCTGGGGAGTCGGCCCCCATCAGCCCTTCCTCTCAGTCCCTGTGGTTGCCCACCCCTCCCCCGTGCAAGGAGTTGGGGACCCGTCTGGGCACTCCCAGGAAGGGGGGGGCTGTGTGTAGGGGCTGCAGGGCGCCGCTGCCCAGCCCCAGATTAGCCAGTGACTTTGACAAACCCTAAGCCCCGAGTCCTTTAAATGGCAACGTTAAGCTGTTCCGCCAGGTCAGGGGAGGGAGGAGGTTCTGCACCCCATCCCGAGTCTGACGGTGGGGGCGTGCCTGAGCCACAGTTCCGTTCCCCCTTCT
The DNA here is from genome assembly GCF_000313985.2 of Echinops telfairi. Classification (NCBI taxonomy): domain Eukaryota; kingdom Metazoa; phylum Chordata; class Mammalia; order Afrosoricida; family Tenrecidae; genus Echinops; species Echinops telfairi. The sequence goes on along the minus strand of NW_022104553.1, from coordinate 22,829,903 downwards.
GAGTGCACAGACAAGGCCCCAGGGGAGGGGCGCTGGGGACCCGCCGCCAGAGTCCCAGAGGCTGGTCAGCTCCAGAAGGGACTCCACCCATGCCGGGCACCAGTCCCGGGGCCAGGACCAGGCCCTCCCTGGGCCTGTTTCCCAGGCGGCAGAATGGGGTCCTGACCCTGGAGTCGTGAACAGGTGGAGGTGAGCAGGGAGGGCATGCTGTGCTGGGGGCTGTGGGCGGCTCAGGGTCTGCTGAGGCCAGCTGGGTCCACCTGGGAGACCGGAGGCCGGAGGGACAACTCCAGGCTATTGTTTCCATGAGAAGCAGAAATCCCCTCCTTTCAGTGGCTGGTGAGGAGCCTTGGGCCCCAGGGCAAGGAGTGGGTGCTGGTCAGTAAGACCCTGCCCTCTTCTCTCTCCTGGGCAGATGGAGCGGCCACTGGTCTCGGCTGGCAGAACTTGGGACCCCCGGCCCCGGGTCCTTTCAGTTCTAGCCTCTTGGGAGAAGGACCTTAGTTCCAGGGTTGCTGAGGGCAAGCAAAGAGAGGTGTTGTGAGCACTGGACATAGCCAGGCCTGGCCCTCTGACCCGAGGCTGACCTTGGGTCTGGCGTGTCCACACCGGTAGGGCCAGCTGGTGGGTGCGGGCCTACTGGGGAGGAACCCCTGGGTGCTGAGCCTGACGCACAGGGTGTTGTTGGATTACACGCCCACAGCCCACCAGGGGCTGAGGATACCACACACACTACCCAACCCCCTCATACCTTCCAAACCCAACCCACTGCCATTGGTTTCAGATCAGCCATTCGGTGGGAGTTCTCAAGAGAACGGCCCCGCAGGGTCTCTAGCCCTTTCCTGAAGCCGCATCTGTGTCTCTCAGAGCAGCTGGGGGGCTAGCAGTCTGAGGCTGAAGCCGCTATGCCAGCTGGGCTCATTTCAAGCCGGGCCCGGGGGCCTGGCAGGCAGCTGGAAGCAAGGAATTAAGCCAGCCCCAACCCCGCCGTTGCAGCTGGGAAAGGTTTGAACTTGGCGACTGGTCACACACAGCAGGCTGTGCACACTGCTCGCAGCCGCCCCCTTCAGGCGGTGCCCAGAACACACGGCCCACCTGCCACACCTTAGACCAGGTCGGAGGCTGGAAAGAAAAGGCTGGGAAGAAGGCGAGTCACAGCTTTGAGTCGATGCCTGCCCGTAGCCACCCCATCACGCATCCGGGCTGGATTTCTGGACTGCAGCCCATTCCTGATGGGAGTTGAGTCGAAAGGCTCATTTTCCTCTTGTGAAGTGGCTGGTGGTTTTGAACTCGGTCCGAGACGGATCCACTACACCATCAGGGCTTGTTGGGAGGAGATTGGGTGGTGAAAAAGCTCAGAGGCTAAGAGGCTGGGGGTTTGAACCCACTCAGAGGCGCCTTGGGAGATGGCCTAGCAATACCTATTGCTCTGAAAGCCCTATGGGGGGAGAGAGAGAGAAGGGGAGAAGGGGATGTCCTGGAGGTCCCTCCACCACCGGGCCAGGTGTTAACCCTGCAGTTGCTGGAGTGATCCTTAGGAGGCCTGCTGGCCCATGCCCATCCCTTCTCTCCTCCTTGGCTGCTGGGTGCCTCCTGCTTCCCAAATGAGAGAGAGCTGTGGTCTCCGACTGCCCTGATGGAAGTGGCAGAGCCGGATGCAACCCGGAGCGGCCTGATGCCAAAGCCCTAGATCCTTT
>NW_022104553.1:22812140-22827838 GCF_000313985.2 Echinops telfairi | reverse complement strand
TGTGTCAGTTTTACTGAAATGTAACTCCCTCCCTCCCTGTTATTGCCGACTCATGGCAACTCTGTAGCACTGGGTAGAGCTGCCCAGTGAGTTTCGGAGGTGGTCACTCTTTCCTATGGAAATAGAAAGTCCTGTCTTTCTCCTGTTAAAACGGGAATGCATTTAATTATGTGTGCTAGTTAATGCTTGCGATGACATGGTTTGGGGGACCTTCCAAGATGGGCAGCCAGCACAATTGTTTTCAGAAGATTGTCATCACCCCTCTAAGAAACCCCACATCCTTTGGATACCTCTCTCTCTCCTCACCATCTCCTGACCCTTACCCTCTGACACCTAGTGGTCCCCTAGGACAGATAGGCTTGACCCCACCATGTTTCCAAGGTTGTCATCTATGGAAACAGATTGCCTCTCCTGCTCCCTCAGAGCAGCCAGTGAGTGGGTTCAAACCATTGACCTTTAACAACGGCTCCACCAGGGCCCCTCCGCCACCCTCATTCACTCCCTCGTCTCATGGAGACCCTACAGCACATGATAGGACTTGCCCAGTGGGTTTCCCGAGGCTGTACATCTTGACGGGAGCAGACAGCCTCATCTTCCCACAGAGCGGCTGTGGAGTTTGAACCACTGGTCTTGCGGTTAGCAGCAACCCACTCCACCACCAGGATTCCTTCCCCCACCCCACCCTAAGCAACCGCAAATCTATTTTCTGAACCTATAGAAGGTGATCTCTTCTCAACACTTCCTGTAAATGGCTTAAAATGTGCAGGGTTTTTGGTGTGTGTGTGTGTGTGTGTGTTCTCCTTTCACTTGACATAAAGTTCACGAAGGTTATATCCATGGGGTAGCACTTCATTCTTTATTACGCATCAATAAAATAAGAATCCATCGGATGGCTGGTAGGTGCAACTTCATTCGCAACAGAGCACAACCCTGCTGGTCCTGGGCCATCCTCCCGGATCGTTGCTCGGTTTGGGCCCCTGGTTGAAGTCTCGCTGTACGTCAGTCCATCTTGCTGAGGGTCGGCTTTTGTGGCGATGGCCCTCCAGCAAGCCTGGTGTCCTTCTCCAGGGGCTGGTCCTTCCTCCTGACATGTCCAAAAGAAGGGAGACAAAGTGTCGCTGGCCTCCCTTCCAAGGAGCCTTCTGGCTGCACTTCCATGGTGGATTTGTTTGTTCTGGCCGCCTGTCGTGGATTTAACCAGCTGCCAACACCATGAATTCAAATGCCTCCATTCTTCCGTCTTCCTTGCTCATTGAGCAGCTTTGGCATACACATGAGGCTTTGAGAATCCCGTGGCTTGGGACAGGCGCACCTTAGTCCTCAAGGCGACATTTGGCTGTTCGAAACTTGAGAGAGAGAGAGAGCACTTAAAGAGGTCTCACGTAGCAGGTTTGCCCAACATGATGTTGCCTTTGATGTCTTCTTGCTCCTGGAGTTCTTGGGTCAGCTGTGATGATTTTGTAGGGGTCAGCTGTGATGATTTTGTAGGGGTCAGCTGTGATGATTTTGTAGGGGTTGAGATGTACTCCATCCTGAAGGCTAGGCATCAGTAAACCTTCTCGGCTTTCAGTCGGCAGAGTAGTGTCATTTGCACACTGCGCGTCGTTAAGGAGTCTTCCTCTAATCCCACTTTCTTCATAGAATTCAGTTTCTGGGATCATTTGCTCAGGTGTAGAGATGGAATCGGCACCGGGGAAGGATGCCTGCCCGAAGCACAACTTACCCGACTTCCCATTCTACAGCATCATCTTGTTGGTCTGTGGACAGGTTCCTCGTGTGCCCCACAGGAGGTCCTCGGACTCCCATTCTTGACGATGTTACCCAGAGTTTGTTATGATCCACCCAGTCCGATGCCTTGGCATAGCTAATAAAACCCAAGTAAGTATCTCTGTGGTGTTTGCTGCTTTCAGCTGAGATCCGTCTGACATCCACGATGATCATCCCTCACTCGGAGTCCTTTTCTGACTCTAGCTTGGATTTGGGTTGTGTTAGTCCCGGTAGACTAGAGAAACAAATCCATGGACACACATGTGGATAAGAAAGAGATTTATATACAAGAGCAATTGAATACTGAGAAAACATCCCAGCCCAGTCCAGATCAAGTCCCTAAGTCCGATATTAGCCCATATTTATGATACCAATCTATGAAGTCCTCTTCAGACTCACGAAACACATACAATGACACCGAATGCAGAAGATCACAAGCCAGTGGGTAGAAAGTCTTTGGATCCAGTATCACTGGAAACATCTCAGCGCTGGCAGGGGTCTCTGTGGCTTCTTCAGCTTCTGAGGTCTAGTTGCATCCATGTGACTTGTCTTCTGCAATGTCTTCCAGGGAGTGGCAGAGAGAGAGAGAGGTGTCTTCTGCCTCCAAGGAGGAGGTACCAAATTTCCCAGAATTCTCAGGAGAAGGCCATGCCCACACAGAAGTCTCGTTGGCTATCTCCAGATTGACAGCCTAGACTCCACCCCTACACTCTTCATCCTTAAATTGACATCAGATTAGGGGACTACCCCAGGGTAGTCCGATGTCAGTGTAGTACTGCAACTGTTTTGGACCGGTTGTCGGCAAACGTTGTACTTGTGTGGGATGGTAATGACTTCTGAGTCGTTTCGATCACCTTTCTTTCAAACGGGCGGATACTGGGCTCTCTTCCAGTTCGTGGGCCAAGCAGCTGTCCTCTTTCATAGCGATGACTTCCGCTTGTTGAAACATCTCCTCCGTTGGTATGCTATCCATTCTCGGAACCTACTTTTCACCGAAGCCTTCAGTGCAGCTTATCTTCCTTCAGCAACACTGGCCCTTCATCACGTGCTTCCTCCGAGTGCCGGATGCCAGTCAAGGCCCTCTTCAGACTCACGTAGCCGAAGGCCGTTGAAGCAGAAAGGTGAAGCAGGACGCAGGAGGTCATAGGTGGGTGGGATTAGAGTCCCGTGGACCCAAGGTTGGTGTGAGCACAGCAGGGCACCAACAGCTTGGGGGATGGCTCCCAGGATCAATGGCCAGTGGTGGTAGACAAGAGTTCCAGCCAGGATGAACCGAAGGGCAAAAGAGGAGAGAGACGTTCTCACTGTCTCTCTCCTAGAAAAGGTTACGTCTCCAAGAAAGCATCATCAGGCTGTGACCCACTGGACAGATCGCACGCCACCGGACACTGTCACACAGGTGCAGGTTGACTTAAAATCTAACTGCCACAGCTGGCAATTACCAATGCATCTCGATTGCGTGCTTGATCAATTACAGGCTGAAGTTGGTGAGAAATCATCCATGTCTTCCCCTTTGGCATCAGGGGCTCGTGCGTACCTTTGCATAAGAGTTGAACCGATGGGTCATCTTGACGCACTTTCTTCCTTTTTGTTTGGATGAGTTCCAAGTTTCCTAGACTCATCCTTCGTCCAGCCCACGGGGCGATTACTAATGTATGTTTGCAGCTGTTTCTCCTCACCTTGAGCCGTGTCTCACGGCAGATACAAATGCCAAAGGCCTTACTCCATCCACATCATTAAGGTGGACTCTTACTGTGAGGAGGCAGCTCTGCCCTGGTTGTATTCTTGAGTGCCTTCCAACCGGAGGGGCACTTCTTCCAGCAGGATATCAGACCATATTCTGCCTCTATTCATAGGCGTCTACGTGGGTAGACACCTTTTACCTGCTCAGAAGACGGACATTTGGGTTGTTTCCACCTCTCTGCTATTGTGAAATCATGCTGCCATATAGGAGTCATTGTGTGGGTGTATTCTTTCCGCTCTTTGGGGTACATACCGAAGAGTGGATTTGCTAGGTCCTCTGGCAAATCTAAGGAGCCCGGATGATACAACAATTAAGTGTTTAGCTGCTAATCACAAGCTTGGGAGGCTCTGGGTGGAAAAGACCAGGTGACCTGCTCCTGTAAAGATTTATAGTCTAGGTAGGCCACCCTCTGGGGCAATTCTACTGTGTCCCACGGGGGTGGTCATGAGTTGACACGTGACTCAACAGCACCTAACACCACCACCAACGTGCTAACTCCAGGATTAAATTCCTACCAGACTGCTGCCCACAGCAGCTGCACCACATTAAGATCCCCATCAGCAGGGGAGGAGGATGCCAACGTGGTCACACCCTCGCCAACACGAATCCTGTGTTAATTATGATTACCCTAGTGCCGGTGAACGAGCCCTGGTGACACCGTGAGTTGAGCGTTGGGCTGCTGACCTCCAGGCCAGTGGTTCAAGCTCCCCGCTCCCCAGAAGAATCGCGAGGCTGTCTGGTAATGTTCAAGTGGACAGCCTCAGAGACCCTGCAGAGCAATTTAAAAAAAAAATCATTTTATTGGGGGCTTGTCTAACTCTTCTCACAATCCGTCCGTCCGTCCGTTGTGTCAAGCACATTTGTACCTTTGCTGCCATCATCATTCTCCAAACATTTCCTGCAGAGCAATTCTACTGCACCCGAGAGAGTCACAGTCAAGAATTGGAACTGAAAACAAAGAAACAACCAAGAATTGGAATGGACTCGCAGGCAGGGGGCACGAGGTGGTACCTCCTTGGGGTTTTGACCTCATTTCCCTGAGCCTGATGATAGCGACTCGTGGCTATGAGTCTCTTTTCTTCGACGAGTGCTCTGTCTGCACGTTGTCTTCAACCCATTCGTTCATCACAGGTGGCCTGTGCGTCATGCGTGGTCATATGCGCTACACACCAAGCCTCTTACCTGGGACACGATTCGCATCGGCGTTCCCCCACCCGCTGGGTTATCTTCTCACGTTCTGGCCGTGTCTTTGAAGCCCCAGTTTGGAACATTGTCGTCGGGGTTCACTTGTCCATCGGCGCCCTCTTCCCCTTTGGGGGACTTGTCCATTCCACGCATCCCCATTTTCGATGTTTCAGTGTCGATGAGGTGGGGGGGTTCCGTTTCAGGTCAGCAACCTGGTATTCATCAGTTGAAACAATTCATCGAACCCCCTTAAGGGGTGAGCTTGCACCCATTCCTTGACTGTTCTACTTCTGGTGGACGACTTCCATTTCATCTGACTCCACCGTCAAGCACATTGCTTTATATTCTGCTCGCCCACTTTTATACATGTGCCACCCCCAGAGCCGGCTTCCTGTCACCACCTGAGCAGCAGGGTGGCGGTCATTGGTGAGGACAAACTCTCCGGCTAGCCTTTGGTCACTCAAATCCCAGCTGCCTTGAGCAGTGCCTACACTTTCTGTGCCTCTGCTTCCTCTGAGGCTGAGCAGCAGAATGGATGACCCGAATGAGGTTAAATTCTGTGCAAAGTACCTGGAATCGTGCCTCAATCAGTTGTCAAAGGGTCCACTTGTGACTCCTGGTGACCCCACGTGAGGCAGCACTGGACTGGGCTCCACTGGTTTGAATCAGAAACAGAACACCAGGTCTTTCTTCCAAGGTGCCTCTCAGGAGATGCCGGCCTCCCCCTTTTCAGTTAGCAGCCGAGTGTGTTCTCGGGGAGATCCAGGGACACCTGAACCATGCCAGGCACAGCCCAACGCTCTGCTGCCACGATTGTTACGGAGCTTGCAATGGTGTTATTTCGAGAGTCCTGGTGGGTTAGGCACTGGGCTGCTAACTGCAAGCTCTGTGGTTCAAATCCACCAGCCCCTCCTTGGGAGGAAGATGAGGCTGGCTGCCCCAGGAAGGATTTACAGTTGTGGACACCCTATAGAGAGGACTGCTGTGAATCAACATCGACTTGATCAGGGAGCCGGTTTGGTTTGGGGCAGGGGTGCTCACACTTTTTCATCATGCGAGCTACTGATAACATGATCAAGTCAAAATGACCACCAACTACAAAAATGCAAAACATATACTTTATTCAGTTATTTATTACATTTGTTCATAAATGCATTGAGAATTCTTTATACGTACAATGTATATTTATGGACCTTGTATATCCACATTAGTCCATATTGCACAACACAACACAATTAACTAGGTATATTTTTTGTCATGACCTGAGTTTACTCTGATGACTTGCCCTGAATGGAATGAGCCAGGGATGCATAGTCCGGACAGTAGCTGCTGACAGCCAGCCTCAAGCACATTCCAAATGATCATCAGTCATGGTGGAAGGGTACTTAGAATTATGATCCTTATGTGGGAAAAGGCTGACGCACATAAATAAGTACAGCTGAATAATGCAGTCAAGGAGGTAGCACATGTTCTCATGTTTGGGTACTTTCCCTCTGCGAGTAAGTTCCAGAACTGTTCCTGCACTCTGGACTTCAGCTGAATGTCGGCTTGTAGTGTCAAAATCTCCCATTCCGTATGAAAGTGATATGTTTTTTGTCTTCTTACTTGGTCCAGCTCCCCCACTCATTTTAATACCCTTTCTTACGTTTAAGAGAAACTAAAAATTGGTGATAACTTAGCTTGTTAGTTTTGCTGCACTTAGCGCAGTTATTTGCGCATGCATTTGACACCTAAGATTGCATCTGATTGGCTGCGCTGTATATCAATCAAGTGACAGGATTGATGATAGGCTTACATCTGTTTTTTTTTAATGCCATGCGATCTACCCACACTACATTTGCAATCGACTAGTACATCGAGATCGACGTATTGAGCACCCCTGGTTTTGGGAGTGCATTCTTATTGAGGCCAACCCAGGTGAGACAAAAAGGCCCCCTGGTGGTAGAGGGAGTAAAGTGCTCAATTATGGATGGAAGGGTCAGCAGTTCAAAGCCATATGCAGGTCTGAGACGAGGTCATTGGTTTCCCTAAAGAGCTGAAGCCTGACAACCCCTGGGGGGCAGTTCTACCCTGTCCTGCAGGGCTGCCAAGGCGCAGGGTCTGCGTTTACTGTTCCTCCTGCTTCTGAAGCTGCTGTAGCCCCGGGACCCCATCTGGCCAATGTGCGCACACCCAGTGCTCCTGCACCCCTAACGTCTCTGCCCGATTCTTGCCCTGTAGGTTCCCCTGCCGGGCGGCCGCCCCCCACTAAGCCAAGTGGAGGGGCTCCCCCCCACCCAATGGGCCTGGCCAGGGCCCTGCGCCGCCTGAGCGGCGCCCTGGAGTCTGGGGACAGCCGGGCCGGCGATGAGGAGGCGGCCGAGCAGCCGGCGCTGTGCCGCAACGGGTGGGCGCCCGCAGCGTCCCCACTGGTGGGTCGGCGCCGGGGTCGCTTTGTCAAGAAGGACGGACACTGCAACGTGCGCTTCGTGAACCTGGGCGGCCAGGGCGCGCGCTACCTGAGCGACCTGTTCACCACGTGCGTGGACGTGCGCTGGCGCTGGATGTGCCTGTTCTTCTCCTGCTCCTTCCTCGCCTCCTGGCTGCTCTTCGGCCTGGCCTTCTGGCTCATCGCCTCCCTGCACGGCGACCTGGCCGCGCCGCCGCCGCCCGCGCCCTGCTTCTCGCAGGTGGCCAGCTTCCTGGCCGCCTTCCTCTTCGCGCTGGAGACGCAGACGTCCATCGGCTACGGCGTGCGCAGCGTCACCGAGGAGTGCCCGGCCGCCGTGGCCGCCGTGGTGCTGCAGTGCATCGCCGGCTGCGTGCTCGACGCCTTCGTCGTGGGCGCCGTCATGGCCAAGATGGCCAAGCCCAAGAAGCGCAACGAGACGCTCGTCTTCAGCGAGAACGCCGTCGTGGCGCTGCGCGACCATCGCCTCTGCCTCATGTGGCGCGTGGGCAACCTGCGCCGCAGCCACCTCGTGGAAGCCCACGTGCGGGCCCAGCTGCTCCAGGTGAGCGAGCTTCCGGCCCCGCCCCGGAAGTTGGGCGGGTGAGGCCCGCGGGATTGTGGGAGACGTACATTTCCGTGTAAGGCTCGCGTGGGACTGCAATTCCCAGCATCCCTCGGGGGAGCAGGGCACCCTTGTGGACTGAGCGTGGTCCCCCTGAAGAGTTGTAGGAGATGTAAACCTGAGGGAGGGCGTCTGCCACCAGCTCTTTCTGGAGCCCTGGACAGAAACAGATTTGAGGACATAAAGAGGGTCTTGTGGGTTAAGGATGAGCTCCTAGGGGATTGTGGGAAATGTAGTCCAGATCATGCCTCTCTAAAGGTGTGAGCTACAGTTTCCAGAAGTCTTGAGCAGTAAGTGCCCAGGTAGGGTAGACTGAGGGGAGCTGTCATTTGGTGGGTGGTGGGTCTCTGTGACCCTTTGAGGACACGTGCACACTATTCCCAGTGCCCACTGTGGCCTCTGGTGTGAGGACCCCTGTGGGGTTGTGGGAGATCGTTTGAAGGATGGGGAGCAGCTCACACCTGGACAGCTGTGCACTTTTCTTCACTGCTTCTGGGGCCTTGCAAGCCGTGCCCTATTCACGGGAGACTGCCTGCCCCATGCCAATGGCCCCACTTCTCTCCCACCAGCTTTGTGCCCGATGAGTACCGTGTTGAGTTCAGGAGTGATTGAGTTAGCAAAGAGAACTAACGACCTCTCCCATCAGTCCCAAGATAGCGACTCCCTTCAGTACCCTCAGAAGGGCCCTTAGAATGGTGGTCAGATTGCCCAAAATAGCCCCCGGTGCCCAATAAATGACAGCAGCTCCCTGTACCAAGGACACTTAAGAACCATTCACCAAGGCTGGACTGAAGTGGTGAAGGGGGGCGGGGCTAGAGCGGTGGTAGGAACTACAACTCCCAGCAGCCCCCGGGGGTTCCTAGAGACCCTGGCAAGAGGAGGAGTACCCCACCACTCTGTCTCCTGATTAGCTGCCTGAGTCCGAAAGAGACATCAGTTTCCTAGTGGGGTGTTTGTTGGGAGACAAGGGATGGAAGAAACTAGTGGGGTCAAAACCACAAATCAAATCAACGGCAGATACCGTAGTTAGTTTGTTGTCTGTGTTTTGGGAATCACCCAAGCTGGTATTGGAGGAAGGAGTGCTTGGACGGAGATTGTCTTGACTCCCCCCGCCCTTTTTTTTGGTCACCTGGTTCATTTCTTTTTGGATCGTACATTAACAACTTTTTTAATCTACTTCTACCCCTTCTCCAACCGCCTGTTTGACGCCATCCTCATTGTCCGGGTCTCTGATTGCATCGCTGTCAACCTGATTCCTTTTTGTCCTTGTGTCCACTCGCTCCGTCCTTTGCTGGCTCTTGGCTCTTTGGGTTTCCACCCCCAAGTCCCCTCTGAGACTTTTCCCTACTTTATCTCTGGGTTGCCACCCTCCCTGCCACCCCCTCGGGTCTTTGTCCTCTTCTCCCTGCCTCTCCATCTTCCTCTCTCTCTGGGTCTCCGTCCCCATCTCTCTCCAGACTCTCCTCTCCTCTCTTTGGGTCTCTGTCACTTTCTCTCTCTGGGACTCAACCCCACCCCTCCGGTGTCAGAGGAAACCAGCCTCCAACAACCGAAGGGCCAGAAGGCGCCATAGTACAGCGATGATAGATGAAGATTACAGTAAAGTCATAGAGGATAGGAGAGATAGGAGACAGTAAAATGCAGGAGGCAGACACATTGTATGGTAGCTTGTTCATCTCAGCTCCTCTTGATGGACCACGTGGAACTTGGAGAGGTGAGAGGGAGCCTTTACTCTCTTGGGACATTTATAGGTCGCCTTAACACACACATATTCAGTAGTTATAGGCATCACAAGGTGGGTGGTATCTACATTAAGGTCCCTGAGCTCACAGGTGAGGAAACCTAATACCTGCATTGGGTGGGGGCAGGTACAAGGGGGGTTGGGTGTCATGGCAAGAAGAGAGAACAACAGGATCCTGTCTGCTTCTGTAGGAAGATCGAATCCACCATGTGCTCACTGGAAGGCAGCATAGCTGTTAGTGGAGAATCTGTGGGAATGGTATTTAAAGCAGGATCATGGACTTGGACTCTATCTCTAACTTACCAAGGTGGAGGGTTCCCTACCGTGGAAGACCAGCTTTCCAGATTCCCTCTGTGATAAGTTAGGGAATCTAGTCCTCGTCCTATTTCCCTAGGTATTAGTTTCCCACACTCTGGATCTCTGTCTCCTCTGCCTCTCTGCCCCACTCCCCACCCCCGGTCTTGGTTTCCACACCCCACTTTCTTGGTGGTCTCTGCTCACACCTCTCCCTTCTCTTCCATCCCTTCCATCCTTGTCCCTGTCTCTTTCTGTGCTCCCTACGTGGCTCTCTTTGGCCCCTGCTTTGGTTTATTTATTTATTTTGCTGCAGCCCCGCGTGACCCCAGAGGGCGAATACATCCCGCTGGACCACCAGGATGTGGACGTGGGCTTCGACGGTGGCACCGACCGCATCTTCCTGGTGTCGCCCATCACCATCGTGCACGAAATCGACTCTGCCAGTCCCCTGTATGAGTTGGGCCGCGCGGAGCTGGCCCGGGCCGACTTCGAGCTGGTGGTCATCCTGGAGGGCATGGTGGAGGCCACGGCCATGACCACCCAGTGCCGTTCGTCCTACCTGCCCGGCGAGCTGCTCTGGGGCCATCGTTTCGAGCCGGTCCTCTTCCAGCGTGGCTCCCAGTACGAGGTGGACTATCGTCACTTCCATCGCACTTACGAGGTGCCGGGGACACCGGTCTGCAGTGCCAAGGAGTTGGATGAACGGGCCGAGCGGGCATCGCCACACAGCCCTAAGCTGAGCTTCCCTGGCTCTCTGGCTGCATTTTGTTACGAGAACGAACTGGCCCTGAGCTACTGTCAGGAGGAAGAGGAGGAAGGGGAAGGCAAGGAGGAGGACAGCGGAGAGGCGGAAGATGGGGCCGCCTGCCCCTGAGTTGTCTCACCCGTGGCGTTGACCCTGTGTCCCAGATGTGAGCCGGAGGCACCCTCTGTGCCCCACCACCCCACCCTCTTCAAAGACGTCGCAAGCTGGAGAGCTGGAGCATTCTCCTGCAAACGGGGGCAGGTGTTTTCCCGAGGCCAAGAGGCCTCCTAGGTAAATTATTTCCTGGGCAGGTCCTGCCCTAATGGGTGGATTCACCCCGGGACATACTGGACCTCAATTCCTCTGCATTCCACGGCCCCCCTGGAGACCACCCTGTACAACGCATCACCATCCCAAGTCTCACCAGAGCAAAGGGCTCCAGAATTCTGGAAGACCCAAGAGGCAAAGGATTCGTGGTTCTAGATTCCTCTGCAAGGCTCTTCCTGGGTGGTTGGAATCCACAGTCTCACTGTCTTGACGAGGAGGAAGTCATCAGTTCTCAAACAACGGAGATCAGGGGTTTGTACGTCTGGAATGGCCTAAGAGTCGAGAGACTCGCCCAACTGGGAGCCAGCCCATTGGTGGTCGATCCCTTGAAGAGAGGTGGTTGTTGAATTGCCCCAGTACTCATACCCATCTCGATTGACCAAAGGTAAGGTCTGAGGGCTGCAGGTCAAGGAAAGATCCTGTGGTTCCAGAAAGCCGGAGCGTTGAGAGTCTGGGAGTCCGGATTGACCACAGAGGCAAGCACTGGCATTTCTAGACCAGATTTGACCTCAGGAGCTGAACCACCCTTGCCATGAAAGTGTTCTGTCTCTAGAATGCGCAAAGTAATGGGGAAGTGGGCGTGTGTCTCGCAGGACTGAAAGTCGCAAGTTCTTGATATCCTTGAAAGCCAGACCATTCACGGACGACTGAAGATCCACCCCACTCGAGAGGGTAGCCAGTGCTTCTGAATGATCCCTGGGAAGTTGCGGGAAACCACGCACCCCCCCCTAAAAAAAGTGCCATTCTAGAATGTCCCAAAGAACGAGGATTCGGTGGTCCTCCATCCATCGCAGAGTCAAGCAAAGGAGTGGTGGTTCGAGATGTCTTTGAGGTTTGCTGGTTCCACTCTGCCCACGTGGGTTGAGGATCTCAGGATTCTGGCTAGGACCAACTTCCTTGGGGTTCTGTAATGCCAAAAGTAGTCAGAGGCTCCAGGGATCCAGAGCTGCTCACTCACCAAAGCCGAGAAGTTCAAATCGCCTCCAGATACAACGCCTGATGATTTTTTTTAATAGGACTCCGGATTGAGAAGCGACATTTCCAAGCGACCCAGGAAGGGGAGGGCCCCGACCCAACCCTCTAGGTCAACGGGGGGTTCTTAGTGGACAAGGGGGGAAGGGGAGGTCTGTGACTGCCGAGTCACGAATGCTCTGGAATCCTACAATTAGTTACATGTATCTATTTCTTAAAGATGTTATACATATATGTATCATATCTATATAAAATGCAGATCTCTCTTTTAGCCTCCCCCCCTCCCCAACCTTAGGACCCTCCAATAGGGTTAGACATTAAACTGGAGCTCACGGGAATGAGTCCTGGGCAGAAAGGCAGGGAGCTTTCTGTCTGTGGGAACTTACTGTGTGACCTTGGGAAAATCACTCCCTCTCTTAACTTCAGTTTCCCTATCTGGAGAGTGGGGCGTTGAACCCTGAAGACCTCTGAGGGTTTTCACAGCAAGATGGTTCCTTACAGAATTCGGGGTGTGTGTTGGGGGGTGGTGGTGGAGGCGAGGGTCTTGGTTTCCTGGTTCTGCCGGGCACTGGTACACCCGGCTGGTAGCTGGGAAGGGGGGTGCTCCAAAAACTGGTTCTGCGCTAAGCCTCTCTGAGTCATGGGACAGGCAATGGACACTGCAGGCTGTGGCCCCAGACCAGGTCACCTCCCCCGTGGTTCAGCTCAGGGGGCCGGCGTAGGAGGGGCAAGTTCAGAATGCTGTGGACTGTACTGCTGCGGGGGACTGTGTTCTGGGGGTGACAGCTGTTTCCCCCGCACACCCCCCACCTCCAGATTAAAGAACTGGTAGCCCTGGTAGGTGTGTCTTTGGCTGTGTTTCTGGGGCATGGGCCCTCGCACCTGGCCCCTGGCCCATGTTCTCATCTACCTAAGTACCCCACGGGCTGGGAGCCAGCCGCAGCGGGAGCCAGTGCCAGGGGAGAGGACATGTTCCGGCACACTGTCATTGCCACCAGCTTGCTGGATGCCCCATCAACCCCGGGCACACCCCTCCCCCACTGGTGTCCCCAACTCCCCTCTATCCTTCAGAATCCCCACTAATGACCGGATGGGATTAATTAGCTAGCTTCCCTCCCATCCCAGGGTGTCTATTGTAGGGGCCCAGGGACCATGGGAGTATGACACCCCCCCCCCAGGATTGTGGGGAAGGGTGAGGAGATGGCGGTGGAGGGATAGAGAGGGTACTGCTTGGAGGGAGGGCAGGGGGGTGGTCAGGGCTGGTACCACCTGGCTCTCTCCTGGGGAGGGGCAGGCCTTGAGCATCTCCTAAAGGTCACCAGGATTAGAAAGCTCTGTGTCTAATCCCTCATTAAGCAGGGCCTGGCCTCTGGTCTATCCTCTCACCTGCCCAGTTCAGGAACAACGATGGAGCGTGAAAGCCTGAATCGCTCCCTCCAGCCCCCCTCCCCGCACCCCCCCTTCTGTGCGCAGCCACAATGAGAGACCTGAGCCCAGGGTCCTCCTCGTGGGCCTCTGCACTTGCTTCCTCAGCAGGGAAGGAGAGGCTAGGACATCGGGGTGGCTTTTAAAAAAAAAATCATTTTATTAGGGGCTCATACAACTCTTATAACCATCCATAAATACATCAATTGTGTAAAGCCCATTTGTACATTCATTGCCCTCATCATTCTCAAAAGCATTTGTCTCCACTTAAGCCCCCTGGCATCAGCTCCTCACTTTTGCCCCTCCCTCCCCACTCCCCCCCCCATGAACCCTTGATAATTTATAATTATTTTGTCATATCTTGCACTATCTGACGTCTTGCCTCACCCACTTTTCTGTTGTCCGTCCCCCAGGGAGGAGGTTACATGTAGATCCTTGTAATCAGTTCCCCCTCTCTACCCCACCTTCGCTCCACCCTCCTGGTATCGCCACTCTCACCACTGGTCCTGAAGGGATCATCCGTCCTGGATCCCCTGTGTTTCCGGTTCCTATCTGTACCGGTGTACATCCTCTGGTCTAGCCAGATTTGTAGGGTAGAATTGGGATCATGATAGTTGGGGTGGGGAGAAAGCATTTAGGCATTAGAGGAAAGTTGTATGTTTCATCATTGCTACACTGCACCCTGACTCATCTCTTCCTTGTGACCCTTCCGTAAGGGGATGTCTAATTGACTACTGATGGGCTTGGGTCTCCACTCTGCACTTCCCCTCATTCACAATGATAGGACTTTTTGTTCTGATGATGCCTGATACCTGATCCCATGGACACCTTGTGATTGCACAGGCTGGTGTCCTTCCTCCATGTGGGCTTTGTTGCTTCTTCTTCTTCTTTTTTTTTTTTTGCTTTGTTGCTTCTGAGCTAGATGGCCGCTTGTTTACCTTCAAGCCTTTAAGACCCCAGACGCTATGTTTTGATAGCTGGGCACCGTCAGTTTTCTTCACCACATTTGCTTATGCACCTGCTTTGTCTTCAGCAATTGTGTTGGGAAGGTGCTGGGTGGCTTTTTAAGAGGAGGGAGGATTTGCGAAGGGGACAAGGATGGGAGGATGGAAAGGATGGGAGGATGGAGGAGTCAGAGAGAAAGGGCTCTGGGAGGGATACGCCATCAAAGGGGTCAGGAGGATGTGCAGAAAGGGGAGTGATGTTTAGGGTCAGCAGAGAGATGTGTCGGGAAGAGGATAGGTAGTGGAGGAGGCAGAGTTGAGTGGAGACACCTGAGGGGGAGGAGCTTCATAAGAGGGCGGGGCTAGGGAGGCACGTGGTTCCCCGGAGGCCGAATTTGCTGTTGACTGGGTAGTGAGTGCCACGTGGGGCTGAGAAGCCGAAGGTCGGTAGTTGGAAACCACTAGGAGCTGGAGGAAGACAGATGAGTCTTTCTACAACCTCGGAAGCCCAGAGGGGCGGGTCTACCCTGTCCTCCAGGGTCACTATGAGTTGGGAATCAACTTCATGGCAGTGAGTTTTGAGTGACGTGTGGTGCTGCGGTCAAAGGGTCAAGCTGCTAATCCCCAGGTCGGAGGTTTAAAAGCAACAGCTGCTGCACGGGTGAAGGATGCAGTGGTGTGCTCCTGTAAAGATGTACAGCTTTGAAAACTCCTTATAGGTAGCGTCGCTACGAGTCGGAATCTGGCAGTGGGTTTGGTCTTTTGCGCCATTCTCCAGGACAGGTGGCAAGTACCGTTCGGTGGAAAGGAGCCTGAGCTACGACAGGCCCCGGCCGGAGGAAGTTTACAAAACGGAGGGGAGGTAAATAACCCAAAGTACCCAAAGGTACTTAAGCCAAAAGAATGGGGAGCCAAAATGGCTCCAGGTTGCCTGGCAACCGCTGCCATCCTAGCCAACTTGGTCAGCTTAAGGGGTGCGGATCCTTGAAACAAGTGACAGTTGCGGCCACGCCCCCTAGCAACAGGATTCACAAAGTCCCGCCGCCCGGCAACTAGGGGCGGCGCTTCATTGAGTGGGTCTCCTAGCCGCCCCTTCTAGTGCGCAGGCGCACTTCTCTCGGCCCGCGATTAGTCCCACCTCCACACAACTATTGAGGTTTCTCATTGGCGGGTCGTCTGGCCGAGCGCTTTCTTTTGTTCCGGAGGCGGGGCCTTGTGCCCAGTCCGCCCTCCGATTGGCTCCACTGACCATCTACCGCCGGTCCGACAGGCCGCTGTCTATCTCCTGTGCACCCATTGGCTCTGGAGGACAGATTTTCTGGTTTGGGGGGCGTGGCCGATGAGGGGGCTCGCCGTGGATTGGACGGTGTCAAGACGAGGGGCGGTCCCTACTGGCGGGGCGGTCGGGAGGCGAAAGGAGAGTCTTTTCAGCGCTGAGGACTGGCGCTGAGGAGGCGGCGGTGGCTCCCGGGGCGTTTGAGCGGGCTCACCCGAGCCC
>NW_022104553.1:22799093-22811583 GCF_000313985.2 Echinops telfairi | reverse complement strand
GGAGGCCATCGATGCCCCGCCCCCCTGGCCCAAGTTTCTCAGGCTGTCATTAGCGTCCCTTGCCTGGTTACTTCTGCACCCCAGAAGCCGGACTCCCAGCCCCCCGTCTTAACACAGCACCCAGGAGCCCAGGCCCCCAGCTTGTAATGGAGCCGGGAAGCCAAGGCCTGAGCCCCCTCCCAAGTAATGGGCTCCAAAGTTCACCGGTTCCAGCCTCTCCCGCCCCAAACTTAAAAGAGTTCAGGTGCCCATGCTGCAGAACTCAGGACCCCAAGTTCCCTCCCCCTGCCCGACCTCTGAGACAAGATTCCCGGGGGCCCCCCTGGCACCCCTGCATGGACTGAGGAACCCATGCCCCTAACCCCGACTTCTGGGAGGCATAGAAGTCCCGGACGACCACCCTGGCCCCCAGACCTTCCAGCCGGACACCACCCCCAGTCCCCAGCTTGACCTCTCACCTTTGCTGCCTGCCCCCAGAGCCCCCGGACCTGACGCCAGAGGAGCGCATGGAGCTGGAGAACATCCGACGGCGGAAGCAGGAGCTGCTGGTGGAGATCCAGCGCCTGCGGGAGGAGCTGAGCGAGGCCATGAGCGAGGTCGAGGGTCTGGAGGCCAATGAGGGCAGGTGAGGGCTGGGGCCAGAGATGGGGCGCTGGGGCTCAGCCCGGATTGCCCGTGCATTAATTAACCCTCTGTCCCTGCAGTAAGACCTTGCAGCGGAACCGGAAGATGGCGATGGGGAGGAAGAAGTTCAACATGGACCCCAAGAAGGTACTTAGGGCCACCTGGGATGGGGTCCTGGTGGGGGCTTCTGCGACTCCTCCAGGTTCCGGATATTTGATGGCTATAGGTCTGCTCTCAATGGGCGGGCTCCGTCCTGGTCCCTGGGTGCAGATATATCAGTTATTCTATCTCTGCTCTCTCTGATTTTTGCTTGTGCTTGGCTCCCTGCTAGGGCCGCCCCCATCCCCTCTCTAGATCCTGGTGTCACTCAGGATCTCAAGAGGAGCTCAGAGCTGGTAGGGGACATGGACGGTGACACGCACAAAGGAAGGGTGACCTGTGCTCTGAGGGAGGGGGTGGGGCTGTGCATCAGGGAGGGCTTCTCTGAGGAGGAACTTTGAGGCCATTGGAAGGATGAGTACAGCCATCCCCAAGTGGAGGAACGACAGCCGTTTGGTTAGTTACTCACTTCCCGTCCATTCCCTGGGACTGCCTAGAGGCCTGGCCTGCGCTAGGTAGTGCTGGGGACCCAGAGAGGGGTTAGACTTTGCCCTGCCCTCGGGGAGCCCCCAGATGCAGCTCCCATATGGTATTTAGTGAGAATGGGGGACCTCCTGCCTTGGGGAGGGAGAGCGGTGTGGGTTTTACATGGTCATTGAGCAAACATTGATGGCTCCCGTGGCTGGCTGCTGGAGCCCTGGTGGCATAGTGGTTATGCATGGGGCTTGAAACCACCAGCTGCCGTGCTGGAGCAAGATGAGGCTTTAAACTACTCCTGTAGAGAGTGAAACAGTCTTGGCGCGAGCAATTGTAAAATACTGCTGGATGTGATTGAACTGTGGCATAGTATGATGTCTGAATTAGCTCCTCATAAAATGGTTTTGGGGGCGGGGGTGGGGGTGGGTAAGAGTTATAGCCTTGGAAACCCACAGGGGCAGTTCTGCCCGGTCCTGCAGGGTTGCTGTGAGTCAGAACCGACTCGCTGGCAGGGAGTTTGGTTTTTGGATTTTTGGCTGGCTGGTCCCAACCGACAGGACTGGATTTGAGAAGGAACAGCAGGTGCACAGGCCCTGAGGCGAGAGAATGGTGTTGTAGGACTTGGGGAGCCGTTTCAGAATGAAGCCTGCCTGGCCCTGCCCTGGTGGGCATGGGAGTGGGCTGCACGGAGCGGCTTGGCTCTCCTGCCCGTGGCCCTTGGCCCGTGGCCCTGAGCCCAGCACCCACCCCTCAGGGAATCCAGTTCCTGGTGGAGAATGAGCTGCTCCAGAACACGCCCGAGGAGATCGCCCGCTTCCTCTACAAGGGGGAGGGGCTCAACAAGACGGCCATCGGGGACTACCTGGGGGAAAGGTGAGTGAGCCGGGCCCTGCTCAGCCCTCCCTGCCCTCAGACGCCTTCCACCACCGACGTGGTCTCAGGCCTGCTGACAGGAGAGCCTGGGCTGGGTCTGCTGGAGCCTGGAATCTTGGGGTGGGGTGGGAAAATGGGCGTGCATGGGGATGCAGACATCTGGGGAGTGTGGACCCCTCTGGAAGTCTGGGCTACATAGGCCTGGACACAGGGCCATAGGGACTGTGTGTGGACGCCTGGGGCATTTAGGTCCCGTACCTCTGAGGTGCTCAGACCTCTGCGAGCCTTTGTGGTGCACGCGTCTGGATGTCTGGGGGGTGTGGTGTTTGTGTGGACCTCTCAGGTAGGTGGTGAGTGTCTGGGCATGGGGGAGTTGGGGGTTGGGAGGGGTCATCTGAGAGCTGGTGGGGGATAGAATGCTTCTTGCCCTTCTCTCAGTTGTCAGCCTTGGCTGTGATGCTCCCAGCAGACGGTCCACCCAGGAGTGAGTCTGAGCGCCCAGGCCTGGGAGTGGGTGCCAGCTTACAGGTTTCCCCTGTAGCCAGGGAGACCTCCAGGGCACTCAGCAGGCTGGCCTCCCCACAGTGGTTCCTGACCAGGCCCTTTCCCCTGTCCTCCCAGGGAAGAGCTGAACCTGGCAGTGCTCCACGCCTTCGTGGACCTGCACGAGTTCACCGACCTCAACTTGGTGCAGGCGCTCAGGTGAGAGGGCTGGAGGGCGGGGATGGCCAGAGGGTGCCCCACAGGGCTTTCTTATTTACAAGTGACAAACCCTCCTGAAAGCAAAACGCTATAGGAAATCGATTGCCTCACAGCGAGGACCTCCTTCAGGCAGAGCTGTATCCAGTTGCTCGGGTAGTATTAGGTCAGTCTGCCCTTTTATTTCTTGGTTGTGCCCGGAGCTGTGTTGGCATTGCCCTTTGTAGGTCCTCCTCTCACTTAAACAGAAGCCCCTGGCAAGGACCCAGCTGGCTTAAAAACCTTGCCTACAAAAACAAAAGAGAGAGACTGTGTTTCTTTATGAAAAGGAGACCCCCCCGCACCCATTACTGTCGTCAGTTCCAGTTCACAATGACGAGATGGGACAGAGCTGGACTGGCCGCTGAGGTTCCAAGGCAGCCATCCTTCCAGAGGCAGACTGCCCTTTCTTCCTCCTGCAGTGTCTGGGGGCTTCCAACTGCTGACCTTTGGTAGCAGCCAAGCACTGAATACTCGTGTCACCAGGGCCCCTCCGTTTCCTAATATATTCATCAGTTGTCCCAGGGCCAGTGCTCATTGGTCAAATTAGATCATGTGCCTCTGTCCCCAAAACAGTTGGTGTGGCTAAGAGATTTTAATCATTTCTTCCCAGAGATTTGGGGCTTTTACTGGCCAGTTCCAAACCAGGGACTTAGCTGGGGAAGGGGTGCGTTAGCCCCAGGCCCACAGCCCTCTTACCCCCCCGTCCGCCCACCCCAACCCAGGCAATTTCTGTGGAGCTTCCGCCTCCCGGGAGAGGCCCAGAAAATCGATCGGATGATGGAGGCCTTTGCACAGAGATACTGCCTGTGCAACCCTGGGGTCTTCCAGTCCACAGGTAGGGTCCTGGGCCTTGGGGTCCAGGAGAGAGAGAAGGGGCAGGGGGGCCAGAGTCCTGGCCTCCTCAGCAACCTGGGAACCAGGACTCCTGGGAGGGTGGGGCTGGGAGCCTGTTCCGTGGGTCCGGTCGCATCACCCCCACCCTGTGTGGTGCAGACACATGCTACGTGCTGTCCTTTGCCGTCATCATGCTGAACACCAGCCTCCACAACCCCAACGTGCGCGACAAGCCGGGCCTGGAGCGCTTCGTGGCCATGAACCGGGGCATCAACGAGGGCGGGGACCTGCCTGAGGAGCTGCTCAGGGTCAGCACCCCCCTCCCTCAGCCCTCACCCCCCCCACCCCCAGATCCCTATGCACAGTTCTGAGTAACAGTCTGGTCCCCACAGACCCTCCCATCCACCCTCGGGGCCAGTTTCCAGCCCAACCCCCATGGCTGGCTCACTCTCGTCTCTTGTCTGTCTGTCTCTGTCCTCCCACGCTCTCTACATCGCCCAGTTGTCTATCTTCCTGTTTCCTTCCTGGTACCCAACACCCTTCATGCCTTTCCTTCCTCTCCTCTTCCCCCAAGGTCTCCATATGCCCCAGCCCCACTCTCTATCCCCAGTAGCCCTGGAGGGTCCCCGGGCCATGAGTAGCTCACTTACCCCACTCCCCACCCACCCCGCAGAACCTCTACGACAGCATCCGAAACGAGCCTTTCAAGATTCCTGAAGACGACGGGAACGACCTGACGCACACCTTCTTCAACCCGGACCGCGAGGGCTGGCTCCTCAAGCTGGGTACGGCCCTGCCACCGGCCCCCGACTCGGTGTCCCCTACTGTGTGACCTTCGGCCAGTGATGCACCCTCTCTGAACCTCCATCTCCTCCTCTGACCCACGGAGTCAAAGAGGGGCTTATTGGGAGTGTTCCCCAATGGCTTCCTGCCACCCAGCAGTGTAGGGTGGCCCTCCTCAATGGCAGTCACTGGCCTTGCCACAAGGGCACAGTGGGGACCAGGCAGCCCAGTACTCAGTGAGGTTGGGGAGGCTTCTCTCTGAAGCTTCCGGTTGCAGCTATAGGAAAGCCCACACTGGGGCCTCTTCATGGTCTGATACGCAGGCACTTGCCATCTTACCAGCCAAGACCCCAGGCTCCAGGGCATGTGTGGCTCTGCTCAGTGGAACCCTACACCCTGTTGGCCTGAGCGTCAGGTCAGTGGCACGGTGACCTCTCTTCTAACCATCTCTAAACCAAACCAAAACCCCCTGCCATGGACGCCTGTCCCAGACACCCCCAGGGGACTGATTTCTCACCAGGCCTCCTGGTCTCGGGTGGAATAACTCACCTGGCTGAGAGGCTCGGGTACAGGGCTGTGACTTACGGGTTGGGCTGTTAATGGAGTGGTCAGCAGTGCAAACCCACTAGCTGCTCCGAGTCAGGGAGCGAGGTTAACTTCTAAAAAGGTTTGGTCTCGGAAACTTGGGGAGCAGTTCTCTGTCCTACAGGGTCACTGAGCAAAACCACACTGGCAGCAAAGGGATTTGGTTTGTTTTGTTTAACTGCAGTCAGGTGGGGGCTCCTTACAGGCTGGGGGCAGGGGTCCAGGCTACTGGGACACACCTGGCTCCAGCCTTTCAGAACCGTACCTTGGTGTGCCGACTAGGCGACCCGGAGGGGCACTGAACAGCTGTGACGAGCTGTCAACGGCAGTCGGATGAAGTCAGAGTCTCTGGGGCAGGATGGGCTGATGGTCGGACGGAGCTCCCCACGAGGATCCTGGGGGGAACGGGTGTTGCATGAGGAGCTTCAGGGTGACACCTGGCATGGCTGCTCTCGGGGGGGACTGGGTCTGTGGGGGACAGAGGATACATTGGCCTAAGCAGGGGCTCCAGAAAGGGCCTCGCTTCCCTTTTTGTGTTTTGGTGCTCGTTTTGTTGGTGGTGGTTGTTAACTTAGTTTTCCATGAACAAGGACCAGAAAGACTGGTTCAAACCCGCCCTCCACTCTGCCGGAGAAAGAAGAGGCTGTCTGACTTACTTTCCTAAAGACGTAACAGACTCAGAGACCCGATAGGGCTGTTTGACTCTGTTCTATAGGGTTGTTAGGAGTCAGAACCCACAGCAGTGTGTTACATCTCCCTTCTGGGAACCTCAGCACTGGTCAGCCTCAAGATTCTCACACTGGGCCCCCAGCCTCTGGTCCCGCCCAGCCCCTCCGTTTCATCCGAGCACCGGGCCATGGACACCTTAGGAAGTGCAGTTCTGTGGCGCATGGGTCACCAGGAGTCCGTCCACGCTACAGCATTTACTCTCATGCTAAAACCTCACTGAATCACACAGTTGCACCCAGAGAGGAGGCCATGTACACTGGCCCCTGAGCTGTCAGGTGTGTGCAGGTTCCAGAGCAGTGCTGCTGGCGAGGACAGGGTTCTGGTGACAGGCGGTGGTTGAGTAAGGCCGTTGGCATCGAGGGAAGCTAGTGATGAGTCCGCATCGAAAATCAAACTCTGACGACTAGTGGATGCTGATTCACCGTGACCCTGCACGACAGGGTCGAACTGCCCCTGTGGGTTCCCCAGACTAACTCTTTATGCTCCCATGGGGTGGGCGTGGGTTCAAACTGCTGACCTTTCAAGTAGCAGCCCACCAGGTGACCATGACGCTACCAGGGCTCCCGGGGTGATGGACACCTACCTCCAAAAACACCCTGTTGTAGAACTGAATGGAACTCCCTAGGGTTTCTGGAACTGAGGGAGCAGACAGTTTCGTTGTTCTCCCTCAGAGCCTGGTGGGTTCAAAGTGCTGACCTTGTAGTAAACTTGCTTCCCTCTCAAAAAAAAAAAAAAGTGCCTTTGAGTTGATTCTGCCTCTCACCAACCCTCTGGCACTGAGTGGAACTGGTCCCCTAGGGTTTCTGAGACTGAGGCTTTATGGGAGCCGATGGCCTCTTCTTTCTGCTGAGGAGCAGCTGGTGGGTTCAAACCACTGACCTGGTGGTGAGCACAGGTACTTCACCACTGTGCCCTGAAGGCTCTTGAACTGAGCACCGGGCGGGTGGGCCACTTTTAGCCCTGGTGGTGCAGCAGGTTACCTGCTGGCCCGTCGGGACTGGTGGTTGAAGCCCACCAGCTGCTCCGTGGGAGAGAGATGAGGCCATCTAGTCACCCCCCTTGTAATGATTGGCATCCTCGGGAACCCTCTGTCCCACAGGGCCCCTGAGATGGCTGTGGGGGAGTGGGGGTCCATCCATAAAATGCTGAGGTCAGGCAGGGAATGGGGGGCGGGGGGGCAGCAGGGAAGCAGTGGGTGGTTGCAGCCTGCCAGGGCTTGGTTCCAGCAAGCAGACCCACTGGCAGCTGGAAAGTGGGGATCCAAGGGGTCTCCAAACAGCCAGCTTTTCAGACGAGTCCAGAGAGGGTGAACACTTGTCCTAAGGCCACATAGCTTTGAACTGGAACTGAGCCGGGACCCACGCACACCCACCTCAGCCCAGGAATGTAGGGGGCAGAGGTTGCCTTCTCCACTTTTTTTTTTAGGTGGGGGGGACTAAAAAAAATTCACCGAGGCCCTCATTCCTGGGTACCTGCTTGGAGTGTTGTGCTGTGCGGGCCATGGGAGGGAGGGTCTGGGCATGCCTGCCTCACATGGCTGTAACTGGTTTCTTCCCTCTCTCTCCCTCCTGCCCTCCCCCTCGGCCGCTCCACTTCACCCGGCTGCCCCTTTCTGTTCCCTGGCACGCTCCTCACCTCGCCACCCTCTCTCTGTCGCCTTGCGGCCCTTGGGGGTGCCCCTCCTCCTACCTCCCCTCCTGCGCCCGCCTGGTCCTGTCTGCTTTCTCGCTGCCTGCCCCAGGAGGTAGGTACCCGCTGCTGCTCCCCCTGCCCACCTGCCTTCCCGAGGAGGGGTGGGCCGGCCCTGTACCCCAGGGAGGAGGGTGGGTGGGCCCTGAAGAAATCAATGAAGCATCCCACGCCCAGCCCCCAGCCGGGGAGTCCGAGGAGGCCTCCACAGGCCTACCGTCGCTTGCCTGTCTCCCCCAGCGCTGGCTTCTCCCATGCCTGCTCTCCCTTTGCCTCCCACCCCTTCCAGTGGCCTGTTCCCCCATCTACCTCCTGCCCCCCAGTTGAGCCCAGGCCCCCTCCCCCCTTCCTTTTCAGGGGGCCGGGTGAAGACGTGGAAGCGGCGCTGGTTCATCCTGACTGACAACTGCCTCTACTACTTTGAGTACACTACGGTGAGGGCAGTGCCCCATGGCTGGACTCGGGCTGAGGGAGGAGGGACTGCGGGGGCGGACAGTGTCTGAATATTGGGGGAAGAGGAGGTTGGAGGCCAGCACTGTCCCACCTGCTGCTTTAGGACAAGGAACCCCGCGGAATCATCCCCCTGGAGAATCTG
The DNA here is from genome assembly GCF_000313985.2 of Echinops telfairi. Lineage (NCBI taxonomy): Eukaryota > Metazoa > Chordata > Mammalia > Afrosoricida > Tenrecidae > Echinops > Echinops telfairi. The sequence continues at coordinate 22,803,554 of NW_022104553.1, read as the reverse complement.
AGCATCCGAGAGGTGGACGACCCCCGGAAACCCGTAAGAAAGACTGCACCCCCACCCTGCCACGAGAAGGGGCGGCTCCAGCCCCTGCCTGCGCTCACTGCATCTTCCGTTCTCCCCAGAACTGCTTTGAGCTCTATATCCCCAACAACAAGGGGCAGCTCATCAAAGCCTGCAAAACAGAGGCCGACGGGCGAGTGGTGGAGGGCAACCACATGGTCTACCGCATCTCCGCGCCCACGCAGGAGGAGAAGGACGAGTGGATCAAGTCCATCCAGTGAGCCCGGGGAGGCCAGGACTCCCTGGTCCGGGTGGGGGGTGGGGACGCGGGCTGGGTTTGTGGACTCCTGTCTGAGGGAGGAGGGCTGGGGAGACTCTGGGGTCTGATGGAGGAGGGACTGAGGGCACAGCCTCACCCCAGGGTGCATGTTTTCACAGGGCGGCTGTGAGCGTGGACCCCTTCTATGAGATGTTGGCGGCCCGGAAGAAGCGCATCTCCGTCAAGAAAAAGCAGGAGCAGCCTTGACCTCCCGCCCCCCACTCCATTATTTATTTTGGAGCTGCCCCGCCTGGGTGGCCGGACCCCTGGGCCCCGGGGCTGCGGATCCTGGTTTCCCCGTTTGGAAAATTCACCACCTCTAGCTGCCCACCCTCATTCTTTGTAATTAACACACTGTTGGTAATCTTATTAATTATTTAACCACTCGCGGCCTGTGGCCCCGTCATTTCTTGGGGTTTTCAGAGTCGATGTTGCTGGGGCATTGGCTGGGGGCAGACACCTGTAGCTGCCCTTCCCTTGGGCTGGTTCCCGGTGCAGGCGCCACGTCGGGGGCCAACAGGGCCTGTGGGCAGGCAGTTGCTGGGCCAGCTTAATGGGAGGATGGCTCTGCATGTAAACGTCATTCCGAGGGAGGGCTTCAGAAAGCAGGTCGACAGAAGGTGAGCTCTACTTCCAGGCTGACTTTGTAGAGCCTGACATTCCTGCCAGGAGCCCTGGTAGCACCCAGTTTGAGCGCTGGGCTGCTCCCTCAAGGCTGGTGCTTGGAGTCCAGCAGGGGAAAGCCCTGGTAGTCTCCGTGAAGGTGACCGTCTCCGAGACCTCAGGGGGCAGCCTGTCCCCTCGAGCCCCGGAAGGATGAAAAGGGCTTGGGCACTGGAATTCAGAGGCACAGTCTTGGGAAGGCAGGCCGAGGGGGGTGCACCGGAGGAACAAGCAGTGTCTGGAAGGAGCCTTTGGGTGGAGGTGTGATGGAGCAGGCCTGGGGCTATGCCCAGGGTGGGTGGGAGGATTGGGTTTTAGTGTCCCTGGAATCAGAGGGTCGGTCTCCTTTGTTAGGTGTCTGAATCATAGCGATCCCTGTATAACAACAAAACACCCCCAGCCCTGGGCCAGTCTCACACTTTCAACCCATCCCATCGCTGTCCCTCCTGAGAACATGCCCAAAGGACGGGAGATGAAGTGTCTCCATCTTATCTCTAAGGAGCATGCTGGCTGTACTTCCAAGACACTGATCAGGCAGTCTGTGGAATTGTAGTCCTTGCCATGCCACACTCCAAATGCATCAGGTCTACCGTGGTCTCAATCCGTGTCCAACTTTGACATGCCTCAGAGGCAACGGGAAATGCCTTGGGCTGGTGACCTAGCTCCTGAGCGCTTGACAGACGTCTTCTGCAGTTCTCCCCAGTGTAGTGCTGCTCCCGTGAGCTTTGGAGACCCAGTTCAAGAAGGAGTTCCCTCTGCGTGGCTCCTGGGGAAGGGTCTTCACTCCGTGGTCCTCTTCACGTGGCCTGGCATCCAGCTGTCCCCCCAATCTCTGCTTCCACCTCAGCTCTTCGAAGCCTCAAGTTCATAGCAAACGGGCTCAAATATAGTTCAAGTCTTAGCTTCAGTCTCCCCAGGGGGTGCTTTATGCCAAAGATAGGTGCAGTCTGACCCCTTTTCGGAAAAATGTGATGTATAGAAGATGTGAGGCTTTTTTTTTTTTTAAGGTGGAGCTTGTCGGGTCGGGATGGGGACTCCACTGAGCTACCCATTCTGGTCTGGCCACCCCCTAGCCCTCCAGCGAGGGGCATCCAAGGTGTTTCCGAGAACAAGGGCTCACAGATCCCAAGAGCTCCTCTACTGGTTTTGGGCACTGAGACATGCTCCAGTAATAAAAACAGCTCCGGGAGGGGGGGCGGGTGGTGCAGAATCAGCTAGGCTGTAAAAGACGCTTACTACCCACCCCCCCAGGCTTGCAGGGAATTGTAGCTCCTGCCTGGAAGTTGCCTCTCTGAGAGGGCCCTGTCTCTAATCGACAGATCCTTAGGAGCGAGCAACATTCAGAATCCTGATCCCGCCCTTTCCCACAAGCTCCCTCGAGGCTAAAGGGTCACACAGCAGTAATCATGTGGCCACCTTCCAAGGCGTGCACTGCAATTCCCTACAGGCTCTGCGGCCTGGCTGCCTCTCTACCTAGAGAGGTAGTCTCCTGGGAGTCGTAGTTTCTCATTGATTCAATTACTGGGCTGGGGGAAAAAATGGTCCTAACCCTGTTTGAACCCTCTACAACCACCACCCGGAGCAGGTGAGAAGTGGCGTTCCCAAATGCAGCAAGGGAATTTCCAGCGCTTCCCAGTGGTTCAGGGAATTGCCACCCCAGCCCCAGAAAGCCACATTGTCGGGTGTCCTCGCGTGATAAATCGGAACGAAATACTTCTCAAGGGAAAAAAGTGAGAACTGTCGTTCTCTGGGAAAGCAAAAAGGTAAGGACATTTTCCAGGAAAACTGCGGCTCAGAGAGACCTCCACCAGTAAGCAGCTGGTTTTCAACGGAGGACACTCAGGATAGGGGGGCGGATGCCATTGATTCTGACTCGTGTGATGGGCTCTCTGGGCTGCTGTCTATCAGAGGAGGTCACCAGGCCTTTATTTCCTCGGAGCCCATCAGTGGATCCCAGCTGCCAACCTTTCAGGTAGCTGTTGAGTGCTTAACCACTGTGCCAAATTTGGCTCCAAATCCCAGCCAAACCCACCGCCATCGAGGGGATGCCAATTCCTCGCCACCCTGTGGGACCCAGTAGAACTGCCCCCCTGAGCTTCTGAGACAGACTCCCGCAAGGGACAAGAGAGCCCCTCCAGCAGAGCGGCTGGTGGCTTTGAACCGCCGACCTGTGGATCCTGCGCAGCCCACCGTGTGAACCAGGGTCTCATTTATAGGGTTTCTGAGATTAAATCTGAAGGTGAAGCAGACAGCCTCACCTTTCATCCTCAGAGGGGCTGCAGGTTTCCATCAGCTGACCAATGCCCATTTGCTCATAGCGCCCCCAGACTCCAGCCCCCTCAACATTGTCCCCCCTTCCTGGTCTTCACTCTAAGGCCTGAAGATTCTTGACTTTCCGCTCCCTCCTCACCTACACCTAGGAGTCTGAGCCCCTCCGCTCTCAGACTCGGGAGTCCACACCCCCTCCCTGGCCTGGTCCCATCCTGCGGCCACCCCAAGGGAGTACCTCACAGATCAACCACCACCCGAGCCAGCAGCGTTGGCAAGAGTCTCCCTGGAATATGCAAATGATCTAGGTAGCATCGTGGGGGGGTGGGCAAGTCGAGGCCAAGGGATCAGAGACCCTCTCGGGGTTTAAAAGGACAGCCGGAGGCAGAAACAGGCCAAGAGAAATCCCGACAAAGACAGCGACAGATGGAAACAAAGGCAGAAAAGACATAATCGGGCCAGGAGGGGAACCAGGGGAGAGACAGAGACTAGACAGAAGCGGAGCCAGGGAGCCACTCAGACAAAGAAGTAGAAATAGATCTTCCCAGGGAGAGAGGCAGAGGCTGAGGGGAAAGAGACAGGCCGATGCTGACAAAGGAAAGGGGAGGTGAAAGTGGGCCAGCGTGAGGCAGGCGCTACAGCTTGTCGGACACGGGTCCAGTTCACAGGGTTTTTTAAGGCTGTGAACTCCTCAGACGGTGCGCGCGGACTGGGCAGGTTTTACTGTTGGGCTAACAGCTGGGTGAGTTTTAATCCTTAACCTTCGGTTCATCATCTAGCCCTTAGCCATCTTGAGCCACCCAGAGACCCGGAGAAGACCAGGAGGGATGCGTCCAGGGAGAGAGGGGTGAGGAGAAATAGGTCAACCGGGCCAGGGCCACCCCAGGCAGGGAGGTAGAATCGGACCTTGGAGAAAGCAGCACGCTCTGAGAGTCTGAGGTGGTGGCAGCCCGTGGTGGCAGATGGCTCCCAGCCCCGCTGTGGAGTCAGGGTCCTGACCACACCCCTCCTCCACCCCCACCCCCACCCCCATTGCTTCTGGAACTTAAAAAGTGCCAGCTGCAAACACCAGAGTGAAGTCCTGGGGCCTCACAGCCACCGTTTCTTTCTGCCACTTTCCAGTCTGAGTCCCACAATCTGTCAAGTAAGGCTGCAAGGTGGAATGTTCTGGAAGGTTCGGGTTTCTCGTGGGGCAAGCGCCACACTCTCTGTAT
>NW_022104553.1:22793565-22798913 GCF_000313985.2 Echinops telfairi | reverse complement strand
GGGGGGGGTAGACTCGCTTTCGAGATGGGGGAGTCCAGGTCCCCAAAGCCTGCCGTCTCCCGGTCTGGGGCCCCGGGAGGGGCTGAAGGGAGGCATCAAGGGCTCCCAGCCTCAGAGTCCCATTCAGTTCTCAGAGGGGTGGCTGTCCAGAGGGGTGGGTGGGGAATAGGGGCTTCCTGCCTCATTTGGCACCAAGGGGATCCGGGGGTTCAGGGGAGCCCTCCGGGGGGCTGGGGGGCGGGGGACCGGGGCCTCCCATTTGGCACATGGTGGGGGGCGGGGAGGGCCCTGCCTCGGGTACCTCCCCGGAGGCGGAGTCTGGGGGGGTGGCAGTGGCTCCTTCGTCCACAGAGGTTTCTAGTCTCAACCCCTCTTCGGGGGGTGCTGGGGGGTCGGGTCTTCGGGGCGTCAGTTCTCCACGGGGCCTGAGGGCAGAGGAAGCAGAGAGAGAAAGGGAATTAGGGTGGATGGGCTCCGAGTTCCAGGGAGGCCTTCCAAGGGGCGCACAGAACCGGTCCCTCTCCCTGTCCCTCCCCTTCACTCTCAACCCTGGGCTGCGCCCTAGTTCATCCTGGGAAACCTTGTGTAACTCAGACCTCCCTGCTTTGGTCACATGGTCTCCCTGTGCCCCCTCTGATGAATTTCAGGCTTTTTCAAAGCGCTGCGGCTGGGTCTGCTTAAGCCTCTCCACCAACGGCCATCTGTGTTTTGGGGGTTATTGCCCCAGCGTCTAGCATCCAGTGACCGTCTCCCCAGCAAAAATCCCTCCCAGAACATCCTCCCCTCTGCCTCCACTTCCAGGGAAACGAAACCCCCTCCCATTTCTCAGATCCAGACGGCCAAGCAGTATTGAAGTTCCTCACAGCACAGCCTGGGTCTGTCTAATCATTTCCACCCTGCGCCTGACCTGGAGCCTGTTTCCAGCTGCTTAGGTGGGGATTCCACGTTAGGCTGCTAGGCCGGCAGTTTGAAACCACCAGCTGCGCCACAGCAGAAAGATGAGGCTTTCTACTCCCATAAAGAGGTACAGTCTCAGAAGTCCCCCAGGGCAGTTCTAGGTGCCTGTCCCATACGGTGATTGTGAGTCGGTATCCATTCAGTGGACATGAGTTTGCGTCCTTGAGAGGGGCCACTGCCCCCTGTGGTTTTCTCAACTGCCCTCCTTAAGGAAGCAGGGTGCTCGAGGAAAGGCTGAGTGGGTTTGAACTGCTGTCCCTTAGACTAGCAGCGGGGCCCTCAACCTTTGTGTCCGTGGGGTCTCTCTTGGGCTCATACCAAGAGGAGGGGTCTTCCCACCTCCAAACTCAAACAAAAACCACTGCTACCAAATGGATTCCGACTCACAGCACACCCCATATGGGTTTTCTAGACAGTAACTTTTCACGGAAGCAGACAGCCTGGGGGGCCAATTTCTAACCCACAGCCACCACCAGGGATAGCTGGCACCTGATAAAGGAGCCCACTACAAGGTCCTAGGTTCAAGCCCACCTTCCACTCTCTGGGAGAAAGAGGAGGCTGTGGGCTGCGCCTATAAAGATTGACAGCAGGGGTGGGAAATCTTTTTTTTCCCCTGCCAAGGGCATTTGGATATTTATAACATTGTTCTCGAGCCAAATCTAATGATCAGCTTAAAAAGTAGCCTGCTATATGTGGTCACAGAAGCCCTGGGAAAAAAAAAAATCAGTCATTGAAAACCCTGTGGCGTGCACGACCCCTGGTGGTGTAGTGGATTATGGGGTGGGCTGCTCACTGCCAGGTTCAACAGTCCCGAACCACCGGCCTTCCCGAGGGAAAAAGACGAGGCTTTCTACTCGTGTAAGTATGGTAGTCTTGGAAACCCACAGGGGCAGTGCTACCTGGTCCTGCAGGGTCGCTAAGCTAGGAGTCTGAATAGACCCCAGGGTGGTGAAGAGATGTGCAGTGTCACCCGCTGGGCTCTCTGCCTCCTGGTGACTAAGGGCAAAGTCATGTTTGCTCCTGGCTTGTCCTGCCAGCCTTGGCAGTGACTCATCGGCTTGGCCAGGGTCCCTGTGCCCTGGAACACCCACAAGGCTCTGTCCTCATGGGGCCTGGAGATAGGGAAGGTTCCCCAAGCCCTCAGACCCCTCATTCTCCTCTGCCTGGACCCCTGGTCCAGTTCTTCCTGGGCCACAAAGGTCCCAAAGGGGTCTTTCCTCCCCCCAGTGACTGTCCCCCCACCCCCTACTTACGGCCCGTCCATGGCTCCTGAGTGCCCCTTGGGATAAAGTTCCAAGTCCCAGCCCACATTCAAGCCGTCCATGACTATTCCTGTCTATTTTCGTCCCCAACCTCAAGGTGACTCCCTCTATTCCTTGACTTGGCCCAGGTCTTGCCTGCCTCGGGCCTTCTGTGCAAGCTGTCCCCTTTGCTCCCGGGGTGCAGGTGGGAGAGGTGGGAAAGCCCCTCCTCTTGGTATCTGCTTCCTCTGCAGCCCCCAGTTAACAAATACACATTTATTGTGGGACTTGCAGGCTCTGGGTGTGGCGTTGGGGCTGAGGAGGAAGCTGGGTTGGACTCATTGGTGTTGCCCATGCCCAGCACAGTGCTGCCTAGTGGACACTCAACAAACATCTTCAAAAAAACAAACCAACTCATGCTCTCTGTCAATTCTGACTCCTAGCGATCTTATCTATGGACAAAGCAGAACTGCCCCTGTGGGTTTCTGAGGCTGTAAGTATTGATGGGAGCAGCCAGCCTCATTTAGGCTCTCACGGAGTGGCTGGTGGGTTCGAACTGCTGACCTTGTGGTTAGCAGTCCCTCACTATGCCAGCAGGGCTCCTGCAAGAAGCATCTAGTGCTTAATGAACCCCAAGGAGACTGGATGGGGGTGGGGGTGGGGTGGTCAAGTGGTTTGCCACTGGCTGCGAACCTAAAGGTGGGTGATTGGCGTTCACCCGGCGGTGCCTTAGAAGACAGGCCTGGTGGTTTGTAGCCATAAATATTACAGATCTAGTCTTGTGGAGGTGTCCTACCTTAACACTTGAGTGGGCAAGTTATCGTGTGTGTTGCAAATAGTTGATGCGCTTGGCTGCTAATGGAAAGGGTGGTGGTTTGACATGCCTCAGAAGGCCTGGTGTCCTACGTCTGAAAAAAATCAGTCCTTGAAAGTCCTGTGGAGTACACGTCTCCCCTGACATACGTGGGGGTCCACAAGGCAGAATCAAAGGCAATGAACCCCTAAAACCTCACGGCCATCGAATCGGTTCCCACGATAAGCGACTCCATAGGACAGGGTAGAGCTGCCCCCGTGGGTCTCCGAGGCTGTACATTAGGACAGGAGCAGAATGTCTCAGCCTTCTTCCTCAAAGCAGCCATAGGGTTTGAACTGCTGACCTGGCAGTTCACAGCCCAACTTGTGACCCGCTCTGCCACTGAGGCTCCTTCAACAACCGGTCCCAGTTCATTCGGTGTCACAACAGCCGATGGCGGTTAGAGATCAGGGAAGGCAGTCTTTTCACTCCGTCCACAATCTTGGGTGTTGTCTCCATAAAATTCACTGCTATCAAGTCAACTGGCCCTTCCAGAGACCTGAAGGACAGTGTAGAGCGGGCCCTGGGGATTTCCGAGGCTGTCAATCATCACCCGGGTGTTGCAAGCTTCCTCTTTGCAAGCCTCATCTTTCTCCCTTGGAGTGGCTTGGTGGTTTCGTCCCGCTGACCTGGCGACGCACGCCACCAGGGCTCCCGCGTTTCAGTGCGATCCTCATTCTACTGGGGAGGAAACTTGAAGCGCAGAGAGGAATAGTGCCTCGATGGAGACGTGTCGGGCCGACACCCCGAACTGAAATCGGGTTTGAGGGAGCAGGAAGGGAACCGGCTCCCACCCACCTCCTGCGCCACCAGGCGCCCACTGGGTCTTGCGGTGTTCCCTGGATGGCCAGCGGGGCGCATCAGAGAGCACGGCTGGGACGCCTTCCGAACCCTGCAGGCTCCGTGCCCCCTCTGAGGCTGGCACAGCCTGAAAAGGGGGAGAAGTGATCCTCTCCCCAGGCGGCCGTGAGGATTAGCCACACATCAGAGACAGGAAAAGCGGTGGACAAATGGAGCCCCACGGGGAGACACAGGCTCCACGGCCCCGCAAGCCGGGGTGAGAATTCTGAATCCCCACTCCCCTGGGGTGACTTCTCCGTGCCTTAAGATCTCTTTTGCATGGGGTCTTAAAGGCTTGAAGGTAAACAAGTGGCCATCTCGCTGAGAAGCAACAAAGCCCACGTGGAAAAAGCACACCAGCCTGTGTGATCAGGAGGTGCAGGTGGGATCAGGTATCAGGCATCAAAGACCCAAAACAAAACCAAAAAATCATATCGATGTGAATGAGGGGGAGGGCAGAGTAGAGACCCAAAGCCCATCAGTAGTCAATTAGACATCCCCTTACGGAAGGGTCACAAGGGATTGACGAGCCAGTCAGGGTGCAGTATAGCACCGATGAAACACACAGCTTTCCTCTAGTTCTTTAATGCTCCTCCACCCCCCACCCCACCACCACTATCATGACCCTAATTTAACCTTACAACTCTGGCTAGACCAGAACATGTACACGGGTACAGATAAGAGCTGGAAACACACGGTATCCAGGACAGATAAACCCCTCAGGACCAATAATGAGAGTAGTGATTAGGAGGGTAAGGAAAAGGGGGTGGGGAGGGTTGTAAGGGGGAACCTATCACAATGATCAACCCCAGGGGGATGGAGAACAGAAAAGTGGGTGAAGGGAAACAGCGGTCAGTGTTAAGACATGAAAAAAATAAAAATGTATCAATGATCATGAGGGAGAGAGAAAAAAAATGAGGAGCTGATATCAAGGGCTCAAGTAGAAAAATCAACCTCGGTAGGGAGAACGGCGCCATTGGGGTTTCTGAGAGGGTCCAACATTGCCTCGAAAGCCAACTGCCCTCCTTTGGCTTCCTCGAAGGCAGTTGTTGGTGGGTTTGGCGGCCAACCTTCTGATTAGAGTCTGAGCACTTCATTGCTGCGCCACCAGGGCTCCGGTGGTTAGGAGGTCCGGCCAGGTCGATTTGGGCAGACCCCGCGGTACTGCCCAGAACTGCTCCACTGGGCTTCCTGTGGAACCTGTGTGTCCCCAGGCGAGCGCTTCACCACTGCATCACCAGGCTTGCTCTCGGGATCCCTCCTCAAAACCAAACCCGCTGCCGGTCCAGGTGATTCCAACTTGTAGCAAGCCTACAAGGTAGCACGTTGAACCGCCCCATAGTGTTTCCAAGGTGGCCATTCTGACTGATGCTGGCAGCCTCCTCTTTCAGCTCCTCTTCCACGGGGTGCTGACTCCTCCGGGCACCCCCTGCTCAACCGAACGAACCACTGCCCAG
>NW_022104553.1:22791272-22792354 GCF_000313985.2 Echinops telfairi | reverse complement strand
GAGAATAGATTAAGGGAAGCGAGAAGGGGTGCCCGTCAAACCCCACCCAGCACCACGCCCAGCACACAACGAAACCCAGCAATATTTCTGGGGCTTCAGCCACCCCGATTTAAAACCTCCGGCCGGGTCTTACTGTCGAAGCTCCACCCCTGACACCTGAGCCCCACCCACAGGTGAGCGGCCCACGGCAGGAATGCACTCTCCAATCCAGTATCTCCGTGAGCCCCTCCGTCTTCACGAGCTGCTTGCGATCTTGGCTGCGGGCACCCAGAACTGCCGTTCCTACTGCCCTCAAGACCACCACCTTGCGAACTCCCACCCCAGGATGGGGTGCTCTTGTCCCCCGACTCCTAAGCGACCCTCAGAAGCGGTCCTGCCCTAGACGCTGGTTCAGTGGCCAAGGCCCCAAGTCTCCCTCAAGCCCCGCCTCCAGCCCCCAGCTCACCAATCACGTGCCCCATTCTCCTCTAGCCACGCCTCCAGCCCCATAGTACCTCCCCGCCCGCCCTTCCACTCCATTCCCACCATCAAAAACAATCAATCAAACTCACTGCCACCAAGTCAATTCTAATTCAGAGCAATCCAATAGGACAATTTAGAATTGCCCAGTGGTTTTCCGAGATTATAACTCCTTTTTTTTTTTTTTCGAGACAACTCTTCATGGGAACAGAAAGCCTCATCTTTTTCCCACTGAGCAGCTTGTGGTTTCAAACTGCTGATCTTGAGGTTGGCAGCCCAGCGCACAACCACTACACTACCTGGAGCCTTTATCCCCACCTACTTACTCAACACAATTTTTTTTTGGCAATACCATTATTTATTATGAACTTTTATTTTCATTTTGAGGCATGAATTTTCACAGCACCTGTAAACATGTCAGTGAGCTACACTATTCTGAAATTCTCTATACTTTTTTCCCCAACACAATTTCTAATCCATTGCTCCACCCTTCCTGCATGCTGCACACCACTGACTAGCTGACACGCAGTCTTATCTCTAAGGGGTCCTGGTGGTGTATCAGATTGAGCGTATCCACCACAGTGGGTTTGGCTTAAGGAAGCCCCCTTTGTGGCTTTGCTATG
>NW_022104553.1:22786319-22789570 GCF_000313985.2 Echinops telfairi | reverse complement strand
GCGGCGGCAGCGCCAGCGAGAGCCGGGACAGCTTGGCTGCGAGGGGAGAGACCCCGTGAGCCCCTGACCCAGGGGAAACTGAAGCGGGGCCTCCCCCTAGCTGTGAGTCCTCAGGTGAGCCCTTGGGGAAACTGAGGCAGAGCCCGCTTCCTGCTGAGTGTCCAGGGTTGGCCTCATTTCCCCCCTTGTGAACTGAAGGGCTACCACCGTGCAGGGTGGGGAGTTCTTCCTTCTCCTCTGCTTCACCTGCCATGGCTCCCTGGTGCCCACACCATAAAAGCCCCAACTTCACCCCTCAACCAAGCGCCCCGCCCAGCTGGCCTCTCCGGGCCATGCCCTCCTCTCATTCTGTGGTGATCTCCATCAGCCACCTGGACCCCTTCTTTCTTGCCCTCCTCTTGAGCTTCTGCTTGTATTGCGCTGTGAGTGTGGTCGGTCCAGCCTGGTCTAACCCCACTCCTACCGGCCCGCCCTCGGTCTTCTCCCAGGAAGTCAGGTGGGGCTGCCTGCTCGGCACCCTCGTGCACCCAGTGCCTCTTGTTCTGTGCGGCTTATTTCCATGTGTAACTCGAGTTCTCTGGAGATGTGAACAGACCGCCAGTCAGCCCACTCTGGGCTCCATTCCCAAGCTCCCAGAAACACCTGGTATTGGTAGGATTCATAGACGCATTTCCTGTTTTTTGACACTAAACAAGGTACTTGCCCTTTCTGGTCCTGGCCTGCCAAACTCCGGGGCGCCTAAACCATCTCCAGGCCCCAATTTCCTACCCTAAGACTCCTCGATCCCAGCCTATTGGATGGGGATGGGAGTGAGGGGGTGGGAATAAGGGGAGTAGGAAACCTGGCTTGGAATCCCAAGCTCGCTGTGTGTCCCTGAGCATGTGGCTCCACCTCTCTGAGCCTATTTCCACATTGGCAAATGGACAAGGGCCACTTACTCCTCCACTAGTCAACTGAGTGCTGGGCCCTGTTGGGGTAGGGGTAGGGCAACTGTGGAGAGGAAAGGAAGGTCAGGTGGGGGGGAGAGAGAGATGGATGTGGGTCGGGTCACATGCCCCATCCTCATTCCTCTGCTGTAGCTTCATTGCTTCCCTGAACATGACAAGCCGTGTCCCTCTCGGGGCCCTCAACCTGGCACAGCCTTTTTCTGAATGCCCCCCCACCTGGCTCCCCTCACACCCTTCAGGCTTACTCAAATGTCACTTCCTCAGGTAGGTCTCCCCTGTATAGTGTCCTGTATAGAGGGAACTCTTAGGATGACAGCCTTCCGAAAGCAAGGTTTCTGAGGGAAAGGGACATTTGGGTGGGGTTTTGCAGGGTGAGTAGGAGTTCACTGACGAGAGCTCGTTAAACCAGTCTCACCTGGCAACCCTGACCCCACCTAGATCCTCTAAGACAGTGGTTATCAACCTTCCTAATGCCATGACCCTTTAATACAGTTCCTCATGGGGTGGTGACCCCCCCAACCATAAAATTGTTTTTGTTGCCACTTCATAACTGATTTTGCTATAGTTCGACCCCCAAAGGGGTCGTGAAATGCCATGACCCTTTAATACAGTTCCTCATGGGTGGTGACCCCCCCAACCATAAAATTGTTTTTGTTGCCACTTCATAACTGATTTTGCTATAGTTCGACCCCCCCAAAGGGGTCGTGACCCACAGGTTGAGAACCACTGCTCTAAGCCATCTTAGGTGCTCTTCCCATGGCATTTTAATGTTACCTAGGTCAGCAGTTCAAAACCACCAGCTGCTATGTAGGAGGAAGATGAGGCTTTCTACTCCTATAAAGAGTTACAGTCTTAGAAACCCACAGGGGCCGTTCTACACTGTCCTGTAGGGTCGCTGTGAGTCAGAATTGACTCGATGGCAGTGAAGTTTGGGGTTTTCTTAGGGGTCTTTTTTGCACGGCTGGTCACAGCACCTGTGACAGGAGGTAATAGTGTGCTACCCCCACAGGCTATGAAGGAAGAAAGTTCTGGGCCCAGCCTGTTCCCTGACCCTTGCCTGCTGAGGGTCTGGACACACAGTAGGGGTCCCACAGACAGAAGCTATCATTACTCCCAGCCCCCTCATCCCCCACTGCTTCCTGCTCATAAGAACCACTGTAGCTGTCTTGTTAGCATTCTCATAGAACCACAGCTATGTCCACAGCTAAACGGGGGCTTTTGAAATCTTCACTCTCCACTTCTCTTAATGTCACTTTGGACCGTGCCAGGCAAGATCTGAGCACCCCTTGGTTCCTAGCCTTTGCCATCTGAGAGCCTGGCCCCCCAGGGAGTCTGTGGGATGGAGGGATGGAGGCCTTAGCCTGTTGCAAAGTTCCACCAGGGCCACCTGGTGGCCCTGCTGCTCTTTGAACTTGGCTCACTACGGTGGCAGTGGGGGGGGGTGGGGGGGGGGGGAACACGCCAAAGAGGCAAATATGCCAATCGGTTGGAAATGAATGCTGCAGCCCCTGAGTCGATTCTGGCGCAGAGCGCCCCCTAAAGCAGAACTGCCCCATGAAGTTTACAAAGCTGGCGGCTATCTTTGTGGAAGCAGATTGCCTGGCCTATAGCCTGAAGCACCGCCGCGTGGCTTTGGACCAGCAGCCTTGGGGTTAATCAGGCCATCTGGCTGCATAGGGCCATCATCCCCCTAGATGAGGCATGTGCCCCACTATGTCTCCCCAGCCCACTCCATTCACAGCTCGTTTCCACCTGAGTCTCTGCGACCCGTCTGAGAAAACTGGCCTGAGTAAATGGTGGTGAAAAGCTAGGGTTTGCTGGACCCAGCGCCCAGTTTTGCCAAGGGCCTTACCCATGTGACCTGGCACAACCTTCGGAGGGCCAAGAGCTGACCGTTCTGGGCATGTGGGGAAACTGAGGCAGCGAGACTTAACACGGATGTGCCCAGGATCACAGGGGGAGGAAGGGGCAGAGACAGGATGGGAACCGAGGTGGGGCCACGGGGGTGGGGGGTGGGGGAACCTCGAACTGCAGTGGGCCCAGCCTTTCTTCCGCTCCCCTCGCCCCTCCCACAGCTGCGTCTCCGTACCTTTGATCTGCTCGCTGTTCCCCTGGGGAGGTCCCAAGTCCAAGAAGAGCCGTGGCATCTCGGGACCCTTCCTCTCCGGCTTGGGGGGGTCCCCGTCTCCGCTGGGTGCCGTGTCTCCGCCGCCCCTGCAGTCTGGGGCCCCGGGGCCTCCCTCGGGGGCCGCCTCCGGCCACGCTCTCAAGACCACTGGCTCCGGCCTCTTCGGCTGGCCCTCC
>NW_022104553.1:22771568-22784752 GCF_000313985.2 Echinops telfairi | reverse complement strand
CCTCCTCCTCCTCGGCCCACGGGGTGCCTCCCCGCTCCCCCAGCACCTCGGCAGGGTCCCCGGCCAGGGTCTCCCCAGCACCCCGGCCCTCGGGGTCCCAGCCACTTAGAAGGAAGCCGCCAGCGGCTGAGGCCTGGGCCGGGAAGGACCGGGGTGCCGGGAAGAGGGGCGAGGCCCAGGTCTCGGACACCAGCTGGGGTACCTCGGAGGGGACCTGGGGGGGCTGAGGGGTGGGCACTCCTGGGTCCAGGGGGTCCCAGTCGTTGGGGAAGAGGGGCTCGGGCGGGGAGCCATGCTCCTCCAGGCGAATGTAGTACTCGCTGCCCACAGAGGGGCTCCGCGCACTGATGACGGGCAGCACGCTGGGCGTGGACAGGGCCTCGTAGAAGGGGTTCGAGGGATTGGCGTGGGGCGCCGGCGGCGCAGAGGCCGGCTGCCAGGGGGGAGTGCCCCCGCCCCGGCCAGCCCCCCGCCGCACCTTCTCCCACAGGCACTCCAGGTTGAGGCCCCGGCTGCTCTCTGTCACCGTTAGCACGTCGTCGGGGTCAGTCCCGGGGAAGCCATCCAGGAGGGGGAAGGGGGAGGACAGGGTCCCTGGGCGCGGCGCAGTGTGCGTTGGGGGCCAGGGCCAGGGGAGGGGACCATCTCGGGGTGGGGGTGGGGGTGGAGGAGGCCGCGGGGGCCGCTCGGAGAGCAGGTAGGTGAGCTGCAGTTGGAGGTCAGAGGCCGAGGGGCGCTGGGCAGGTGGCCGCCAACAGGACTGAAGGATGTCGTACCTGGGGGAGGGGCGGGTATGAGTGCAGCAGGGACTGGGGGGAGGACTGAAGCCTAGAGAGAAGGAGGGGGGAGACCCAGAGAGAGTGGGGACAGAGGGCTGGCAGTCAGGCCCTGATGGGTAAGGCGGTGCCCTCGGGTTCAGGCCACGAGTTCTGACCGAAGGAGGAAACCACCTTTCAGGGTTAGCAAAACTAGAGGTCAGAGGCCAGCCCGGTCCCTCCCGGCCTGTTTCCTTCTGAATCCCAAGATGCCATGAGGGCTTTCAGGGAAGGAGTGAGAGTCTGGGGGCCAGGGCAGGGGAAAGGGGCGCCCCTCACCAGTAGTCGGCGTAGGGCAGCTTGAGCCGCGGCTGCGCCAGCTTGACGTGCTGCTGGCGGACCACGAAGGCCAAGACCTCTTCGTCTGACAGGTGGCGGTAGGGTTGCGCCCCAAACTCAAACAGCTCCCACAGGGTCACTCCCAGGGACCTGCGGAGAAGGGTGGGGCGGAGAAGGGTCAGAGCCCCAGCCGGCCTTGACCCTGCCCGCCGCCCACCCGCCCGGTGGCCAGGGTCCCCTCACCAGATGTTGCTCTCGCGGCTCTGATCCACCACCATGAAGGTCCCCTGCAGTTCCCCGAGGAGCTCGGGTGCCGCCCAGCGCAGGGGGATCCACAGGCGCTCCGGGGTCAGGTAGTAGTCCTCCTGGAGGGCGGGGCGCAGTCAGGCGGCTGGGGCCCCCGCAGCCCCCCGCCCCGACCGCGGGCAGCTCCCACCTTGTAGTTGCTGTGGGCAAGCCCGTAGTCTCCGATGCGCACGGTGAGGTCGGAGGTGAGCAGGCAGTTACGAAGGGCCAGGTCGCTGGGGGCAGACAGGGTGGAGCGGGGTGGGTGGGGGGGATGGGGTGGTAAGAACAGGGCAGGGGCACAGCCCTGCCAACCTGCCAGCTTCAAACACCTGCCCGTGTCTCCTTCCGTCCTCCTCCTCTAAGAACCCCTGATAGTGCCATGGGTACCACCCTCGAAGTCCGTGGTTCAAACCCACCAACCACTCCACGGGAGAAAGATGAGGCTGGCTGCTCCCATAAAGAGTTGGTCTTAAAAACTCTACGGAGCAGTTCTATTCGGCCTGTAGGGTCACTGTGAGTCTGCGTCCACTCGCTGCCACCAATGGGGAGTGGGTGTGGTTTTAATCTCCTTCTGCTCCTCCTCTGACTCCACCCCTCATCTTGGCTCTTCCCCTATTTCCTGGCCCCACCCCTCACTACCTGACCCCTCCCTCCGCATTTGACTCTTCCCCCCTCCCCTGACCCCACCCATGTCTCCTGGATCCTCCTGTGCATTTCTGGCCCCGCCTATATCCCTTAGCCCCTCCCCTCCCATGGCTCCACCCTCTTTTTCTTGCTTAACTCCTTCCCTCTGTTCCCCTCCGGACTCTGCCTCTTATACAGACTTTCCCGTCTCAGCTTTCCCATCACGGCCACACCTCCACTCCTGACTCCTCCCCGTCCCGCCCTCAGGCCCACCTGTGCACATAGTTGTGGGAGTGGAGGTGTGCCAGCCCGCGGGCGATCTCCAGACCCATCCTCTGCAGTGTCCGCATGTCTCGAGGGGGCAGCTCAGGAGATAGGCCCTCGGGGGGCCGCTGGGCCCGCAGGTACCGCTTCAGGTCCCCCTGGTGAGGAGGCGGGGAGGCTCAGCACCTCAAGCCACTCCCAAGCCCCCACCCCTTCAGCCCACTGGAGACTGCGGTGGATGACTAGCAGCCCTTCTGAGCCTCAGTTTCCCCAGTTAGTTAGCGAACCCACAATTCCAGCTAGGGCAGGGAACCCCACCGTTAGCGATATGTGCTAGCCGGCTTCCCAAAACAGATGGAGAACCGGATTTTTCCAGGAACTTGTACTGTATGTACACAGGTCATGCTCAGTGCTGGTGGGTGTCACCCACATCTGTCCCCAGGAGTGAGAGGAGGGTGTGACTCCCTCCCAAGATCCTGGGATCCTGGCTCAGTCGGGGCCCCTCTCACTCCACCCATCCCCAACAGGCCCAGCCCCTACCCCCCAACCCCCAGCCTCTCACCAGCTGACAGAACTCCATGATCAGCAGAAAGGGCAGGGTCTCCACGCACAGGCCCAGGCACTGGAGGATGTTGGGGTGCTGTAGGCTTCTGAGGGGACAAAGGAGCTGGGTCTCAAGAAAATGGCCCCTTTGCACCCCATCCCGCCCTGCAAAGCCACGCTGCTGCTGCAGCCTCTTTAAGTCTGGGTGTTCCTGCCTCAGTCTCCACCCCTCACTCTGCTCCCCAAGTGCCCCCCTACCTCCTTCCTGTCCCCACAGCCCCCTGTCAGGCCTGGCTTTTTGTTGTGGCTCGATGCCTCTTCTCAGTCTCTTTCCTGCCTTCCCGCTTCTTGCCCCTCCCTTCAGTCCATCCGGACCTTCACCTGCTTGTCCGTTGTCCTGGCTTTTCATGGCTCCCAGCCCTGTGGCCACCCCTTCGCCTCCTGCTGGCCCTGCCACTCCTTAAGCACTTCCCCAAACACACCAGGCTTACACTGAGGCGCTGGCCTCCTCTGCCCCCCTACTCAGCTCCCCCACCCCATTCTCTCCGTGTGGCAGGTGGGAGACACCTTCCTTTCCTCAGTGTCACCGCTGACCCTCAGGCTTGCGTTTCAACCTCATCTCCCTGGGGGACTGCCACTGCCCCATAGGACCGGGGTGGGTGCCCCAAACTTATGCTCATGCTGCCATGGGGTACAGGCGGCAGAGGTGCTTGAATCCCACCTCCCCCTTTACCAGGAGCATGAGCCCAGAGCACACACCAGAGAAACTACCTCATTTCCCGCGCCTCAGTTTCCCTCATCTGTCACATGGAACAGGAATAGTAAATTCCCTCCTCCGGCTGTGGGAAGGGTTTTGATGAGACCAGCAAAGTCTGGGAGGTCCCCTTATTGGACCTCTTTTCTACTCTGTGGGAGCTCCCCTAAGTCCAAGATTTGGGGACACTTCACCCATGGCTGAACCCCCAGAACCTGTACTGGTAAGTACACAAGGAAGTCCCTGGGGAGTGCTAACAGTACACACACAACTCTGAGGCACTCAGGCAGTCTGAGCCCACCCATGGGTGCCACAGAAGAAAGCCCTGGCGGCCTGCCTCCAGAAACACCATTGTCTTGCGCCCACTGAGTGGAGTCCGACTCCTGGCCGCCCCATTGTGATGGCATAGTGGGGTCCCACGTTGGGCTGAGACCCGCAAGGTCAGTGGTTTGAAACCACCCACTGCTCCCTGGGAGGATAAGGAGGCTTTCTGCCTCCATCCAAGATTGAGTCTCGGAAATGCAGCGGGGCCGGGGTTGGAGTCGACTTGCTGGCAGCGTGGTTGTTTTTTAATGCTGAAACCATCCCCAACTCAGCCCAGCCCCGGCCCAGATGCACAGGAAATGGGGTTCAACACACATTCCCATGCCCCCTGCCGACAGCTGCGGTCCAACCCCAACTCTGCTGCTGACTTTCTGGGCCACCCACACCCCCTGCTGTGAGACCTGTCCAACCCATATCAACCCTACGGCACAAAGAACTTCCCACCTAGAGTTTCCAACACCAAACACTGCCATTGAGTTGATTCCAACTCTTCGTGGCCCTGCAGGGCAGGGTAGCACTGCCCCTGTGGGTTTCTAAGACTGTAACTTTTTAAAAAAATTATTTTTTAATCATTTTATTGGGGGCTCGTACAACTCTCATCACAACCCATCCATCCATCCATTGGGTCAAGCACACTTGTACATTTGTTGCCATCATCATTCTCAAAACATTCACTTTCTACTTGAGCCCTTGATATCAGCTCCTCATTCCCCCCACCCCCCTCCCTGATTGTAACTCTTTACAAAAGTAGGAAGCCTGGCGTTTCTTCTGTGGAGTGACTGGTGGTCTTGAGCTTTGGACCCTGTGGTTAGCAGCCCAAGGCCTAACCTCTACACCACCAGGGCACCAAGGCTGTGAGTGTTTATAGGACCAGCTCACCAAATCTTTTCTACCGAGGAGTGGCTAATGGGTTGGAACCAGGGACCTTTTGGTTAGTAGCTCAGAGCTTAACCACCGCACCACTAGGGGACCTTATTGAGTCCTTTAGCTGAGGAGAATAAGCCCCTCCCATGTGGGATTGGTAAGGAACCCGGAGAAAGCTGCTCCCAGTGGGAGGAAAACGAGGCTGTCTATTCCCCTAGAGCGTTGTTGCGCCATGGGAGAAAGCGAAGGCTGTCGGCCTATTTCTGTAAAGAGTGGTTATTGTTAGGTGCTACCAGCCCTAGCCACCCTCTGCACAACAGACCGAAGCCCTGTGTGGTCCTGCACCCTTCCACCATGTGCCCTAGCCCGAGCCCATTGTCACAGGCAAGGTGTCAATCAATCTATCTATTGAGGCCTTCCTCTTCGCTGCCCCTCCACTTCACCATGGCGATGGCCTTCTCCGGGGCCTGGTCTCTCCTGACAACACCTTCAAAGTATGGAAGAGGGAGTTACAGCCGCGGAAACCCACAGGGCAGTTCTACTCTTGTGTCCCAGGGTCACTATGAGTGGGAATCATGGCAGGGGCAGTGAGATGCCTGCTTGGCAGAGAAGCCACCTGGCACGTGCTAGGGCCATAAAGATGACTGGTGCTTCCAACGGCGGGCCTCGGAATAGAAGGAAGCTCGTGTTCACAGGCACGCCTACTGGCCCGAGCCATGGCCAGTCACTTCCGCTAGCAGACCCTCTCCACAGCCCTACTAGGCAGGAGGTGGCTCCCGGAGACTCAGAGAGGTGCAGTGCCTTGTCCAGGTGACACAGCAGTGCCAAGATTGGGTTTGGGCGGGGGCTGTGGCTCAGTCTGCAAATATTTACAGCAGGCCGGTGAGATGGGGACCCTAAGTGGCTAGTCTAGACCCAATAGAACTTTCTACAGAGGTGATGCCCTGAGTGGTTGTGGACACCTGGAAGGTATGTGCCGTGAGGGAACGGGATCTTCCCTTTGATTTATCGGACTGCACTCCCTTTGACTCTCTGTGGTGGGCGTGGCTCACACCACTGGCCCCTCCAAACATGGGCGTGCCCAGGTGCAACTTCACAGAGGTCCCTGAGAAGGGTGTCAGGGCCGCTTCTCTGACCTGAAGAAGGGGAGGGAGCCCCTACCTGAAGCTGGGGGAGCAGGGCAGAGGGAATATCCACCAGGGCAAAGGCCCTGAGGCAGGGCATGATGGAGGGATGGGAGCCACAGCAGCAGGAGGGAGAGACCGTGTTTTCCCTGGCTGCCCCCAGCATTCCACAACCAAAGAGTGAGACTTTGTCCTGTGGACAACAGGGAGCCTGAGAGACACGGCATGCCAAGGCCCAATGTCTGTGACTCAAAGTCCCTGCTGTTGTGAGAACAGCCCTCTGTGTGTGTAAACATGCCAGGGAGCTCACTACCTCACAAGCCATAAAAAAAAAAAAAATCCAGCAAATGTTTCTCCAGTCCCTTAGTAGTATTCAGAATGGGGGGAAGGTGGAGGAGGGATGGGGGTGGGGACCAGCAGGGGAGGGGAGGACAAAGCTGTTCAGTGGTCAGCGGTCTCTGTGACCTTCCCCTATGCCCACAAGCAGGACTCTAAGAGGGAACCACCTTTACCCAGAGCAGTCAGGTCACACTAACCAGAGGGTTGGCAGTCCACCCAAGGTGCCTTGGAAGGAAGGTCTAGTGGCCTCCCCTCTGACAACTCAGCCATTGAGAACCCCACAGAGGCCCCCCAAAACCGTGGGGTTGCTAGGAATCGGGAGAGGGGGGGAAGCCACTGTTTACATTGGTTTCCATGAATCTCAGCCTCTCGGCTGCCCCTACAGCACAGGTTCTGTGACCTCACTTTTCCAGATGAAGATACCGAGGTTCTGAGTGACTGTGAGGGCAGGCCACCAGTTCAGTCTCCAAGTTCACTCTGCCACCATGCTGTCTCTTACCTGGAATCCCTGGCTCTCACAGGAGGACAGACAACAAGGTTGACACCTGTTCACTCTGCCACCATGCTGTCTCTCTTACCTGGGATCCCTGGCTCTCACAGGAGGACCAACAAGGTTCAGACACCTGACCGCGCACTCCCAAAAGTAATCACCAGGGGGCGCACGGTAGTCCCTAGTACCTACCTGTATGGCTGGGCCTCCGAGATGAACTTGCGCTGCTCCAAGGGCCCCGCGCTGGCTCGGAGCTCCTTCACCACCACCTGGGCTGGGGTGTAGTCGGAGAAAATCTCTCCCAGGATCACCTGGCCCAGAGGGACCCGGAAGTCACGCCGCGCCGTCTTATCAGCCTCAGCCCCGGGATCAGCTATGCCTGCACCGCTCACTTCCCAGCGGCCCCACCTGTTACCCACCCTTCCTATCCCACCACCCATGGGACGGGGGTGGGGTGGGTGAGACTCACGGGCCCAGAGTCCGATGGACGGAGGGATGGATGGATGGATGGACAAACGGACGCGCGGAGAACCGGGTGGCCAGGCGCAGTGGCCGATGGAGTGAGCAGGGAAGCGCTGATAGACAGATGTGGGGGGTGGGGCGGGCGGGTGAGAGGTGGGCCGAGGTGCACGGGATGGCTGGGCAGGGGGAGGAGCGGAAGGACCAATGAGAAGTGGTGACAGACAGCGAGGGCGATGGACACAAAACAGGAGCGCAGCCCCGGATTGCAGGGACACCCCCGCGCCCCTTGCGCACCCCTCACCTTCCCAAACCAGCCGTTTCCAATCTCCTGTAGGTAGCTAAGGTGCTGGCGGCTGAGGCCCAGGGGGGTGGTCATGTCTGAAGAGGGAGTGAGAAGGGGAGGCCACTGAGCCTCTCGCCCCTCTCCAGTGCCAACATCCCCCCGCCCTCATCCCGCAGGATGCTGGACACCAGTAGCTTTCCATTGGTTGCCCCCAATAGGCCACAACGCGATCTAAGGCTTCCCATTGGCCTCCCCCAGGCAGTCTGAAGCCAGATTTCCACCTCCCTCATTGGCTGCCCACAAGATCCTAGCATCCAATTGGCGTCCCAAGCGTCTGTGGTATGATTTCAGACTCCCATTGGCTGCCGGCAAAATTGAGATCCAGGCTGACCTCACCACTAGTTGCACCTCCCCTTGAGCGTCCCCAAGTCTGGATTTGCAGTAAGCAATGCACCCTTAAACGCTTGGCCGCTAGGAAAGGTTGGCTGTTTGGGTCTACCCAGAGGTGCCTGGAGGTCTAGTGAGGTGCACAAGACCCCTGTGATACACCGGGGGTCGCCCTGAATCAGGGTCTGCTCTGTGGCAACGGCTTGGCACCCTCCCCAAGAGGTTCTCTGGCTCCCTAGTGCCCTGGCTGCCCCGGGCTGGGGCTGTACCTGAATGTGAAGGCTGCGGGGCGGGCATGGGCAGGGAGACCTCGGCCAGCGGGAGAATGTAGACATCAGGCAGAGACTGCGAGGAGGAGGTCTCCTCCGCAGGCGGCGTGTACTCCCCGGAGCAGTCCTCCCCCTCCGGGTTCTCAAATTCCTGGGGCCGTGCGGGGTGAAGGGCGGGAGAGGACAGGGCTGAGAGACCCGCCATCCCCATCGTGTCTTTCCCGTTAAGTCTCTCCTCACCGTCTTCCCGGCTCCTGGCCAATTTCCATCCAAGACACGGAGTGTCTCCCTAACTTGAAGCTCCTAGGGTGTTTCCGGATCTAGGACTTCTCTCCCCCCACTCCACCCTCCCCTTACCCCACTCCACACCTGCCACCCGGGGTTGCGGGGGAAGGGGTCGGCTGGGGTCTTCCTCCCCACCTTGCATCTACCACCCCCGTACACCTCACCTTGAAGCCGACATCGCCCCGTTTACAGCACAGACAGGTGAGGAGGAGGAAGATGAAGGCCAACAGGCCAGAGCAGGAAATGAGAACCACGGCGTATGGGGGAGCCAGAGGGGCCCGGCTCAGCCCGGCAAATCCATCTGTGGGCACAGGACTAGACTGGGGTTGCGGCTCCAAACTCGGTCCCCGGCTCCAGCTCCTTGCCCTGCCCACCTGGCCAGCATTTAACTACAACTCCCACAATGCTTTGCTACCAAGGTCCTCTTGGCAGAGGAGCCGGATGGCCCCGCGGCATCATGGGAGCTGTAGTTTGGGGTCCTTCCCAGGTGCTTGGGTTGGGGGTGGGGTCTCCCCCTTCTCTGCCCCGAGCTTGGACTCCCTCGCCTTTTCAGTTTAGGCACAGGTACATTCTGGTGAAGACTGGGGAAAGGGGCCTGGAGATCCCAGAATTTATGCTTCCACGGACAGCCTCATCACCCCTGATTTGGGGAACACGATGAACCCCCAACTGTAGGCTGGGAGATCCTTGCCCTTTGGTGGGACCCCCTCCCCAAGCTGAGGAGGTAGGGGCCTGCCCCTTTAGGGGATGCCTTGACCACACTTGCAGTTCCAGCCCCTGCGACGGGAACTCCGCAAGCCCTGGGCTGCCCCCAAATCCAAAGCCAGCCTCCTGTGCCGGGTCCCCCTTAAACAGAGTGCTCTCTCCTCTGCCCCCAGCCTTGCCTGCACGTCCCCGGTTCCTGCACACACACACACACACACACACACACACACACACACACACACGTTGCCTAAGCGCACCCCCTCCCCGCCGCCCCCCAACCTCCTCCCACAGGCCCTGCTGACAGCGGCCCGTGCCCGCAGCTCCCCAGGCCTCGCGCGTCTGCGGGAGGACGCACAAACAGTGATGGAGCCGAGCCCCGCACACAGACCGCGCTGGGGATGCGGACCGCCAGACAGACGGATGGCCCGACAGACTCACCAGGGTGGGCTGGGGACGCTAGGCAGCCGGAGGCAGAGACGGCCGCGAGGAGGATGAAGGCGCCGGGGACAGGCATCTTGGCGAGGATGGAAGGGAGGTGGAGGAGGTAGCGGCTGGGGAGGAGGGGGGGCGGGCCCTCAGCCCCCAGCCATGGGGACCCGCGCGACCCTGGCCTCCCCCCAGCCCAGGAGAGGGGCAGGAGACGCAGGACAGGGGGAGGGAGGGGTTGCTTACTGTTTCAGGTACCCCCCTCCCCCTCTCTGCAGGGACAGACAGATGAAGGGACTGAGAGGCGGACAGAGGAGAGGAGCTTGGGAACCGGGGTTGCTGGGGTGGGGGGGGAGAGGGTAAGATGGGGTGGGGGGCAGAGAACGAGAGCCCCGCCCCCGAGGGCAGCCGGGATTGGGGAAGAAGAGAGCCTGTCAGAGGGAGGGGTGGGAGGAGGGAGGATGGAGCGTCGTCATGGAAACTGGCTCCAGGGTAGCATTGGCTGTTGCCAGGAGGGAGGGGGAAAGGGAAGGAGGAGAGACAGGGACCGGCAGACCGGGAGGGAAGGGGGCCGCGGGGCCTACAGTGTCTGGCCCGGACACGGCAGTGACAGGCCACCGGTTTGGACACGTGTGCCACACGCTAAGATGCAGCTGACACACTCGCACACACAGCTGACACACGTCCCAGGGACCCTCATAGAAAGGCTCCTCATATACAAAGGTGGACAGCCACAGGCAGACGGGGACGCGTAGCGCGTCACACACAAAGACGCAGGGACGGCCCGCATTGGGGATGCACTGGCAGGCCGGCCCCCAGCACAGATGGACCGCGTCTCGCAGGAACTCCACGAAGCGCAAAGCCCAGCACACACCACAGGCAAAGGTAAATACCCACGTCCCCCCAGCAAGCTTGCCATCACTGTGGCACGCCAAGGCACATGGGCACACACCGGCGTTCCAAGTGGGCAACAAAGAACTCCCACATAGCATCACAGGCAGACAGACATGTCACACGCGTGAACACACAAGCACACAACACACATGTGAACACCCATCATGCAGATACATGCAGCTTGTACTGAGTCACAGAATCACACATGCACACAGACATCTCACACACATAGCACACACACCTCACAGTTTCACTCGTAGGCAGACACAGAACCACAAGTCACACACTATCACAGACACACGTCACACACATGGGTACACACACACACACCACACAGATACAGCTTCATTGGTATGGAAACAGAAAACCACACATATCACACAGGTGAATATCCAGAGAGCACACAGCATACACAGATACACAGCTTCCTCTGTACCACTACATGTTGAACCACACATCCCACGTGTGGCTGCACAGACACACAATCCATTACACAGATTCACACTGCTTCACTTGTACTGAGACACAGAACCACACATCATGCATGCTAGCACACACATAACACACACAGCACGAAAATACACACCGCTTCTCTTGTGCTGAAACATATCCAACCACAGACACACATATAACACTTTGACACATCACATATGAACCTATTCAATACATCCATGTACATAGACATAAGACACACCAAAGAGGCGCACATCCCTCACATGGACACACACAGACACACATGATGTCCCCAGGTACATGTGGACACACACAACTCCTGTGATAATACGGGCCCACATACAACATACATGAGCACAGCCACACAAATCGTGCACAGAAGTACACACAGAAACACCACACAGGGGCACGCATCAGAGACACAGCTAGTCACAGACACAACATACACAGAGACACACAAGCACTCACATCAGATAGACACATACATGCAGCTATGCATCATCTACAAACATACCGCAGAGACACCGCGCAGGGACACACATAGGACACAGACACGCACGCATCGTGCAGGAACATACACAGACACAACACACGCACACACACCGAGGATACGGACACAAAAATGTACACACACTCCAGACCTGAACACTCACGGGCACACACATGGCTACAAAGACGCCGCGCCTGGCCGCAGTCACACAGCACCTACATGAACACCCACAGACCCACATACCACACACCAAGAGTCAGCCAGGCACACCCCATACAAAGATACACACAGACAACACCCACATTCTCTAGGCGTCTACACAGACACTCTGCACGACCCTAGGCGCCCATCTCATAGAAAAGATACATGATCATATTTTTACCTAATTTATTTATTCTCACGAGCTGGTCCTACGGTTAGGGCCTTTACACACACTTTTCCTCCTCTCTACAACCCTCTAGGAGGTAGGGCACGAACATTACGCCCATTGCACGGAGGAGCCAACAGAGGGTCCTGCCCAAGGACAAGCAGCAGGAAGTGGCAGCGCTGGGCCTGGAACCCGTCAGGCACAGACACGGACACAGCAAGACGGAGGACACACATCACGTGGCAAGCGGCCGGCGTCTCGGGGAGCCCCACCCCACCCCAGAGCACCCCGAGCTGCAGACACACCCAGAAGCACAGAGTCCCACCCTCGGCGCGGACGTCGCCATGGTTCGTGGGCACCTGCGACGCGTCCCGCGCTGGGTGAGGCTGGGCCGGAGCTGCGCACCACAACGCAACCTCAGCAACGAACCACCTGGGCACCCTAGCCGTCCCCCAGCCCAGCGCGGCTCACCCCCGCCCCCCAGCGGGGGCCCTAGGCGCTGCACTCCGCGCGCAGCCGTGGCCTGGCCGCGCGTCGCCAACTGCGCAGCGCACAGCCCTGCGCAATGGGTGCGCAGGGGAGGGATCCGGGGGAGGGCGGGTGCTTGGCGGGTGGTGGTGGTGAAGGGGTGTCTCATTGGAGAAACCGAGGCACGTTTCTCGGGGGAGAGGGTTCCTGGACTCTGGCTCTGAGGTGTCATGATGATTATGCAGTTGGAATGGAATTGGAGGGGGCAGGTCTGGGAAAGACGCAATTAACTGCTCTCCTGGCTGCAGGGCGTAGCACCTTGGTGAATCAGGGGTTTGTGGGAGATGTAGTCCCATGACTGAGGCTTTGGGGAAATGTGGTTCCGGCTCATCATTTGCAGCAGGCTGTGCTGGAGAGAGGGGGGGGGGGGGCTGTCTGTCTGCTCCCATACAGATTGGCCGTCTCAGAAATCCTAATATAGGGTCGCTATGAGTCCCCAGCGACTTGACGGCAGTGGGTTTGGCTTTCTGGGTTGAGACGACAGGAGCCAAGGACAGGAATCCGCGCCCTGGGGTTTTGAGAAGATGTGGAAAGAATTCTGGTCTCTGGGAGATGCGTGAAGTTCCTGGGTGGTGCCCAAGGTTCACGGGCGGCTGTGGGTGGACTCACACTGGCAAGGTTAAAAGCCGTTCTTGCTACGTCATCCCAGGCCCTAGGGGTGGGGGGTGGGGGGACGGAGAGAAAAAGCAGTTACCTCTGACCAGAGCAGGCCACAAACCACTATGTAACAGAGTAGAGCGGCTGCGCAGTTTTTCCGGAGGAAGTAGATCGCCAGGTCTTTCTTCCGCAGTGCTGCTGGGTGGATTGACACCACCCACTTTTTTTGAGGGGGTTAATAAGCAAACTATTTGTTTCTTCGGAGGCCCTCTAGGATCCCCTGGAACGCGTTCACCGGAAGCCCATGAGGTCAAGCATTCTTTTTTTTTT
>NW_022104553.1:22768238-22769612 GCF_000313985.2 Echinops telfairi | reverse complement strand
TCAAGCAAACGTCCCAGCCCAGTCCCCAGATCAAGTCCATAAGCCCCTGTTCAGACTCACGCAGCCATACGCAGAATCTGTACGCAGAATCTGTACGCAGAATCTGTACGCAGAATGCAGAAAAGTCACAGGCTGGTGGGTGCAAAGTCTTGCGGATCCCCTGGTGATGGATGCATCTCCAGGGCTCTGGCAGGTCTCAGAGTGGCTCTTCAACAGGAAGGTGAAGGCAGAGGGGGTGGGGCGGGGCGGGGGGTTCCCAGGACCCTCCTTATGAGAAGACCACACCCACAAGGAGGTACCATCGGGCTGTGACCCGATGGACAGGCTGGACTCCACCCCTTCATTCTGTTTATGAAGTTGACATGTGTTGTCATTGCCACAGGGGACAATCCACATAAACAGCAGCCCTTTGGGAACCCTGGTGGCACAGTGGTTCACAGGTCACAGGTTTGAAGCCACCAAGTGCTCCTCGGATGAAAGATGTGGCAGCCCGCTTCCATGAAGATTACAGCCTTGCAAACCCACAGGGGCAGCTCTACTCTGTCCTGTAGGGGTGGCCGTGAGTCAGCATCGAGTTGACGGCAATGGGCTTACGGAATTGTTGCTTGGCGTTCTGCTTTATTCCCCACCCCCTCCGGTGGCGTTAGTAACTGGTCGAACTTCTAGCCTCTAAACGTGTGTGCCATTCCATTTCTCTTCAGGAATCACGTGGGGGAAGCCCTTCCCAGTGAGTGCCTGCGCTTGGCCAACCAAATAAAGCTGGTTTCACTTTCGACAAGAAAACAAAAACCCAACATCTGGGTTTTGGGGACTCCGTGTGATGGCATTACGCTCCAACAACTGTGCTGTAAGTCAATTCTGACATAAGGTGAGTACCTCCCCCCTCCAGCCCCTCACGTTTTCATTGTTACTGCCTTTCATTGTCCGTGTCCTTATAAGATTGGCCCAGGGACAGCGGCAAGGGGAGGTTTGAACATGAGGGTCTCAGCAAAGGACGCTGTGTGGGGCCTACGACTGCCATCACTGCTCTGTCCGAGAGATCCAGCATCCCATCGGGATGGTTGTGTAATCGAAGGGAAGCCATTCAGAGGCAGACAAGTCTGGGGGTGCTCACCTCCGTGTTGGTTTCAGGAACCAGGTAAGAACTGAGAGGGAGTATTGTATTCTCAACATCGACCTGCAAGCTCCTCTAATTACAGGTAACCACATACCTAACAAAGTACCCTAGTCCCAAAGATCCCTGAGTTCCCTGGAGAAGTAACCTAACACCAGTGCTGGGGGCAGGGAAGGGGGAGTGACTGTCCCCTGAGCAGGGAGAGCAATTGGCAACGTGTCTGCTCCTAGAGTTAAAAGCTGCTGGGCAGATGACCATCA
>NW_022104553.1:22766243-22767729 GCF_000313985.2 Echinops telfairi | reverse complement strand
AACTTTCTTCTAGTTCTTTAATGCTTTCTCCCCGCCACTATCATGATCCCAATTCTACCTTACAAATCCAGCTGGACCAGAGCATGTACATTGGTACAGTTAAGAGCTAGAAACACAGGGAATCCAGGACCAATGTACCCCTTAGGATCAATAATGAGAGTAAAGATACCAGGAGGGTAAGGGAAAGATGGGGGGGAGAAAGGGGAACCGACCACAATGATCAACACATAGCACCCTCAGGAGGATGGATGGACAACAGAAAAGTGGTCGGTGTGAGACATGAAAAAAAGAATCATTTGTAAATGATGAAGGGTTCATGAGGGAAGGGGAGGGGAAATGAGCGGATACGAAGGGCTCAAGTAGAAAGAAAATGTTTTGTAAAGGATGGTGATGGCAACCTATGCACCAATGTGCTTGACACAATGGATGGATGGATGGATGGTGATAAGAGCTGTCAGAGCGCCAATTAAATGATTAAAAAAAAAAGAATTTGCCTACACTTTCTTCCTGTTCTTCCGTTTCCCACATGTGTCAGTCTGTCACCCTGGGGTCACTGTGTGCGGCCGTGACCCACGTGCGTCGCGGTGCATCACGGTTCCCCAGGGTGGACAGGTTTCAGCAGAGCTTCCTGATGCAGACAGACTAGGACGCGGCTTCGGAAGAATGATCCCGGATGATGATCTGAGCGGCAGCCGCAGGTTATCAGAGCCGCGGACACAGCGGCTCCCACCACGGGGCGCAAAGACGATAGCCGTGGTGAGCATGTGCACACCTGGGCAGTGTCTCCCTCTTGCACGCGAAGGAGTGCCTGCGAGGTGGAACCGACCCGAGGGCCCCGAACCAGAGCAGCCACACATCTAAACCCACCAAACGGGCGATGGCCAATGTCGCCCGTCATGACTAAGGCACGCTGTAACTCGGGGATGGCCTACTGTGGCACAGCCTGCTTTGAACTTGGCTTGAATCCCGGGCTTGATCAAGGACAGGGCCTGTACCCAGCCCACTCCTGTGCACTTGAATCTGAGCCAGGGCCTTCCTGGGCGAGTCGAACTGCCCTCTATGGTCTCCTGGGCTGTACGTCTCTGCAGATTCAGATTGCCCTCGCAGCGTTCTCCTAGAGCGGGCAGGATGAGTTTTGAACCGCCGACCTTCTGGTTAGCAGCCCAGCACTTGAATACGATGACCCCCCCCACCCAGACTCCTGAGGCCCACCATGGTGGTGTTAGGTGCCTTTGAGAGGGCTCTGACTGAAATCAACCCTACCCACCCCAGGGCAAAGCACTGCCCGGCCCCAGGCCACCCTCCCCAGCGTGGCTGCAGCCAGTGGGTCAACCCGTCTCCTTGAGGGCCTTGTCTTTCTCACTGCCCTTCCACGTTACCCAGCACGACGTCCTTCCCCAGGGACCGGTCTCTCCGGCCAACATGTGCAAAGTCCGTGAGAAGAGGTGTGGCCAATCCCTCTTCTCTTTCTTTCTTTCTTTCTCCC
>NW_022104553.1:22762727-22763889 GCF_000313985.2 Echinops telfairi | reverse complement strand
GGAAACATGAGGAGCTGATGCCACAGGCTTAAGTGGAGAGCAAATGTTTTGAGAATGATGAGGGCAATGAATGTACAAATGTGCTTGACACAATTGATGTATGTATGGATTGTGATACGAGTTGTATGAGCCCCTCATAAAATGATAAAAGAAAAAAAGAAACTGCCCCTCAATTAATCCCACATGTGTTGACCAGCCAGGTTGACACAATAAATCCTAACCAGCACACAAATGCATCCGTTCTGATTCGGGCTTTCGTAAAGGCAGCTTTGGGAACCCTGTGAAACAGGTCCACTTGGTGCTGTGGGGTCACTATCAGTCTGGGAGCGATTTGATTGTCTTCTTCTCAGTTATCATGCACCTTCAGTCCCAGGGACTCCCATCTCTGCACCCTTCCTCCTCCATGCCCCACACGGGCCTTCAGACCCGCTGCTTCCTGCACCTGGAATGGCCTTTCCCCATTTCCACACAGCTCCTCCCGCACCTCCTTCGGGTCGAAGGTCACCACCTCCACGGAGCCTTCCTTGATCACCCTATGAATCACTGCACCCCACCCAAGGCACACTGAGTGCTCCTTTGTACTCCCTTCCTCTGAGACACCCTTCACCTTTTACTTCCTCCTGGTGGGTGACTGTCTCTGTCCCCTTCGACAGCCCCTCCACAGTGGGGGCTTCTCTGCCTTGGTCCCTCCGGTCTCCCCAGTGCCAACTGGAGGCCCTGGCTTTCACACACACACACACACACACACACACACACACACACACACCGCCTTCAAGGACATTCTGCTTCCGCCACCCTGGAGTTCTGAGGACTTCTGGGACTGGCCATCTTTAGCCTCCTCTTTCTCCCTTGGAGCGGTCTGGTAGGTTTGAACCACTGACCTTGAGGGGCCTCCTCAACGCCACACATCGCCAAGGGTGCCTTTGGCGCATAGTAGGTGCTCAATACGTTTTCCGAATGGACAAATAAATCATGTGGACCTATTTGCTGCCTCCGGGAAACGGTGCCCATCAGCCGCTTGACTCTGACCCGCTGGGTGTGAGTTACTGGCAGAAAACGTCAACTGGTCCATTCCAGGGAAGAGGAGAAGTAGGCATCTGGGGGGATGCAAAGGGTTCATTTGGCTGAGACAGGGTCACGTTTTCTCCTCCTCCTCCTCCTC
>NW_022104553.1:22751691-22760427 GCF_000313985.2 Echinops telfairi | reverse complement strand
CCCAAAACTCTCAAGCCAAACTCTGTCTTCTAGTTGAAGGTGATTCACCTGACCCTGGAGGAGGCCTGCCCTGTGGGTTTCTGAGATGGTAACTCTTTACAGCCTTGGTTTTGAATGGCTCGCCATTCCAATGCATAACCAAGACCCCCTTGGGGCTCCCTGAAAAGATCCAGGTGGGGGGGGGGCTCTTCAAAAGCAGATACCTACCCTTATTCTTGGGTTAGGGGTTGTAATACACAAGTTTTTCCTTGCCAGGGGGATGCTGAGCATTTAATTTTTTTTCCTTGAGAAACAGGGAGCTCAGCCAAATACGTTTGAGGAGCTGTGGTCTCGGGGCTCTCAGCACGAGGATCCCAGGTCCAAGGATGAGCTCTACCCCCATCTCGTCTTCCTTGGTGGCACGGAGGTGCCCTCCTCTCAGCTCATTTCTGTCTCATCAGATAAGACGCCATGCAGGCCACACCCCAGGGAAACTGCCGTGTGACGTGGGATCAGACCTGAACAAGGGCGTGGTGTCCCACCCTAAACACCTCACAACGGAGTGACTGATCCCCTCAGATCCCATCAGGGAGGAGGGTCCCATGACGACATGACTGCCGAATCACAGCTGAGCCGAGTTGACACACTGGGGTGGGGCCCAGGTGTGGGGGGGGCAACCCAATTCAGTCTCGGAGGACATCTAAGTCAACTCACGCCCCTCCTTTTCTCCCGACCCCTCTGTGCCTCCCACCTCACTTGGACTAAAAGTCAAAGTTCTCCCTGACAACGCCCCCTTTCCGTCCCTCAGCCCCTTCCTCATTCCCATCCTGCCCTTGGCAGTCCGGGACTCCCAGGGTTAGGAAACGGGTTTTCGCTGCCAACCGCTCTGATTTCAGGCCTCCGCCTGGCAGGGACACTGTCATTCATCACGCACCTGTCTACATTTCCTGCCAGGCGTCCACCCCACACAGCTGGAGCCCAACCCGTACCTTCTCCTGTCCCTTAAAAAAAAAAAAAAGTTACATCAAAACCAAAACATCCCGTTGCCCTGGAGTCGATCCCAACGCAGGGAAGCCCGTGGGTCAGGGTAGAATGGCTCCGTAGCCATGTCATCTTGATGGACGGCCATTTGTCCTCCTTGGAGTTCCTGCCATTCATTGGTTACAAGCCCCTGCAGGATAACAGCGCCCGTCTCACTTCCTCCCTGGGGATCCCCTTTCTCCCTGCACCCTTCTTTCCTGCCTTGGGGTTTTGTGCAAATGCTGCCCTTTGGGTCTCGGGCGGTTGACTGAACCAGGCAGTAGTAGCACATTCTTGCCTTCCTGGAGTTATTCACTTTATTGGCGTCTCAGTGGCATAGTGGTTATAAGCTGGGCTGCTAAGCATGCAGTCAGCAGTTCAAAACCACCAATGGCTCCTTGGGAGAAAGATGAGGCTGTCCACTCTCATCAAGAGTTGCAACCCTTGGGAACCCACAGGGGCACTTCGACCCTGTCCTAGAGGGTCGGAATCAACTCGAAGGCAGTGAGTCTGGTTTGGGTTTTCCTGTTTGGCTAGGAGCCCTGGTGGCCCTGTGGTGGAAGATTTGAGCTACGAACTGCAGCCGTTCAGTTCAAGTCCACCGGCCACCCTGTGGGAGAAAAAGGAGGCTGTCAGTCTTGGAAGCAACCACAGCCCACAGCTGCATGCACAACATGCACCGTGCAAACCCCGGTGACTTTGCCTGTTCATCCTGGAGTCTGTGACCCTAGCAAAGGAAGTCACAGCTCTTTGCAAATCGCATCACAGTTGTCCCAAGTGTGACACCGCAGTGACAGCCCCCTCCCCAGCACTCGGAAGTTAGTGGTTCTCAGACCTGCTGCGAGATCTTGTGACGGAGTACGCCCACAGGGAGACAGCTGTCTGTGACATCGACAGGTCTCCTTTAGACGTTTTGCTAACTGCGGGGTTATTTTAATTTGTTATTCTTTTTTTTTTACTTTATTATTCTTTTTTTAGATAACTGCTTTTTTGGTTGTTGTTTTTGTGGATTACTCTTCTAATCCAGTGATTTTTATTTTATGCACTTAAGAAAATATATGTATGTATATATATGTATATATATATGCATGTATATATATATATATTTTTTGTTTGTTTGTTTGTTTGTTTTGTTTTGTTTTGCAGGAGGGATGATCAGAGAACTACTTTTCAAAAGACACGTAAAAAGCCCGATTCACGCACAGCTCTAGCGACTGTGTCAGAGACTTATTTCACGTGTCCTTGAGAGAACCAGCCAAGTGGCTGTTTTGTTCAGGGAGGGGAGGAGAGGTTGGTGGCTATGTTGTCGGGGAGAGGGTAAAGGGCAGAGGGGTGGGGGGTGAAGTTAGAGACAAAAGGAGCGGTCTTCAAGGTAACAAGTTTGGGGGATTCCCTTTGAACTCCGGGATAGGTATGTGGGTGGTGTATTGCTTTCTGAGCTGGAGCCCCGGTGGTGTCGTGGTGACGCGCTGCCCTGCTGACCGCAAGGTCGGCAGTTTGAAACCACCAGCCGCTCCGCAGGAGGAAGATGAGGCTCTGGACTCCTGTGAAGTCTTACAGTCTCGGAACCCACGGGGGTGGGGGACAGTCCTACCCTGTCCTGTAGGGTCGCTATGAGTCGTGGACTCAGTGGCAGTGAGTTTGATTTTTCCTTTTTTTTTGGAACTTCACAGAGTTTAGGCTCTTCTTTCATCATGATAGGAAGTCAAACAAAGGTGTTGTCCTTCCGACCCAAAGATCGACAGATTGTGGTCCCGGGTCTGAAACTTCCCACTGCCTCCGTGTCTGTGTGTCTGTGTGACATTGAGTGCTGTAATTATCAACATGTAACGAGTGTACGGTCATGACACATTTGCTCCCTATTATTTATTTATTTTATTCTCACCCTGCCCGTCCACGGGAATGTCTTGGGTGTCTTGCGGACCAGGGCTGGTGCTTACAGACGAGGGTCTTGTGCCCACGGCCTCTTTCGGTCAACAAAGTTTAGTTGGCCTCCTTGCTCCAGGAGACAGCTATGAAGTGACCCAGGAGCGTCAGCATGAGTCAGAGAGGGGGTGGGGGGTGGGCGGCGGGGCACACGGGACTTCCCAGTCCACAGAGCCGGTAAAGCTGAATGCTTTGGGGCGGGAAGCTGGCTTGTGGAGTCGGGCGCCTCCGGGCACTTAAATGGGGGAGCTGGATTTGTGGCTCCGCAGAGCTGAAGCTGGATGACTTCAGACTGAGGGTTATGGTGATGTGATCTACCTTTGGGGCATTTATTGGCAGCTCTAAAGGGGGTTTCTAACATTGCCAGCGCAGAGATGGGGGCAGACCAAGAGGCCGATGGTCAGCAGAGAAGCAGGGCCAAAATAGAGGAGAAACTGTCCCAACCCCACAATGGTATCCTGAGCCTGTCTCAGAAGAATTATAATCCGTTGACTTCCTTAGTAAACTCTATCATTGTGAAGGGGGGGGTGTGTTATTGGAGGCCAGCCATGACCATTCATTTAAGCATCGTCTGTCACGCTCTTTAAGGAGGTCTGGTGGTGCTGCGAGTTAGGCATGAGGCTGATAGCCACAAGGTAGGCAGTTCAGCCCCATTCGCCTCTCAGTGGGAGACAGACGAGGTGCTCTGCTTCCAGAGAGATTTGCAAGTCTCTCCGGGAGTTGGAACTGACAAGGAGGTTGGTTTGCTAGTTAAGGTCCTCTTTGTACCACAATGACAACATTGGGTAGCGGTGACGGAGACTATATGGCTGAAAAGCCTAAATCAGTGGTTCCCAACCTTCCTCATGCCCCGACCCTTTCATACGGTTCCTCATGTGGTGGTGACCCCCAACCATAAAATTATTTTTGTTGCTACTTCATCCCTGTCGTTTTGCTGCTGTGATGCATCAGGCGACCCCTGTGAAAGGGTCGTTCGAACCCCAAAGGGGCCACGAGCCACAGGTTGAGAGCCGCTGGCCTAAATATTTATCCAACTCTTTATTTTAAAGCAATAAATAAATTTTTGGTTTATGAACTCCAAGATGGGTGAATCTACAGATAGCAACTGGATTCATGGTGTCCTGAGGGTCTGGCAGCCAGTTCGGGAGGCAATAGGGAGTTAAGAACAAGGAGCAGGAGAAAGACGAGATTTTTCTAAACCCGATGGTGGCAATGATTGTACAACTCTTCTGGATATAATTGAACTTTTGGATCGTATGACTTCCGGATGATAAAACTTTTTATTGTTCCCAATAAAACCGTTTGGAGAAAAAAATGGAAAAAAAAATTTTTTTAATGTAACCAAGTTGAAGCATTCAGCCGTTCAATGGAAGGGCGCTGGTTCCAACCCACACAGCAGCTCTGCTGGAGAAAGACCTGGAGGTCTTCATCTGCAAAGATTATAGCCCCTGGCTCCGCTTGCAGCCAAAGGGTCAGTTGGCTTATGGGGCTGTCCTATTGGGTCACTATGAATTGGACTGGACTCAACACAATTGGAGCAGAATGGGTCTACCTGAGGTTTGTCAAGGTGAACAGTCACACCAGAGAGGTCTGAACTGTTTCGAACCATCAACCATTTGAGGTACAGAAGAAACAGCAAGAAACACCCAGCATGTACCCCGGGAAGGAGGGGGGATAAAGCCCAGAAAGCAGGAAGGGCAAGGAAAGAAAGATGAATGGAAGAAGCAGGAAGAGTGCGGTTACATCGTTACACCCGAATCAACATGTGTGGGACTTGTTCAATGGGAAACGTTTGCTCTGTACACGTTCACAAAAATAAAAAAATAAAAGACCCTCCCCCCCGCCCCACCCTAAGAAGATTGCAGTCAAGAAACTCTATGGGGACTATCTTAATCTGTCGCATGGTTGACTGTGAGTTGGAATCGACTTGACTGCAGCCAACCACAAACCAGGCATTGATGGTCAGGCAATGCCTGAGAGCCGTGCTGTCCAAGAAGGTGGCTATAAACCACGTGTGAACCCAAGCCCATTGTCTCTGAGCCCATGCTGGTGAGTCCATTTCCACTCAGAGAGACCCTGCAGTACCCCGTGAACTGCCCCGTAGAGTTTCCAAATGCTGTGTGCATCCTTTTGAAAACAGTTATTGGCATGTGGTTTGTGGTCCATACGATTCAATGGTTTAAACCTATTAAGATGAGCTGGGGTGAAAAAAGAAAGCATTGGGCAGCCAGCGACGCAATCAATTTTAGAACATTTTCCTCATTCTTGTAACCATTTCCATTTGCTTCCCATGACCCCCAAACCTCCCCTGCCATAAACCTAAGAAACTGTTCATCCAGTCACTGTCTATGGATTTACCTGTCCTGGATTTGACAGAAGGAAAATCATACCAAAAATATAAAAAAACAAAAACCCACCTACAACGGAAACAAAATAAAACGCACACACAACAACCTCAATCCAGGAGAAAGCAGAAGGCGATAGAAACAAGAACAAGCTAAAAATGGGCCCAAAGGGGAAACAAACGATGATATGTTAAATGTTAACCTACCTAGAACTGCAGGAATCCATTTGCAATGTATTCTATCTGAGGACAAGTATGGGAAACGAACAGGGAGGGAACTAGGATGAGGACTCTCTTCCCTAACTGATCACAGAGGGAACCTGGAAAGCTGGTATTCCACAGTAGGAAAGCCACCACCTTGGTCAGTGAGAGGTCAAGTCCAAGTACATGATCCTGCTTTAAATAGCATTCCCACAGATTCTCCCCTAACAGCCATGCTGCCTTCAAGGGAGCACATGGTGGATTTTATCTCCCGATAGAAACAGACAAGCTTTTGCTCTCTCCTCCCTCCGTGTCACCCAGCCCCCCTCATGCCTTCCCCCAGTGCAGGTATTAGGTTTCCTCACCTGGGATGAGCTCAGGACCCTACTGTAGATTCCACCCACCCTGTGAATGATGGGGGGAGTGCAGAGTGGAGATCCAAAGCCCATTAGTAGGCCACTGGAGATCCCCTTGCAGAGGGGTCTCAGAGAGGAGATGAGCCAGTCAGGGTGCGATGTAACAATGATGAGAAATACAACTTTCCTCTAGTTCCTAAATGTTTCCTCCCCGCTCCCACTACCATGACTCGAATTCTATCTTGCAAGACTGGCTAGATCAGAGGAGGTACACGGGTACACAGGGAGGGTAAAGGGAGAATGGGTAGGAAAGAGGGAACCGATTACATGGAACTGTGTGTGACCTCCTCCCTGGGGGACAGACAACCGAAAAGTGGATGAAGGGAGACGTTGGACAGGGCAAGATATGACAAAATACCCATTTATAAACTATCAAGGGCTCATGCGGGAGGGGGGAGTGGGGAGGGAGGGAAAAAATGAGGACCTAATGTCGGGGCTTTAAATGGAGAGAAAATGTTTTGAGAAACGATGTACAAATGCGCTTTACACAATTGATGTGTGTATGGATTGGGATAACAGTTGTATGAGCCCCTAATAAAATGTTAAAAAAGAGAGAAAAAAAAAGTGTTCCTGAAGCATAATTAACGTGCCATAAACGCTTTTTAAAAGGTACAAATTGAGAAGTTTGGATGTCTGTGTGCGCCAGGAGATCTTCATCGCAATCAGCATGTCTGTCATCCCTTTCCTAATCCTCCGTCCTGTCCCTCCCTATCGTACTCCACTTCATTTCCAGGTAACCACTGACCTGCCCTCTGTCACGGCCCCACAGACTGTAGGGATTCTGGCAAGGTTTTCCCACCATCTCCCGTTGGACCAACGGCCCAGGAACCCCACAATGCCTTGCACTGGGTGAATCTACTGCACAAGACCTCCTTAACGTGTTGTGTCCACAAACAAGGACAGCACTTTGAGGCCAGGGATAGGCCTGGCCCCAGCCCCGGTGTGCTCAATCACCTCCTATGCATGTGAGTCGGACGTTAAATCGGGACGACTGAATTAGAATTGATGCATGTGAATCACGCACCGTGTGGGCTCAGAATATTGAGCGTACCGTGAACTGCAAAAAGAACAGGCACATCTGGGCTGGAAGAAGTACAGCTAGATGCTTTTTAGAGGCGAGGATGTTGAGCCTTTGTCTCCTGGCCTTTGGACACGTTGTCAGGAGAGACCAGTCCCTGGAGCAGGGCAGCATGCTGGGTAAAGTAGAGGGACATTGACCAAGAGGAAGGCCCTCCGCGAGATGGATGGACAATGGGCTTGTTAGGTAGCTGGCACAGGGACTGGGCTGTCCATTGTGCATGCTCAGAGGTTCCAGCTTGTGGCCAGGAAGGGGTGGTACACCTGGGCGGGTTACACCTGAATTGGCCCATTTGAGCCAGGTGAATGCAATTCAGCCAATGCGGTCGACCAGAATTGTCGTCCACACCTCCCCACGGAGGAACTGAAAAGGTGGGATCCGGAGACCAGCTTCTCGTCAGGCTGTGTGGGGGTGAGGATCCCAGAGGGTGCCTGTGTCAAACCTGAAACTTCTCCTAACTTTCATAAAACTCACTTGGATCACAACCCAGGCTTCAAGGTGAATTCTTTCTGGTGTGAAGCCAAGGTCCAAGGTATCTGTCCCACAAGAGAGATCTAACATTCTGGTGCCGAGACTCGGAGATAAAGGTAAGCCGGCTCCAGATATTTTCCTGGAGTGGGCCCTCACATCCTGGTCTCAGGGGCTTGGGGGCACCTTCTTGACTTTTTTCCCCCCACCTCACCACCCTCGTGAGATGGCGCGTAGCTGGAAAGGAGGCTGGACTGAACTCATCCAGCCAAATCATCACGTCGGGTTGTAGGAGCAATTCCAGGGGTGGTACAGGACCAGATAGTGTCCTGTTCTGTTGTGCATGAGGTCCAGATGAATTGGAACTAACAACAGCAGTGAGAGTACAAAGGAGCCCTGCGGGCACAAAGGTTAAGCATTTGGCTGCCAACCTAAAGGTTAGTGGTTCAAACCTACCCTACAACTCCCCGGGAGACATACCTGGTGATCAATCAGCTCTTGTATCAACAGCCTAGGAATCCCCCCAAGGCACAGTTCTACTCCCTCTCACGGGACAGATAACGGGTCAGAACCCACTTGACGGCACCTAATAACCACAGTGGGTGTGTTATCTTATCTCTTAAGAAAGTCTCAAATAAGTTGTAGCAACCAGTCCCTTTCACCCCATCACCCTTCAGCAAGCACATGGTTAACTGCAGTTCAGCATTTGTTCCAAGCTCCGCTTTTATCTGTCTTTTAACATGAGGTGACATTTGTTGCTGTGAGCAGCGGTTGTGGGCGCATGGTGACGCCTGGTGCAACTGGTTCCATATCAGACTTCTGTGTTTTCAGTGACTGACTTTCAGAAGTAGATCGCCAGGCCTTTCTCTCGTCTACCTGAGTCGATCATGACTTAACTGCAAGCCACTGCTCAAGACTGTCTTGATGACTGCCTTTGCTCCAACTTAGTGAATTAAGTACAGACAGGATTCTCGCCCCTCCCTACCCCATTCATCTTCTTGGTCTTTCCTAGCCCCCATTCTTTGTCATCTGTCATCGCTACGCTTCAAACCCCCAACCTACTGCCACCAAGTCAGTTGAGACTCACAGGCACCCTGCAGGACCGAGGAGAACTGTCCCCTAGAGCTCCCGAGGCTGTAACCGTTCCGGCGGCAAACTAAGACATCTCTCTTCCGTGGAGTGGCTGGGGGGCTCGAACAGCTGATGTCTTGGTCAGCTGGAGTTCAGGGTTGGTTGAAAGCAATACACTTTTTTTTTTTTAATGAGGTGGACTTTGCTG
This sequence comes from Echinops telfairi, assembly GCF_000313985.2. Lineage (NCBI taxonomy): Eukaryota > Metazoa > Chordata > Mammalia > Afrosoricida > Tenrecidae > Echinops > Echinops telfairi. Next base: position 22,751,716 of record NW_022104553.1, on the reverse strand, counting down.
CTGTTAGAAGCTGTTGTTGGCGCAC
>NW_022104553.1:22748886-22749965 GCF_000313985.2 Echinops telfairi | reverse complement strand
TTGATTCTCCTCCTGCAGGAACACTATTTAAAACACAACAAATACATAAATTAAAAACACACACGTAGAATTGTATGTGTCAAAAGAGTGCATTTGATTGTATGTAGTTATTATATAATTATACACGAAAGCTGTTAATAAGTAAATAATAAAAATGACAAACAAACAAACAAACACCTCCTAGGACCATAGGCTTTAAAAGGGTGAAATTTAATGGTTTTTCTTTTTTAAAGTCATTTTATTGGGGGCTCGTATAATTCTTATCACAATCCATCCCTTCACCCATTGTGTCAAGCACATTGGTACATTTGTTGCCATCATCATTCTCAAAACATTTCCTTTCTACTTGAGCCCTTGATATCAGCTCCTTGATGGGTTTGTTTTTTTAATATTATTTATTATATAATTATATGCCAGGGCTGTGAAAGGAGCCCTGGTGGTGTTGTGGACATGCGGTGGGCTGCTAAAGCCAAAGGTAGGCAGTTCGAAACCACCAGCCGCCCCACAGGGGAAAAAGGAGGCTGTCTGCTCCCTGAAAGAGTTACAGTCTTGGAAACTCACAGGGGAAGTTCTACTCCAGGTACAGACAGGGCTTGGTGTCTGGCTCCAGGCAAGGTTAATGGTCACCTGGAGGTGCAGGATTTACGAGGGGGCAGCACACCAACGGGAGACTCCTTTGCTTTCATCTTAGAGGAGAGTTGGACCTTGGTCCTTCCGATGGTTCCTGCAGACGGACCTGGGGTGGGACCCTGAGGCTGCTGCCCCTTTGCCACCAGACACCCCTGCGTGTTAGGCTGAGGTGTGCAGAGCAGTAAAACCAGCGACACGTATCTAGATCTAAGAAAGAACTTTGTATCAAGAGAGAGTGTCCCACACAGCCACACACCGTGGAGAAGCCCAGCCTAGCTCAAGTCCGGACGTCTTCCCCAACTCACACAGCTGCCAGGCCTGATGAAACAGGAAGCCGCGGAATCCAAGGTCAGAGGCAACTTGCCAGGGCACCAACTGCTCCCAGGGTCAGCGGGCAACGTGGTGAGATGCCCACCCACGTCCCAAGAAGCCAGATGCAGGCTCCAGGC
>NW_022104553.1:22745121-22746262 GCF_000313985.2 Echinops telfairi | reverse complement strand
TTATTTAGACAGACCTGCGGAGATAATAACATGCACAAAAACAAGACAGAGCAAAACCAAGCAACAACAACAAAAAAACAGAACAACAACAAGCCAATGACAAACAAGACAAAACAAAAACACAACACAACAACAACAAAAAGAAAAGCTTGTCGTTAGTTCAAGGACTATTTGTTGGCTTTTAGGGGTGTTTTCTGGTTGATCCTGATGGGGCGCTAAGCCCTGGCCCCAAAGCCTATTTTTGGTATTCCCTGGGGACTTTGTTGTTCTGTTCCCCTTGTTCTGTTCCATGCCCTTAATGTTTTGCCTTGGTGTAGTGGGATCAGATCGGGTGGAATTCCCACACTGTCTCCAGTGTTGTCCCCTGTAGGCCTATGGGTCATTGAGGGATGTCGTGTCTCATAGTGGGGCTGGCCATATGTGAACTGGCTCCTTTGAGCGGGAATCTCTTCATCAAGGCTTGGTGGGCCAGGGTGTGCTCCACTCTCTCTTCCTCCCCCTTCCTTTGCTCCCCTGTGCTCCGATCAGACATGTCCCTCTCCCGGAGCTGCAGATTTAGTGCTGTCCTCTGAAGCAAATTCTTCTGGGGGGAGGGGCAGGTATCCACATAGTTGGGATTGGGGCGGCCCCTCAGACCTCTCCACTGGTTCCCTACTCCATGCTGGCATGTCTGATTCACATCTTGGAGCACTGGGTTGAAGTCTGACAGGTGTTAACTTGGGTGAAGAGGAAGTTAGATAGCCATTCATAGGAGGGAGAAGAGAAATCAAAGGAGGGGAGATGGTAAGCCACTGGGAGGGTTCTGCTAAGTAGTGTAAACAGTTGAATACATGGTGCCTGGATAACAAAAGATATAGCATCTGAGGTCTTAAAGGCCTGAAGATAAACAAGCTGACATCTAGCTGAGAAACAAGAAAGCCCAAGTGGAAGAAGCACACCAGCCTGTGAGATCACAAGGCGTTGAAGGGATCAGGTATCAGGCATCAAAGAACAAAAACATCATAGCATTGTGAATGTGGAGTGGGGACCCAGGGCCCATCTGTGGGAAATTGGACACCCCTTATAGAAGGGCCACAGGGAGGAGATGAGCCAGTCAGGGTGCAGTGTAGCAATGATGAAACATACAATTTTCCTCTAGTTC
>NW_022104553.1:22733647-22744757 GCF_000313985.2 Echinops telfairi | reverse complement strand
CTACAAATGTGCTTGACACAACGGATGGATGGATATATTGTGATAAGAGTTGTACGAGCCCCCAATAAAATGATTTAAAAAGATAGTTGAATACAAAACGGATTAGCTGCAATACTGTGATTGTTAAACAGCAAAACAAGCAGGAACGCTGATGTATGCTCCAGGTGAGTCAAAAAAGTCTTGCTACTACAAGAGTCCCAGGTCACTCAAGCACGGGTTTATTCCGAACGAGACCCGATGTCTTTGTGATCAGGGGGCAGCATGCCTGGGGGGGGAATAAAGGATATGTTTTGTGCGATGGGAGTGTGGAGGGTGAGGTTCATATAGAAACTTTATCAAAGCTCTGGTGAGCCATCCCAAGCAAACTCACAGCCATTGAGTCAATTCTGACTCGTGCCACCCTGTAGGACAGGGTAGAACTGCCCCTGTGGGTTTCTGAGACTGTCACTCTTTATGGGAGTAGAAAGCCTCCTCTTTCCTCTGCAGAGAGGCTGGTGTTTTTGAACTGCCGACCTCATGGTTGGCAGCCCGAGGCGTAACCACTACACCACTAGGGCTCTGTGTTAGTTATGTAATCTGGTGTTAACTTATGAATGAGTGGAGTCTAGCCTGTCAATCAGGTCAATCAGCTTGATGACCTCAATTTGGAGGCGCGAAGGAGATAATTAGCTCGCTGGAGGCCAGATATAGTCTCTGCTACACATTCCTGTTGACAAGCCGCATGGAGTTACATGCACGGAGCCAGAGTCCTGAGGCTGGAGGAGCCACGTAGACACCCATGCTAGTGCTGAGAGGCTTCTACCATCACTGGATCTACAAGACTTTACACCCACTAGCCTGTGACCTTCCTGCATTCTGTGTCATTGCATGGCTGAGTGAGTCTAAAGAGTAATTTATGGACTAGTATTGGACATATGGGATAATCTTGGACTTATGGACGTGATCTGGATTGGGTTGGGATGTTCCTCAATCTACAATTGCTCTTCAATATAAAGTTCTCTCTTACATACATATGAGTGTCCGTGAATTTGTTTCACCAGTCAACCCTAACGCACTCAGGCTCCATATCTCAAGTGGACATCTTCCCAAACCATGGCTTTGCAGCGAGTTGACAGGGAGACGCTGCCCCCACAGAAAACAGGAGTTTTTAGATGGACCGAGCACTGGAAGGCGTGTCAGGAGGGCCTCAAAGATGAATTCAAGGCAGAGAGGTCAACTCAGAAGGTGACAAGGACCAATTTGGGGGATGTCAAAGGGGGTCATCTTGATACATTTTCTCAAAGGACACAGTACAATGGGGGGTGGAGCTTATTATGAAGAAGTTTGAAGAAAACTGGCCGTTGCACTGGTAAGGAAAAGGTCAGGAAAATCGTGCTGAGGGATTTCCCTGCCCCCACCCCCTTCATGACAAGGCTTGTTCTTGGAGGGGTAGTAAGGGCTGCCCTAGGTGCATTTCATTGGGAAGCCTTACCCTATCCATCCAACTTCCTTCATCTTGCCACTCCAGGCTTCCTTTTGTTCCCCAAACTCAGAAAGACATAGAGAAAAGGAACACAATTTCAGTACCTCAAGATGTCTGTGTTAGGCAGGGTTCTCTAGAGAAACAAAACCAGGACACTTATGATTATATATATATATATACCCATATATAAATTCATATATTGAATTCATATTCATATATTCATTCATAAGGATACTTATGACTATATATATTCATATATATGAATTCATATTCATATATTCATTCATAAGGATACTTGTGAATATATATATATATATATATTCATATATATAACTGAGTGTGGGCTCAATTCCACACACTTCTGTGGAATAGTTAATATACTGGAAGTCCTTCAACTCACATGGGCTGCTTGGTCCAAGATCAAGGTAACAGACAGCAGAGTCCTCCTTCAGGCAAGGCAGGCAGAGTCTGCCCACAGGCAGCAAACAGCAGGTCAGCTCAGAAACAGTCGGCAGCTTGGGAGCTTAGCAAAGCAGGCCCAGATGGGATATTGCACTCAAGCAATGCAAGGCAACAGGATCCACCAGCCTCAAACTCAAGGGATGCACGCACCAGCAGCGTGGCAGAGCAGGTCTCGATGGAGCCTCAAACTCTAGCACAGTGGTCCTCAACCTTCCTAATGCCACGACCCTTTAGTAAAGTTCCTATGTGGTGGTGACCCCCCAGCCATAAAATCATTTTCGTTGCTACATCATCACTGTCATGTTGCTACGGTTATGAATCTGGCCACCCCTGTGAAAGGGTCGTCCGACCCCCAAAGGGGTCACGACCCACAGGTTGAGAACCACTACTCTAGCATGTCATATGTATATGTTAGATGTTAACCTCTAACATCCCTGGGGGTCTGTTTGATAGTTACTTTTTAATATCAAGCTCTCTGTTACACACACGAGTGTCACTGAATGCGTTTCTCTAGGCAACCAGCCTAACGCAGTATCCCAACACAGTAAGTGAGTCTCGGGTATGCTCAGAAGCAGGCCCACGAATACGTGCACAAAGGACAGTCATAACCTTCAGGTCAGCCCAGAATGAAAGCACTCCGGGCGAGGAACCAAAAGTCAAAGGAATGGATGTCATCAGACCCACTGGGAAGACAATCTGAAGGCGCACGGTCCAATAAGCCATATCCTGTCAAGACTCAAATCCTCCTGCCCACCCCAATGCATATTCATGAGCGTTTCTGTGAAATCTGTTAGCCTAGTCATCATCCCCTCCATGTACTTCCTGGTGTGGCAGAACGGTGATGACCTGGGCTGTAACCACAAGGTAAGCAGTTCTAAACTACCAGCCGCCCCTTGGGAGAAAAATGGGGCTGTCTAAACACCTGTGTAGTGTTAGTCTTGGAAACCCTCAAGGGCAGTTCTACCCTGTCCTATAGGGTCGCTGTGAGTGGGAATCGACTCAAATATGGTTTTGCTTTAGTACTTGTATAAAACAGCAAATCTCTGTTTTGCGGGGAGCCTGCCAGGGTGACTCTAATTCTGGCTTGCACCTTGCTGAATCAATCAAATAAAGCCTTCTCCTGTCACTTCAGTCCGTCTCCATCTCTGTGCGGAGTGAGACCTGGGCTGGTAACATCCTTGTGGCCACTGTCAGTCCATCTCATTGAGGGTCTTCCTCTTGGCCAAACCTGATGTCCTTTTCCGGGGACTGACCTCGCCAGAATAACATGCCTCAAGGTCATGAGATGAATTCCCGCCATCTTCACTTCTAAGGAGCTTCCTGACACTACAGATGTTTGTTCTTCTGGCTGTCCGTGGTTCTTTCAATATTCGTCTCCAGCACTGCATTTCAGATGCATTGATTCTACATCAATGTCCAGCTTCCCCGCACATGGGAGGCGATTGAAAAGATCATAACCTGGGGTGGACACAACAGAGTCCTCCCAGTGAGAGAGATATGAAACGGAACACTCACTGCCACCGAGTTGACTCTGACTCATAGTGACCCTATAGCACAGGGTACAGTGAGTGGCCCTGTGAGTTTCCTAGACCATAACGCTTCATGGGAGTAGAAAGCCTCATCTTTCTCCCAGGGAGAATCTGCTGGTTTTGAACTGCTGACCTTGAGGTTAGCAGCCCAACGCATAACCACTACACTCCCGGAGAGTGAGAGAAAGAGAGCTAGAGAGAGAGAGAATCAAGAAAATGCAGCCTTCAGAAGTGGATAGACCTAGTGGATGTGTTAAGAAATCATAGCCTCACAATTTTCTATTTCCCGTTAACAAACAGCTCTGTGATTTTGTAGAAATACTTTGACTCGTTTACAGCTAGACAGACAGATAGATAGGAAGATTTATCTCAAGAAAGTGCCTCATGTGGCCGTAAAGGCCAGCAAGTCCATGGGTTAAAGACCAGGCTAGAGTAGCTGACTCATGTAGCTCAAGTCCAGTTTGGCTGGAACGTCCGATTGCATTCAGGTCCAACCCCCCAGGAAACTCCTTTTCAGCTGGCTGGCTGCACATAGAGATCTTCAGCCCGATCACTGTTCCACTTGTTCTGCTCCCCCACAGACCTATCTATTTATCTCTCGTTTAGCTGAAAACTGAGCCCCGTAGATGAGCTCATTTCCAGCCCCCAAAGCTGGCCATGGACACCCTCTTGGAGGTCCCACCAGCACCTATACGACCAGTTCGTCTGATAGCCTTCATAATTTTGAGTTTTGTTCCCCGTTTTTCTCCTACTCTCTTTACCTTCTAATGTGATCCTTTTCAGAGCAGTTGGTCTTGGTACCTGGGCACCATCTAGTTCTTCCCGTCTCGGTTGTGGAGATTGCACGCATCCCTTCTTCTGCAGTCTTCCGTAGTCAAAGTCCAACTGTCACATGCATAGGAGATGATTGAAAATATCATGAGTTGGAAACACACACACACACACTGTCTTAGTCCGGGTAGACTGGAGAAACAAGTTTATGGATACTCACAGGTGTATAAGAAAGAGGTTTATATACAAGAGCAATTGAATATTGAGAAAACATCCCAGCTCAGTCCAGATCAAGTTCATAAGTCCAATATTAGCTCATAGGTCTGCTACCGATCTATAAAGTCCTCTTCAGACTCACGAAACGCATGCAATGATGCCAAATGCAGGAAGATCACAGGCCAGTGGGTGGGAAGTCTTCCGGATCCAGTGGTGTTGTAAGCATCTAAGCGCTGGCAGGGGTCTCCACGTGGTTTCTCCAGCACTCAGGGCTGCATCTGGGTAAGTCCATGTGGCTTCTCCTCAGGGATGTCTCCCAGAGAGTCAGCCTTGTCAGTAGAGTCTCCAAGGGGGTGAGTAGAGAGAGAAAGTATCTTCCACCTCCATGGAGGAAAAACAGGAATTCCCAGAATCCTCAAGGGAATGCCATGCTCATACAGAGGCCTCCTTGGCTATCCACTGATTGACAGACTAGACTCCACCCCTTCACTCTTAATCCTCTCATGTCCCAAATTGACACCAGATTATGTAACTACCACACACATTTACGCAATGCTGTCAAAAACTGGAAACGACCCAAATGTTTGTTGGCCAGTGGTGGATAAACAGAAGTGGCCCCTCTGTGCAATACAGTGCAAAAAATGGTCTAGGTTATTTACACACACAGCGGCACCAGGAGGGGATGAATCTGAAAGGCATCGTGCTAAGTGAAAGACAGGGAGCCCTCGCAGGGGAGTGATTAAAGCATTGGGATGCTGACCCAGAGGCTGGTGGTTGCAATGCCCCCATCGCTCCGAAAAAGACAAGACTTGGGAAACTGCTCTTGCAAACAAAAAGCGACCAACATCCAATGGGGGCGGTTCAACTCTGTCATGTGGGATCACTATGATTCAGAATCAACCTGACAGCACCCAACCTCAGCCACCATCCCTCTGCTGGCCTGTGTTTGAGACAATTTTATTAAATTATTGTTTTTATTGAAAGAGAAATTGATTACGTCTCAAACGGGACAAAGATAACCATGCTGCAGACAGATCACCCGGAGAAGGGAGATTATAGACCCAAGGCTATAATGGGGTCCAAACGTTGACTGAGATCCAGGGCTTTACAAAAAGACAGAGAAAGTCAAAGAAAATGGTCACAAACCCATGGTTGGCGGCAGAGCGAGACATCGTAGTTACCAGTGGGACTCTTGGAGTGGGACCTGGGCCCATGATTGGGACTCGTACCTTATGGTAGACAGAAGACCAACACAAACCAAAAAAACTCACTGCCATCACAGCGACCTCATGGGACAGGGTAGAACTGCCCTGTGAGTTTGCAAGACTGTCATGTTTTAGTGGGAGGGCCTCAAAGATGAATTCAAGGCAGAGAGGTCAGCTCAGAAGGTTATAGAAATATATTTGAAGATTTAAGTGTATTTGCTATAGACTACATATAATAATATAGTATATAATATGTAGTATCGTCTGATGAAGTATGTGGATAAAGCAGGATAATTGTCATATTGTTGCTAGTGCCGTCTAGCTGGTTCCAATCCACAGCAGATGTATGTACAAAAGAACAAAACATTGCCCTGCACCACCCTCACAACGGTTATATTTCAGCCCGTGGTTGCAGCCGCAATTTCAATCCACCTCCTTGAGGGTCTTCCTCTTTTCCTCTACTTCACAAATACGATGTCCTTCTCCAGGGATTAGTCCCTACTGATGAGAGTCCAGAGGGCAGGAGATGACATCTCTCCATCCTTTGCTTCTAAGAAGCATTCTGCCTGCACTTCTCCCCCAAAAGATCTGGTCGTTCTTCCCAGTCCGTGTATAAATATTATCTAATGTCACAATTCAAAGGAATCAATGATTTTCCAGTCTTCCTTTGTACTACGGCCCAAGCCCCAGACACCGCACTAAGATAACCGGTATACGCGTACAAATAGAACCTTCTTCTTGATTCCAGCTTAACAAGATGCTGCAAGTGACCCAAAGCCAACCGAAGAACTGCCAAGCAGAGCGCAGCCAACACACAAGGTAATGGACAAGAGCAAATCGTCGTGGCTTGATGCACCATATTTGTGGCAGTGTGCTGAACCCATTCCTTTGAAATCTGTTGTGTTCCTTTGGGCCTTGCTGTGAAAGATCATTAGACTTTTAAAGATAAGGCTAACAGGGCATTTATAGAGGTCTACATAAAGCCATGTACATATGTAAATATGTTTATATATGAGAATGGGGAAATAGATCTATGTGCATATATTTATAGGTTTAGTATTAAGGTAGCAGATGGACATTGGGCCTCCACTCAAGCACTCCCTCAATGCAAGAATACTTTGTGCTATTAAATAGTCATTCCATGATGCTCCCCTTCCAGACACGATCGCTGAAGACAAATGGGTGCATAAGCAAATGTGGTGAAGAAAGAAGGAGCCCAGCTATCAAAAAAGATATTGTCTAGGGTCTTAAAGACTTGAAAGTAAACAAGCGGCCATCAAGCTCACAAGCAACAAAGCCCACATGGAAGAAGCACACCAGCCTGTGTGATCACAAGGTGTCGAAGGGATCAGTCATCAGGCATCAAAGAACAAAAAATCATATCATTGTGAATGACGGGGAGTACAGAGTGGGGACCCAAAGCCTATCTGTAGGGAACTGGACATCCCCTTATGGAAGGGTCGCAGGGAGGAGACGAGCCAGTCAGGGTGCAGTGTAGCAACAATGAAACATACAACTTTCCTCTAGTTCCTAAATGCTTCCTCCTCCCCACACCCCACGATCATGATCCCAATTCTACCTTACAAATCCGGCTAGACCAGAGGATGTACGATGGTACAGATAGGAACTGGAAACACAGGGAATCCAGGACCGATGATCCCTTCAGTGACAGTGGTGAGAGTGGTGATGCCGGGAAGGTGGAGGGAGGGGGAGGGTGGGATAGAGAGGGGGAACTGATTATAAGGATCTACATATAACTTCCTCCCTGGGGGACGGACAACAGAAAAGTGGGTGAAGGGAGACATTGGACAATGTAAGATATAACAAAATAATAATTTATAAATTATCAAGGGTTTATAAGGGAGGGAGGAGGAGAGGGAGGGAGGAAAATGAGGAGCTGATGCCAGGAGCTTACGTGACAGCAAATGTTTTGAGAATGATGAGGGTAACTAATGTACAAATGTGCTCGACACAATGGATGGATGGATTGTGATAAGAGTTGTATGAGCCCCCAATAAAATGATTTTTTTAAAATCAGGCTAACAGAGGACTGCATGTACTTCAGATGTTCTGGGTTAGCACTGTCTAATGACACTCTGTGCGATGATGCAAATGTTCTAGATCTGCATTGCACAAAAGCTACTAGCCATGTGTGGGGTTGAGCTCCTGAAATGCTGTTATTGTTAGCTGCTGTGGATTTGGTTGTAACGCAGAGCAAGCCAACGCACAGCAGAACGAACAAAACACCGCTGGTCCTGTGTATCCCTCTCAGGAACGCTTCGTTGCTGCGCTTGAACCCATTGCTGCGGCCACGGTTGCAACCCATCGCATCGAGGGTCTTCCTTGCTGACTCTCTAAGTTAGAAACATATTTCCCTTCTCCAGGACCTGGTCCCTCCTGATAACACGCCCCAAAGAAAGATAATGAAGTCTCCCACCCTTGCTTCGAAGGAGCCTTCTGGCTGTACTTCTCCCAAGACAGACTTGTTCATTCCTCCGGCATGTAGTATTAAATTTAAAAATTGACGCTGGGGGAGGTGGGGGGCCAGTCCCCACCGCTAGTACTCCTATTTCTACTACCCGGGTTCAGTAATACTACTTCTGGGTTCAGGAATGCACAATTGTACGGTTGAGCTATATAAGTATTATATTAGAGTCATCGAGAGCATGAGAGATATTACAATAATACAGTCAGACGTATTACATGATAGCATTGCTCACCTCAGCCCAGCTTAGTGGTCCACGTGGAGAGAGGGGGAAGGAAAGGAGGGAAAGGGAACAAGGGAGAGGGGGAAGAGAGTCAGGGAGGTCAGAGTCCGACGGCTCTATATTGCTGACCCATGCCTATATACCTTTTGGGGACATGCCAGCCCACTAATTACAGGTAGAGACATATGTCACAGGGAGGGGTTACACTATAGGGTACTCAGTAATGAGAGGGTGGTCTAGGGGGTGGTCTCTGGGTCTCCATAGGAACCATTATCAGTAGGGTGCAAACCCCTCCTACAGGAACCAAGCTAATGGTCCCAAGCTTCAGAGAGAAGTAGTCCATTGTCTCCAGCAGCAGGGAGCAGGCCCACCCCTGTGGTGGGATGAGACAGCAGTCTGGCAGCAAGTATCTGACTTTCCCCCACACCAGCAGTCCATGGTCTATTGAATATTCTTCTCTACGTCTAGGGCACCCATTTGTCTTGGGTCTCCCTTGTTCGCTGTTCAACTTGCACCTGCATAGAAAGTAATGGGAGAGACCGTGGTTTGGGTCAGGCACCCCTGAGGCCTCAAAGTGACATCTTTGCTCTTGAATGCTTGAAAGAGGTTGTCTGCAGCCGGAGTGCCCAACACAACGCATCATTTGATTCCTTGTCTGCTGCTTCCCTGGGTATTCCTTGCGGACCCAAATAAAGGAAACCCCTGTCGACTGCAATCTTTTCTTCCTTATCACGATCTTGTCTGTCGGTCCGGTTGACTGGTGTCTGTTTTCTTGACATTGAGCTGTGATCCATATTGAAAGGCTATCGTCTTGGATCTTCGTCCGTAAGTGCTTCACATCCTCTTCACTCTCAGCAAGTCAGGTCGTGCCCTCTGCAGATCGCAATTTGTTAATAATCCGCCTCTAATCCCGATGACACATTTTTCTTCGCAGAATCCAGCTTCTTGGGTTATTAGCTCAGCATAGAGATGGAATTAGCATGGTGAAAGGATACAACCCTGACGCACACGTTGCCTGATTTAAACCAGGAAGTATCCCTTATTCCGTTTGAACACTTGCCCGCACAATGACGGGTTCTGGAATTCCAATTCTTCACAAAGGTTTGTTACGATGCACAACATGGAATGCCTTTTCATACTTAGGAAAACACAAGTCAGCATCTCTCTGGCATCCTCTGCTTTTACCCGAGGGCCATTGGACATCAACAATGATGCCTCGTTCTTTTCTGAGCCCAGTTTAGGGTCTGCTGTCTTTTTTTTTTTTAATTATCACTGGCAAATTTTTATTTCCATGTGACATAAATGATACTGTTTGATCATGTCTGCCTTCTGTTAGCTCACCTTTAGGATGGGGAGAGATTTGGATTAAATGCAAATGTAATTGAGGAGCTGAATGCTTCAACTCATTACTTTAAAATTTAGATAGTTACATGTGGTTAAGAGCCCTAATGGCTCCGTAGTTAAATGCTTAGCTGGTAACAGAAGAGCCGGTGGGGCTACGTGGTAGAAAGACGTGGCAGGTTGCTCCTGTTAAGATTTCCAGCCCTTGTCCTCGCTTCAGCAGCACCTGTACTAAAATCGGAAGACTTATAGCCCTTATAGATGACAGCAAAAGCCCAAAATTAATTTGAAGAGTCCGCCTTACAGAATAGGCCTTCACTGACCAGGGACATAGTCTTGCCTGTCAGAGGAAACCAGCCTCTAACAACTGAAGGGTCAGTAGGCGCGATTTGTACGGTTCTAATATATGAAGATTCTAGTAAAGTCATAGTGAATAGAGGAGCAAATCAAATAAAGGAGGAAGACACATGTTATGGTAGCATGCTTAGCTCCTCTTGATGGTCCACGTGGAACTGGGAGAAGAGAGAGCATCTTTACTCTCTTGGAATATGTCCAGGTCGCCATGAGATATGCATCTTCAGGTTGCATAGGCTGGTGTGCTTCCTCCATGTGGGCTTTGTTGCTTCTGAGCTTGACGGCCGCTTGATTACCTTCAAGCCTTTAAGACCCGAGCTCCTTTCCTAACAGAACTTTCACTCCCTGGTTTTCTCGCTGTAATCTTACAGAAGCAGATCACCAAGCTTGTCTTTCGTGGCACTGCTGGGCGGCTTCGAACCTCCAACCTGAAGGTCAGGAGCTAAGCGCCAACGATTGGCACTACCCTGTGACCCTTTCACCAGGTCATGGTTGGCCCTGATTGCAAGCCGACCGTATCCATCATCCATTCCAGTAAGTGGCCCCTATGTCTTTTCCGGTGTTTGTCCCTGAGCCCGCCCGAACTTCATCCATTCGTTTATTTTTGACTTCAATAAACCGACATTCATTTTCTCACAATGTGTTCTGAGGAACTGCCCAGTTGGTTCCGGCTCACCGTGACCATGTGCCCTCCTCAGAAAGGTTTTGGGGTGGGCGCCCATGGTTGCGGTCACTGTGCCCATCCGTCTTGTCAAGGGCAAGAGGCTTCCATGCTGCCCCTCTGCTGTTTGCGAAGCAGGATGGCCTTCTCCAGGGACTGGTCTCTCCTGACAACGTGTCCAAAGGACTTGGGACGGAGTCTCGCCATCCTCGCCTCTTGGGGAGCATGCTGGCTGTCCTTTGTCCGAGATAGAGTTCCTCGTGCTTTTGGTGGTCCACAGCGCGTTCGCCATTCCTCGCCAGCGCCGTGATCCAGCTGCACTGATGCTTCCCGGGTCTCCCTTATGCGGTGTCCAACTGCCACATGCATTTGAGGCAATCGAACAGACCGTGGCTTGGGTC
>NW_022104553.1:22732130-22733394 GCF_000313985.2 Echinops telfairi | reverse complement strand
TCTCTCTCTCTCTCTCTCTCTCTCTCTCTCTCTCTCTCTCTCTCTCGCTCTTCCTCATTTCTGCTTCCACCCCAACTTTTAGAACCCTCACAGTTCTTACCAGAGCAGGGGCTCAAGTGGAGTTCAGGTTAACCCCACCACACCCCATTGTCATGATCACGTGGTCTGCCTTCCTTCCGAGAGACGGTGACCCCTCCCTAGCCCCCTCCCCTTCGGGGGACAATCATCCTTTTTACACAGAGCCATTTTTCCTTGTGTGAATACTGCCCGGTCAAAATCCTGTCTTGGACAAGATAATAGAGGCACCTCCCTGCAAGGGTGATGGCCAAGATGACATGAGTCACCGTGGGACTCTTGGCCCACAGCCTGGTATGGAATAAATGCTACGTACAAGCTTCAAAAGGACAGTAAACAATGACTGGGAGCCTTGGTGGGACGGGGCATTACTGCTTGCGTGATGAGAAGTACCATAGAAAGGGGCCTGCCCCAGGCCACAGGGGGAAAAGGGTTCAGCCCTCACCCCAACTTGCCACTCTCTCCCCGTTCAGTGAGCCTTTTAGGCCCCTGCTGTGACTTCTGGCACAGAGCCCTGGTGGCGCTGTTGGAGTAAGCACTGGACTGGAAGTTACAAGGTCCCTGGTCGAGCCCACCAGCCGCTCCTCTGGAGAAGGGTGAGGCCGCCTGCCCCCGTGAAGGTTTACGCCATCTGAAATGATCCCCCCGGCCTTCCCTCGCCTCCTTCAAGGCCTGGTTCAAATTCCACCACCTCTGAGTCAGTTACCACTTGACCCATTCCCCACCCCTTCACTGCCTGACTCGCAGCACCCCACCTTAAGTTCTGCCCAAGGCACAATAGGGCCGAGGGTCAGTCAAAAAGTCTTGCCACTGGGGGTCCAGGTCTCCTGTGGGGTACCAGTCCCCACAATCGAAGGGGTCCAAGGGGAGGTTGTGTCATTGAAGGGTAAAATTAAAGAGACTTCGGAGAAGATACAGCATGCGAGGGACTCACCTCTGGATGGCCATGATCTCAGCAGCCAGATGTGAACAGAGAGGGTATTTCTGTTAGGTAGGCCAGCATAGGACTGGGGTTTGTCCGTTAATGCGTGCCCAGAGGGCCAAGCTAGGGGAACAAAGGAGTGGCACCCCGCACATGTTCAGGGTTCCCGCCTGTAGGCAGAGGTGGGTGTGAACTTGAATTGGCTCACCTAGCCAGGTGAATTCAATTCAGCCAATGGGGTCGACCAGGGGTCTTCCACCACGCCTC
>NW_022104553.1:22728950-22730343 GCF_000313985.2 Echinops telfairi | reverse complement strand
ACTGTATTATTGTATTATCTCTCATGCTCTCGATGACTTTAATATAATGCTTATATATCTCAACCGTACAATTGTGCATTACTGAACCCAGAAGTAGCATTACTGAACCAGTGAGTTCAAGCAGCAGGTGGGGGCTGGTTCCCTCACTCTCCCTATGCGTCAATTAATTATTTTATTTAATACTACAGTGGTACCTGGGGGAGAAAATCTTTCTGTATCCTGAGGGGTCAACACTGAGACACTGAGCGGAGATAGGATTGAGACAAAGAACGTGAGGTGGAGAGAGGCTTTGTTAGGGTCCGGAGGGAAGGGAGAGCAGAGAAAGGGACGGGAGCATCTTGAGCTGGTTTATTTCATTTTCTCTCTTTTTTAAAATTTTAAATTGTTTTATTAGGGGCTCATACAACTCGTATGGTTTATTTAATTTTCTCTTGTCTTTTCCCTTCTTTAAGAAGTCCTGGGTGCAGAGGCGGGGCGTGGGTAGGTGGAGAAGTCCTGAGGGATAAAGATGGGGCTTTCTATCCCCGGAAGCATGTATAGTCCCAGAATCCCACAGAGCATGTTCTGCCCTGCCCTCCAGGGTCGCTGTGAGTCAGCATTGACTCCAGGGCAGTGTGTGAGGGAGGGGTGGGTGTGAAGTCGTTCGGATGGCATAGTGGGTTCTGCATTGAGCTGCTAATTGCAAGGTCAGCAGTTTGAATCCACCAGCTGCTCCAGGGGCGGAAGATGAGGCTTTCTGCTCCCACCAAGATTCACAGCCTTGGAAACCCCCAGAAGCAGTCTGCTCTGTCCTATGGAGTCATGGTGAGTCAGAATCGTCTTGTTTTGTTCTGAAGGGGCCCTTGTGTGCAGAAGGGAGCCCTGGTGGGCGAAGTTCAAAACCACCCGCCTATCACGGGAGGAAGACACGCCTTGCTACTCCCGTGACGTGTGACAGTCTGAGAAACCCACACGGTCAGTTCTACCCTGTCCTGTAGGGTCGCCGTGAATCGGCATCGATCGGGCCGTGAGAGTGGCCCGTTGGTTAGGTGCTTGGCGACTCACGGGAAGGTCGATGGTTCCCTCTCACCAGTGGCCCCGTGGGAGAAAGACGAGGCTGTCTGCTCCCGCCAAGACTTGTGACAGCCTCGCAGGCCCCGTGGGGCAGTTCTGCTCTGTCCAGGGGGGTCCCTGGGAGTCGCAATCGGCCGGATGGCAGAGGGTTTGGTTTGGTTTGTGTTTGGTTTTTCTCCTCTCTCCTACCTACGTTTCCTGTTGCTGCCACCCCACAGTCCACAGCTCCGTGCCGCCAAACGATGAGGTTTCTGGGAGCCCGGAGTCTCAAACTAGTCCTACTACCCTGTTTCCCTGAAAGTAAGAGATCCCCTGAAAATAAGACTTACTTACAGTTTTG
>NW_022104553.1:22722576-22727609 GCF_000313985.2 Echinops telfairi | reverse complement strand
TGTTTCCTGTTTCCCTTCCCCTGCCTCCCTAACTCCCCCTGCCTTCTCAACTTGGTCCTGGGGCAAAAGCTGTCCTTGGGAGTTGCTGCGGCTGACTGTTCTAAGCAGGTGTCACTGTGCATCTTGGAGACCTGTGTGTCCTCTGGCTGAGGCGTGAGCCTCCGGTGGCAGGAATTCCATTCCAGGGCTCAAGGGCAGAGGAAGGTCATGGCCCTGAGGGTTCTCCTTCCGCTATCTTCAAGGCCAGCAGAGGAGCATCCTTGTCTCAGACCTTCTCCTCTGTCTCCCTCTTTCTCTGCAGGTTGTGGTGGCTGTTAGCTGCTATAGAATCTTCAGAAGTAGGCCGTCAGGCCTTTCTTCCTGGTTTGTCCTGGTCTGGGAGTGCTGTTGAAACCCGTTCAGCATCCTAGCCACACACAGGCGATGTGCTGGCCAGTCTTCGCACCATGCTGTTGTGGTTAGGTGTCCTCTGCAGGGGAAGGCCAGCGCCCCCACAACTAATCCCGGGTTCAGTAAGCGCAATTGTACAGGTAAGATCTATAAAGATGATCATAAAGCCATAGAGAATGGAAGAGATGGGAGAGAGAGTAAAATAAAGGAGTCAGACTCATTTCATAGTAGCATGCTCACCTCTTTGACAGCCATGATCTCAACAGCCAGGTCCGCACACAGCACGGGCAGAGAGGGCAGGAGAGAGGCAGATTGATTGCTAGCCAAGGCTTATATATCTTTGGGGGCATGATTATAGGTAACCACACACGTCATAGGAAGGGGCAGTACGATAGGCATACACATCACAGGAAGGGGATGTACAATAGGCATAATAAGCGTGACAGGAAGGGGATGAGCTAGGGTTGTACACGTAATAGGAAGAGGAGAGACTAGGGGCATACATGTGACAGTAAGGGCGGACCCTAGACGCAATATGGCAGCCTAACCTTGATCACCCTTGAGTGGGCTTGACCTCCCTGGGCTCTCCTACAAGGAAACAGTCTACTGCTATCCTTATCAGAAGGGAGTGGCCCTACATAAAGTAGAACAGACTATGCCGTCTGATTGCTCTAGATGGCTGATAACCCTTAGGGAGAATAACCCCTGACCCACTTTTGTTGACCTCCAAGTGTATAGTCATTCGCCACGTGTAGCAAGCTGCTACGTTTGGCATCTATTTGGGGGAGACAACTTGGGAGAAGTCTTTCTGTCTCCCACAGTCCTCGAGTTGGTTTTGACCCATAGTGATCCGTGCACAACAGAAAGAGGCACTGCCCGGTCCTGCACCGTCCTCACAATTGTCCCCATGACTGAGCCCATCGTTGCAGCCACGGTGCCGGACCGTCCTGTTGAGGGTCTTCTTCTTCTTCCACTGCCCCTCCCCTTTGCCAGGCGCGATGTCTGTGTGAGGCCGGGTTGACTAAAGGAACAAGCCCAGAGACACTCATTAAGTGTGTAAGAGAGCTTTCTAGCAAGAAGTAATGAGATATCAGAAAAACATCCCAGCCTAATCCAGATCAAGGCTATAAGTCCCATACTCGTCAGTAAGCCCCTCTTCTGACTCACGCAGCCACATGCCAGGATGCAGAATGCAGGAGCATCGCCGGCCGGTGGGTGCAAGGTCTTGTGGATCCGATGGTGGTGGGCGCATCTCCCGGGCTCCTCCACAGGAAGGTGAAGGCAGAGAGAGGGAGGTTCCCAGGATCCTCCTTATGAGCAGGCCACACCCACAAAGAGGTGCCATCAGGGTGTGACCTGATTGATAGACTAGACTCCACCCCTACTGTTTTATATCTTCAAGTTGACACAGACTTATGTAACTATCACAATGTCCCTCTCTAGGGACTGATCTTTCCTGACGGACCGTCTAAAGGATGTAAGATGAACTCTCACCATCCTTGCCGCTAAGGAGCATTCTAGCTGTGCTTCTTCCAAGACCGACCAGCTTGTCCTTTTAGCAGTCTGTAGTGCTTTCTGTATATAAGAGGCATATTTTCTTCCACTGGACCACCAACACCCCATCTTTCCCTCATAAAGACCTTTCTCTGTTAGGTACACTGGTACAGATAGGAACTGAAAATACAGGGAATCCAGGACGGATGAGCCCTATAGGACCAGTGGTGTGAGTGGCAAAACAGGGAGGGTAAAGGGAGAATGGGTAGGAAAGAGGGAACCGATTACATGGAACTGTGTGTGACCTCCTCCCTGGGGGACAGACAACCAAAAAGTGGGTGAAGGGAGACATCGGACAGGGCAAGATATGACAAAATACCCATTTATAAACTATCAAGGGCTCATGAGGGAGGGGGGAGCGGGGAGGGAGGGGAAAAATGAGGACCTAATGTAGGGGGTTTAAGTGGAGAGAAAATGTTTTGAGAAACGATGTACAAATGCGCTTTACACAATTGATGTGTGTATGGATTGGGCTAACAGTTGTATGAGCCCCTAATAAAATGTTAAAAAAAAAAAAAAGACCTTTCTCCGTTCTCAAGAGCCCCGGTGGCTTGGGGGGTTACACAGTGGACTGCTATCCACAAGCCCGCTCTTTGGGAGAAATATGAGTTCTTCTACTTCCATAAGGAGCGACAGCTTTGGAAACCCACGGGGGGAGTTCTCTGCTGTCCTGTAGGATCGCTATGAGTCAGAATCGAGCAATTTGATTGGGTTTGGTGTCTCAGGTCTTCCTTGCTGCAGCATGAGAAATACTCTTCGAAGGTGCCTTTAGATGTCAAGGGAGTCCGCCCCTAACACATCATCGCGGTCCGGTAGGCGCAATTGTACAGCGATACTAAGTAAAGATTCTAGTAAAGTCATCGAGAGCATGAGAGACAGGAGAGATTGAAACAATGGAGTCAGACACGTTTCATGGTAGCATGCTCACCTCAGCTCCTCTTGGTGATCCACGTGGGGATGGGAGATGAGAGGGCAGGGGAGAAGGGGAGGGGAAGGAGGACAAGGGGAGAGGGGACGGGAGCAAGGATGGGGGGAAGGGGAGAGAGAGAGCTCTTTATTTCTAACCAAGGCTTATCTATCTTTTGGGGGGCGTGCATGCCCCCTAATTACAGGTAAAAATATGTCACAGGAAGGGGTTGTACTATAGGTAATACAGTAATGAGAGGGGGACAACCTAGGTGTATACGCACAATAGGAAGGGGAGGGATTGGGGGGACACATGTGACAAGATGGGCGGACCCTAGATTCATGATTGCCTTTGAGCTGGAGATGCCAAGCTTTAGGGGAAGTAATCCTTTGTCCCTAAGAGCAGGGAGTGAGCCCCGCCTGTAGTGGGACCAGACAGTAGTCTGTTGGCTGACTGCCTTCAGGGAGGATGTCTCTAAGCATCTGACCTCCCACCATGTGCTGGCAAACAGCCTCTAATGTTTGGCCTATCTTTGGGGGAGACAAAGCTGGGGAAGTCTAGTTATATCCCACATTTCGAAGATGTTTATTTTCTCTGAGATTCAAGCAGGGTTTCCCACAGTGAATGACAGCACCCTGGCCGTTCGAGGACCGCCCTTGAACCTGCACCATTCTCTCGATGGTTGTCATGTGTGAGCTCCTGTGTTGGCCGCTGTTGTCCATCCATCTTGTCCAGGGTGTCCCTCCTTTGTGCTGCCCGTCATGCCTTACGAGGCATGACATCCTTCTCCCGGGACTGGTCTCTCCTGGCAACACGTCTGAAGTGAGTGAGATGCAGTCTTGCCATCCTGGCCTCCCAGAAGCATGCCTGCTGCACTTGTATTCCTGCGGGACAGGCTGGTTTGTTCTTTTGGCAGGCCTCTAGGATGGGGCATGGCTCCAGGGCTGGCTGGCGCATCTCCTGTGTGGCTAGGATGCCAAACGGGTTTTCAGCGGGGCTTCCAGACTAGGACAACCCAGGAAGAAAGACCTGGTAACCAACTTCACCAAAAATCCTAAGCCTCACGAGGGTCTGATTCATAGCGGAAGGTCAGGTGTGGGATATAAAGAGGCTTTCCCCCCAGATGATCTCTTTCTTAATCACAGGAGTGTCTATGAATTTGTTTCTCTAGTCCACCCAGACTAACACCCCACCCATTGTTGTAATTGTCGTAGGTCCGTGCCATCAAGTCAGTCCGGTACCAGCTTGATGTGCTCATCTGGAGGCACTAAGGAGATAAACAGCTCCCTGGAGGCGGGACACACACTCCCTGCTTTGTCTTCCTGCTGACAAGACACATGGAGCCAAGTTGATGGAGCTAGAGCCCTGGAGCTGGAGGAGCCACGTGGAGACCCACGCCAGCGCTGAGATGCTTCCACCGCCACTGGTTCCACAAGACTTTCCACCTATGACCTTCCATTGCATGTGTTGCATGAGTCTGAAGAGGAATTTATAGACTGGTATTGG
This sequence comes from Echinops telfairi, assembly GCF_000313985.2. NCBI lineage: Eukaryota > Metazoa > Chordata > Mammalia > Afrosoricida > Tenrecidae > Echinops > Echinops telfairi. Next base: position 22,723,252 of record NW_022104553.1, on the reverse strand, counting down.
ACATATGGGCTTATATTGGATTTATGGACTTGATCTGGACTGGGCTGGGATGTTTCTTAATACACAATTACTCTTTGATATAAAGCTCTGTTTCTGGATTTGTTTCTCTAGTCAACCCTGACTAACACAGTTACAGTGAACACACGTAGGTGTGTCCCAGGATACTCTTCCCATGTCAAGAACCTGAGTATAACCATACCTCCAAAGGTAACACAGAGATGTGGACATCTTTGCAGCCACCCACCTTATTCTGCTACCACAACTACATCCTCATTTTTTCATTCACAGCTGTATCTCCAGTGCCTGGCACAGAATAGATGTTAACCATGAGGTTTGAGGTTCAAGTCCCACTAAAGGTATCTTGGAAGAAAGATCTGGCTTTCTGCTTCTGGGGTGGGGGGCGGGAAGCAGCCATTAAAACTCAATAGAGCACAGTTCTACTCTGACACACACGGGATTACCAGGAGTCAGAGTAGACTTGATGGCAACTGAGGGATGGATGGATGGATGGATGGAGGGATAGAGGGATGGATGGATGGATGGATTGATGGATGGATGCTTTTATGGATAGATATGGGGATTGGTGATGGATGTGTTGGTGGGTGGATAGATGGGTAGATGGATGAGGTGAAAGGGTGGATAGGTGAGTGGGTGAATGAATGGATAGGTGGGTGGT
>NW_022104553.1:22721031-22722476 GCF_000313985.2 Echinops telfairi | reverse complement strand
ACTGAGGGATGGATGGATGGATGGATGGAGGAATAGAGGGAGGGAGGGAGGGATGGATTGATGGAGGGTGGGTGGGTGGGTGAGTGAGTGGATGGATAGGTGAATGGGTAGGTGGGTGAGTGGATGGATAGGTGGAGGGGGTGAATGGGTGGTTTGGTGAGTGGGTGAATGAATGGATAGGTGGGTGGTGGGTCAATGGAGGAGTGGGTAGGGAGATGTTGGCTGACTAAATAAATGGGTAGATGAATGGGTGATTGAGTGGATGGATAGGTGAATGGGTGGGTGGGTGGATGGATAGGTGGGTGGGGTGAATGGGTGGTTGAGTGGATAGATAGGTGGTGGGGAATGTTGGCTTACTAAATGAATGGGTAGATGGATGGGTGAGTGAGTGGATGGATAGGTGGATGGGGTGAATGGGCAGGTGGGTGGGTAGATAAGGGGATTGATGAATGAATAGGTAGGTGGATAGATGGGTAGATAGATGAAGTGGATGGGGTGAATGGGTGGGTAGGTAAGTGAGTGGATGGATAGGTGGGTGGTGGGTCAACAGATGAATGGTTGGTTGGGTGTGTGTGTGTGTGGGGGTGTTGGCTGTCTGCTACAGGGATCGGTGATGAAAGGGTGGAGCACAACACAGCTGCCATCACCATGACTTAGAGCCAACGTGATAAGTAAGGAGCAGAGGATGTTGGCTGGCAGAAAAGATGGGTGGATGAATGAACAGAGGAAGCACAAATAGTAAAAAAAAAAAAAAAAAAGGAGGCGTGGATGCTCAGCCGAGCAGGTTTTTTGGGGACAGAGGGCCAAGGAGGAAGTGCCAGCCCCTGGAGGAAGTGGGGGTCGCGGCCCTCGCCTGGGGCAGGAGGATGGAACAGCGATGAGCAATCACCTGTCCGGCAGGTTGGAGGCTGAGAGATGAGGCAGCGTTTGCGTTTGCAGGGCACCTTGTTCTCCCGCTTGAGCCGGCCTTCCACCCACCGGCTCCGGCTCACCACCCTCGGGATGGGCCACGGCTGCCCGAAGACACCTGCAAGGGGATGCCCAACTGGCACAGCTGGTTTGGCTGGTCCTGGCATCTGGCGGAGGAGAGAGAGTGGGGACAGGTGGAGAGGATGGTGCTGGGAGCGCCCCAAGTACCGGAAGGGGAGGGGGGGCGGCGGCTCATCCCTCCAGTGGTCCCTGGCTGCTGGACCCAGGCCCCAAACCAACAGCCCCCACCCCCACCCCCCCAACCCTCACTGGGTTCTGTGTGTTCAAGCCCTGGAGCCTGAGAACCCAGCCTCCCAAGCTTCCAATGTCCTGTCCCCACCTCCCCCTGCAGTCCTTCCTCTCTCAGCAGGGAACCCCTGAGCTCTGGCCCCCTCCTCCCTCAGACCCAGGAGTCCAGCTCTTCCTCCCTCAGACCAGGAGTCCTGACCCCCAGCCCTCCTCCCTCAGACCAGGAG
>NW_022104553.1:22700585-22719149 GCF_000313985.2 Echinops telfairi | reverse complement strand
GGAGGGCAGAGGGAGGTTTCTGCCAAGCAGCACACCCCGAGATGGGCCCACTGATTAGGGGGCAAGGCTGCGGGGAGGGCTGCTCAGCTGGCATGAGGTGTCATCCCACCGCCTTCTGCCCACCCCACCCAGTCTGAAGTCTCCTGCTTTTCCTTAGGGGGTGTCTTCCATAATCCGCCCTTTCTCACCCCTGGGCTGCTCCAAGGCACCCCAGAGTCCTGCTTGGAAACCAGGGGATACCTTTGTTCCCTCCTCCCTCAGACCCCCATCCTCTGCCCCACCCCACCCTCATCACCCACTTGCAGGCTCTTCTGCACAAGGTCCCTGACGTGGGCACTTGCCACCCCCAGCCTCACCCTCTCAGGAACCCGGCAGCGCCAGCTTTGGTTCTGCTTGCCCTCCCAGCATCCCAGCCCAGCAGGAAAGGAGAGGTTGGGCTCCCCAGGTGACAATGGCCTCAAATCTGTAGAACCCTGACCCCGTGACCCAGTGACCTGCCTTGGCCCAAGGCTGAGCTCCCTGGCACCTCTGACCACCCTCACCCTGGGGGCCCTGCTGGAGGCCAGGGAGAGGCCAGGGGATGACTAGGGACTCCACCCCTGCTCTCTGCCTTCAGCCCAGGTGGGGAGACCACTTCCTGTTGCTCCTTTCACCATGGTCACTATGGTCTGGGGCTGCCCGCGGGGCTAGCAGCACACGGGGATGGGGTGTTTGTCTTAGGGGAGTTAGGGGTAGGGATGGGGGCGAATGGCATGTCCTAACTGGCTGAACCCATTCCCTGCTCCCCTTCAGGCATGGGTGTGAATTTCTCTGGACACCCCCACAGTCAGTGCAAACTCAAGGACCCAGGAGTGGTTTGTATGCCCCCGTCCTTGACCTGGAAGCAATTAAGCTACCAAGCATACCCAATACTTCATTCCTAATTTGTTTTGTATTGGATACCTGCTGACATGATGACATTTGGGACCCAATAAAATCTGCTAAAATTAACCTCATGTGTTTCTTTCTAATTTTTTTTTAACGTCAAAGTTGTATGCTTGAAGAACCCCGGTAGCGTGGTGAGTTAGCCATTGGACTGCTAACTTCAAGGTCGGTGGTTCAAACCCACCAGCTGCTCCATGGGCCAAAGGAGAGGCCATCGGCTTCCGTAATGATGTCGTCTTGGAAACCTTGAGAAGGAGTTCAGGTTCCTCCCTCCAGCTCCCTGTCCGGCGTCTCAGCCTTTGCCCAGCCAGTCCCTCCACCCGATCCTGTTTCTATTCCAGTGTTGCTCACTCATCTCCCTTTGTCTTGGACTTGCATCCTGCTGCTCAGGCAAGATGCCAAGCACACAGAGAATGTACCCCAAGCCAGCAGAGACAGTGCACACAGAACACAAGCCAGCGGAGAGGTTGATGGTTCCAACCCACCCAGCGGCTCAAGAGAAGCCTCCAGGGGCCCTGGATGGTGCAGTGAGGCCCACACTGGGCCGCTGCCAGCAAGATAGCTCGATGGGTGGTTCTACTCCAGTGGTTCTAAACCTTCCTCATGCCGCGACCCTTTCAGACAATTCCTCACGGTGGTGGTGACCCCCCAACCATACCATTATATTTGTCACTACTTCATCACTGTCATGTTGCTACTGTGATGAATCGGGCGACCCCTGTGAAAGGGTCGCCCGATCCCCAAAGAGGTCGCGGCCCACAGGGTGAGAACCACTGTTCTACTCCATCTCAGGTCCCCGTGAAACTGAAGCGGCACAACAAAAACAAAACCCCAATACCATCAACTCGATTCTGACTCCGAGAGACCGTGTAAGACTGAATCATAGAACAACTTCCCAAGGATGCCAAGACATGTCGTTCCAGGAGCAGACGGCCTCCCCTTTCTTCTGGAGCAGCTGGTGGGTTTGAACCACTGACCTTGAAGTTAGCAGTCCAATGGCTAACTCACCACGCTACTGGAGTTCTTCAAGAATACAACTCTCACGTTAAAAAAAGAAATTAGAAAGAAATACATGAGGTTAATTTTAGCAGATTTTATTTGGTCCCAAATGTCATCATGTCAGCATGTAACCAAGACAAAAAAAAATTGCTCATCAAATATGTGACACGCTTGGTACCTCACTCTCAAGGCTCCGTCTCCAAAGGTTTAAGTAAAATGGAGTTATGGCAGAGCCCAAAGTTGTGTTCGAGAGGAAATGATTAGACACGGATTCCATCTTAAAATTGGAATGAATTAAGCACAAGGGAATCTTTAAACTGGCCTTTGCTCAGCCACATGGATCACATTTGTAGTGCTCAGTGGTGACATGTATTGGATGGTTCTGTCACGTCTACACTCCATTTATGGACCCAAAGTCAGCTCCTGACCCAGATGCCACAGGGATGGATGGATGAGAGATGGCTGGAAAGACAGATGGGTGGATGGGTGAATAGGTAGATAAATAACTAGATAGATAGATACAGAATGAATGGATGGATGCATGGATGGAGGGATAGCTGAATGGTGGGTGAGGACAAAGAGAAGGATGGAAGGGTGGAGAGGAGTGGATGGTTGGATGGACAGATAGAAAAACAGATGAATGGGTGGTTGGATGGAGTGGTGAACAGGTGGATAAATGGTGGGTGCATGACTGAATGGATGGATTGATGAGTGGCCGGATGAATGGCTGAATGATGAGTGATGGACTTATGGACAGTGGATGGATAAATACATGGATGGATGGATGGATGGATGGATGGATGGATGGATGGATGGATGATTAACAAAATGGATGGAGAGATAGATGCATAGATGGGTGGTGGATGGGTGGATGGATGGATGGATGGATAGGTGAACGATTAAAGAAATTGATGGAGAGGTGGATGGATGGATGGATGGATGGATGGATGGATGGATGGATGGCTAGTAGTGTGAATGAATAGAGAAGTAGATGGATGACGGATGGATGGTTGGATGGATGGGTGAGTGAATGGGTGTGTTACAGATTGAACCATGTCACTTAAATATATGTGGCATGAATCCCAACCTTTCAGCCTGTGATTATAACTCCAGTTGGGAAAGAGTTATCTTTGTTAAATCAATGAGGCTGGGTTCATGTAGGCTGTATCTTGCGTCCATCTCTTATGAGATATAAGAAGAGATTAAACAAGCAAGGGAAGCCAAGGTGGGGGAAGAGAGGTGGTACACCACCAGATGATGGGCAGGGAGCAGAAGCTCAAGGTGACAGAGACCTTCCCCCCAGAGGTGGCAGAGAGAACCAACCCTTCCCCAGGTGCCAATGCCCTGAATTCTAGCTTCCTGAACTGTGAAAAAATGCACTGCTGCTTGCAAAAAATCGCCCACCTGTGGCATGATCATTCCCGCAGCACTAAGTAACTAAGACCAGGTACATGGCTGGATGGCTGGATGCATGTTGGGAGAGTTGGTTGGATTGATGAATGGTTGAATGAATGGATGGATGGATGGATGGATGGATGGATGTGGGATCTGCTCCTTCTGTCCCAGCAGCTGGCATGGGATTTCCCAGACGTTGCTCCACCTTCCCACGCCCCCAGTGTTCTCTCCCCCTAGATGCTTCCTAGAACCAATTGCTTTGGGATTCCCATCCAATTGCATGGGAAGGGACCCCATGACGGGTCCCTTCCCTCCTGTCACAGGGTCAGCTGTGACCCTGGTATCTCCAAAGTCTTCTTGCCCACCTCCTCAGGAATCTGCACCTTTGCCAACCCAGCATCGGGGGTCACATCTCCCCAGGGCCTGTCTCCCTTTGCAGCATGGATTCAACCAACCCTCACCCACTCGCCACCCCTCCGGTACCCCAGGCCAAGTCACTCAGGCCATCAGCAAGCATTCACTGAGCAGCTACTGTGTCCGAAGAACTCTGCAAAGGCCTGCGTGGAAGCTCCAGCAAGGGAGCGGATGTCAAAGAAACCCTGCCCTTGTGGGGTTGGCTGTCTAGAGCAGAGACAGGCGCGAAACAGGACAAGCCGTCAGTCCTTCAAAGACGCTGGGTGGTGACCAGTGGAGAGGAGTCAAATAGGGGTAAGGGGTAGGGGTTGGGGGAGATTGGCAAGAGAGCAGAAAGGGCGTCTGGGAAATGCTGGGAAAGGCCTCTCTGGAAAGTTGTGGTTGGACAGACGTGAGGAAAGGGAGGCAGAGAAGCTGTTTGGTGGAAGAGCCAGGTGGGAAGGAGGCGGGAATGGTCGGCCATTGCAAAGGCCTCTAAGCAGTGATTCTCCGCCTCCCTCATGCCGTGTCTCTTTCATACAGTTCCTCATGTTGGGGTAACACCCCTCCCCCACGCATCAAATTATTTTCATTGCAACTTCATCACTGTCATTTTGCTACTGTGATGAATTGGGCGACCCCAGTGAAAGGGTCCAAAGGGGTCACGACCCACAGGTTGAGAACCGCTGACTTACTGCGCGATCCCGTTTCCATGCCCCCTGCCTCCAGCCCCTCCCCCTTGTCCTTTAGGACCCTGTGCTTCCCGGAAGGCGCTTGAGCCCTGAACATTCAGCAGAACACCAACCAGGCTGGTGAAGTCGATCATTCGCAGCAGAGAGGGACAAATTCCTCGAGCAGCCAACCAGAGAAGCTTAAAAGGGCAGCATGTGCCCCAGGTGACTGTTCAGAAGAGGCAGGAAAGGACAGGTGGAACTGGTAAGGCCCTGGGTGGACTCAGGGTCCGGAATCAGAATATGGAGGGACAGTCGCACAGACAAGTCATGTGCTCCACGTAAGCTTTCACCCAAATCGCAAGACACCATGAAAGCCAAACCTAAAACCCAAACCAAACTCATTGCCATTGAGTGGACACCAGCTCTTAGCAGGCCTGTAGGTAGAACTGCCCCCCCACCCTCTGCCCCAGTGAATTTACGAGATAGTAACTCTTTATGGGAGTAGAAAGTCCTGCCTCATGAACTCTTGATAATGTATGTATATTTTTATTTCGTATATTGTTTTTGTTGTTGTTGTTCATGTCTTACACTGACCGCTGTCTCCGTGCACCCACTTTTCTGTTCTCCGTCCCCCTGGGTGGGCATTATATATTGATCATTGTGATTGGTTCCCCTTGTCCCCCCACCCCACCTTTCCCTTCCCCTCCTGGTATCGCTACTCTCATTATTGGTCCTGAGGGTCTTATCTGTCCTGGATTCCTTGTGTTTTGAGCTCTTATCTATACCAGTGTACATGCTCTGGTCTAGCCAGATTTGCCAGGAAGAATTGCGGTCTTGATAGTGTGGGGCAGGGGGAGGAAGCATTCAAGAACTAGAGAAGAGTTGTATGTTTCCTCGGTGCTATACTGCACCCTGACTGGCTCGCCTCTTCCTGTGACCCTCTGTGAGGGGATGTCCGATTGTGAACAGACGGTAACTGTTCACGCAAGTCAAAAGCACTCTTTCTCCTACGGAGCGGTGGGTGGTCTCGAACTGCTGCCCTTGAGGATCTCAGCCCAGTGGGTCACCAGGGACAGGAGCAGGTGATCAGAGCCAGGAGGAAGCAAAGGGCAGCGGCAGCAGAAGAAAGACAGACTAGACTCAGGCCTGGGGGCCCCCAGGCACCAGGGGCACCCCAGTTGAGGAGCACACTGGACCCAGATGAGAACAGCTGGCCTCTCACCAAGCCCTGGGCACTGACAGAAGCCCTGAGGCTCAGACTGAAAGTAGAAAAGGTAGAGAAGGCATGGAGGTGGGCTGGAGGGCTTCCGGCCACAGTCTTGTTCCCAGATGGACTTTAGGACCACGAGTAGAGGGTACGATGCCCCGGAGCATCCTAAGTTGGAGGGCAAAGGGACTGTGTAACCTTGGGCAAGTCGGCTCACCTCTCTGAGCCTGCAATCTGACGTGCCCCTCACATGCCGTGGCTCAGCGGCCGAGAGTTCCCTTGGGCACCTGCGAGGAAACAGGAGAGAAGCTTCTAGAAATGCTCCACTAATTGTCCCTGGCGGTTCGTCCCGTGGGTAGCAGGGAGGCCGCGGAGCCGAGACCTTTGGTTTCTTTCCTTTTGTGGGCTTGTTTCCCCACGAATGGTCCTCTTAATGAGGGACACGGCTTCCCTTTGTCTGATAATAATTGGTATAATAATTGCTATAACGATAATAAGTCGTCTCTGCTGGGGAGGTTGAGCTTTCTGGACAGACGCCAGGTTTCTGAGACCAGGGGTGGAGCGTGTCCGTTTCTGAAGGAGCAGAGCAGATGGCAGCCCCGGGGGAGTTTACAGGTGGTAAACTGAGGCACCACAGGGCTGTTGGAATTGTCTCCAGGGGGAGCTGGGACTCCAATCTGGTGGTGTGGCCTTCCAAATCCCATCCTGCTGTGTCTCTCACTGTCTCTCTCTCACTCTGTGTCTCTGTCTCTACCTTAGTCTCTCTGCTTTGGTGTGTCTCGGACTTTCCCCTAGTATCTCTCTCTCTCGGTGTGTCTTTGTGTCTCCTTTGGTCCCCATCCCTGTATGTCTGTTTCTTTCTTGGTCTCTGATTTTCTGCCTCTTATCTCTGGTCTCTTTCCCTCGATGTATCTCTGCCTCTCCCTTGCCTTCTTTTTCATTGTGTCTCTGTTTCTGTCTCTGTGCATATCTCTGTCTCTCCCTTCATCTAGGTCTCTGTGTGCCCCTATCTCTCCTTTGGTGTCTCTCTGTCTCTGTATGTGTCATCTCTCTCTTGGTCTATCTCTGTGTCTCTGACGCTCTGGTGATCTCTCTCCATCTCTGCGTGTTCCTGTCTCTCCCTTGGCCTCTCTCCTCTGTCTCTGTCTCTCCCTTGGCCTCTCTCCTCTGTGCCTGTGGGTCTCAGACTCTCCCTGTGCATGCCCCTCCCAGCGCCCCCCACCCCAAGTTTCTGTCTTGTTCCTAAGCTGGGCCTCACACTTGGGATGACTTGGAGCAGATGGCAAGTCTTGAATGAATGAACAGAAGGATGGATGGATGGATGAATGGATGGATGGATGGGTAGATAGATGGACAAACTCAGGGAGGTGCAGATGGCTGGGCCCTCTGAGCTTCGTGCGGAGCCCTATTTTCCAGGTGGGCACAGACACGCCCACACCGTCAGCCAGGAAGATGGGGGTGAGGCTGGCGCCGGGTTCCCGGCCAGCCGGCAGGCCGCGCTGGCCTCAGGCCGCCCATCACCACCCCTCCCCGCCCTCGGCTAAGGGAGGCTCCCTGGGTGCCTCTCCCCGCTGTTGGAGGCGTGGGTAGCAGCTGGGAGAACCGGCTGGGTGCTGCCCCTCCCCTTGGGCCGGGCGTGGAGGTAGGCACCTGGCGGGGCTCCGCGGGTGGCAGACGCTGCCGCTGCGCACACCTGGCCCTCCAGCCGCCTGATCCCTGCGCGTCCTCCCCTGCAGGTCCTCGCCCGCCATGGACGGGTCCGCCGAGCCCCGGATCCCGGGCCTGTGCGACACCTACCAGAACAACATCACGGAGATCAGGTAAGGCTCACTCACACCTGGGCGCCAGCTCCGAGAGCCCCCCACCCCACCCACCGCCAACCGCGCTCAGCAGGGCCCGGCGCCCTGGGGTGGGAGGCGCGCAATGCCACAGCCGGTCCTGGAGACTCCTTCCGCCTGGGGCGTCGCTGGGGTCAGCAACCTCTGGGCCTCTGCTTCTCTTTCTGTCTTGACAGTCCGCCAGTCTATTGTCTCCCAGTCCTGGGACAAGCGAGCCCTCATTGAATGGGAGTGCTTTTCCCCTGGGGACTCAGAATGTGCCACCTGCCTGTTTGGGGCACAGAAGAGAGGGACTTGGGGTGTGTGTGAGTCCCGGAGTGGTGGACTGAATCCTAAAGGAAGCGATGGGGTGGGGGTGGGGGGCTAAGGGGCACTGCGCCAGCTGATCGCCCAGGAGTGAGGACCGTCTTCGGCAACCTCTCAAAGTTCCTGAGAACGAGTCAGACACTGAAGAGCGGATGGGGAAACGGAGGCTGGAAGGGACCAGATTAGACTGAGATGCTGGAAGCAATTGGAGCCCTTGCCTCCACAGCCCGGAGCCCCAAGCATCCTGGGGGCCCCTTGCCAAATGCCTCCATTTTTCAGAGGTCAGGATTCAGAAAGGGCAGGTAGGTTGCCCAAGATCTCACAGTAAACTGCTTTCACTATCTCCAACCTGCTCTGCTGAGCTGGCCTCCCTGGGCCCGTTCGGTCACCCTGGGCCTTGGGGCCAGTTGTCTCATCTGTACTGTAGAGTTTCCGGGACCTCCTTGGCCCTGGGAACCTCGGCTGGTGAGGGGTGGGGGGATAGGTCTCCCTCCCTGCTCACCCAGCACTCTCTAGCTACAGAGGTTAGTTGCATCCTGGTGGCTGTGTGATCCAAGTTGGCCTCAGAGTGGGTCTCTGGGCCTGGGGTTAAGAGTGACTGGTTGTGGTTCTGCTCAGAGTAGCTTCTGGGCCTCGCTGGAGGTTGTATAGCTTCTCCTTCAAGAGAGAGGCTGGATCCTGGGTTCTTGCTTTTGGGGAACCCGTCTCTTCTGTGTCTACCCCTCCCCCCACCCCCACCCAGGAGCACTAGCTCAAGTGTGTGACCTTGACCTCTCTGATCCTCAGTCTTCCGCATCTAAGAAATGTGGGGGTGGGGGGGAGGTGGAGTGGGGTGGAGTGGGGGCGGACACAAAGATCCTCGCTGTAAAGATCAATGAAAAAGAATCCTGTTCTGGGATGGACAGGTGGCTCTGAAGTTCGGTTATCAAATCTTGGAAGGGTATCACTTCGATCATGATGATTTCATTAGTGTGTAAAAAATAGACTTAGGGCTCTTGAACAATTTTTATAATGTTGTGAGGGACAGGATTGGCTCTTCCATCTCCAAAGTTTGTGGACAACACCACCACCACCACCACCCCCCCCACACACACACACACACTAGGCTAGACCCTTTCTTTCCCTCTGGGTGGCTCCACTCCTACACCAGGCACCTTATCTGCACAACATCCCCACCAAGCTGGAGGGTACCCTCAAAATTCTTCTTCCTCCTAGATGCTCCCAGTCACCAACCAGGTGGGACCCCCCCACCTGGACCCCCCACACTGTCCTTGCCCCAGGCCTCATCCCTCCAGCACCCAGCTCTCTCAGGCTACCTCCTCTTCTTGGTCCTGTGGCCATGCCTTGACTCCGTCTAGTTCCCTACTCTGGACCCTTGTGTCCCTGTCTCCCCATAGAGCCCACCATCCCTCCACTCCTTAGCCCCCAGCCCCTCAGCAGGCTCTCCCCCGCCCCCCAAATCTTTTCATCCTGCCCAACCCACAGCCCAACCCCCCTCCCCCTCTTCATTCCATTCTCCACCCCCACCCCCTTGGCTTCAGATTCCCAGGCCACACCTTTCTGTTCCCTGCCCCAGTGCCTTTGCATGCCTGGTGCCCTTGGCAGGGATACCCGAGAGGTCTCTTCTAAGCCCCCAATCAATATCCCTGGCCCTTCCTAGCTCTCATGCTTGCTGGGGGTACCCCAGTGTCCACCGCTAAACTGTGTCGCTGCCTCTCATCTTCTGAAGCAGGAACCATCAGGCCAGATCAAGACCTGGTTTAAGATGGGGGAGTGGGAAAAAAAAAAGATGAGGGAGTGACGTTTTTTTGGGGGGGCGAGGATCTCCCTTCTCCTCTCTTCTTCCTCCTCACCTCTCCGCTCTACCTACTACACAGCTTGAGACCTCCTGCCCTGGCCTTGTTGCCTGCCCAAACCTCCCCCTGGCTGCTTCCCGACCCAGCCCAAGCTGAACCTCCCACCTCAGGACCTTTGCACGCACATCTTCTTCTCTCCAGATGGCCTCTGCCCTCCCCCTGTACTTGACAGGCATCCTCTCTGCTTTTAAGATTCTAAGAGGGCAGAGTCCTCGCCTCGACGAGGGGCCGGAGGAAACTTCCAGAACGGTATGGGTCCTGGCTCTCACATCTGTCCCCAAGCTCTCCCCCCTAGTAGGCAAATGGTGGTTGGCTCTTAGAGAGAGGCAGAACTGGACTGGGCTCAGGGACCCGGGCCACCTCCGAGGTGAGATGAGAGAATGAACAGAGGTGAGCTGGGGCCCCTGAGTGACGTGATGGGGGTGATGGAGCGTGAGTCAGGGTTGGGCAGATATGTGAGAGGGGGGCAGGCCAGGCATGGCAGGACAAAGAAGCCAGACTTCGAGGAAGGGGCAGCCTGGGTGGCAGGAAGGACCCAGGAGTACAAAACCCAACAAGCTCACAGCCATCGAGCCGATCTCCACGCCACACGATCCTCCAGGACAGGGTAGAATTGCCCCTGTGGGTTTCAGAGATGGTACATCTTTCTGGGTGCAGACAGCCTCACCTTTCTCCTGTGGAGCCGCTGGTGGGTTCGAACTGCTGACCTTGAGGTTAGCAGCCTAACAAATAAGCCACTACACCACCAAAGTTCCTCCATGAATATACCCACTGCCATCGAGTCGATTCCCAGCCCCTAGCGACACAATAGAGCAGAGTGGAACTGCCCCTGGGGGTTTCCAAGACTGTACAGACAACAATACCCCTTGAAATTAAAGGGGAAATGTAGTGCCCAGGAAACCACCCAAAGGAGAAAAATGAAATCATCTACTGCTTTGGGAATAAGCTTTTATGTGGAGACACACAAACAAACAAAAACCCAATATACGGGAATGCTAACGCTGCCATGCCCATGCGGGGTATCGGTTGGAGGAAGAGGCGGACGGGGCAGGGAAGGGATCAGAGACGCTGACCAGACACAGGGTCCGAATGTTCTCATTCCAGGAGTTCCTGGTAAATTAGGCTGGCTGATTTGCCTATGTGCCATGTAGCCTTGTATGGATCGAATTGACTAACGAGGAAATGGCAAGATAGACGAAGTAGATTTCGAAGTCAGGGCAGGCAGGGATTGAGGCAGTTAGACTCAGTGTACCGAGGACAGAGCCAGAGGAGACAGCTGCCCTGAGGTTGATACTGCCTTGTGGGGCCCCCGTCGGGGTAGCACTGTCCCCCATAGCATCTTCAGTGACTGGTGACTTGGAAAAGGAGCCCTGGGGAGCAGTGGGTTACCTGTCGGGCTGCTAACCCCAAGGCCAGCAGTTCGAAACCACCAGCCGCTCCCCGAGAGAAAGATGAGGCTTTCTTCTCCTAGAGAGTTACAGCCTCGCACAGCCACAGGGCCAGTTCCACCCTAGGCCTTCGGGGGTCGCAGTGAGCCAGCGTCCACTGGGCGCCAGTGAGTTGGGTTTCGGTTTGCATGGTTCCAAAGTAGATCGCCAGACTTTTCTTCCAAGGCACATCTGGGTGGCTCTAATCGCCAATCTTCACTTGGCAGCAGAGTGTGTGAAGCACCTGCGTGCACCCCACGCCCTGGGCCCCACTAATCCCTGGGGAACCCCAAAGTCATCGCTGTCAGGTGGACTTGTCCCCGCATTGACCGCGTGTGTCACGGTAGAACGGTGCTTCGCCGCGTTGCCGTGGGTGCTATCTTCAGGGAATCGGATCGCCAGGATTTTCTTCCTGGGCGCCCCCCACCCCCGTGGTTTCGAACCAACCACCTTGTGGGGCGTGGTGGAGTGCCAACTGCTTGCGAGTCTCCAAAGGCCTCTCCACGAATCCCTATGACACCCCCCCACCCTCCCCGCCCTGTTGAGTTCATTCGATTCCGTGGGTGAAATACTCCGAGGTGCTGAGCCACGGCTGGGGGGCCTCATGGAAGCCACCTCCTGACAGCCTTCCGAGAGGACCCCACTGGTCCCAAGGCACTATGGCCGATGGTGAAAACAGAAAGGTCGCCGGTTCACGCCCACCCAGGAGTGGGGAGGGGGGGGGGGGGCTCCACGGAAGAATGACTTGGGGGGGTCTGTCCCCATAGAGGCCGCAGGACCACTCGGGGCCACCCCACAGCAGGAGGGGCCCAGAGAAGCTGAGCAACCCACGGAAGGTGGCACAGCCTCCCAGGAAATGCCCCAGGGCAGCTCCCCCACCCCCCCACTACGGGATGAGCTGGGGTGAAAGGAATTTCAGGAGGAGCGAGGCCAGGGCGGAACCAAGCCCTGAGGACTGGCAGCAGGTGCATTTTTTCACCTATGCGTTCCTGAGAGCCAGCCATTGGCACGGGAGGCCTGGTGGCCTTGGAGACGCCTGGGCACTGCCCACTTCCCCTCCCGCCCACTCCCCGTACGCCACCCCCCACCCCCACCCCCACCCCGTGATCTTTGCCTCTCCTGCCTGAGCACTTTCTGACCTCTGCCTCCTTACGGCGGGAAGGGCCCGCCCCGCCGCTTGGAGGCTTTTCCAAGGCGGAGCTCCAGGTGATGGAGCCTTGCGCTGGGGACAGTGCGTGCGCGTTTATAGGGAAAGGTGCTTGGGGGGCGTGTTTTGTTCGTGTTGTTTTCAGTTTTCAAGATAAATTGTCATGAAGCTCATAATCTCACCATTCAGGAATACTCGAATACGTCCATGCTATGTGCCCTGGATTGTTTTATATACACGCAGGGGCTTCCAGAAGTTTTTTTTGGGGAAAGCCCCTTTGCCCTGGACTTCTGGAGCCCCGCGTGGGCACGTTTCATCAGTGTTGTTAGAAACTCAAACTCACCTCCAACAAGTCGATCACAGGGACCCTACAGGACACGACATGGTAGAGCACCCTACCCCCAGTGGGGTTCTGAGACTCAATCGTGATGGGAATAGAGAGCCTCGTGTTCTTCCAACATCGGTTGGTGGGGGTTAGAACTGTTGACCTTAGAGTGAGCAGCCCAACAAGGCACGTGTTATGCCACCTGGGCTGAAGGAGGGCCAGGGGTCTCGGAAGAAGCCAGATTGAAATTCAAAACAATGTAAAATTCAAGCAAAGCTATGAGATGATAGAGGGAGGCTGTGGTGGAGCTAAGGGGGGAAGAAAGGGCTAACGTCAAGAAGCAAAGAAGCAGTGCGAAGGTCCTGCGGTCTGTATGAGCCAGCCAGTCTGATAAACACAAGAAAAGGCTATATGGCTGCAGCTGTGATGGCTCAGGGGTAAAATTCTCACCCTTCAGGCTGGAGACCAGGGTTCGATTCCCAGCTAGCCACCATCCGCCCTTCAATGGAGGGTTGTGTCTTGTGAAGATGCTGAACAGCCTGGTCCAGGACCAGGCAGCGTTCCGTATGGTGGTGCCTGGGGTCTACTCAAGGCCTACTGGCAGCCATCACCACCAGCTCCTTCCTGGACTGATCAGGGCTGCCTACCGTGGTTGGACAGGTTACGTGTTGCACAAGAGTGCCTGCATCTAAAACAATAGTGCGTAACACCAATCAATCCTCAGTAAGGCAGTGGAGACAAGAGAGGGGCTTCTGTGCAGTGGATGTGGCACTTTCGAGAGCCTTTGAGAAAGATGCTCCCAGACCCATACCAGGGCCTGGGGCCGGGGAGCGGAGGGCAGGATGCATGAGCTGGTGGTTTCAAAGGATCGACCTTGCAGTTAGCAGCCCAATGCATAATCACTACGCTATCCAGCTGCCAATTGGGGATACTAACACTCTGTCTGTCTCTCCTAGCTGGATGGTCAAGAGCCATGGTCACATGTTGGGCTGTGATCCTGGAGCTCAAAGGTTCATGACCACCAGCTGCTCTGGGGGGAAGAAGATGAGACCTTTTTTCTCCCTGAATCATTGACAGTCTCAACCCCCCAGGGGTAGTTCTACCCTGTCCTATGGAGCCACTATGAGTCAGCATTGACTGGATGGAAGTGAGTTTGGATATTTCCTTTGGGGTTGGTCAAGTTGATCTGCCTTCTAAGTGACCCTATAGGACAGAGTAAACTGCTCTGTGCAGTCGGAGTTTGTACGTCTCTAAGGGAGCAGGCATCCTCATCTTTCTCCCCCAGAGCGCCTGGTAGGTTTGAACTGTCGACCTTGTGTTTAGGAACTCAATGCCTGACCTACAATGCCACAGGGGCAACTGACACACACACACACACACACACACATACACACACACACACACTGCCTGCTGGAGCTTACTTACTTACATCTTACTGAGAGGAATGGCACAAAAGCTAACTATATCTATAACTCTCTCTCTACATGGAGATGAAATTCAAAAGTATATAACAAATGGCTGAACATATTTCTCAGAAAATAATGACATCTAAAAGCCGAATGGTTTAACACAAAGAAGGGTCCACCCTTAGAAGCTCTCCGGCAGTCAGCTCTCCTCCAGCCGTGTGGGGTCGCTGTGGGAGGGGTTCCCCTGGAACGGGCCATCTTTGTTCCTGTAGGGAGGCAGGCCCGGGTCAGGAGGCAGGCCTGGGATCGAGCCATCAGGAAAAGTGGGTGTCGTCTTACTGCAGGCACTAGTACCCCAGCCCTGCGTTCAAATCCCGCCCTGTGGCTGGCTCACGGGGCCGAGACCCACCAGGCAGGCCCGATGACTGTGGGCGAGTCTGTGAAATGGGTGCGGTGGCAGGGGGGCCCCGCCCGCCCGCATCTTCTGAGTCAGGGTTCAGAGTATTCCCTCCTCCCTCCGCCCCCCATGTCCCCTCCTGAGGCGATGGGGCAGGGCGATAATTAAGACCTTCCTAGGCAGGTCCGGGGCCCCAGGCCCCGGGCCAGAGTCCGAGTGAATTGGCACCTTCTGCTGTTAGTCTGACTCCCATTTTACAGAGGGCAACACTGAGGCCCTGGGAGGCAGCAATGAGCTTGGATTGGCTCTCGAGTCAGAGCTGCTCACTGCAAGGTCAGTCGTTTGAAACCACCAGCCGCTCCTCAGGAAAAAGACGAGACTCCCTCGTCCCGGATAGAGTCACAGTCTCATAGACCCACAGGGGCAGTTCCACCCAGTCCTACAGGGTGGCTGGGAGTCGAAAATGACCCGATGGCAGTCAGGTTGGAAAGAGCCTACGCGTCATTCCTGGGGTAGAATGATCAGACCCTTGGACCCAAAGAGAGGTTGTCACCCACCCCACCACCATCCCCTTCAGCCATCTTCATGGGGGGATGGATGGGTCACATTCTATGAGAAACATTAAGTGATCGAAGACTTGAGCCAGGTGGCTCAGTGGTTTTAAGCACATAGCTACTAACAGAAAGATCAGTGGTTTGAACCCACCAGTGGCTCAGAGGGAGAACGCTGGGGCAGTCTGCTTGCATGGAAAAGTCCAGTGTTAGAAACTCTCGTGGGGAGGGGAGTTCTGCTCTGTCCTACAGGGTTCTTATGAGTCAGAATCGAGGTGCTGACTGCCCCTCAGATAACCTATGACCAGAGACCCCAATTGTGAGCATTTTCTTGCTGCAAGCAGTCCTGGGGTGGGCCCTGACCCACAACGACCTCCTGCCCAACAGAATGAGGACTGAGCTCTCCCCCACAATGGGCTCTGATCCACGGGGTGTTTCCACTTGCTTTTGGAAGGTGACAACCAGGCCTTTCTTCCTCATCGGTCTTAACTTCGAAGCCAACCACAAACCTCCAAATGTGTTTTTAGCGGGCAAATGTGTAGAGATCAAAGTTCCTCAGGGGCCGGGTGGAGAAGAGAAGGGTTAAGGAAATGCATGGCTCCGGAGGCTCGGCGTTCCTCTGACCAGTGAAGAAAACCCTTGGAAAGGGGCAGGGGATGGGGTGGGTGGAACAGCATGAAAGGCCCCAGTTCTATCGCTGACTCGCCAACACCTCCTACATACATTTTAACCAAGAGAGGGGAAGAAACCAATGAATTTCAGCTTTGTGATTTCGTTTCTCTCATCTGACCTCTGAAATATGACCATTTCGATGTGCCACCGATGAAGGATCCACAGAAGGCGAAGATAATCCCCATCCTCTGCCTCCCAGGCAGGGCCACCTACAGGACGGCCAGTTCACAAGCTGATGGGGGGCTTCCAAGTTGAGATCTCACCAAACTGAGCGTTGAAAAAGCAGACGACTGGCCTCAACGGACTTGACAGAGTTTTCCAAGACCTGAATGGAAGGTTCAAGGGTATGTTCAAGGGAGCCTTGATGTTATGCACTGGGCTGCTAACCACACGGTCCGTAGTTTAAAACTGCCAGCTGCCCTGAGGGCTAAAGAGGAGGCTTTCTGCAACAGGACCAACCGGTGGTTCCCGAGGGACTTAGAGGGAAGGGAGTGGTGAGCAAACAATGCCATAGACAAGGGAACAACTAGGGAGCTAAAATCAACAACAAGGAGGACATAAAGATCCTAGGGGTGTTGGAGCAACAGCAATCTAGCTGAGAGGAATTACAAAGAGACAGAAGAAGGCCGAGTGTGAAGGTAAAAGGTAACAGAAGAACAATCTAGGAAGCAAAGCTATGGACAGAGGCATACACATAGGTGCGCACTCATGTAAATAAGTTAATTTACAAAAATAGAGGTATTAGCCTATGTACATATATTTATATGATAATATATTGAGGAAGTGGGTAGACTTTGGGCCTCTGCTCATACTCTCCCTCAAGCAAGAACACTTTGTTCTAACAACCTGCCACTCTGTGATGCTCACCCTCCCAGCACAATTGCGGAAGACAAATGGGTGCATAAGCAAATGTGGTGAAGAAAGCTGACGGTGTCCAGCTATCAAAAGATATAGCGTCTGGGGTCTTAAAGGCCTGAAGATAAACAAGGGGCCATCCAGCAGAGAAGCAACAAGCCCACATGGAAGAAGCACACCAGCCTGTGCGAGCATGAGGTGTCAACGGGATCAGGTAACAGGCATCAGAAGACCCAAAATAAACAAAAAAAACATATTGTTGAGAATGAGAGGGGTCGGAGCGGCACCCAAAGTCCATCTGCAGACAATGGGACATCCCTTCACAGAAGGGTCACAAGGAAGGGATGAGTCAACCAGGGTGCAGTATAGCAACGATGAAACACACAATATTCCTCTGGTTCCTTGAGGCTTCCTCACCCCCCACTCTCATGACCCCAGTCCTGCCTTTCACTGCGGGATGGGCTGGAGCATGTACACAGGGACAGATAAGAGCTCAGGACACACAGAATCCAGGTCAGATAAACTCCTCAGGAACAGAAATGGGAGTATCAATACCAGGAGGGTAGGGGGAAGATGGGGAGAGGAGGGGGAACCGATCCAATGATTGACACATAACAGCCCCTCCTCCAGGAGGATGAACAACCGAAACATGGGTGAAGGGAGACAGCAGCCGATGTAAGATATGAAAATAATAATAATTTCTGAGAATCACGAGAGTGGGAGGGAGGGAGAAAAGAGGAGCTGATACCAAGGGCTCAAACAGAACGTATATAATTAGAGAATAATGATGGCAAAATATGTACAAATATGCCTGATACAATGGATGTATGGATTGTTATAAGAGCGGAAAGAGCACCCAATAAAATGATCTTTTAATTAAAAGAAAAATAGTAAAAGTATATGCACAGTTTAAAAAAAAAAAGAGGCTTTCTACTCCCATAAAGAGTTACCGGCTCAGAAATCCACGAGGGCAGTTCTACCCTGTTCTATAGGGTCCTAATTAGTTGGCATAGAACTTCCCACTGGGGGTTCCATAACTGGAAATCTTTACTGGAGCAGGGTACTTGCCCCTCTCAAAAACAAACAGACTCGCCGCCGCCGCCATCTACTTGTCCCTGTGAGTTTCTGAGACTGTAAGTCTTTTCGGGAGTAGAAAGCCCATCTCCTTCCCATGGAGCGGCTGGTGGTTTCGAACTGCTGACCTAGCAGTTAGTTGTTGGCAACTCAATGTGGTAACACTATGCTACCAAGGGTCCAAATAGCAGCCCAGAAAAATCCTAGGGCAGGGGTGGGAAGGGAGTGTGTGGGTTCCTTCTACTCCGTCACATGAAATTAGATGGAAAAAAGAAATTCCGTTCCTGCCACGTTTGAAGGGTCCAGCAGACCCACCGGGCTGGTGACCCCCACATTGGACAGCGGGTGGGTGGGGAGTTTCCATCACGGCGGCAAGTTATATTGGAGGGCAGGGCTCTGGGGGCAGGGACTGCCCTCCAGTCCGAACTAACTCACAGCGACTCTGTAGGGAAGAGTCGAACTGCCCCATAGGGCTTCCGAGGCCAAACATCTTGATGGACGCAGACTGCCTCATCTGTGCCCATTGGCCCAGCGGATGGGCTCAAACTCCCAACCTTTGGGTTAGCGTTGAGTGCTTGATCCCTGCCCACCACTCACTGCCATCCAGAGCATTCCAACTCCTATCGGCCCGTGGGACAGAGTCGAACTGTCCCTGTGGGTTTCTTTATGGGCGTGGACAGCCTCGTCTCTTTTTCCTGTGGAGTGCCCAGTAGGTTTGAACCCTTGACCTTGTGATCGGCAGCCCACGGTGCCACCGGGGTGCCATCACTGAAACCACACAAGCAACCCCCCCTCCCTGCCACCCAATGGATCCAACTCCTTTCAGTTCATCCGAGTCCAGCCCCGCGGGGGTCCATTCCAACTCGGGGAGACTGTGTTTGCCAGGGTGCAACTGCCCCTGGGGGTTTCCGAACCTGTCACTTTTGGGGGGGAGGGAAAGTCTCATCTTTCTCCCGCGGAAACGGCTCTGGTGGCAAAGTGCCTTTAAGTGGCCGGATTTTCTCAGGAGGCTGTGCAGCCTGGCAGGCGCAGCTGGTGGCTTTGAACCGCTGACCCCCGGAGTGGGTGGGCCCCACGCGGAGCCCCGGCTGGGTCACGTGACAGGCGTCGGCTGGAAG
>NW_022104553.1:22695560-22699984 GCF_000313985.2 Echinops telfairi | reverse complement strand
TTTAATAAGGTGAGGCGGTTCCGAGTTTGGCCGTGACCCCAAAGGTCGGCAGTTGGAAACCCCCCTGTCACTCCTGGGAGGAAGGCGGGGCTCTGCCTCCAGGAAGAGGCTCTGTCTCAGAAAGCCACCTGGCCGGGTAGACCCTGCGAGAGGGTCGTTATGAGTCAGCACGCGCTGGGGGCAAAGTTAGTAGGTTTTTACATTGTTTTTGTTTTTTAGAGTTCGTTTTTTTAGCGTTTTGGTTTAAAAAATTGTTTTTCATTGCCTGGGTTTAAAACCCAAGTCCCTGCTCGCAGCCCAAGGCAAAGCCACAGAAAATCAGCATTGAATTCGCCCACAGCATTCTGGGAAATCGGGGAGAGGGGCCGATGGAGATCAGAGGGATTCATTTCTTTCTTTTTTTTTTTTTTTGCTTTTAGTGATTCATTTATATGGCTTCCCTTTCGATTTTTAGGGATCGAAGTGGTATGTCGCCCTCCACGGGTTTTTTCCTAAGACGTCATTGAAAAGTCTATGCTGATGTGTTTATGTCAACCCCCCACATCATTCGCCCTAAAACGTTGAAAAACGGGAAACACAAAATGTCTACACGGTAGATACTTTAAATTTTGTAGGGGTGTTTAAGTGTGCAGGAATGGCCCAGAGCAGGAAGGAAGAAGTAAGGAATGGGGGGTGGGGGGGGCGGCGTGGTGAGAACAGATTTGCCTACTATTAAAACCTCCTTGAGGACCACTTAACCTCAAGGTCGGTGGGTCAAACCCACCAGCCACTTCGAGGGAGAAAGATGAGGTTGCTGCTGCCTTAAAGAGTTACAAAGCCTGGTAAATTCTATGTACGGTTGCTATGAGACAGACCACGGATGGCAGCCCCCCCCCACCTTCGATGGTTACTATAGGACATTCCTGGTGGCTCAGTTCAAGTGCTCAACGACCCAGAGAAGGGTTGGTTGGATCCCACCAGGTGAGCGGTGGCAGTTGACCTTCCTGGAGTTGGCAAGTCTGGGAAAGCCTGGGGGCAGTTCTGCTCCGTCTCACAGGGTCACGCTGGGTGGGTGGGATGACCGGAGGGCAACAGTCTTAGTTTTATGGTGCTCCCTCAAAGGGATGACCCAGCCAATCTGTCGCCTGGTTATTCATTTACCCAAGGGGAACTAGCTCTTCTCCCCACACGGAGGCTCCTGTTCCTGAGATTGACGGCAGCTGTGGGGACAATAACCCCCACCCCCACCTGGAAACAGCCCAGGTGATCCTTGGGTGAAGAGTGAACGAATTTGCTGTGGTTTACCTGTCTGGTGGCATTGTACCTGGCCATAAAATAGAAACAAAGTCCACTCCACACACACGGATATCAATAAAGGTTCCCCAGAGCCAAAAGGCATGTTCTGGAAGCAGATGGTTTTATAACATCCAAGCCTGGCTAGGATGGGGAAAAAAAACAAACAAAATCAAGGGCAGCGGGGGGCCTCTGGGGGTGTCGGGAGACATCCAAAGTGCTGGAGGGGTCTGGCTGTTGACACGGGGTCGTAGTGCATGGATGTGTGCAGGGGCCAAGGCTCGTGTGTGTGTGTGTGTGTGTGTGTGTGTGTCCTCAAAGTAAAAGTCTTTTTTTTTTTTGAAAGTCATTTTTAAAACAGCTTCTGAAAACGATCCACTTTCTGTTCGACTCATAGGGACCCTGGAATACACCCTGCCCCCGTGCGTTTCTGAGACTGGTACTCTTTATGGGAGTAGACAGCCTCTTTTCCCCCCACATTACCCGAAAGACAAGCCAACAGACCCAGGGTATTGATCCTAGGCTTGTTCCTAAGGAGGAGGAGGGGGAGGAGGAGGGATAAAAGTGGAGGAAGAAGAGGTCGAGGAGGAAGAAGGGAGGGGAAAAAAACAAAACTGAAAACCTCCTTGCCTGATCCTGTCCGCAGGTGCACAGATAGGTAACACACCCAACTCCCCAACTCCTGTTTCAGGGCTGAGCTCAAAACCCCCAAAAAGCCAAACTCTGCCATTGAGAACATTCTGACTCACAGCGACCTCTTAGGACAGACTGGAGCTGCCCTTGTGGGTTCCTGAGGCTGGAAATCTTCACGGGAGCGGAAAGCCTCGTCCTTCTCCCTCAGAGAGGCTGGTGGACTTGAACTGCCAACCTGGTCGTGAGCAGCCCAATGCCTCACCCACCAGAGCCCCCTGGCAGGGCTGAAGGAAAGCTGCTAATTCATCAATCAGATGGTACAACCAGAGTTACAATGCAAGACATTATAATTTCTAAATTCCATTTGCTAGCAAGCAACAAGGCTATATCGAGGAGGCTTAGTCTACATAAGGAGCAGCCTCCGTGGTGGTCCTGGAACGTTGGGACAATCTTGGTCCAGGTTCGTGTCTTCATTCCAAGCCGGTTCTTCAAGTCACATCATTAGAAGCCCAAGTTCTGCTAACCGGTGGCTCTACCACCTTCCACCTGTGGCTCCCGAGTCCCCCAAAGGGGTCTACAGCCCCAAGCAGGCGGGAGGTGGACACAAGGCAGTTACTGTCATGGTGATCACCTGTCAAGGCAAATCAAAACCCAAACCAACAAACCCATGGCCGTGGAGTGGATCCCAAGTCCTGGCAGCCCAGGCTCCCGAGTTTTCTTGGCTGTAGTCTCTCTAGATGCGAATCACCAGGTCTTTCTTCTGCAGAGGAGCCCTGGTGACATAGTAGGCTACGTGTGAGGTTGCTAACTGCCAGGTCAGCAGTTCGAACCCTCCAGCTGATCCATGAGGGGAGAAAGAGGCTTTCTGGTAGCCTATAGGGTTGTTATGCATCGGAAGCGACCTGGTGGCTGTGTTCGGGAAAGTCTGTGTGCGATGGCACCAGGGTAAGGTGTCCGCTTGCCAGAAGAAGAAACTGTGAAAATGATTTTCTACAAAAATGAGCGGTAGGAAAGGGGAAGGCTGAACCCTGTCAACGGCAGAAGACACGTACGACTTGGAAAACAAAACCCCCCAGGCAGTCAGTCCCCCGGAATTCCATTCTCAGAGGCTCCTCTGCTTGTTCCCCATGGAGCTGTGTGTTCCCGCCCGACCAGCTCCTGGTCAGCAGTCCCAGGAGCAAAACGGTTTGGACTAGCCTAGGACTCTGAATCATTAGCTAGGGTTCAGTGCCAGGGTCTAGTTATGGATATTTTATTAGCGAAATTGACACTTCTCGCTAAGGCACGTTTTTGATGGATGGATGAATGGATAGATGGATAGCTATATAGATGACTGATAGATGGATAGACGTGTAGATGGATGGATGGAAAAACGGATGGATGGATGGATGGATGGATGGATGGATGGATGGATGCATAGATGGATAAATGACTGTTGGATAGATGTGTGGATGGATGGGTGGGTAGATGGATGGATGGATATATAGATGGGTGGGTGGATAAATGGATGGGTAGGTAAGTTGATGGGTGGATAGATGGATGGATAAATGGATGGGTAGGAAGATTGATGGATAGATGGATGGATGGATGGATAAGTGGATGGGTAGATTGATAGATGGATGGATATATAGATGGATGAGTGGATAGATGGATGGGTGGATAGATGGATGGATAGGTAGATTGATGGACTGATAGATGAATGGATGTATAGGTGGATGGGTGGATAAATGGATGGATAGATGGGTAGGTAGATGGATGGATACCTAGGTGGGTAGGTAGATGGATGGATACATAGGTGGGTAGTTGGATAAATGGATGGATGGATGAACTGATAGATGGGTGAGTAGATGGATGGGTGGATACATAGATAGATAGATAGATATGCACCCTGAATCCTTATTCAGTCACCCCTTTGTGAGTGAATGAAGCCCAACACCTACCGAGTCCAGCTTAATGTACCCCGTCCTGTTGTTTCCAGCTGTCTCCTTCTTCTACAGAGCGAGACAACAGACATCCTGGTAGCCATCGCCTTGTCTATCCTCCAGGACAGGCAGGAGTCCTTAACCCTCCTGAAGGCAGGGTGCAGAGGGGGAACCGTGTTCCTTTCACGCATCCAACACAGTGAGTGGTCTGTAGGTTGGGGTGGCAGATGCAGGTCATTTCTGGTAGGAAAATGTAAGGGGAGAAGTCCTGCTTCCTCACAGCTCCCCCCATTAGGGGGAACGAGGTCTCTAGGGAAAAGGCCTTAGACAAAGAGAATAGTGACTAAGTGCAGGGCCCCCCCCCCCACTGCTCTGGAGCCCCAGGGTGGAGCACACAGTAAAGTCCCTCGGCTGAACCCCAAGGGGGCCTTGAAAGAAAGACCTGTTGCAAATCCGATGGGGTGCACTTCTACGTTGATGCACAGGGGGCGCTGTGTGAGTCCCCGTTGACTAGAGAAACATTCATAGACACTCATGTGGATAAGAAAAAATAATACATGAAAAAATGAAATGAAAAAATAATAGTAATTTATAAAT
>NW_022104553.1:22693476-22695460 GCF_000313985.2 Echinops telfairi | reverse complement strand
ATATAAATTATGAAGGGTTCATGAGGGAGGGGGAAAAATGAGGAGCTGATACCAAGGGCTCAAGTAAACAGCAAATGTTTTGAGAATGATGATGGCAACAAATGTACAAATGTGCTTGACACAATGGATTGATGGATGGATTGTGATAAGAGTTGTATGAGCTCCCGAAATTTTTTTTTTTTTTAAAGAGCTTTCTACCAAAGAGCAATTGTACATTAAGAAAACATCCCGGCCCAGTCCAATTCAATTCATCAGTCCAATATTAGCCCATGGGTCCAATACCAGTCTAAAAATTTCTCTTCAGACTCACGCAACACATGCAATGATGCCGAATGACAGAAGATCACCGGCCAGTGGTGGAAAGTCTTGTGGATCCAGTGGCGGTGGAAGCATTTCCGTGCTGGTGTGGGTCTCCATGGCTCCTCTGGCTCCTGGGATCTGGCTCCATGAGTGTAGCTCCATGTGGCTTGTCAACAGGAATGTCTCACAGGGAGACCAAGAAGACAGCGTGGGTCTGGCTTCCAGGGAGCTATTTATCTCCTCAGTGCCTCCAAATGAGGTCATCAAACTGTGACCCTGATTGACAGACTCAGCTCCACCTCATTCGCTCTTATTCGTCTCAAGTTGACACTTGAGGATCTTACCACTGCAGCCACCAAGAGTCAGGACTGATGCCAGGCAACTCTCTGTGTCCCTGCCCCTCCCCGGCCACTTTAGCCAAGGGGACGGTCCAGGAGCTGGAAGACACTCAAGTGGGGCTTAAAGAAGAGTCAGCCAGAAGGACTTAGGACCCAAGCTCAACCCACTGGGGTAGGAGTCCATTGAGCCTCAAACTGCCCTGCCTGTAGGACAGAGAAGAATTGCCCCTGCAGGACACACACACACACACACACACACACACACACACACACACTCACCCACCACCCCCAGGAAACCTTTACAGATGCAGACAGCCTCATCTGCCTCCTGCAGGGCCGGGCCGTGAATTTGAACCGCTGACCTCAAGATCAGCAGCAAACTGAACTGTGGACGGAATTACCCCTTAAAGAGGGCTGGGCAGTCGTCACCCCAACCCCCCCCGCCCCCCCGCTCCCCCAGTTCACAGCGGGGGCAGAGGGAGAGCGTCCTCGTGGCCTGGCCAACGTGTGTGTCCTTCCTTCAGGCCTCAGGATACAGATCTCAGGGACAGGCTCCCAGGGGCACTCCCCACTCCCCCGCCCAGGGGGGATCTAGAGGTGAGAAAGGGCAGTCTTCCGCAGGGCCCCAAAGGGGCCTGGGACTAGCACCTGCCCAGACGCGCTGAGGCTCCGCTGCCCTCCCCACCCCTACCTCACCCCATCCCCCACCACCCCGCAGACAGTAGGAAAGGCCAGGTGACCACTGGCTCGCCACTAAGAGCTCAGCCACCTAATAATCCCGGCGTTCCAGAAATCTGAGGTCAGCGTCCCACCCTGCAACCCACTGGCCTCCTTTTTCTTCCTCGCTTGTCTCTCTCTTTCCCAAAGAAAATGTTCCGACAGGGTCCCTTTGAACACTGAGATTGCCTCCTTAAGAGGAAGGACGCCTCATGGCCAGACTCGGATAGGACAGGAGGACGGTGGACGCGGTGGATGGACGGGACAATGGGCTCAAGCCCCAGAACCATTGTGGGGCCGGTCGTGTTTCCTTCGGTGGTGCATGAGGTCATTAAGGGTCAGGAACAGACTGGCTGGCACCCAACCACAACCGCTGTACCAAACACCACACCGTGTCCCTCTGCAGGGACGGGTTGCTCCTGGCAACCTGTCCAAAGTTTGTGGAGCAAAGTCTCACCCTCCCGGATCCTAAGGGGCATTTGCTTTGCTTCTTCCAAGAAGGGCTTGCTTGTTCTTTTGACATCCACGACACTTCCGTCTGCCAGCAGCATAACTCACCTGCGTTGATTTTTTTTTTTTTTTATCATTTTCTTGGGGCTCGTACAACTCTTATCACCATCCATGCATCC
>NW_022104553.1:22685865-22691271 GCF_000313985.2 Echinops telfairi | reverse complement strand
GCCCTGGGCAGGACTCTGGGGGACGGGGAGCCTCTGCAAAGGCCCTGGGGTACGGGGAGGCTACCCCCACCACCAAGCATTCCACCAACTATGGTGAAAACCCACATGATTAGTAAGTAGGCATGAGGAAGCCCATGCCTACCTGGCTTCCTGAGCCCACTGCCCCTTGCCAGGGTCTGAGTCTGCAAAACAAGGTGCCGGTTCTGTGGGCAGGGGCTGTGGGGTCTCGGGAGGTGACCTCCCAGCAGAATGCTCTGATGTGGTGGGGGGGTGGGAAATATGTGACCCGGTTCCCTGCAGGTTAGTAAGGAAGCATGAGGATGCTTGTGCTTACCTGGCTTGTTGGGTGATCCTACACTGCTACTGTGTGTGTGTGTGTGTGTGTGTGTGTGTTGGGGGGTGGGGCAGTGTGAAGAGGGCAGGGGGTAAGGAGGCGGGAGCCATAGAGGGGGTTCTGAGCAGAGAAGGGGTGTGGCCAGGCACAGGCTCCGCTGCTGCGAGCCTGAAAGACCTGTATGTGGGTGGCTGTGTAGGGGGGGTGGGAGCAAGCAGTGATTGAAGCAGGGGCATTCTTGCCCCGTGGGGCTCAAATCCCAGCCTCACTCTCGATTCCGTCTCCTGTGCAGGCTGCGGCGTGACCTCAGGGAGTCACAGTGTCACCTTCTCTGAGTCCCACCTCTCAGGATGCTAGGAGCAGCCTGGTCATCTAGGTCCTTCCCGTAACATTTCCAGAAAGGGTGGCCCCCTTGCCCCCCACCCCTCGATGTCCTCCGCTGGGGGCCAGACCCTTAACGGCGGCCTCTGGGGACTCCAGATCCAGCCCCTGAGGTCTGAGGAGGCCTGACCAGGGCAGGTACTCACGTCTGCATTTAGGAGGCGACATTGCGACTGGGAGTTTGGATACAGAGATGGGCAGGCGGAGGAGGTGGGAACAGCATGCTGGGCGGGGGGTGGACAGAATGTGCTAATGCTAAGGCTTGGAAGTATGGAAAAAGCTAAAAAAATAAAAAGAGAGAGAGAGAGAAAATGACTGCAGTTCGTGTGTTAGGAGCCCCTGCTCAACTAGTAGTCCACCAAAGGTTGGTGGTTCAAACCCATCCAGTGGCTTCGGGGGAGAAGGACTTGGGTGTAGTATTAAATTAAAAAAATAAAAATGATGCTGAGGGAGGGTGAGGGGCCAGCCCCCACCCGCTGCTTGAACTCACTGGTTCAGTAATACTACCTCTGGGTTCAGTAATGCACAATTGTACGGTTGAGATATATAAGCATTATATTAAAGTCATTGAGAGCATGAGAGATAATACAATAATACAGTCAGGCATGATACATAGCAACATTGCTCACCTCAGCCCAGCTTGGTGGTCCACGTGGAGAGAGGGGGAAGGGAAGGAGGGAAAGGGAACAAGGGAGAGGGGAGTGACCAGGGAGTGAGCAGCAAGGAGCTCAGAGTCAGAGAGAGTCAGAGAGAGATCTATAGTGCTGGCTCACACCTATATACCTTTTGGGGGCAATCCAGCCCACTAATTACAGGTAGAGACATACGTCACAGGGAAGGGTTGCACTATAGGCTACACAGCAATGAGAGGGTGGTCTAGGGGGTGGTCTCTGGGTCTCCATAGGAACATTATCAGTAGGGTGCAAACCCCTCCTACAGGAGCCTGTCCATTGTCCCCAGAGACAGGGAGCAGGCCCACCCCTGTGAAGGGATGAGACAGCAGTCTGGCAACTGATTGCCCTCAGTGGGGAAATGCCTGCACATCTGACCTCCCCCCACACTTGGGCACCAACTTGATAGCCCTCTGGGGCTTTAGGAGGCTCTACAGGGCTCTGAAGCTGGGACCACAGGGGAGCAGGCCAATGGGCCTGTTGTCCAAGATGCCCCTCTCTGCGTGGGTTCGAACCCCCCACCGCTCTGTTGGCCCATAAACCCACGCATCCAAACCCACGGCCATCGAGCCTGTTCTGGCTCACAGCAGTCTTGCAGGACAGGGTCGAAGTGCCCCCGTGGGTTTCCGACGATAACTCTCGCCGGGAGTACAGAGCCTCATCTTTCTCCCTCGGTGCAGCCGGTGGTTTCGAACTGGCGACTTCGCAGTGAGCAGCCTGTCACATAACCCCCTGTGCCAGCAGGACTCCTTTTGGGGCTCCTCATCTGAAGACGGGAGAACGGATGCCTTTGAAAGACGGTGTTGGCCAGGGAGCTTTGGGAAGTCACGGGAACAAGCAAATCTGCCGTGGGAGGAGCCCGGCCAGAACGCTTCTTAGAGGCCGGGATGGTGAGGCTTTGGATGCGTGGTCAGGTGGGACTGGCGGCTGGAGAGAGGCCGGCGCAGGACCGTGTGGGGTTTCCCTCTGTTGGGTCGCTACGAGTCAGGACAGGCCCAAGGGCACCTCACCACCACCACCAGCATGTCGGAGGCAACTAGCCTCTGACAACCCAGGGGTCCGTGGGCACAACTGTACGGCTATAATCTATAAAGATGATAGTGCAGTCACAGAACACAGGAGAGGGAAGAAAAGAAAGGAGTCAGACACATTTCAGGGTCACATGCTCACCTCCGGGACGGCCATGATCTCAGAGCCAGGTCCGCACCGAGAGAGCGAGAGAATATATTTCTAACCAAGGCTTATATATACTTAGGGGGGGCGAGAGCCCTCCTAATTGCAGGTAACCACATACCCAACAGGAAGGGGCTGTCCAACAGCCAAACGCAAGACAGGAAGGGGGTGAGCTAGGGGTGTACCCGCATTAAGAAGGGGAGGGACTAGGGGTACACAGGTGACAAGACGGGCAGACCCCAGATTCCACATGGCAGCCTAACCCGGGTCACCCTTGAGTGGGTTTGCCCTCGTCTCTGGACTCTCCTTCAGGGGAACAATCCACTGTCTTTATCAGAAGGGAGTGGGACCCCAGCTAGGGTGGGACAGACAATAGGGTCTGATTGCTCCAGACCAGCGGTTCTCAACCTGTGGGTCGAAACCCCTTTGGGGGTTGAATGACCCTTTCCCAGGGGTCGCCCGATTCATCACAGTAGCAAAATGACAGGGATGAAGTAGCAACGAAAATCATTTGATGGTTGGGGGGTCCCCACCACACGAGGAACTGTCTGAAAGGGTCTCGGCATGAGGAAGGTTGAGAAGTACCTCCGTAGATGGCTGGCACCCTCTGGGAGATGAGTGTGCCATCATTTACCAGGTGTGCAAGCAGTGTCCTAGGTTTGGCGTATATTTGGGGAAGAGAACCTGGGGAAAAACCGTTTTGCATCCCACAAGTGTACTGAACTATTTGCAGTTCCCCTCCCCTGGAAAAAAAACAAACTCCCTGTGGTTGAGTTGATCCCGATGTATAGGGAACGCTAAGGGACCCAGCAGAACGGGCCCTGTGAGTTTCCGAGGCTGTGGATCTATTATGAGAGTAGAAAGCCTCATTTTTCCTCCCTCGGTGTGGCTGGTGGGTTTGAACCACCGACCTTTGCGTGGCTACTGCACCACTCAGGGCTCTTTGGCGCACCACCGACAGACACCTGTGTCCTCCCCACCTCAGCCTACAGCTGTGTCTGCTGTCCCCCACCCTCATGCCACCCCCAGAGGTCTCCCTGCTTCACCAGTCCTCTGACCGGGCACACTGGCCGGTCACTGCCATTCCTCCCCTCCAGCGGAGCGAGAGCTGCAGGCCAGGCCCTGGACACACGGAGTGCAGGAACAAAACATCGAGAGGAGCGGTCACCCAGAGACAGGACAGGAGAGAAGGTCCCCACCCCATCCCCGCACCCTGGGGGGTGGCCTGCCTGGGGACACACAGGGAGAGATTGCTGGGCAGGAATCCGGGGTCAGGGTCGGGGTGAGCTCTCACAGCGCAGCCTCAGGCATGCGTGGAGGCCAGGCCGCTGTGGGAGGCATTCCTGGCCGGAGGCAAGGCAGGCGCCGTGACCCACGCGTGGCTGGATCCAGGGGGTGCACGGGGAGGAAGGCAGAAGACCCTGGAAAGGAGGAGGCGCCGCCAAGATGGACTGACACAGTGGCTGCAACAATGGGCTCACCTTAACCATTCTGGGGGGTCGCGGGACAGGGCCGTATTTCCTTCTGGCGTAGATGGGGTCACTGTGCCTCGGGTGGCCCTGGCCAGAGCTGCAGGAGCTTTGGTGGCATCGTGGGTTACATGTTAGGCTGCCAGCCAGAAGGTAAGCAGTTCAGAACCACCAACTGCCCCAAGGGAGACCAAAGAAGCCTTCCCCTCCCGTGAAGAGTGACAGGTCTCAGGAGTGGGGAGGGGGCACTAGAACTGACGGTGATTACGCAACTCATTTTAAAAAGCGATTTAACCATGGGGTGGTGGGGGGCGGGGAGTGAGGGTGGGGTGTTAGAAAAATATTCTCCAATTGATTGTGGTGATGATGGCACAACTCTTCTTGATAGGATTGCAATATTGAATTGTGTGATATGTGGGTGGCGTGTCCATAAGACTTTACATCCAATCAATCAAAAGGGCTACAGGCTCGGGAACTCACAGGGGCGCCGTTCCACCCAGCCCTCTAGGATCGCTGCAGCTCACTGAGCCGTTGGGGGTGTGGTTACGCGTCGGGCTGTGATCTGCATGGTCAGCAGTTCGAAACCAGGAGCAGCGCCACGGAAGCAAGACTGGGCTCTCTACTCCTGCAGGGTCGCTGTGAGTCAGCCACCACTCGACGGCTCTGAGTTTGGTTAGGGTTCAGTTTCTCAGAAAACTGAAAAAGCAAACAATAATGCTTGCCCTTCGGGGATGGGCTATGTTCATTGCGCGCCATGTCCCCCGGGCCAATCCAGGGCCTTGTGCTTCTCGGGTTCATCGTTAATCTTCAGCGATGCCTGTTATTCATGGGCTTTTCTGGGCGGTCCGTCTTTACAGGAGCAGGTCGCCGGGCTTTTCTGCAGCAGCACTGTTAGTGCCAGCCCACCGACCTTCGTTTGGTCGCTGGACATAACCTGCCGGCAACACCCAGAGATTCCTAGGTCAAAGGCTAAGTGTATGCAAAGGGCCCTCCCCCACCAGTAGACCCTCCCCTTTTTCTGGCCAAGAGATGAAATTCCCCTAGAGCAGTGGTTCTCAACCTGCCTAACGCCGCAACCCTTTCAGACAGTTCCTCATGCGGTGGTGACCCCCAACCATAAAATGATTTTCGTTGCTACTCCATCACTGTCATTCTGCTACTGCGATGAATCGTCGTGTAACTATCTGATAGGCAGGATGTGGTATCATGGTTACAAATGGAACATCATGAAAGCAGACTGATTCATCACAAGAACAATATGTCATTCGAGATTGTGAGATATCTATTTCTAAAGACAAATCATGACATTGTGTCTTGAAGCATGGTGTAGCATGGGTAACAGGCTTCATGTCTGGGACTTGTATCTGGGTGTATGTGC
>NW_022104553.1:22683517-22685404 GCF_000313985.2 Echinops telfairi | reverse complement strand
TGGTGGTCCACGTGGAGAGAGGGGGAAGGGAAGGAGGACAAGGGGAAAGGGAACAGGGGAGTGAGGATGGGAGAGGAGAGGGGGAGCTGATCAGAGGTCAAGGAAGGAGCCAAGAGAGAGCTCTTTATTGCTAACCCAAGCCTATATACCTTTTGGGGGAGTGCAAGCCCCCTAATTACAGGTAAAGACACACGTCACAGGAAGGGGTTGCACGATAGGTTATACAGCAATGAGGGGGGCAATCTAGGGATATACACACAATAGGAAGAGAAGGGGTTGGGGGTATACATGTGACAAGATGGGCAGATCCTAGATACAGGATGGCAGCCTAACTTTGGATGTCACTGAGCTGTTTTGATCTGTTCTCCATAGGAACCATTATCAGTAGGGTGCAAACCCCACCTATAGCGACCAAGCTAATGGTCGCAAACCTTTAGGGTAAGGTCACCAGACGTCCCGCTTTTGGTGAGACAGTCCTGATTTTTAACAATTTTTCCCGCATCCCACGACGGTTTAAAAAAGTCCCGATTTTTGGAAAGAATGCACGACACACTAGGGTATACGGGTTTTCAGCTGCCATGTGGCTATTTCACCAGGATATCAATGGTTTTATCAATGGTGTCCCGCTTTACCAATGTTAAAATCTGGTCACCGGACTTTAGGGAGAAGTAATTGATTGTCCCTAACAGCAGGGAGTGGGGGGCTACCTTAGTCTGGTGACTGATTGCCTTTAAGGAGGATGTCTGTAAGCATCTGACCCCCATATGCTAGCAAAAGCCTCTAATTTTGGCATGTCTTTGGGGGAGACAAAGCTAGGGAAAAGCCTCTTTATATCCCACATAAGCTGAACTCCCTCAACGCACGCCACTGGTCCCTGGTCCCCCTTCCTCTCCTCCTGAGTCTCACAGGGTCTCCTCTGTCCCACAGTGAGAAGTTGCCCGGGGAGTACTTCCGGTACAAAGGCATCCTCTTCCCGTTGGGCCTCTATTCTCCAGAGAGCATCAGCACTGCCGGGGACAGCCAGGACGTGCGCAGCGACGACATCTTCATCATCACCTACCCCAAGTCAGGTAGGTACCTGAGGCCTGGAAGGGTGGCAGGTGGGACAGGTGTGTGGGGTTTGCTTTCTGGGAGGTCCCCGACCCCCTTTGCTAGGCTGGAACACACGACCTAGGTGGTGCACGAGCGTCCACACAATCTCAGGTTTGCAACCATCCTCCTTTTCAAAAGCCCCCAAAGAGGCGCTGCCTGCACCCCTGAAACCCCGGTGGAGTGGCGGAGTGGCGATGAACTGCGCGCTGCTAACCGCAAGGTCAGCAGTTTGAAACCACCAGCTGCCCTGAGGGAGACAGATGAGGCTGTCTAGTCCTGTACTCTTGGAATGTTTTCTCCATTTATCGATGTGACCTATGGGAGGAAAAAAAAATTGTCAAGGAGCTCCTCTTGCTAGGATCCAGTCAATGTTTGCAGAAACAGCCGTCCAGAGATCGCAGGACACATTGCTTTGGTCAATCTGCTGCGCAGGGAGGTTCCGTTGAGGGCGAAAGGGTACCTGACCCACGCCGTGGGATTTTTAATCGCCTCCGACGCGTGTGGAAGTTAGCTACTGACTAAGGAAGACCGAAGAAAAGTGGATGCATTTGGACTTTGATGCTGGAGAAGAATGTTGCAAGGACCATGGACTGCTAAAAGGACAAACCTTGGAAGAAGTCGGACCAGAGTGCTCCTTAGATGTGGTATGAAATTAAAAAGTGACGCCGAGGGAGGTGGGGGCCAGCCCCCACCGCTAATACAGTGAACCCTCGTTTATCGCGGTTAATCGGTTCTAGACCCTACCGTGATAAATGAAATTCCGCGAAGTAGGATTCCTTATTTGTAAATCAAATA
>NW_022104553.1:22675557-22676967 GCF_000313985.2 Echinops telfairi | reverse complement strand
AGCCCTTTCTGCCACTGTGCCCTTTCCAGGCTTCTTGCCAACTTCAGTGTTGTAACCCCCAACCCCTGTTACAGCTTCCTTAGGAGCTCCAGGGCTCCGTTCCACCCTCTCCATCTTCTCGCTCCCTTCGGCATCTGTCAACTTCCTATCTGGTGACATCATCCAGCAGGCTCTTACCTGCCGCTTCCTGTCTCAGAAATCTCAATCCTGCACAGAGACCCAGGTAACTCCTTGTCAATTGCCAGGCATGGGCCTCCCACCAGGGCCAAGAACCGACCAATCCCTTCTCCCCACTCTTTGGGGCCCAGGGTGCTCATTTGCATAGTAGGCACCAGGTGCTTCCTTTGAATAGCTGATTAGCCAATCCCTGCAAAGATGCTTACTCATTGGAAGAGAAGGTAGCAGCCCTAGAAGGGGGAGCCAGGGAGGGATCCAACCAACATTGTTTAAAGCTACCCAGGATGTCAATGGACCTGAACAACCTGGACAAAAGTCACAGACCCACCTGGGTACCAAAAAAAAAGAAAACGGAAAAATCCTCATTGTTTGGAGGTGTGTGCGTGGGAATCTCTCAAGCTGTTTTTTCCACAAAAAAAAAACAAGACAAACAAATCTCACTTGGAAGTGGTATGCCCAGAGAGGGGTCCTTAGAGGCAGGGAGGGTGAGACTTGCTCTGACATACTTGGGACATGTGGCCAGGAGAGAGCAGTCCCTGGCGAAGGGCATCATGCTTGGTCAAGTGGAGGGGCGGCCAAAGAGAGGGCCCCCCGAGACGGAGGGACCCAGTAGCTGCAACAGTGGGTTCAAGGTGAGGCACAGTGTGAGGATGGGGCAGCAGTGTCAGGCTTTTGTGCCTCTGGGGTCGCTGTGGGTTGAACCGACTCGGTGGTACCTAACACCCACAAGACAAACAGCCGCAGAGAGGAACTCGCTCCACCCCAAACGTCAAGTCTATTGTCAGGTATTTGCGAGCCATCCCAGGTCTCATACCTAAAGCGTCTGTCCAAGCTCCTCTCCCCAGATCCGCAAGGCACTGTCTTCTCAGTCGGGAGCTTTGTGAGTCCTCTCTATCGTCCGAGGACGAAGCCTTCATCCGAGTGGGGTTTCGACAACGTTGTCTGCTCATTCTCTCATCAGTACCTGGGAGACTTGGACGAAAGTCTGATTTGGCCAATTTGCTGACCTGCTGTCTTTTACACTTTTTGTTAGAATAAATCATGTTATTGGGGGCTCTTACAGTTCTTATCACAATCCGTACATCCATTGGGTGGTAGTCCCCTAAGGTGTCAGGGTAAGGATGAAGCGTGTAGGGGTGGAGTCTAGGCTGTCAATCTGGAGATAGCCAATGAGACGTCTGGGTGGGCGTGGCCTTCTCCTGAGAATTCTGGGGAATCTGGGACTTCCTCCTT
>NW_022104553.1:22673312-22674494 GCF_000313985.2 Echinops telfairi | reverse complement strand
TAAGATATGTGCAGTATGCATAGGAATTTGTTCCCAGTTTTTTTTTTAAACTATAGTCTGGCCCTCCAACGGGTCTGAGGGACAGTGAACTGGCCCCTTGTTTAAAAAGTTTGAGGACCCCTGCCCTAGAAGATGGGGTAGAATGGCCCTTTCACATTTCAGAGGCTGTAACGGTTTATGAGTAGAAAGCCTCTTCTTTTGTCCTTGGAGTGCCTCATGGTTTCAAACTCTGGACCTGGTGGTTAGCAGCCCAATGCGTAACCACTACGCCACCAGGTCTCCCCCATAGGCACAGAAACACATACACTAATTCAAAGTTTCTGGAAGCCCAGCAGTGACCCAGGCTCACCCTCCCAGTGGGCGACCGTTCTAATACACCTTTCTTGGATGGTTCTCCCCCTATCGCCCCTTAAAGCCTCTATCTCGTTAAAGGGAAGGAAAGAGGAGAAGGAGGAGGAGGAGAAGCACTCATTTTATCGGAGCCCCGGTGGTGTCGTGGTTACACATTGGGCTGTGATCCACGTGGTGGGCAGTTCAAAGTCACCAACAGCTTCATGGGGACAGGCTGGGCTTTCTACGCTTGTAAACAGTTACAGTCTTGGGTCACTATGAGTCAGCATTGACTCTCCATGGCAGTGAGCTTGCTTTATATAATTAAAGAAAAAAACCCCTTTTATTATGATTTAAGTGAGCGCGGACAGTACATTCAATCTCCGTTGGTCCACAAACTGCGTCAGGATGTTGATTGTCGGCTATTACCTCTGCCGTGTTAGCAATCTCCCCATTTCTTACCCCGTGCTGGTGATACCATCTGGGGTCAACTTGAGACTTTCAAGAGCGAAAGGGTGGCGTTTAGCCTGTCGATCAGGGCGCAGCTTGATGACCTCATCTGAAGGTGCAGCGACACTAAATGCAGTGACTCTGGAGGCCAGACCCACACTCACTCCCTGCAAGACATTCCTGTTGATAAGCCACAGGAAACTGTGCTGACGGAGCCAGAGCCCTGGAGCTGGAGGAGCCACGTGGAGGCCCACCCGAGCTGAGATGCTTCCACAGTCCCTGGATCCACAAGACTTTCCACCCACCGGCCTGTGATCTTCCTGCGCGCGGCACCATCGCATGTGTGGTGTGAGTCTGAAGAGGAATTACAGACTGGTATCAGACCTATGGGCTAGTATCAGA
>NW_022104553.1:22670678-22671808 GCF_000313985.2 Echinops telfairi | reverse complement strand
TGGAAGTGCTTCGGCAAATGGCCTGTGCCAAAATGTTTATTGCACTACAAGAGCATTTCACGGGGGGCTCTTTCAACGCTTGTTACAAGCCGTCCATCGATTGCATCAGGCATGTTGGTCCGTGTGTTGCCATCCTTCTGTTCTAGACATGTACTTTCCATGAAGCCCTTGGCATCAGCTCTTCTTTTTATCCCTTCCAACCCCACCCCCCGCCAGGGCCCCTTGATAGATTGTAAATTGTTGTGATTTTCATCTCTCACACCCACCGCTGTCTCCCTTCCCCCGTGTTTTCTGTTGTTCTTCCCCCTGGAGAGGGGCGTGTGGTTCTGTGTCCGTCACTGCGATAGACAGGACCTGGATAGATAGTCCCTGGATTCGTTGTGTTTGGGTCCTCCTCAAAGCTGCCTCTGAGGACGGGTGCTTCTGACCCCCTCACCCATGGCTGAGTCCTTCCCAACATGATGTTGTTGTATTGTTTCTGCTCCATCCTGTGCCCGCCTCATTGTCCCCAGGCTGGAGCCCATCCTTACAGCCAGGCGTCAATCCATCTTGGTCAGGGACTTCCTCTTTTTCCCTGTCCCTCTGCATTTAAAAAAATAGATTTCTAGTGCTATTTTCATGGGGAGTCCTGTTTTTTCCAACCGTCTTCCGAGAGACTCATCAGCTTCCTGCAGAAGGCATCAAAGAGATGGGAGGATGAGCCCTTTTTCTCCCCCTTTTTACATCATTTTAAGGAGAATCATTTTAAGCAGGAGTGTCATGCCCCATCACAGGAACACATCGATGCTCTCTTATTTTTCCTCCTATTACACTAGACCTTTCAGTTCTGTCTCATGTTCGGATACTATAATACTTTAAGGGGCAGTTTGGCAAAAAAATTAAAAATATATTAAAAATTAAAGTACATAAAATAAAAATAGAATAAAGGGCAGTTTGGTAAAAAAAAATCTTTAAACTATTTAAAAAAATTTAACTAACTAACTAAATAAAGGGCAGTTTGGAAAATACTTGCCCCTATATTTGGTCACAGGTTTTTATGTTTGTTTGTTTGTTTGTTTGTCCCCCCTCATGGTTAATCGTTTTTAAAATGACTTGTGTATACATCCTCACAATCTGTTCAAGTGTTCCCT
>NW_022104553.1:22667822-22668809 GCF_000313985.2 Echinops telfairi | reverse complement strand
GAGGGTTCACTGTATATATATATATATTTTAAAGACGAAGAAGAAACCTATGGGGCAGTTCTCTGTCCTAACAGCTTGGTAGTCTGATCTATGGCGGCATGATGTACGGTGACCAGAGTGAGCTCATGGGGCGTGTGTTTGTCATGATCCAGACAGATAAACCACAGAGGAATATTGAGACAGCCCTGAAAAACTTCCAGAGATAGAACCTGACCACACTGCCCTGTCCGCCCGTCCCCCACTCCCCCACTCCCGTGTCTAACACGTTTCCTTCCACTTTCCCATCTCCTTCCAGTCTTGGGAAAGATTGGAGTTTTCCTTCCCTGACCCATTTCCTCCTGATATAAGTTCCAGCTTTCTCGGGTTTTCCGGCATGGAAAAGAGAGGAAGACGTCCAGAACGCCTTTTCACAACAGCCACGCGGTAGAGACCGCCAACGTGCCCGTCCACAGCTGGGCAGATGGGCAAATGTGGTCTAGACACACCAGGACCTCTGACTCAGCCAGCCAGACGGGAGGGAGTCCCGGTGCAAGGTCGAGCTGCAAACCTGCAACCAGGCAGTGAGGTCATTCCTATCGAATAAATAAACTCCAGTCGGTTGGAGCCAAGAGGTGATTAGTGGTTACAGGGAGTGGGTGGCAAAGGGAATGTTTGCTTTGGGAGTTGTTGTGGCTGTAAGGTGCAGTCGCCTGGATTCCGACCCACTGTGACCCTATTCATGCCCCACACAAGGCAACACGGCGCCATCCTGAGCCCAAGGTGGCAACCACGTGTCCCCCACCTCCCAGAGGACCTCCCCGCCTCTCAGCTGCCCCTCTGCTTTCACAAGCCTGACGTCCGTGTCCAGGGACTGGCTGGTCTCTGACGACAAACGTGCCTGCCACATTTGTCTAGGTATAAAAGAGGAGACAGAAACCGCGCTGGCAATGGTCAGCGATTCATTTCACAAAACTCGCCAGGCTTCGGAGGAAATGCCATGTGTTTACG
>NW_022104553.1:22665720-22666589 GCF_000313985.2 Echinops telfairi | reverse complement strand
TTTTGTATACCTCGTTGATGGTCCTTACCACTGTAGGAAATAAACTCCCTTTCTGTGTATCTTTTATATATATATGGTGTACATATATAGTATATATATATGTGTGTGTGTGTGTATAAATTATATATATACAGTACTTTAAAAGGTCATTGGGGCGGGGACCGGTTGTTAAATGATGGAATCTCACCCTGCCCGCTCTTGTTGGCCTTAGGTGTGGAGGTGATGATGGGATCCCCCACGTGACAGAGCTGGGTCCTCTCTGTGGAAGTCGGTCGCTGGGTGGGTTCGAACCACAACCTTTAGGTTGGCAGCTGCGCGCTTCACCATTGTGTCACCAGGGCTGGCTCCCCCTGTTCCGGGTGAATGCGATTTTTGGTTAGTGCTTTGTAAAAATCATGGTGACAAGTTGCCCACCAAGATCAGAAGTAGACAGCCTCGCCATCTACTCCTGGGGGACAACTGGTTGGTTTGAACCCCTGACATGACTTTAAGCAGGTCAAGGTATAGTCTGCTTCACCCCCAGCGCTCATCAATGTAAATAGATAAGTAAATATTACATATATGTATTTACAGGCACTTTTTTTTAAGAGCCGATTGAAAGGAGTAAATGGGAACCAGGGAGCAAAAATCATGCGTTGTTCCCCCACGCCCTCTACCGGCAAAGGGTAGCCTTGAGCCAGTTGTCAGGGGAGAGATGTTTATAGGATGCAGTTCAATAGCGTAAAAACAGCAAAGAAAAGAGGATTGGGGTCTGTGAGGTAACACACGGATAACTGGCACAGTGTGATACCAATCGTAGGTTCTTAGCACTGTTTCTTCTTCTTCTTCTTTTTTATAAATCATTTTATTGGGGGCTCATACAACTCTTA
>NW_022104553.1:22664361-22665550 GCF_000313985.2 Echinops telfairi | reverse complement strand
CCTCCCTCCCTGCCACCCCCTCCTTCATGAACCCTTGATAATTTATAAATTATTTTGTCATAGCTTACATTATCTGATGTCTTAGCACTATTAAAAGTGTTCTTATCCGACATGCCTATGTTCCCCTGAAATTCCACCCTGTGGCTGGGTAGTCCGTGAAGTCCCCTTTGATGTTGGGTAACTCTCTGGGGAAGTGAAGGAGTAACCCCCAGTTGTTTAAGAAACAAAACAAAACACCGCACTGCCATCAAGTCCTAGCTGACTATCATGACCTCCTGTGGGTTTCCTAGACTATAACTGTTGGTGGAAGTAAGAAGCCTCTGAGGGTTTTGAACTGCCAACCATGCAGATCCCAGCCCAACTCACAACCACTACACCAACAGGGATCCTTGCCATCGTTGTTGTTCCTTGCTGGCACGCAGATTCCGACTCACAGCGCCCCCGTGTGTGTCACAGTAGAACTGCTCCTGGGGGGTTTCAAAGCTGTGGCCTTGCATAAACTAAGGTGATTCAACCCAGCTTCCTCCAGGGGTTAAAGGGATGCTGTAGTGGGTGTCTCATTGGGCTGCTAACTGCAAGGTCAGCAGTTTGAAACCACTAGCCGCTCCGGGGAAAAGATGAGACTTTCTATGCCTGTAATGAGTTACAGTGTCGGAAACACACAGGGGCGGTTCTACTCTGCTGCTGTAAGTTGGACTCTACTCAGTAGCAGTGAGTTTGGCCATAAGGGCCCAGTGATTATGCAGTTGGCTGCTAACAGAGGTTCGAACCCACCAGCCTCTCAGAGGGAGATAGAACAGTGGTTTTTGTACAGGTTACAGACTTGGAACAGCCCTGGGGCAGCTGTGGGTCAGAATCTGCAGCTCCCTCCTTTTTGGGGGGGTGGGGGGTTAGGAGGGTTGATTACTCCCTCACATAAACCATAAAAACTCCGTGGCTGATAACGACGGGAATTTATTTCCCCCTTCCAATCATTGTAAAATGGGTGCAAAGAAGTGGGGAGATTGGGACGCCCCCTTCATCTACAGCTCTGCTGCACCTAGTCATGAGAGTGTTCTGTGGCCGCCTGGGAAGGGCCGCCTATGCTTTCACCAACACTTCACTTCCATACATTGCCCCACATGTAGGTGGGGAACTAAAACAGCTCACTGCCATCAAGTTTGAGAATGGAAAGCCTCGTCTTTTGCCC
>NW_022104553.1:22661116-22663722 GCF_000313985.2 Echinops telfairi | reverse complement strand
GCCCTCTACTGGCAGAGGGAAGGAAGCCGTGTCTCCACGTCCAGTTCGGGGCCGCCGGGAGTCAGGGGCGCAGTGGCTTTCTTTGAGCCCCGGCTTCCTGCCTCTGAAAACGAGGCGTCCTCATCCCGACCCCCTCCTCTGGATTCTTGGAATCCGTGAGTTGAAATGAAGACCCAATGGCTCGGAAAACCGTCCGTGGCCGCTGCCGCGCGTGGTCGTGGGCGCTCCGACGCGTGGCGACCCCTGGTGGGTCGGCGTGGAACTAGCTGCATCGGGCCTT
This sequence comes from Echinops telfairi, assembly GCF_000313985.2. Classification (NCBI taxonomy): domain Eukaryota; kingdom Metazoa; phylum Chordata; class Mammalia; order Afrosoricida; family Tenrecidae; genus Echinops; species Echinops telfairi. Next base: position 22,663,442 of record NW_022104553.1, on the reverse strand, counting down.
AGGCCCAGGCCCTTTCAGAGGCAGAGGGATGGAAGGCCTTGCTCCCGAGGCACCTCTGGGCCGCCTTGAACTGCCAACCTCTTGGCTCAGCGTCGAGCGCCTAACGGAGCGTGCCACCTGTATTAGGATGGGCTCTCTAGGGAGACACAAACAGTGGCGCTTGTATGTGTTGCAGAGAATAAGATACTTATAGCAAGGAATGGCTGACCCAGCTGGGGAAATAGGTAAACCCAAATAAATACACATTTTTACAATCTAATTTTAATAAATATAATACATGTATTTGTAATAAAATATATTATAAATAATATAATGTAAGAGATATTTATAAAATTAATATATATATATTTAAAATAATACTGGAAACCCCTAGGGGCAGTGGTACTTTGTCCTGTCCAGTTGCTGTGTGAGTCAGAATTGACTCCTTGGGAGTGAGTTCATTCAAGGGCAGCGAGTTCATTCAAGGGCAGCGAGTTCATTCAAGGGCAGCGAGTTCGTTCAAGGGCAGCGAGTTCGTTCAAGGGCAGTGAGTTTGTTCCAGGGCTGCTGGCTCCATGAGAAGGACTGTGTCTTTGTTGTTGCATTTTTGTTGTTGTTGTTATGTATGTTTTACTTCAATTATAAAACAGACTTGATATCACAATGACCTCCCTATAACTCCCAGGGGGATGAACAACAGATAAGGGGGTAAAGGGCGACATCAGACAGTGCAAGACGTGGAAAAAGAAGAATCATTTATAAATTATCAAGGGTTCCTGAGGGAGGGAGGAAGGGGGGAAATGAGGAGCTGATACCAAGGGCTCAAGTAGAAAGAAAATGCTTTGAAAATAATGATGGTAATGAACGTACAAATGTACTTGACGCGACGGATGGATTGTGATAGGAGTTGCCCAAGCCCCAAATAAAACGATTTTTTTAAAAACTCGATGATCAAGATAATCCACTCTCCCCCAAATTAATGAATGTAACAAGTACCTATAGAAATGGGGTGAATAAGGAGTTTAACTACCACGAAAAAGCATCCAAACTATGATCAAGGACCATGAGTGAACACAAGGTCAAACAAAGAAAACAAAAAGCAGGGGCCCCTTCCCAGTGATGATGCTCAAGTCCTGCTGCTGCATCTTCACGAGAACTCACATGGGATATAGATTATCCAGATAATTTAAAAAGAAAGGGAAAGAAATAGATCAATCCAGAGAGTCAGCCGACGGCTCCTGGGATCCGCAGGCCACGCAACGGGAAACCGAGGAACCGAACCAGGGTGACGGAACAGCGAGAGTGAGGGGAAACGGCTGGTGGATGCAGAGGTCCGAGATTGGCCACAGGAATCCACCGCTGGTGGTCCCACAGTGGCTCCTGAGATCTGCAGACGATGCAACAGGAGATGGAGGCCCCAGAAAGCTATGGACCAGAGAAGATTCCATTCCACTCCGTCTCTCTCTCACCTGAAAAGGCTTAGCGCTGCAAGGAGGTGTCACCGGGCTCAGTACAATTGATAGGTTGATCTCCGCCCTTACCCTTACCCAGGTGTGCCCAGTTGACAGAATCCCCAACCATCCCCGCCTCCCCCCACAAGGTCTCAATCACCCCAGCTGTTGTGTGGCCCCTGGTGTCTCCTCTGCCCTCCAATCATTCTATCCTCTCTCTCCCAACAGGCACCAACTGGATGATAGAGATTGTCAGCTTGATCCTCAAGGACGGGGATCCCTCTTGGATCCGCACAGTACCCATTTGGGAGCGAGCACCTTGGTGTGAGACCATCGTGGGAGCCTTCAGTCTCCCGAACCAGAACAGCCCCCGCATCAGGAGCTCACATCTCCCCATCCAGCTCTTCAACAAAGCGGTCTTCAACGCCAAGGCCAAGGTGCCCAGGCGGGAGGGACGTGGGCGTGCCATCCAGTCAATTCCGACTCACAGCGGCCCTATAGGACAGGGTAGAACTGCCCCTGTGGGTTTCCAAGACTGTAACTCTTTCTGGAAGCAGAAATCCTCATCTTTCTTCTTGGAGGCACCTGGTGGTTTCAAACAGCTGGCCTTGAGGTTAGCAACCAGTCTGTAACCCGGTACATCTCCAGGGCTCCACAGACAGCAGTAAGAGGGACCAGAGTCCATGGATTCACTCAGCACGTATTTATTGAGCACTTACTATATGCTGGGCTACCTACCTTAGTAACAGTGCTGCCACAGGTAGGGCGCCCTGAAATTTACTTCCTCACAGTGTAAACCCAGAACTAAATCAGGCCTATCGCTGGCGACCCCTTCTGACTCATAGCTACCCTGTAGGACAGGGTAGACCTGCCCCTGTGGGTTTCCAAGGCTGTGA
>NW_022104553.1:22658627-22660178 GCF_000313985.2 Echinops telfairi | reverse complement strand
GAGAGAGAGAGAGAGAGAGAGAAGGAGCCAGGGAAGCAACAAGGGACAGACTGAGAGAGAAACTAAAAGACAGAGACACAGAGACACAGAGACACAGAGACAGAGAGACACAGAGAAAAGCATGAGACAAAGGAAACAGAGACAGAGAGGCACCGTGAGAGAGAGATGGGGAGAAAGAGCCACATTTGGGGGGGCGGTGAAGGAGGGGCAGTTTGGCTTCAGGGAATAAAGAGTGGAGCAAGCGGGGAGGTATGGAGTTCAGGATGGGGGCGATCAGGGCGTGAGGTGTTGCCAAAAGCAGACAGGGCCCCAGATGATAAGAAAAGCAGAGTCCCTGAGCCACCAGCCCCTGTTCTGTTCTCCAGCGACCCTGGCCTGGGAGGGAGCTCCAAGTGGATGGAGGAGGGTCTGGAGGGAGCAGGTCACCCCCATAGTCTAGAGAGACACAGAGCTGGGGGAGGGGCACCTAGCCCTGAGGGGCCAGGCCCCCAGATATGGAGGTGCCCACCCGCCTGCCTCTCCCCTCACAGTGCAATTCGGCTCCTGGTTCGACCACATTAAAGGCTGGATTCGGATGCAGGGCAAAGAGCACTTCCTGTTTACCACCTACGAGGAGCTGCATCAGGTGAGCACTTCACCTGCCACGGCCCAGCAGGCTCCGAAAGAGCTCCTCCCTGCTTGGGGAGGGCACGCGCGGGCCCGGCTCCGCCCACGTGCAGCCTGGGGGCGTGGCTCCAGCGGGGGCCAGAGTCCTTGTGCCCCCAGAGGTGTAGCCCACGCGGAAAAACCTCACTGCCATCGAGTGGATTCTGACCCATAGTGACCCTAAAGGTCAAGGTCGAACTGCCCCTGTGGGTGTAACGGGAGGAGAAAGCCTTGTCTTTCTCCCAAGGTTAGGGGCGGCTGGTGGTTTCGAACTGCTGACCTTGAGATTAGCAGACCAACGCCTCACCTGCTTCGCCACCGGGGCTCCTCCCTCTGCCTCGCACCGGATCAGAATCAGCTTAGTTAGTCCCACCGCCATCGGGTGGCTCCTGACTCACCGCGACCCTTTAAGGCCGGGGTAGAACAGCCCCCCATTGGTTTCCAACGCGGGATCTTGGTGGGAGTAGAGAGCCTTGTCCTTCTGCCCGAGGAGGGGCAGGTGGGTTCGAACTGCTGACCTTGCGGCTGACAGCCTCACGGGGAAGCCCTCCTCTGCCAGCACCCAGCTCCTCACTGCAGACGCCCACGATTAGTTTCCCACGCCCCCATCCTGATAAAGGACTGGCGCTGGAAAGATCTGGACATGGGTTCAGCATCGCCCCACCCCCTCCAGCTCTCTTCTCTGAGCCCAGAAGTGGGCCACGCCGGCTGGCAGAGCCGCAGGGCCGCCCCTGCTGGGAGGCACTGCCAACTTTCTGGGACGTGGCTGTGGTTCAAGGGGACCAAGGGATGGGCTGTTATGAAATCAGGAATGACCTGGATAAGGGAGGCCGCCCTGGCTGATGCAAGCGGTGTGCACTCGGATCCAAGCCCCAAGGTGGGCGGTTTGAGCCCACATGTGGCCGT
>NW_022104553.1:22652174-22657670 GCF_000313985.2 Echinops telfairi | reverse complement strand
AGGCAGCTGGGAAGGGAGGGTGCACAGCTGAGACCCTCCCAGGGCACTGGGGAGCTACCGGAGGGCGGGGAGCAGGGTGAGCCTGGGATGAAGACAGGCCCTTCTGGGGGCATGTGGGGGTGCTGGGAGCAGGAGGCCAGAGAGAAGAGGAAGAGGAAGGGTCAGGGCTCACTGCCATCGAGTCAAGAGTGATTCATAGTGACCCCGAAGGGCAGGGTAGAACTGCCCCCCTGTGGGTATCGGAGACTAACTCTTGATGAGAGTAGAAAGCGTCATCTTTCTCCCTCTGTGGGGCTGGTGGTTTCAAACTGCTGCCCTTGCGGTTAGCAGCCCCATGTTAACCACTGCACCACCAGGGCGCCTCTTCTCCCACCCAGACAACACCCCCAAACTCAAAACTGGAAGAGCCTATTCATTAGAAGACATGGTCCAACCCCTTGGCTTGCAGGTGGGGAAACTGAGGCAGGGCGGTGGTAGCCTCCCCCAGACAGCTCTAGCTTAGGGTCCAGATGCCCAGACTCTATTCTTGGGGTCTCCTGGCTCCTCCGCCGTGAGTTGCGTCCACTCCCCTGACCCTTCTCCTCCATGCCTGCCTCCCCCACCCCGCACCCCCAGGACTTCCGTGGCTCTGTGAAGCGTGTCGCAGAATTCCTGGGCCGGCCGCTGAGTCCTGAGGCGCTGGACTCCGTCGTGGCTCACTCGGCCTTCGGCGCCATGAAGGCCAACTCGATGTCCAACTACACGCTGCTGCCCCCCAGCCTGCTGGACAATCGGCAGGGGGCCTTCCTCCGAAAAGGTGCGACCCTGAGCAGGTTGCTCAACCTCTCCGGGCCCTGAAAGGTAGCCGTGGTGGCCACAGCTTGCCTGGCAAAAGAGGGCATCATTGGCAAAGCCCAGGGGGGGTGGGAAAGAGATCCTAGAATGGGGGCGGTTGCTCACCCCTGTCTGTCGTGTTCCCCCACCGCCATTTCAGGGGTGTGCGGCGACTGGAAGAACTATTTCACTGTGGCCCAGAGCGAAGCCTTCGACCGCGTCTACCAGGAGCAGATGCGGGGGCAGCCGACCTTCCCCTGGGATGAGGCCCAAAAGGACGCCAGCGCAGACCCCGATCCCAGCCCCTGTCAAGCCCCCGAGAGCCCGGACCCGTGGCCCTGAGAATAAACCATAGCTCCTGCCAGTGCCCGGCTCCTCTCTGCGCTTTGAGGGAGGCTGGCGTGCAAGGGCCACTGGGTGGAGCGCCGGAGCTGGGTGGGGAGCCTGTGTGCAGCACCCCAGGAGGGCGGTGATCACCCCCACCTGGCACGCCTGGGTGCCAGGCACGCCTGGGTGATCACTCCCACCTGGGTGACTCAGAGGCCCTGCCTGGAGGCCAAGGTGTCACCAGGAGCCTAGTACCAAGCGGGCAAAGTGTGACTTCCCCAGGGCCAGGGGCTGGGATTCCTGGGTCTGAGGGAGAAAAGGGGGGTCCAAGGCCAGACTTTATCTGATATGAAGCAACTTTATTACATGTGGATGGGATAAAAGGGAGCCCCAGTAGACCCAACACCCCCCCCCCAGCACCCACAAAACTGACCGTTCCAGTGCCTGTCCCCGGCATTCCCAGTCCATCCTTCAGCCCCGCCTCCTCCCTTCCCTTCGAGGAGGGCTGTCTCTTCTCAGCTGAACTCAGTTGCCCTGTCTGTGTCAGGGACCTCATGTCCCCCCTAGAGTCTAGGGTGGTTCCCAACCTTCCTAATACCTCAACCCTTTCAGACCGTTCCTCATGTGGTGGTGAGCCCCCAACCATAAAGTGATTCTCGTTGCTGCTTCATCACCGTCATTCTGCTACTGTGATGAAGCGTCATGTCAATATCTGATAGGCAGGATGTATCAGGCGACCCCGTGAAAGGGTCGTTCGACCCCCAAAGGGCTCCGGGTCCACTGGTTGAGGACTGCTGTCTAGGACCTAGACATTTAGGGGGGAGCAGCACTCAGGCTACCCCTCAGACCAGGCTATCATGAAGGGGTGGGGGCGGGGGGGCAATGTGGGCCACACCTAGAGGACCCTGGGAAGGAAAGACAGGAAGCCAGCATTGTGACACCAAATTGACTAGTTTTTCATAGTGTTTCAACAGAAAGGTATTTTATATAAAAAATATCCCTGTCGTCGTCGTTGGTTACAACGCAAACATTTTTCCTGAGCTCAGTTGACTTGTACAAATCTCCCTGCTGCTGTTCCGTTCCCTGGAGTTTGGGCTTTATAGCCACCCTGTGTACAAGGGAATGACCCACCGCCCTGTCCTGGACCGTCCTCACATGTGTCCTCACATGTGTCCGTAGGGTTGAACCCATCGTTGCAGCCACCATGCCAACCCGTCTGATCAAGAGCCTCCTTTTTTGCTGCCCCTCGGCTTGACCAAGCATGGCGTCCTTTGTGCAAGGACTGGTCTCTCCTGACAACATGTCTAAAGGACGCGAGACGAAGTCTGGCCATCCTGGCCTGATTCCATCGTGGCAGCCACGATGTCAGTCCGTCTCATCAAAGGCCTCCCTCTTTGTTGCTGCCCCTCCACTTCGCCCAGCATGGTGTCCTTCTCCAGGGACAGGTCTGGACTGATAGGAGGTCCAGAGTATGGAAGACCATGTCTCACCATCCTTGCCGCTAAGGAGCATTCTTGGCTGAACTTCCAAGGAAGGCTGTTGACTCTCTCGGCAGGCCATGGTACTGTGTGTTAGTCTGGGTAGACTAGAGAAACAAATTCATAGACACTCATATGTGTACAGGAAAGAGTTTTATAAGAGCAATAGACTGAAAAAACATCCCAGCCCAGTCCAGATCAAGCCCATGAGTCTGATATTAGCCCAAATATCTGATACCAATCTATAAAGTCCTCTTCAGACTCACGAAATACTTGCAATGATCCCGAGTGCAGGAATATCACAAGTGAGTGGGTGTAGTCTTGTGGATCCAGTGGTGGTAGAAGCATTTCTGAGCTGGCGTGGGTCTCCACGTGGCTCCTCCGGTTTCCAGGACACGGGGCCTCTCGCGTTGTGCCATGTGTCTTGTCAGTAGGATCTTTCAGGGAATGAGCCGAGTGAGAAAGTATCTCCCATCTCCAGGGAAGAATTACAGAAGTTCCCAGAATCCTCAGGAGAAGGCCATGCCCACACAGAGCCCTCATTGGCTAGACTCCACTCCTTCAACCTTAATCCTCTCAAGTCCCAAATTGACACCAGGCGATGTACCCGCCACAGGTCCTTTCAATATCCCTCGCCAGCACCATCATTCAGCTGCGCCCGTTCGTCCACAGTCTTCCTGACTCAATGTCTAGCATTCAGATGCATATGAAAGGATTGAAAACATCATGGCTTGGGTCGTGCTCCCCTTCATCCTAAAAGTGACATCCTTGCTGCTTTTCAACACTTTAAAGAGGGCTTGTGCCTCAGTCTCCCTTGGAGGGCACTTTATGCCAAATATAATGCCCCCCTCCCAAAAAAAAACAACCCTCACTGCCATCGAGTCAGTGCTGCCTCATAGTGACCCTATGGGACAGAGTAGAACTGTCGCTGTGTGTTTCCAGACCGTAATTCTTTACAGGAGTAGAAAGCGCCGTCTTTCTCTCGAGGAGCAGCTGGTGGTTTCGAACCGGTGATTTTGTAGATCACAATCCAAATACAAAACCATTACACCAGCAGGGCTCCCAAAGATAGGGCCATTGCCCTGCATTTTAAATCGTGTCCTTCATCCGACCTCTTTCCCAGCAATGTGACTTCATCAGAGGTCTGAGAACTGTTCCCTGAAAAGCGAGAGCTGGGACAAGAGAGAGGAGAGACACAGACCCACACGCTCGCCCCCGCCCCCGCCCCCAACCCAACCCCCGCCGCCCCCCAACCCGGGAAAACCGGGGGGTTCCAAAAGGCAAAGGCCCGAAAAGAATTCTCCCTATTCACACTTCTAAGGAGCACTCTGGCTGTGCGTCTTCCAAGACAGATTCCTTGGTTCCTTTGCAAGCTGTGATTCTTTCAATAGACCTGCAAGGCTAAAACTCCAGGCTAATTTACCTGGAGAGCCTTCCAAAGCCCTCCAGTCACCCCACCAAATCACAAGGATGCTCCCAATCACATGGTTTTGTCCACGCCCCTGCCCCCTCCCCAGCTACAAAGCCAGTGGGTTTGCTGCTGCTGCTGTTTTTGTAGGTAGTCTCTGATTTTGCCCAGTGCCCTGCTGTTTTAACCACAATGTTGTGGCTCTGAGGGTTTGTGGCCCTTTATCAATGTTGTTTTGGGAAGGGAGCAATCAGGGAAAGAGGAGGGGGGAAAAAAAGGCGTAGACTCGGTGACCATAACATCCTAATTCAATGGAGAACATTCAGCCACGGGATTCTGAGGTTCATGTTCACCCAATCAGAGAGCTATGGTGTTCAAGTGACCTACGACTCGATTTATCACGTGGGGCTTTATGATTCAAATCTTTTTTTCCAAATCTTGACACACATTTCTAAGGATTCTATATGGGGCAGGAGGCAGGTGTGTGTGTGTGTGTGTGTGTGTGTGTGTGTGTGTGTGTGTGTGTGTGAACACCAGTGACAACACGAGGTGACATAGACCCTCTGGAGGCTGCTGGTCTGCTTCGCCCAAGAACCGGTAACTCTTACTCTTGTTAGGTGCCGTCCAATGAGGACCGACTCCTAGTGACCCCCATGTACCGGAGGAGGAAAACCAGCCCTGTCCTGCACCCTCCTCACAATTGTCCTTAGCATTGAGCCCAGGGTTGGCAGCCACGGTGTCGCTCCATCTCCTTGAGAGTCTCCCTCTTCTCTGCCCTTCCCCTGCACCAAGCAGGAGGTCCCCCTCCACGGTCTGATCTCTCCTGACATGTCCAAAGTATGTGAGATCAAGTCCTCCTAAGGAGCACTCTGGCTGTCAGATTTGTTTGTCCTTTGGGCAGTCCAAAGGACTTCCAAAGGGAACTTCCAATGTTCTTTGTCGGCATATTGAAAGGACCTTGGACTTGGTAGTTTCTACCCATTTTGTGGCCGAGGTGGAGAGTGGGCTTGGGCTTGTCCAAGTTCCACCGGCGGTCGACTGACGCACAGTCACCCCACGTGTCTGAGGAGGACGATGCTTCACAAATGGCGGTTTGCGGGGGTTGTTCTGGAGGGGGGAGCTTGATGCTCAGGCCTATCTTCAGAGTCACCTCAGGGCAGACTGGAACCTGCCAGTTTCTGTCCGCAGCCAGATCCATGGACTGTTGACTGTGTACACCCTCCGGGGACTCAAAGACAAAAACTCGCTGCCGGCCGGTCCATTCCAACTCAGAGCAGTCCTGCAGGACAGGGTAGAACTGCCCCTGTGGGTTTCCGAGACGGGAACTCTACGTGGGAGTAGAAAAGCCTCACCTTTCTCCCTTGGAGCAGCTGGTGGCTTTGAACTGCTGCCCTTGCAGAGAGCAGCCTGCCACCCACTACCCACTGCCCCCCCCACGGCTCTTATCCGGTGGCCAGAGCCAAAAAAAAA
>NW_022104553.1:22648914-22650870 GCF_000313985.2 Echinops telfairi | reverse complement strand
TAGAGATGGTAGAGGAGGGAGGGAAGGGGTGCACAGTTCTGGGGGACATGAGAAGGCCTCTGAATCCCCAGGCTTTGCAGGGGGAGCCACTGGGCCTCCCCACCTGCCGTTTTGCAGCTGGGGAGGACCAGGAAACAGCTGTCTGCTGTCTGGGGGGAACAAATATTTGTCAAGGGAGGTGATGAGGGTAAGGGCAGCTGGGGACCAGGGAGAGGGGAGGACCTTGACCTCCCACCCATCCCCCTTCTCCTTACAGCTTCCCGATGACTGGGATGGACAGGATTGGCCCCAGAGAGAGGCCTCTGGGCTCCCACTCAGCAGGTGGGGAAACTGAGGCTGAGAGGGGGGCAGAGCCCCCCGAGGGAGGCCACCTGCTGCTGCTGCCCCTACAGGACCCGGATCTCAAGCTTCCAACAGACCACTTCACAGCCGGAGAAGCAGAGACTCGGAGAGAAAGAGTCACCTGCTCCGGGACCCCCAAGCTGAGGCTGCTCTGAGACACTCAGGGCCCCTCCCCCTCCCCCTCACCACCACCCCTACCATCTTTCTCCAATCCGGATTAGAAGGCAGCTCCATCTCTCTCTGAAAAAATAAAACAAACAGGAAAACCTCACTGCCAAACAGGAAAACCTCACTCGTAGCCACCCCAGAGGACAAGGTAGACCGGCCCCTGCGGGTTTCCAAGACTGTTACTCTCTGTTAGGGGGGAGCAGAAAGCCTCATCTTCCTCCCTCAGGCTGGTGGTTTTGAACTGCTGACCTTGCAGTTAGCAGTCCAACGCCTAAATCACTGCACCACCAGGGCTCCTTGGTCCCTCCCTGGTGCCTTAGTTTCCCCATCTGTGAAATGGGAGCTGTTGGTTAGAGGGGAGAGCTGAGGCCACACCACCTCAGAGGGCTGTGGCAAAAGTCCTATTAGGTTATTTGGGTAGACGACCTTGGCCCTATTAGGTTATTTGGGTAGATGACCTTGGCCCCTCGGCAAAGCGTCCGGCAGAGATCACTGCTCTGACGTGGGTAAGTGACGTAGCCCTTTTGAGCCTCAGCTTTCCCATCTGTAAAATGGGCAGGATCAGAGCACTGCTTCTCAGGGTGGTAGTGGTGGGGAGAAGCAGCGATGTCAATACAAATAAAGCCCATCTTGTGAATGTGGTAAGGAACCCCTGGTGGCACCCCTGAGCTGCTAGCCACAAGGTCAGTGGTATGAACCCACTAGCTGCTCCCAGGGAGATGGATGAGGCACTCCCATGAAGAAGACTTATGGTCCTGGAAACACACAGGGGCAGTTCTAACCGGCCCTCTAGGGTCGTTATGAGTCAGGATCGACTGGATGGCAGGGAGTTTGGGGTTTTTGGTTCATGAATATAGTGTTAGGAGCCCTGATGGCATAGTGGTTTCAAGGTGGGCAGCTAACGGCAAGGTCATCAGTTCGAAATCACCAGCCACTCCTTGGGAGAAGTATGAGGCTTTCTGCCGTCGTAGATAAAGTTAAAGTCTTGGGGGATGAAAACAGAAAGGTGGGTGAAGGAAGACAAGAAACATGGGTGTAAGACATGAAAAAAAATTATCAAGGGTTCAGGAAGGAGGGGAAAAAATGAGGAGCTGATATCAAGGGCTCAAATAGAAAAAGTGTTTCAAAAATGATTGCCAACATGTACAGATGTGCTTGACACAATGGATCAATGGATGGATTGTTATAAGAGCCCCCAATCAAATGATTTTTTTTTAAGTAAAGTAAAAAATATCTCAGGGGAAAAAAAAAAGAGTTAAAGTCTTGTAAACCCACAGGGGCAGGTCTATCCTGGAGTCAGAATCCATTCTCTGGCAGTGAGTTCAGGAGTTTTGGTTTTTCATTCTTTGGTTTCAGCCCGTCTTCACTGAAGGAGGCACCGTGGGTCAGACAGTGGGCTGCTAACCTCAAAGTCCTCTGTTCCAACCCACCAGCCACTCCTGGGCA
>NW_022104553.1:22631375-22646700 GCF_000313985.2 Echinops telfairi | reverse complement strand
TACCAAGCACGATGTCCTTCTCCAGGGTAGGGCCCCTCCGGCCAGTGTATCTAAAGTACGGTACATTCGGCTAAGCCTCTCAACATCCTTGCTTCTCAGTCCGGAAGCTGGGCTGCAGCAGGATCAGCCTGGGTGGACAGGTTTCAGACTGAGACAGACTAGGTAGAAAGGCCTGGCCACCCGTGAAAACCTGAAGCGTCGCAAAAAAGAATACTGTCTGACTTAATAGATGGCACAAGAGCCACAAGGATCAGCCTGGAACGTGCTGGTGAATGTCAGCGCCCAACATGAAGGCAGGAGCCACGGTGGTACAGTGGGTGATGCTTTGGGCTGCTAACCAGAAGTTCAGCAGTTCGAACCCGGCAGCTGCTCCACCTGGGAAAGATGAGGCTGTCTGTTCCCAAAAAGATCTCCAGTCCCTGAAATCCACAGGGGTCAGTTCAGCATTGAAATTGGATGGCAGGGAGTTTCAACAGCCACAGATGTTTTCTGACACCCGCCGCCACTGCCTTCTGAATCAAACCAACACAAACTCCCTGCCACCAACTTGATTCCACCAACTTGATTCCAACTCTCCAAGACCCTGGAAGATTTTGAGGCTGTCAATGTCCACGGAAGCAGATCAAACAGAAAGCACCCAAACTCACTACCACTGACTCGGGCCCTCCAGGACAGGGTAGAACTGCCCCTCTGGGTTTCTGAGACGGTGATTATGTTTGAGAGTAGAAAGCCTCATCTCTCTCCTGTGGCACAGCTGCTGGTTAATTCATACTGCGGACCTTGGGATTAGCAGCTCCACACACAACTACTGTGTCAACAGGGCTTCTATGGGAACAGACAGCCTCATCTTTCTCCCTGGGAGTAGTTGGTGGGTTTGAACTTTAGGCCTTGCAATGAGCAGCCAAACTTGTCACCATCTTCTAAACAAACTGCCATCTATCAAGCCCTTGCCGAGGAACACATCCCCAAGGGGCCTGCCCTGGGCCTCAGTTTCCTCTTCTGTACTACGGAGTTAAACCATCGAATGAGAGAGAATGGGGAACAGCAGGCCAAACACCAAGTAAACCTTAAAAACCTGCAAGCAGGGAAACCTTTACCTGTTAATCGCAGCGGCTGAGATTGCTAGCAGCTGTGCAGGAAGCATCGGACTGTGAACCGTGAGGTTAGTGGTTCAAACCCACCTGCCAGTTCCTCGGGGGTACGATGAGGCTGTCTATTCCCGTCAAGATTAACAGCCTCAGAAAACCCCCGGAGGACCGCTTGGGGTCCAAATCAATATGACAGCAGGGGGTGAGTGACCAGTCACGTCGTACCTTGTTGCTGAAAGTCGAGGCAGACAGGAAACCAGTCCCCAAAACTTGCCATTGAGGCATTCTACTTCCGGTGACCTCCCCATGTGTTACAGTAGAACTAGGCTCTGGAGGGTCCCCTAGGCTGTCTCCAGGTCTTTCTTCCTGGTCTACCTATCTGGAAGCTCTGTCAAAACCAGTCCACCGTGGTTAGCTGTCATGTGTAGACCTTGTGAACCGCCCGTGCACGCAGTAGGGTGCTCAGTACATGCCTCTTCACGCCCGGCCTCCCCTGGAGGTCTCTTAAACCTGGGCCGTCATAGGAGATGGGGGGTGACTCTGGATGCGTCCCTTCCCCTGCCTGAGCCTCAGCTTGTCCGGGTGCAGAGTGAGAAGAAGGGAGCCCAGGTGGCAAAGGAGTTATGTGCTCCGCCGCCGATCGAAAGGTCGGCAGTTTGAGCCCACCCTGCGGCCCCAAGGGAGAAAGACCTGTCCACCTGCCTCTCTAGAGAGTTCCAGCGTTCGAAACCCCATGGGGGCAGTTCCACCCCAGCCTATTACAGGGTCGCCAGTGAGTCGGCATCCACTCAACAGCAATGGCTATTGTTACGAATTAAATTGTGTCCCTGCCCCCCACCCCCAAGGAAATTATGTGCTGTGCATCTCTGTGCCCATGATGACAGAGCCCTGGTGGGGCAGTGGTTACACATCGGGCTACCAACTGCAAGGACCGCGGTTGGGAACCACCAGACGCTCTGCAGAAGAAAGGAGAGGCTGCCTGCTCCCGAGAAGTGTTACCGTCTTTGGAAACCCAAAGGGGCAGTTTGATCCTGCCCTAGAGGGGTGCTATGAGTCAGAATTGATTTGATGGCAATGAGAGAGAGAGAGAGGGTGTTCTACTCTCTTAGAGAGTCACAGTCTTGGAAGAGGGCCAGGGCAGTCCGACCCTATCCTATTGGGTCGCTCTGAGTTGGAATAGATTCCATGGCAGCGGGCTTGGCTTTGGTTTGGTAGCGCTTCAGATTCGAGGGTGGAGAGAGAGTGAGACAGAGAGAGAGGTGGCTTTCTACTCCCGTAAAGAGTGACGAACCCACAGGGGCAGTTCTGAAGGTGGGCGGTTTAAGGTCACCTTGAGGTGTCTCTGAAGACAGCCCTGGCCATCTATTCCTGGAAAATCAGGCCCTGAGACCCCCACGTGCTTGGGGCCACTCTCACACACAGACGGCCTCCGTGAGTGGTCGGGCCACTGGCATGGGAAGGCCAGTGCTCTGCTGGTCTCCAGGGGGGTGGGTATGGATAGGAGGTGCCCTTACTTATGCCGGGTGCCAGTGCCCTCACCCTCTGGGAGGTCAGAGGGCCAAGGCCGCCCCTCTGATTGTGACCTGCGGCCTCCTCCCCTCCCCCCAGCAGCTGGTGGGAACCCCCAGAAGACTTCTGTGAGGTCACCGCATTCTGTCTCAGAGTCTCCTTGGGGTGCAAAGGCTGGCTCTTCTTCAACTCAGGGGACGCCCCTCCGGGAGCCGCACCCCAACAGAACTCCTGAGAGGACCGCCGCCCCAGCACCGGTCCCAGGAAGCCCCAGCGAGCGAGGGACCAGAGTTCTCACGGGCATACCCAGAGCCATTCAGCTGTCCAGGGAAGGCCCGGGAAGGCCCAGGCCTGGCTCGGGCATCATCAGCGCGGCCAGGCCGTCATGGTCCTCCGCTGGCTGTTGCTGACCGCGCTGGCGCTGTCCCTGTCCCCGGCCACCAGGGGCATCAAGGACTGCTTCTTCTGTGAGCTGACAGACTCCAAGCAGTGCCCCAGCACGCGCATGAGCTGTGCGGAAGAGGAAGACTGCTTCACGGGCTACGGGCTGGCCCCCGGCCTGGGCCCCATCACCAACAAGGGCTGCCTGCGCTCCATCAACTGTGGCCACGAGCAGCCCGTCAACTACAAGGGCGTCACCTACAGCCTGGTCACCTCCTGCTGCCAGGGGGACCTCTGTAACCTGGCCCCGCCCACCACCGGCACCCGGGCCGCGGGGGCCACGGCCGGCCTGGCCCTGGGCTTGGGGTTGCTGCTCCACTAGTTGAAGTGACCGTCGGGGAGGCGGGGCCTGGTCTGCCCTGCCCTCCACGGTTCCCCACACTCCCTGCCTCTGTCCTCTCCTACCCCCCTACCCGCAGTCTCCCTCATTAAATGGCCTGCAGGCTCTGGACCCCCATGGTGCCAGACTTGGTCCCTTCCTGGGCAGCCCCACCCGGGAGAAGACCCCTGAGGCCTGGCAGGCTGGTGGGGGTGCCCTGTGGGTGGGTAGGTGCGTGCGATGATAATTCCTCGGCCCTACAATGCATGCATCTCTTTTTGCGTTTGAAGCAGATGCCGCTCAATCTTGGTGCTCAGCCCCTCCACCCACCACCCACCCACCCCCACGCACAAACCAAATTCACTGTCATTTAAGCGGATGGCAACTCTCAGCGACCCTGCAGCCCAAAGTAGAACTGGCTCGGGTTGGGAGGGGGGGTCCGAGACTGTAACTCCCTATGGGAGGGAGTCGAGAGCCCTGTCTTTCCCAGTCTTTCGCCTGCAGAACGGCTGATGGTGTCAAATTGCTGAGCTAGGATTAGCAGCTCAACCCACAGGACCCAAGACACCCCCACGAAGGAGGGAATGTCGATCCACGGAGATCCTGTTACCGGCAGAGGTTGGGCGGGCCAGTCTCCCTGTTGATGTTAAATGCCTTCCAGTGGGTGCTGACCCAGCAACACCCCACCTGGCCTCAATGCCAGGGGCGCTGGCCTAGCAGGTTGCCGTACTAACCACCAGGTCAGCAGTTTGGAGCTACCAGCCGCTCCCAAGAAGAAAGGTGCACGTACCTATTGCTGTAGAGGGACAGTCTGGGGAAGCCACAGGGCCTCTCTGAATCAGAACCAGTTGTACGGTCGTGAAGTCTTTAGGGTGTTTTGGTTTTTTTTTGAGGGGCGAGGGCAGTGGTGTTTTTTGTTTTCACGTCTAATCTGCAAAGCGGTACCCTAGTGCAATAGTGGTGAAAGACAGCGTTTTCTACTCCCACGCGGTGTCACAGTCGGGGACACCCACAGGGGCAGCTCTACCCTGTCCTGTCAGGTGACTCTGAGCTGGAGTCCACTGGTTGATGGGGAGGTCGGGAGGTGAGTTGATTGGTTTTTTTTTCATGCCTCCTCTGGGAAGTGGGGCAGAAAGACGAGGCTGTCTGACGCTCCCACGGAGATCGACAGCCTCCGGGAAACTCCCAGGGGGGCGGTTCTACCCTGTCCTCTAGATGGGGTCACTGTGAACCGGATTCCCCTGGACGCCAGCGAGGGTTCAGGAGCCTCTACCGACCCTGTCGATTCTCCCTTCCAAAGCCAGGTCCCCTCCAGGGTGGCGGTGAGCCGTGTGAGTGCCCCTCTCTCCCCAACCCTGAACTTGCTGGTAGACAAGCAAATCCTCCAGCTCCAATCGCCAGCACCCCAAGCCCCTTACACACACTGCAACTATCGTATGGACACTCCGGGTGAGTGACGACGTGGAGATGGGATGTCAGGGAGGTGAGGCTCCCTTGAGATCAGGAAGCAGCGCCCCGATCCTGTTTCTGCCTCCGGAAGGGACCTCCCGTCTCCAGGCGAGGAAGGCCATGTGTTTTCTAAACCCACTTTCCAGATGAGGAAGCGGAGGCCCTCGGGAAACGGGATGCTCAGGGCAAACCGGCACGTGGAGGCGGGGCTTGGAGGCAGGATGTTGGCAGAGGGAATGGTGGGAGGGCATCGTACCTGTAGGAGCCTGTGATGACCCTGACACTGTCCAGGAGCACAAACTTCTCTCGCATGTGGCCGCTCACCTGCCGCCTCCTGCGGCTCTGGAAACTGCAGCCCTGCCCGACGCGGACGTCCAGGTTCTAGACGGGGGTGGGGGTGGGTGGCATGTCCTTGCTCAGGTCCACCTCTTAGGGTCCCCCCACTCAGGGCCAAGAGCTCCAGGGTCATCCCTCCGGCCGCTGCTCCCAGATGGGTGGTGGCCTGCGGATCCAGTATAGAACCCTTGCCAACTTCCGCAGCGTCCCGGCAAACAGGCCTCAGGGGACAACTGCTGGGGGTAACCCCAACTTTGTGGCCCCCCGGGCACGCCATCAAAAGTCCACCCCACTTCCCCCGGTGCAGTGCCTTGGGCATCTGATTTTGGGGACCCCCTCTTAGTTGGCAGCCTAAGACCCTATGGAAGGTGCCCTTGTCCCCCACTGCCCCTGCCCAGCCCCAGGAGAAGGGATGCTGGCTGGCCCCTACCTCTGTGGCCCAGGGGTTCACTCTCAGCTGCCGGGCCAGAGCCAGGAAGGCGGGCAGCTGCTGGCCGTCCAGTAGCAGGTAGACAGGGACCCAGCGGCGTGTGGCGGCGTCCACCAGGTCCCAAAGCAGGTCTGGGTCGGTGAATACATCCATGACGACGGCCACCAGCTAGGGGCAGGAAGGGATGTGAGGAGCCTGACTTTGGGTGGGCGCAGGGGCCTCAGGGAGGGGGTGAGATGCACTGGGTGCTGAGAGTCTGAAGGCCTGGCCCAAGACAGCCAGGCGTCTCTTCTGAGGCGCTCTGCTGGGTTATCAGTCCAGCCGGCAACGCGGTCATCAGGAACTATGTTCCTGGACACCCAGCGTTCACCGCTGGACGTCAGTAACACCTGGCCCGTGTGTTACAACAGCAACTCCGTCAAGCCTCCATCAGCATGGCAGCGGCTCCAGGGGCCTGTGCCTGATTCCCCGCCCCCATGGTGGTGGGTCGGCCCCTCTGGGTGCTGGGGTGGGGAGGGCAGTCCTGTGCAAGCCAGCAGGGGGAGGCCTGGAGCTCACGCAGTGGTGGCTCCTGTAAGTCCTGTTGGACGAGGCCCCCGGGGCCTTGCAAACGGGTTCACCCAAAGGAGTCCGGCCAGAGGACCTCGGAAGAAAGGCCTGGTGACCTGCTTCTGTAAAACCAGCTGCAGAAAACCCTGTTGTGGGGCAGAGCTGGACACACACACACACACACACACACACACACGCACTGGGAGTCCACTCGGGATTGGTGGTAGCTGGCTGGCTGACCCCTGACTCAAATCACCCAACAGCCTGGGTTCCCATCACGGGGACAGTAAGTTACAGGAGAGATTTACAGGCCTTTTTCCCCATTTCTTTAATGGACATACAGCTAGCCACTCCCTCACTCTCACTCCTCGGCAGTTCACGCTGACTCAGAGGGACCCTATAGGACAGAGAAGAACTGTCCCCGTGGGTTTCTTTCTTTTTTTCCTTTTAAAAATCATGTTATTGGAGGCTCGTACAACTCTTATCACCATCCATCCATCCATCTCACCATCCATCCATCCATCGTGTCAAGCACATGGTACATTTGTTGCCATCATCATTCTCAAAACATTTTCTTTCTACTTGAGCCCTTGGCATCAGCTCAATTTTCCCTTCCCTCCCTCTTCACCCCCTCCCTTAGGAACCCTTGATAATTTATACGTTATTATTATTTTGTCCTGTCTTACACTGTCCAATGTCTCCCTTCACCCACTTTACTGTTGTCTGTCCCCCAGGGAGGGGGTTATATATAGATCCTTGTGATCAGTTCCCCCTTTCTTCCCCCACCTTCCCTCCACCCTCCTGGGATCGCTACTCTCATGATGGGTCCTGAGGGGTTCATCCGTCCTGGATTCCCTGTGTTTCCAGCTCGGATCTGTACCCGTGGACGTGCTCTGGTCCGGTGGGTTTCTTTCTGGGAGTAGAAAGCCTCATCTTTCTCCTGGGGAGCGGCTCGTGGTTTGGAAAGCTGACCCTGAGGTTAGTAGCCTAACTGTCACCCCCAAAGCCACCGGGATTCCCAGCAACCCCATAGGACTGGGTGGAACGGCCCCATGTGGGCTTCTGAAGCTGTCAAGCTTCAGGAGAGCAGGCAGCCTTATCTTTGTCTTTGGAAACCGCTGACCTTGTGGTGAGCAGCCTCACTGGGTCACCTTGATGCCTGGAGGGCAGGAGCCTGGGGAGGGAGGGGGCAAGGGGGAGGCTCCAGTTCCAGAGAGCGTGGACCCACCTTACTGGCAGCCTGGAGTTCCCGGCGCACCACCTCCTTGAGCGATGGGTGGCCCTCAGCAGGTGGCTGGGTGTACAGCTGGGCCCGGGTGATGCCCTTCCAGGCTGGGTCCTCTGGCCAGCCCAGTCGCAGCACGGGTGCTGGCTCCTCTGACTGGCCAGGCCAGTAGGTCAGGCTGTCACTGGCCAGCCCATTGGTAAGAGCGGCTCCCTCAGCGGCCCCGCTAGGCTCGGGCACGGCTGTTGTCCAGTCCTCAGCCGACGCTGCCAGGACCCGGACCTCGTCGGCGCTCAGGAAGGGCCGCAGCCTCTCTTGGAGCACGCAGTTCTCGAACGCTTCCGCGCCCTCGCTCAGCAGGGTCTCCAGGGCCAGCCGCTGGCCCTCCGTGTACAGATAGCCAGGGCTGGCCTCTGTCAAAGGCAGCTCCCCAGGCCCGGAGTCCAAGTCGTCCAGCGCAGCCAGCTGGGAGGCCGCCATCGTGGTCTGCTGAGTGGAGGCTGGGTCCTTAAGGGCTTGGCAGGGAGTGACTGACCATTTGGGCGGGGGGCTGGGGGGGGGGGTAAGGGGGCCTCTCTGAAGGGCAGATGCTAGGTGGCCATACGGTGGTCCTGTCCAAGTCCCAATGGCTCCCTGATCACTGTACCCTCCTCCCCCCCAAACGTCTCAGGTCACTACTATAGGGTAACGGGCTGGCCCTCCTGCCACCTGCCCCCGATGTCTGGACGGTTCCACAGCAGGTCCTCCCCGTTGTTCAGGCTGGTCACCTGGTTTCAAGTCCAATGGTGCCACCTGTCAGCCCGACCCCTGGTTCTCAGCTGAAGGCCCGGCTATCTGATCCTCCTCCACCTCCAACTGTCAACTAAGGAAAGGAAGGGCTGCTTGCTGCTGGCTGACACCTCTCGGGCCACCTCATCCGTCAGATTGCTTGAGTGACAATCCTGGTGTCTGTTGTGCTGTCTGCCAGGAGTCTAGCTGCCTGACCACTTCATCAGTGCATCCCGTTAAAGGCTGAGCCCTGCTGTCGTTGGATGCCTTTGCTCAGCCCTGGGGCCTGCACCCTGCCCTGCTGTTGATCAGGGGCCCCCACTGCCCCCCAAGTCCCCTTGGGATGCCCCAGGACTATTACAGATCCGGCCTGTGACCTCCACGGGCCATTCAGCTGGGAGGGAGAACCTGCCAGTCACTGGGGACAAGCTGACCCCACCCAGGTAGGAACCTGCCTGAAGCCCAGGATCTCCTGCCCGCTGACCATCCAACTGGTCTACAGCCTGTCTTTCACACACAGCCCCTTCCCTCAGGCCTCAGCCCTGCAGTGAGGCAAATCACCAGTAGCCCTCCCTTCTTACCCACCCAGCCCCAGGCACCCATCTGTGTGCTCACGGAATTCAGGGACCTTAGCCTCCTCAGTGTCCTGTCTTCTCTGGCCTCTCCTGAGGCCCGGCAGCCCAGCCCTTTGTGTACACGGAAGGGGTAGTTCCAGCAACAGCCTCAGGGTCCCAACCGCAGCACCACAGGCGGATGCTCCCTCATGCGGTCTCTGGCCTCAGGCTGGCTTCCTGGTCCCTGGAGCACACCTCACCTGTTCCCAAGGCCCCTCCCCCCAGCCCCGCCCCAAGGGCACTAACTTCCTTGTCCACCCCCCAGTGCCAAGCCAGGGCGCACTGGCTCTTTAAGATGGTTGGGCGGGGCCAAACCGGAGAGAAAGCAGGTATGGATGCAGTTGGTTGTCCAGAGAGGACAGGTTGTCAGAGTGGCCACCAGGGGTGCCACTGGAGGCACCCAAGACCAAACTGTCCAGCCCCACAACACAGGCATCCCACAGCCCCCAGGATCAACCCCGCCCCCAGGAACACAAGACACGTATGCAGTGAACATCCAAATGTTTTAATAACAGAACGGGATCTGGGGTTAGTTTTTGTAGCCTCGGCTGGCACGTCGGCCTCTGGCTCTCTCGAACTTCCGGCCCTTGGAGCGAACATAGGGTCTGCGGGGAGAAGTGGTGGGGTGAGTCAGTCAAGATGCCAGGAGCCCTGGTGGCCCAGTAGGTCCCTCACTGAGCCAGGCCAGGGGTTATAACTCACCAGGGAGTTGGAGGGTGAAACTGACAGCCAGCCTCAGAGCACATACAGCCAGAGACCCCCTCCACAGGGGGTCCATAGGGCCAGTATTGATTCAGCACCCACTCAATGGGTTTGGGTTGCTTTTTGGGAGTCAAGGATGCAGCGTGGCCTCTAAGGACCAGAGGCTCATGGCTCAATGGTAGGTGGCCCAGCCTTCCCAGGCAGCTTAGCACCTTGTGCTGTTTGACACCCAATGGCAAAGACAGGGCTTTAACAGTTGTGGAAACTCACAGGCACAGTCCCACCCTGTCCTACAGGGGATACCAGTGCCTGGTCTCAATGGCGGGTCAGTGGGAGCAGATCCTGGTGGCACTTACTTGGTGTGACTGTGGGGTGTCCCTGGTGCCTTGCCGAAATGCCTGTACACCTCGCGGCCCTTGCGTGGACCTGGAAAGGAGGGGGGACAGATATACAGAGCTGGCCCTGAGCTCCATGGAGTGCATCTTCAGGACACCACATGGGCTGCTAGGTTCCACTCACCAGACAGCAGGACAGTGCCACAGCCCTTGGGGGAGTCCAGGGCTAGCTGGTCAAAGGTGAGGATCTTGCCGCCAGCCTTGAGGATGCGGCTCCGGGCCCGGCTGCTCACTCGTAGGGCGCACACCTAACCCAGGAGACAGGTGTGGTGAGGGGCCACCGTGTGCCATGTCCTAGGGAGCTGCTGGCACTTGCTACCCCTGGTAGGTTGCTCAATAACTAACATGGTCCATGGCCACCAAGGACCCCTCTCACCCCTTAAATGTTGGGCCCACTGTATCACCTCGCCAACATCAGTATGTGCACACAAACAGCCAGGGCGTCGTCAGGAACCAACACGACGGCAGAGACCTGGATGTGAGCCGAGGTCACCTGGCTTGATAGCAAGGCCCAGTGACTGATGCTGCCCCTCCCCGGGAGATCCCAGAGTCTGGGTCACCAGGGATCAGACTACAATGCCACCCAGCAGAGCCCTGCCCCGTTCACCTTCAGCTTGGGCACCTCTTGCACCCGCACATCATCCGTTATGGTCCCCACAACCACGGCTGTCTTGTTTTCTCGGCCAGGAAGCTTCATCTTCCGGATCTGGGGGTAGGGGGTGGACAGCAAAGATGCACTGGATAAAAAGATGAGCCCCCTTCTGGGATTCAAAGCTCCCCCCCCCCCCCCCCCCCCCACACACACACACAGGCTGAGCCTACCAACAGCACCTTTCTGAGACACTCGAGGGGGCTTCAAGAAACCTGGGCAAAGTCCCCGCCAGGGTCTACCGCAGCTTTCCCAGGAAAGGAAAACTGTTTTTGGTATGTCCTTTTCCCTGAGCATCACTAAAAGAATATGAAAGACAGCCCCCCTCCCCGGAGAGCACCCACCATGCAGGTTCAGTAGCCCTTGGGCTGCCAGTTCCCTCCCTCTCATCCTCCAAGCCTGAAGGGCATGGCCCTCGGCCCCCTCACCATCCGAGAGAGCGACAGGGGCGGCCGGTTGGTGCGGCTCATGAACAGTCTCTTCAGCACAACCTGGTTGAAGGTAGAGTTGGTCCTCCGGGCCAGAAACCTGTATAGCTAGGGGGAAGGGGAAAGGCATGAGAATCTGGGTGAGAAGCCTCCCCGCTTCCCCAGCCCCGGATCGACTCCCCACAACCCCTTTCCAGCTGTCGGCCCTGGGCTGGCCCAGCCTCACCTTGACCAGGAGGCGCAGGTAGATGTCCTGGCTCTTGGGTTCCTTGCGACGAACCTTTCGGTCCTTGTTGTGGCGGATGTCAACTCCCTGGAGGGGGCGGGGGACACCGGACAACCATGGGCCCCACTCTGGATCACCAAGAGCCAACTGGGGGCCCCGTGACCGCCGAAAGGGGACCCAAATCTATACACAGCAAATCACCTCCACCCTGAACACAGGGGCTTTGCTGCCTCCGTGGAAATGAACTGTTTTACTTCAGCGCCTGGAAACTGGCATCAATGCCAAATGCTTTAAGAACCAAAAAAATAAAAACAAACCAAACTCAATGTGACTGCGTCCAATCCGACTCCCACAGTGACCCTTGATGGCAGGGTAGTACTAACTCTGTAGGTTTCTGAGGCTAAAAAATTTGCCACGGGCGGAGAAAGCCCTGAGGAATGGCTGGTGGTTTCCAACTGTAGTTAGCAGCCTAACGTGTAACCCACAGGGCAAACGCCCCTCTATTAGGATTACCGTCCCTACAGCACCTCCTTGAATCGGAAGGTTCTACGAGGGAGCTTCTGTAACCTCACTACTCCCAAGTGAGTGCTGAGGAAACGACAGGATGCCATGACACCCACCGCCTTTTCTGAGGCGACACCTTTAAGGTCACGTTGACAATCGGAAGGGGCGGCTCTAAGTGGGGCACAGGCCCGGAGAGCAGGGTTCCTCCGACCAGAGGGGCTAAGGAGCTAAGAACTCGACGGGGTTCCCAGAACCCGAGAACTCGGCCCTCGAACTCCCCTCTGAAAACTGACAGATGGGTCGGAGCAGTTGCGGGGTCACCTGCTCTGCCGCCTCGAGCCCGGGCCCCTGACTCTACTACTTAAGCTCGCGGTTTGATTAGCTGGGCATGGCGGCGTGAATGAACCGGTTGCGAGAGGGGCCAGAGTCGGACGTGAGCCTGACCAATTCCGGGTTCCCGGACCCCCGAGGTGGCCTCCCTCGCCACAGGAATTGCCGCCTTTGGTCACTGCTGGCACCCCTTCCCTTCTCCGGAAGGCCCCCAACCCGCGATCACAGCAGATGGCGACGGATGGCCAAGCCTCGAACACCGCCAGACGCGCTCACCATGATGGCGCCTCCTGCTCAGCCAGGTCCGGAAAGAGGGAACGGCTGCGGCGTGGGCGGGGAAAGCATCCGGCGAGCGGCGCTTGGGTGACGTCACGAGTGCGACGCTCTACCACTCACCTCCAGCCTCTTTGTGGTGTGTGCGACGATGGCTAAATGGGCGAGTGCGGAATAGGACGGAAGAACTACCAAAGAGAAGGGAGCGCGACGTCTGGGAAGGAAGGGCAAGCACGTCGGCGGCCTTTCTGGCCCGCACCAGGCCCTGTTCTCTATTCCCTTCTGGAAGGAAAGGCTTGGGGAGCCAGAGAGATGGTGCGTTGCGCGGTGACGCTCTAGCCCGACGCCGACTACCTCTCACTGGCTTCGGAGGACTCGGCGGACCGAGGGTTGGAGGTGAGGAGGCGGGGCTGGTAAGGATAGTTCCGGCCTGGGAATTCTGGATCCTAAGCTACCGGCGTTCCCAGATTTAGCTTAAGTATGCTTTATCTCGCATTGCGTCTTTATCGCGGCAGCAGGTTAGGAAACCCTACTTGAGGTCGAAGCCGAGATCTTCTTGCTGCAGCGTAGTCTATAGCATCCTTACCTGCCCCACTGCCTTTCCTAGCCCTGGTCACTTGCGAGCTGCTTTTCCCAGCCAGAGAGATCCAACTGGCCGAGAGTGGGTTTGGTGCCGGGGAGATGCACGGTGCGCAGAGGAAGCTCCCTGAGGTCTCAGTTGAGGTGAGGGTAGGGGAGGATGGAGAGTCGTTAAAAAAAAACAGAAAATGGGGGAGCTCTGGAGAGGACAACATCGATTGGGGAGTGTAGGTGGCTAGACCGGAGCATATACACTGGTACAGATAAGAGCTCTGGACACACGGAATCCCAGGCAGATAAACCCCTCAGGGACAGTAATGGGAGTAGCGATACCATGAGGGGAGGGGGAAGATGGGGGGAGAAAGGGGGAACCGACTACAATAATCGACGTATAACATCCCCACCCCACCACCATGAACAACAGAAACGTGGACGAAGGGAGTTGGCGGACAGTGTAAGATAGGAAAATAATAACAGTTGATCATTTTTCAGGGGTCCACGAGGGCGGGAGGGAGAAGAGAGCTAATAATACCAAGGGCTCAAGTAGAAAGAAAATGATTTGAAAATAATCATGGCAACCTATGTACCACTGATGTACGGATTGTAATAAGAGCTGTGAGACCCCCCCCAAAAAAAATGATTGATTTAAGAAATTTTTTTTTAAAGAGCTAATGCCGTCTCTTTGAAGCCCAACTGAAATCCTGGATCCTCGACTTAACTAATTCTGTGACCTTGGCCAAGTCACTTCACCTCTCTGGGCTTGAATTCATTGATAACAGACTTTACGCGTTAACACACTGGGTGATTTCTAGGATCAGGAGTTCATAAACGTGCTTAGGACAATGTATTTATGTATGTAGTAGGTGCTCGAAAAACATTAACTTTAATTCGGTGTGACCAGATGGACTGGCTGGGGCAGTAGCAATGGTACTAACCAGCCCTCTTTCATCCTTCAGGGAAGTTCAGTGCTTGCCAGCCTTTGATGGGTCTGTTCACTGTGGCTCACCTCTGAAGCGCCAAAGACCAGCCCTGGATTAGGGGCCCTGATTCCTTCCTCTCCCTGCCATGCCTCCACCCCCAGGGCCTGGGGACAGGCAGGTGAATGGACTCCTGGAAACAGAGGAAGAGTGGGCTCAGGTAAGGATGAAGCTGAAAGCCAAAATAACAATCCTATGGGACCCTGCACCCAAAGCTCTTAACACCTCAGACTCTCTCCCCATTTCACAGACAGGGCAGCTGAGGCCCAGAGAAGCCCATCTGTGTGAGGGGCTTGGGGCCCCTTAGCTCTGCTTCCTTTTTCTGCTCCTCCTCCTCCTCCGTGGTCCTTTGACTCTGTGACGTAGTCTCCGTCGTTGCGGCTGGGCTTCGTTGGTCAGTGTCTCTTTGGGGGCACATTATCTGGGTGGCACCAACGGTTAGTGTGCTTGAGGACTACTGAAGGCTGGTGGTTGAAGTGCAGCCCGTGGCGCGTCAGAAGAAAGGCCAGGCAATCTACTTCTGAAAGACCACAGCCATTAGCAATGCTACAGAGCACAGGTCTATTTGGACACACAGGTGGGTCATCAGGAGTCGGAATTGACTTGATGGCACCTGGAGAGGGCTTCAAGGAGCCCCACAGGTGTGGTGGGTTACGAGCTGGGCTGCTAACCGTAAAGTAAGGTCAGCCTTCCTAGTCCACCAGTCCTGTGTCGGGAGAAAGGTGAGGTTTCCTGCTCCTGGAAAGATTCACGGCTTGGGAAACCCATAGCAGCAATTCTACCCCCACCGTATGGGGTTGCTATGAGTCAGAATCAACTTGACGGCAATGAATTTGGCAAGACGTTTATCTCTTTCTAGCAAGCTCTGCCCCCTTTCACCTACTGTGCGAGTTTCTTGTAGACTTACCTTGTGCTTGTCAGCCTCACTCTGTGAATCTTCCTGGCCATATGTGTTTGCTCGCCCCCATACCCCCTCAGTCTCAGTGCCTCTCAGCTGCTGGCCCTCCAACATTTCCCCCTCACCCCACAAGCCCCCTTCTCCACCCTAAGCCTCGCTCCCCATCTCTCTACTATGTCTCTGTCTAGACAAGGACTGGTTCATTCACTAGGTAGATGTTTATCTGGGGCTACCTCTGCTCTGGGTTGAGCGCAAGGTATGAATGACCTCGACTCTGCTTTCCATTCCAGAAGTGCCTATCATTTTTCCCCCTGAACTTTCTGGCAATGTCTGTGTGTTATCACTGCCTTTCTCCGAGTCTCTGTAACTCCCGAAAGGCAGCTATCTCGGTCCGTCTCCTTGTCCCTTCTCTGCCTGCTTCTTTGCGTTTCAGCCTCGATGGTTCTCTGGGTTTTATTGTGTGTGTGTGTGTGTGTGTGTGTGTGTGTCTCTCTCTCTCTTTATAGATACAGGGCAGCTCAACTCCGCCCTACAGGGTTGCAATGAGTCGCGTGTGTGTGTCTTTATAGACACAAGGCAGCTCAATTCCGCCCTACAGGGTTGCAATGAGTCGTGTGTGTGTGTGTGTGTGTGTGT
>NW_022104553.1:22611368-22630968 GCF_000313985.2 Echinops telfairi | reverse complement strand
CACAAGGCAGCTCAACGCCGCCCTACAGGGTTGCAATGAGTCGGAATCAAGTCCTTGGCAGCGAGTCTGCTGGCCTCTGAGCTTCGGTTGCTATGTTCCTGCGTGGTCAGGCCCTCAAGCTGCAGCGAAAGGGCCCATCAATGGCTGGGACGGGCTCTCGCGCCCTCGACAAAGATGGTGGCATCGGGCGGGACTGTGGGCGCTGCGACGCCGCCTCTGCTGCGCGCGTGCCCTCGCCTAGGATGGCACTCGGTCTCGCGAGACCCGGTCGGAGCCCCTCCTTGTTCTCGAGCTGCCGGTACCTCGCCCGTCCCTGCGCCAAGCTCGCGAGTCGGTTGGCTCCGCCCACGTGCGCCCTCATTGGCCAGACTCAAGCCGGCCGCGGGGCGATTGGCCGAGCGGAGCACACCCTCCCCCCCACCCCTAGGTCCGATGGGGGCCGTTGGTGCTGCCTTGAGGGGCCACCTGGAGGAGGACCTGGCATGTGAAGAGGGTGCGGGGGTCAGGGCAGGGCCCCATGTCGGAGTGGGGGGTGGGGGGTGGGGTTAAGGGACTTGGAAGAACCAAGATGAAGGGCTGGGACTGGGATCCCGGGGTTGGGGGATGGAGCTGGAACTCCAGGATGGAGATTGAGGGTTCCAGGGTTCTGAATGTGGGGTGGGGTTAGGGGGAGGCCCGGGGTCAGGAAACCCAGGGGATGGAGACCTGGGCTGGTGGTTTGAGGACCTACGGATGTAGACCCAGGCCAAGGAGTCCCTGAGGAAGTGGCCAGAACGGGGACCAGGCCAGAGTATAGGGACAGAGAACAGGTCCAGGACTGGATCTAGAATCTAAGCCTGATGCGTGGGCACTCAGAGTGGGGGAGGGGAAGGTCACTTCAGGTTATGAGGGGAGGTGGACACCCTAGGCCTTTGGGAGCTGCCCCAGAGGGTATCGCCTCAGATGGGGGTGTGTCTGGGCAGCCAGCCCTGGGAAGGTGTGTCAGGACAAGCAGGTGGCTGGGTGGGGCACAGGGGAACAAAGGTGAACAGGAAGGAGGAGGTGAGGACAGAGACTGGGCAGAGGGCAGGGGAAGGCCTCTGGGGGGGTGGGGGGAGGCACTTCAGTCCCGGCTCACCCCCTCCCTGGAGAGCAGGTGGCCAGACAATCAGGTTAGTGCACAGGCTTGCATGTGGCCTGGTCGCTCTCTGGCCCCAAGTCTCTCCTGGCTGCAGCCCTTTCTTGGTCTCTCTCTATCCACTCTGCCTGCCTCTTGCCTCTTCTCTTTTCAGCCTCTCTCTTCGTTGCAGCTCTGTACTTGATGTCTTCCTGCCCCTCAGGGAGCCGGTCTCCTAGGTCTCTCCGCTTCCTCTCCAAGTGTCCTAACAGTCGGGTCCTGGCAGGGATATGGTTTATCTTCTTCTCCGTGTGCCTCTGGCTCCCAGGCCTTATTCCTTTTTCAGCCTGGGTCCAAGTCCCTGTCCCGGGTTGCTCCCCACCCGCCTGGTGTTTCTGCGTATGTCTGTGTGTCTTTCTCTCCTTGCCTGGCTCTTTTTGAATGTGCCTCCCTCACCCTCACCCTCACCCCTGCCTGTTTCCTCCTAAAAGACCCTTATCACCATCCCACGCCCTGTAGCTGTTTTCTTCATCTTGGGTTGGACTGGCTGATGAGAATAGAAACCCCAAGAGAGTGGGGATTCTGGTCTGTTTTGTTCCCGGTGGTGTTGGCCGGCCTGACATCCTGACGGTATATCAAGGGGACCGAGTGGCTTGCGGGCAGGGGCTCAGGGGTGAATGAGGGGTTGCTTGCATGTCTGGGACTCTGGCTGCTCCAGGATGCTGGTGCCGTTTTCTCTACAACCCCCATCCCCTGTCTGCCTCTGGTGCCCTTTCACTTGCAGGTGCCCTCTTGTCTTTTCTTGTCCACAGGCCTTATCCTTCCTCTCCCCTTTCCTCCCCACTCCTTGGGGGTCCTGAACTCTGACCCCTGCCCTCCTGCCCCCCCACCCCACCCCTATAGAGGCTGGACCTTTCGCTGACCTGGAACCAGGGCCCTGGGGCCGGGAGTACCCTAGACAGGGCCAAGGGCATGGCCCCACCAGCACCGTCCCTGGCTACCAGCACCCCGATCCTGCATGGGGAGTTCGGCTCCTACCCGGCTCGCGGCCCCCGCTTTGCCCTCACGCTCACACAGCAAGCCCTGCACATCCAGCGGCTGCACCCGAAGCCAGAAGCCCGGCCCCGGGGCGGCCTGGTCCCGCTGTCCGAGGTCTCCGGCTGCTGCACCCTGCGCAGCAGAAGCCCCTCGGACTCCGCGGCCTACTTCTGCATCTATACCTATCCGCGGGCCCGCCGAGGGACCAGGCGCCGAGCCACGCGCACCTTCCGGGCCGATGGGGCGGCTGCCTACGAGGAGAACCGTGCCGAGGCGCAGCGCTGGGCCGCCACCCTCACCTGCCTGCTCCGGGGGCTGCCGCTGCCCAGGGATGGGGGTGAGATGCTGGGCCTCGCCACCCCCAGGGCCCCCTGCCCCCACCCTGCTCTCTACCTCTCTGTGTCCATCCGCGTGGGAGGGCTTGGGCTGGGTCGCTGCTGGGTGAGTGGCACAGACAGCGCTGGCCTCTAGAGAGCAGGTGGTTAAGTAAGCACTGGGACTGCTAGGGAGGTGCCTAGGGAGAAAGCCCTGGCACTCTGCTTCCGAAAGGTCCCATCCTTGCAAACCCTCAGGGGTCCGTGCAGAAGCAACCTACAAAACCAGCACTCTGTGTCTGCTGCCCTCCCTCCACCAGCTCCAGGAGCCTTGAACACAAATGAGTCAGAGGCCACCAGACTGGTTGGGCCACAGGTGTTAGAGGCCCCGCAAGACACCCACTGTGTATCCAGTGGGTTCGGGGAAGGCTTCCTGGCAGAAGTCCCCATCGGGATCCCCACTTGGCACAAGAAGGGAAATAGCCCAGGGTCTCCCTCATGTGGGCCTCAGGACTCATGCCATGGACCGCCGTCCGAGGCCAAGTCACCTCCAGTAGAGCCTCAAGGGGATGGGGACAGACAGGGAGGAGCCTGGCACAGCGGAGGAAAGTGACACGGGGCGAAGGGCACTGGATTTAAGACATTGAGCCTTGCCTGTGTTTCAGCACCTGGGGAGGGGCTGGGGCCTCTTACCTGAGATCTGTCAGGAAGAGGAGGAGGAGGGGGTGCCCTCCGAAGACTCTGGGCATCAGTCCTCACTCCACCTTTTCTCCTCAGAGATCACCCTGGAGATATTGCCTCGGCCGCCACGCTTGCTCCTATTGGTCAATCCTTTCGGGGGGCGTGGCTTGGCCTGGCAGTGGTGTAAGAGCCACGTGCTGCCTATGATTGCTGAAGCGGGACTGTCTTTCAACCTCATTCAGACAGGTGAGGGTGAGAGTGGGGGTGCGGCGGACCGGATGCCTGCACCCTAGGGAGTGACGGAGCGGGCGCCAGGACGCCTGGGTCCTGAAGAGTAGTAAGGGGAGAGGCTATGGGTCCTTAGATGTACTGCATCGTCGGGGACCGGGCTGGGAGGTGGTTATGGGGGTCCCCTGGATCCTGGGAGACGAGTGGGGGGGTGGCAGCGGCAGGATTCCGGGGATCTGAGCTTGGCGCTGCTGACTTCACCTGCGGGCTCCCTGTTAGAGCGGCAGAACCACGCCCGGGAGCTGGTGCAGGGGTTGAGCCTGAGCGAGTGGGACGGCATCATCACGCTCTCGGGGGACGGGCTCCTCTACGAGGTAGGCCAGCGCCCTGCTGCGTGCCCTGCACCCTCGGGGACCCCGGAGGCCAGGACTAGGGCCCAGGCAGCTGGTCTCCCACCCTGCAGGTGCTGAACGGGCTCTTGGCCCGCCCCGACTGGGAGGAGGCCTTGAAGACACCCGTGGGCATCCTCCCGTGTGGCTCCGGCAATGCGCTGGCGGGAGCAGTGAACCAGCATGGCGGGTAGGTCAGGCATGGTCGACAGAGCACCTGCTGTGCCCACGCCCTAGGGCTGCGGTCACGGAGAGGGAGGGATGAGCTCTACTGGGCACAGGATTAGGGACATGGGCCCCGCGGTGGCCCGAGCTGCTAGCCCAAAGTCTATTCGAACCCACATGGGGACGGGAGGGGAGGTGGCGGTGAATAAAGCAGTCCACCCTTGGAGAAATCATAGCCTTGGGGAACCTTGGGGGGGTGGGGGTGGAGTCCTATTCTGTCGCGTGGGTTCTCACTAGAGTTGATGTGAGGCCACCAAACGACGACGCCTCCCACTTTAGCCTCCCCTCTGCCTGCAGAATCCTTTGTTCCTGAACTGTCCCTGGCACACTAGACCCACAGGGTCTGCGGGGGGTGGGGTGGGGGGTGTGTTAAAGAACTAACGGGGGACCTTCTGCAGGACAGCGAGGAGGGAGAGGGGCCTGGGTGGGTGTGGGTGCCCCTCCCCCATCCTCTTACTCACTGACCCCATCGTCTTTCTTCCCCCACCGTCCGGGCCATAAAGGTTCGCGCCGGCCATCGGCCTGGACCTCCTGCTCAACTGCTCGCTGCTCCTGTGCCGGGGTGGCGGCCGTCCGCTAGACCTTCTCTCAGTGACGCTGGCCTCGGGCTCTCGCTGTTTCTCCTTCCTGTCCGTGGCCTGGGGCTTCGTGTCGGACGTGGACATCCAGAGCGAGCGCTTCAGGGCCCTGGGTAGCGCCCGCTTCACCTTGGGCACGGTGGTGGGCCTCGCCACGCTGCACACCTACCGCGGACGCCTCTCCTACCTCCCCGCCACCGCCACCGGGGAGCCCGCCTCGCCCAGGCCTGGGTCCGCCCACAGCCTGCCCCGTGCCAAGTCGGAGCTGACCCTGACCCCAGAACCAGCTCCACCTGCAACCCACTCCCCCCTGCACCGCTCTGTGTCCGACTTGCCCCTGCCCCTACCTGCCTTGGCCTCCCCTGGCTCACCTGAACCCCTGCCGGTGCTGTCCCTCAACGGTGGCGGCCCGGAGTTGGCTGGGGACTGGGGCGGGGCTGAGGATGCCCCGCTGTCGCCAGACCCGCTGCTGCCTTCTCCCCCTTGCTCCCCGAGAGCTGTCCTCTCACCCATCACCAAGGAGCCCTCGGAAATGCCAGCGCCCCCTGGGCTCCCGCCTCCCTGCCCCGATGGTCCTGAAATTGCCTCCAACTGGGGCCCGCCCGACCACCTCTTGCCGCCTCTGGGTGCCCCCCTGCCCACGGGCTGGGTGACGATGGAGGAGGACTTTGTGCTCATGTTGGCCATCTCGCCCAGCCACCTGGGGGCGGACATGGTGGCAGCCCCGCACGCCCGATTTGATGACGGCCTGGTGCACCTGTGCTGGGTGCGGGGCGGTATCTCACGGGCCACCCTGCTGCGCATTTTCCTGGCCATGGAGCGGGGTAGCCACTTTGGCCTGGGCTGCCCCCAGCTGGGCTACGCCGCGGTGCGTGCCTTCCGCCTAGAGCCGCTCACACCCCGCGGTGTGCTCACGGTGGACGGGGAGGTGGTGGAGTACGGGCCGGTACAGGCGCAGGTGCACCCGGGCCTCGCGACACTCCTCACTGGGCCGCCCGGGCTCCTGGGGCCGGAGCCCTGAGGCTAGCCCACCGCCTGGAGCCCGCCGAGGGCGGGGCTTACATTCCAATGGGCGGAGCCCGAGGTGGCGG
Source organism: Echinops telfairi (assembly GCF_000313985.2). NCBI lineage: Eukaryota > Metazoa > Chordata > Mammalia > Afrosoricida > Tenrecidae > Echinops > Echinops telfairi. Next base: position 22,625,328 of record NW_022104553.1, on the reverse strand, counting down.
AAAGCCCCAGTGCCCTGCCCGGCCTGTCTCAGGGTTGCACCCGCCCCCTGGTGATTGGACCGGGAGCTAGACGGTGGCCTGAATCCCAGGGGCGGGCACGCAGTTGACAGGTAAAATGAGCGCTGCGTGAGAGTAGTGCCTGATCGACGAGGGCGGGGCATGGCGTATGCGCTCCGCAGGGGGCGTGGCTCTGACCAGACCCTCCCCTCCGCTTCCGGCTTGGAGACCAGGTCGACTGAGGGCGGAGCCGAGCTAGCGCATCGCCCAATGACAGGATCTGGAAGACCGGGGCCGAGGGCGGCCGTCATTGGCCCGTCAGGGCCGAGATCTTGCCCCATCCACTCCGGTGCCTCCACTTCCACGGCCTACCGGTCCTGGAGGGGCAGGTTTCCCGCGCTCCTATTTGCACTAAGGTTTCCGACCCTGCCCCCGCCGGTGCGGGCGGGGAAGCTCCGTCTGTCTGTCTGCTGTGCGCCCTGGTACTTGACCCCAGTCTTCAAAGCAATTGAAAAGGTCTATGCAATAAAGGCGCTCGCTTCATTCCCCTCGGACCTTCGCCCCTTCCTCCACCAGCGGCCCGTGGGGAGGGTCCAACACCAGCACTCACACGGCTCCGCTGGCCACCCGACCGGCCTGACCCACTGGTTCCGAGTCGGAACCTGGGAGCTGCCTCCTCCCCCACGACAGCTAGCTCCGAGTTCTCAAGATTTATTCAGGATCGTGTTAACGGAGGCGGTGGGAGGCTGGGGTCCCCGGCTGGCCCAGGGGCACACACACAGCACCCTCCCCACCCCCACGAGGGAGTGGGGGAGGCTCACTTTTTCTTAAAAATATAAATGTATTTGTCTGCATTGTCCCTTCGTCCCTGGGGCACCCAGCTCACCGGCCCCCGGGCCACAGGGCAGGGGGGGAGGAGGGCGTCAGGCGCAAGTCTGAGAGGCGGAGGTGTGCCCCACCGAGCGGGGGGCGGCCTCACAGGGCCCCGTGCTGGGCCTGGTAGCGGGACAACACGGCGCGGTAGTGGGACAGCTCCTGGCGCACGGCCACCACTTCCTGCCGTAAGAGGGCGTTCTCCTTCTCCAGGAAGGCCGCCCGCACCGAGATCTGGTTCTCCTTGAGCCGCCGGGCATCGCGGGACCGCTTGGCCGCCTCGTTGTTCTTGTACCGCCGGCTCCAGTACTTCTCATCCTGCGGGAATCGCAGTGTATTTTAAAAGACCCCCCAGCCCACTCCTAGGGCTTCTAGCCCAGCAAGGGTCCGTAAGAGATACCCAAAGGTCTGTCACCAAGGGAAGCAGGGCCCTGTCAACAAGCTGGAAAAACCCACTGACACCCAGTTGATTCCAACTCATAGAAACCCTATCGGGCTGGGTAGAACTACCCATGTGAGTTTCCAAAAGGGTCACTCCTTCGTTATGGGAGTCAAAAGCCTCATCTTTCTACTGCGGAGCAGCTGGTGGTTTCTAACCGCCGACTTTGCAGTTAGCAAGCCCGATCGGTAACCCCTGCACCTATGTCACCCCCGTGCAAAGTATCAAGTTTTCAAGGTACCCGTGGAACACATACCCTTTGACAAAGGACCTGCAGCTAGAGCCTGTTTCTAAGGATGCTTGCTCCCTAGCAACAGATTTAAAAAAAACGCTGCCCTATGCATCACATAAGGGAGCACCTATGTCACTGTCAGGTAAGCAAATGCTGGACAGCTAACCACAAGGTCGGACATCCAACACACAGCTGGTTCTGTGGGAGAAAGATGAGATGCCTGCTTCTGGGAAGTGGCCCAGCCTCAGAAACCCTGTCTGGGGTTGCTATGAGTCACCATGGACTTGATGATGGCAGTGGGTTTATCCAGTACTTAAGGAGCCCTGGTGGCACCATGGGTTGGGCATTGGACTGCCAACTGTAGTCCAACGGTTCAAATCCACCAGCCACTCCAAAGGAGAAATATGAGGCGACCCACTTCCACAAAAATTTCATCTGGGAAACCCTATATATGTACTCTGAGTCAGAGCCCCCCGGGCAGCAGCAGTGGGCTTTGTGTGGGAACGAGTGGAAATGGACCTGATGCTATGGGTTTGGCGTTTCCTGTCTTTTTGGTATATGTCACTTAAGAGCCTTCAGGTGCCCTGCTGGCACTGTGGTTCCATGTGATGCTGTTGACCACAAGGTCGGCAGTTTGAAAATACCAGCCACTTGGAGGGAGCGACAAAGCGTTCTACTCCCTACTACTGTAAAGCGTTGTACTCACAGGGGCAGGTCTACCCTGTCCTATGAATCAGAATCTACTTCATGGCAGTGAGGGTGGCTTGGGGTTTTGATGGTGCAGTGGTTAAGAGCTCATCTGGGAATCCAAAGGTCAGCAGTTCAAGCCCATCAACTGCTCTGCTGGGAGAAAGATGAAGTAGCCTGTTTCCCTTCCTCTATTGGGAGAAAGATTTACAACCCTCCGGGACAGTTATGCTCGGCCCTACAGGGTCACTGAGTCAGAACAGATGTGCAGACTAGGAGTTTGGTTTGGGCTTGCTAAGGCAGGCTAGGTCCCCCTGGAGGTGGGGTGTGGAGTTCCACAAAACTCAGAGCTGGGCTTCTTTCGACCTTGGTTGCCAAGGCAACCACATCCTTGTCCTCAGCAAACAAAAGGTAAGGCCTAAGTGGTCCCACTGCTGGCCGCCTGTCTCTGACCCGCTGGCCTTGAACTGGGGCCAGGGATTTGCCTCTTCCCCTTAGGCCCTGGTTGCTAGACTAGTTAGCTCTTAGCAACGGAGTCCAGAGGGAGACCTCCACTTGCTCACCACTAGGCTGAGAGATTTGATTGCCGAGGAGGACCACTCCTTAGCAACAAGGCCCACCCAGCTCATAATCCTTCTCATCCCCGGCCACCCCAATTGAAATAAAGCCCAGTTCTGGGTTGCCAGGGAAAATCCACTCCCTAGTAACAGCAGCTCAGGAGAAAGGACTAGCTTTGGAGAGTGCCTCTCCTGCACCAGCCTGGCAGGGTCTTCGGAGGGACGCCCAAGTGTCTCTCCCCAGGGGAGACCCAAAAACGGCAGAGACATCGCTGGAAGGGTGCTGGATTGATCACTGCCCCAATTCAGCTGCCTTCGGGTTGATTGCAAATGCCTGCCAGAACAGAACTGTGCTCCAGAATAGAGGTTTTAATGGCCGAATCCTAAAGAGGGTGAGGGGGGGAGGGAAGGGGGACAGCAAAAGGTGGCACTGGGCAGATCAGATCCTCAACCTTTCTGTCAGCGGGTAGGCTTATTAACTCTACCACCCAGGGGCTTGCAGCTACTGCCCAAGGGGCCCCTAATCAGAATGAGGCCCAGGGCCTTCTGGCCCTTGAGAAGTCCGGCCCCCAGTCCAGCATGCTTCAAGGGACTGGCAAAGGCTGCTGGGTAGGGAGAGGTGGCTGTTCCAAAGGCCCAACCCCAGCCTGGACTGTGGCTAAGGAGAGGCATACAGCAACCCTGCTGCTGAGGAAGGCTGTCTTTAGCAACTGGGGCCAGGCACAGTGAGATGCTTGCCCCTTGCAGGCTCTTGGGCCCAAACTGCGACATGCTCCCTGCCCATAGAACTCAGTCTGCATCTCACTATGATAAATAATAATAATAAAAACAGCTGCCGTAGAATTGATTCTGACTCACGGAGACCTTGTTGCAGGGTAGACTAGCACTCCTTAGGGTTTTCAAATCGGTGACTTTTTGGAGCCCTTTCTCCCATGGGACCTCAGGAATGGCTCACACAGCCAGCCTTTGGCTTAGCAGCCGGAGCACTTCACCAGCTGCACCACCCAGGGATTCCCCTCTCCCCCATGACCTGTCTTCATCCATCTCAGGCCACAACGCCTGCCTCCTTGAGACTCCTGGCGAAGCCCTCATCTTTGGCTGCACATCGGGAGAACCTTCTAGAGAGGGGTCTATGAGAAGCCCTGATGGGTGCCACCTTCGGCTGTGCTCACCTTCTGCTCCTCTGGCACCTGGTTCTTCCGAGCCTTCTTCATGATGGGCTGGGGCTTCAGCTCCTCCTCTGAGAAGCGGTGTCGCCGAGGGTCAAAGGTTTCATGGCCAGGAATGCTGGACAGGGCTAGATCCGCAGGGTCAGGTTCAAAGGTCATCAGCACCTCCACGGTGTCTGGGTCCACAGGGCTAGGCGTGTCCCGGGAGCTCGGGTCTTGAGGAAATACAATGTATCACCTGAGTAAGAGTTCACTCTGGGGAGGGGGGTCACTGGTGTCTCCAGCATCTACCTCCCCTGCTCAGGTGTCATATCCACCCACCATTTAACCACAAGCAAAATCCTTCCTGAGTCTAACATAAAACCTACCAGGGATTAAGTTCCCTCATAAAATATGAAAGGCTCCTAAACTACAAAGATGTTCAGAAATCACGGAGCGACCTCCACTCTCATACGCCAGGGCAACCCAGAGCTGGGCAAGGCTGATTTGCACCAAAGAGCCCCATAGACTAGATCCCTAGTCTAGCTGAATCCTCTTTATACTGCAACCCGGACCGCTGCCTAGAACCCAGTGTTCAGGTGAAAAGAATCTACAACACTGAAAAAACCTCAAGTTAGTCAGAGCTACTGGTTTCAGAGGATTAAAGAGCAGAAGAGCCTCGCCTCTGGGCTTCTAGAAGGTTGGGTGTGCTTGTCTCTTTAAGAGAGAGCAAGCGGGGCCAGCTGAGGACACAGGTTGGGGCAAGTCACGTGCTGGAGCCTGCTTCTCACCCCTCCTCACTACCCTCCCCACAGGCGCCCTCACGTTCCTCAGGCCCCGCCCCTCCCGCGTGACCACGCGTGCGCAGAGCTCGGAGGGGAGAGGGGAGGACTCACGTGGCGCGGGAATGTGCGACTGAGAAGGGGAGGGGCCTGGTTATGCCGGGAGGTGGGGCAAGGGACAGGTGTGCCCAACAATGCCAGGCTTGCAGCTGGAGCCTGCAGACCCCAAGGCTAAATTTTCTTTCTCCCTCCTGGTCCTTTTTAAACTCCAAGGATCTTGCTCTCTGAGCAACACAGAACCACCCTTCCTCCACCTTCTCCCTGGAACCTGAGTCCCCAGGCCACTGGAGTACCCATGATCCTGCGACCCCAGACCCTTGATCTGGCAGGAATCTAGGAGTCAGGTGGGGCAAGGTTCCACTGTTGGGAGGCCCTACATCCAAGATCCCCAGTCTCCTCCCTTCTGAATGCTTCAGGATCCAGCTCTACAGCTCTGATCGTCATGGGTGAAAGGTGGGCGGGGTGGGTGCAGGGCCTGGGGTTGTACCTCTCTCATCCTGGAGAACTAGAAGTCTGTGCTCAGCCCTCACCGTTATCCTAGCTGCAGGACTAGTCCCACAGAGTCTAGGGCCCACCTCCCTCCTGGCCCAGCCTCCATGAGTTTCCTGATCCTTGGTCCCCACGTCTCCTAGAAACGTCCACAGTCTCTCCCCAGTGGGCAGGCGTCCTGGCATGCAGGGTCCCAAGCCCGTCCTCCTCCTAGTCTACAGTTGGTAAGTGCCCACTGAGTCGGTTCCGACTCATGGCAACCCAATGTCTAACAGAACAAACACCAGCCGGTCCTGCACCATCCTCGGTCATTACTGTCATGGCTGTGTTTCCGCCTCGGGCTACAGCCGCTGTGTCCATCCATTTCCTGAGCGCCTTCCTCCTTTCTCGCTCACCCTCGACCAAACACGATGCCCTTCCGCCCTTCTCCAGGAACTAGTGCCTCGTGAGACAGAATATGTCCCCTCAGGCAACATCTTTAAATTAACCCAAAAAACCCGTTGCCCGGCAGTGGACTCAAAACAGCAAACCCACAGGGCAGAGTAGAACTGCCCCCCACCCCACCCCCCGCCCCTGGACAGGGCAGTTTCCAAGGCTGTCGGAGGCCGACTGCCTCATCTTTCTTCCAGCAGAGAAGCTGGTCGGTTCAAACAGCTGACCTTCCGGTTAACAGAAGAGCTTTTTAAGCACGGCACGCACAAAGTTCCTGCCTTTCAACTAGGAGACCCCCAACTTCAGCGAACTGCCCAGCCTCACCGCCCCGCCCCCGGGAGTCCAAGCCCCGCCCACCCGTCCCGCCGCACCTGCGCGGTGGCCGCCCGCGGCCCCGAGGGCAGCCCGGGCGGGGGCGTGCCCGGGCGAGGAGCGGGGGGAGGCTGAGCCGCAGGAGCCAGGTCCCGGGGAGGGCGCCGGGGTGCACGCGGGCGAGGGTGCCGGGGACGAGCCCCCTGGAGGCGGCGGACTGGGCGGGAGCCCGTGCTCCAGCAGGAAGGCGTCCAGGTCCACGTACTCCACGTCGCCAAACGGCAGCGTCCGCTCCCACAGCAGCGGCGCCAAGAGACTCGGGCCAGGCCCGGCCCCCGGGCGCCCCCGCGGGGATCCGCCGCCCACCGCCGCCCCAGCCGGGGCATCCGCCGGGCCCGCGGGCTCCAGGCCCGGCCCGGGGACCGTGGCCGCCGGCGGCGCCGCCTTGCGCTCCTTTTCCTTCAGGAGACCTGAGGGCCAGGGAAAGACGGGACCGGGTGGAGGACGGCAGAGAACGAGAAGACACCGCGAGCCCAGAGAAGCGGGCGGCCATGGCGACCCGCAGCATGGACATAGAGGGATCCAGAAACCGAGTGGACGAGCCGAGGGGGCAGGGAACGGAGGAAGGGCAAAGACCAAGAGAGGAGGGGACAGAGATTCAGAGAAGAGGGCAGACACCCAGAGGGAGAGGACAGAGACAGAGGGAGACAGACCAAAAGAGGGTGGGGCAGATTAAAAAAAAAAAAGCGGGGGGGAGGAGGGTGGAGAGACAGATGTGGACAGATAACGCGAAGAGGAGGCACAAAAAGACCCCGAGAATAGGGGACAGGAGTCCAGGAGAGGGTCACAAGACAGGGTAGGCAGAGGGGTGGGCAGGTGGAGAGAGAGGTAAAAATGACAGCTCTGTCAAGGCCTCCGAAATCCCCCACCCCACCCCTACGCAGTTCTCCTCCCTCCCCCACACTCTGGAAGGGGCAGGAAAGGGGCTCGGTTCCCCGGGCACATTCCTCATCCTAGGCCCCATGTGACCCCTGGAGGCCCCGCCCAAGCCCGTGTTACCTCCGTGTGAGCACCCGACACACCCCCTCCCTCCTCCCAGGACCCCAGGGGTCCAGACTCCCGGAATCCAAAGAGGGGGGGCTAAGACCCAGCAATGCTGGAACCTCGGGACAGACCGTCCCAAGAGCTAAGGGATCTAGGGGCGTAAACACCTGGGTAGCTGAGTGCCTAAAGGCTGGGAGAATTGCTCCCGAGTCCCTAAGGGGGCTCTGAGTTGGGGAAGGTGGGGGCTGGAACTCACAGCTGGCCGGCTCTTTGGGCTTACTGGTCCCTTGCAGAAGGCTTCGCAGCCCAAGCAGTGCACCCCCGCCAGGGGGGGCCCCGGCCGGGCCGCCCAGCAGCAGGGGGGCCAGGGTCCGGTCGCTCGCGGGCCGCGCCATCGCCGGGCACCTGCCCCCAGGCTCACAGGCTCATGGAGAGGCGAAGAGCTGGCCTGCCAGTCAGCAGCACACTCCCGTGATTCGAGCGGGTGCCTGCCCAGGGGCTGGCGAGTGTAGCTTGCAAGCCTTCCAGTATCCAGAACACTGCAAATCCTAGGGGCAACGCGGATTCGCGGTCCTCCGTGCAGAAACGTGCAACTCAAGAGGGTCCCCGGAGACCATGCAGTCTGGGCGAAGGGGTGACCAAAGCGGGCAGTTGGCTCTTTGCAGCTGGGGGTGCGAAGGGGACACAAGGCGCTCCTGCAAGGTGGGCGAGCCTGGCTCTTGCAAAATCTGCAGCTCTCCAACGGAAGGCGCTTTGCAATCTGCACCAAGAGGTGTGCGCCGAGGGGCGGGGGAGGGGGGCAGGAGGAGACACCCGCCTTGAGGCGGGGCCAAAGCAAACTTCTTTCGCGGAAAAAAAAAAGCCAAACCAAAACACCCGACGCCACAGCGCGGGCCCCTCCTCCCGGCCCCCGCCCGCCCCTAGCCACGTGCTTTCATCCGGCTGCAAAAGGGAGCCAATCGCGTCTCGCTCTCTGGAGGCTACGGCCAATGGGACGACTTACGTCTGCCAAGCCTGGGGCGGGGCAGCGGGGAGCGTGAGGAGCTCTGCGCGTGAAGTTGCCTTGCCTTCTGGAAGGAGGCGGGACCCTGACCTATATTTGCCCAATGGGAGGAGGCTCTGGGGGCGGGACCGTGACCCAGTTCAGACCAATGAGGCAGGCGAGTGGGGGAAGCACGTGGCTCCGCGCGTGCTACTGGAGGGTGGGGAGAGGGATATTATGAGGGAGGGCAATGGAAAGGGGGTGGGGGGGGAACAGAAGACGTCGCTTAAAGGAGCCGCTGGCCCAAATGATTATTTTGGAAAACTGAAAGTCGACTTGTGTGGGTTTAGGAAGAGAAAGCGATTGGTTTCTCGAAGAAAACGGTTGCTTAATACCCCAAATGCGCCATTGTGCCTAGAATCAGACAACTGAGAAACAGGAAACATTCTATCCCTTTAATAGCTTTGCTTTTGGAGGGGCGACTCTCCTCCCCTAGAAGGTAGGCTTAGGGCGGGCAGGCACAGTCCTGGCCGGGGCGTCTCAGCGGCCGTGGGGGGCACCATCCACTGAAAGACAGAGGAGACCGTTATCAGGCAGAGGCGTTAGTTTAAGGCACACAAAAAAGGAGCAGGCTAGGGCCTGGGGCAAGGCCGCGCCGGATTGTACCACGGCGTTTTCGAAGGGGGAGCCGGAATGTACCACATTGTGACGCTCCGGGGGCTGGACCAGCCTTGGGCTAAACCAAGTGGAGGAGGCAGGAGGGTGGGATGGGGACGTCCCGTTTCGGCCCTAGGTTGAACTAAGTGAAGATCTTGGGACGGAGTCTGGGCTGTACCACGACGATAAACCAGGGGTGACCCTTTGCTCCCAGAGATAAACCACCGGAAAACAGGAGGAAGGGAGGGGGGCAGGATTGTACCAAGTTGAGTCTCGATTCGGTTTATACCACATGTTGTTAAACCAGAGGGCTGGTCGTTAATTGTGCTAGGAGAGGAAGCCAGCTCGGGTTCTAGACTTCCAAATTGATGGGCGGAAAGACAAATCATGGACCACCCAGGGTCGGAGGCGGGGACGTGGGCCGTACCAAGTTGAGCTAGAGGTGGGCCCTACAGTGATAGTCAAGGGGAGGGTAGGACCGTGCCACATTGGGAGGGAGGGGGGACATAGGTGGGCTAGACCAAGAGGTGGAGGGGGGGGTACAGACTGGACCATACCATGCAGGCGGTAGTTGGGGCCTCGGCACCGCCTCTCGGGGTGCCGGGGGTCCCTGTTGCCCCTCAAGGCCCTGTGAGCCAAGGGCTGCAGAGGCCGGCCATTACCGCTGAGGCTCTGGAAGATCTGCGATGGTGGATTCTGGCTCAGAAGTCTCAGGGAATGCATCTGCCAGGGGAGGGAGCGAGGGAAACTGTGGGACTAGAGAAATCAGCCAAGTGACATCACATGTCCCGCTTCCACGGCAGCCAGCGCACCTTCCAAAGGCCCTCCCTCTAGCCTGCTTGGCTACCTTGTCAACAAGAGGAAGCGAACCCTGCTAAGGGAAGACCTGAGGGGGTCCCCAAGGATCTTGGTGGCGCTGTTGGCTTAGGTCAGGGTCTGCACATGGCAAATTTTGTGGTTCAAACCCACCAGCCGCTCCGCGGTAGAAAAATGAGGCTGACCGAGCCCATAAAGATGTACAGTCTTGGAAGCCCTATACAAAGTGACTGCGAGTTGGACTTGGATGGATGGATGGATGGATGGATGGATGGATGGATGGATGTGGTTTGAGGGATCACCTGGAGGGAGGTGATATTGAGGGCGCGGTCGATCAGAATCCAGGTGACAGTCTCTGAGCAGGGCGGGGTGCTGAGGGAACCCTGGTAGGTGACAAAGCCGAAGGACTCAGGGAATAAGAGCTCCAGACTCAGGTCTTGAAGGAAGTAAGCGTCATCTGCAGGGACACCACCCAGCCACCCAGCGTGAGGCCAGGTGCTCCACTTGGATGCCCTGCCCCTCTTGGGGGAGTTTCACCTTCCCTCCCCACCCTCACCCCCATCACAGTGGGTTGAGACTTACTCTTGTAGGAAATTCGAGTGATGGTATCACGGCTAAGGAGGCGGCTGAGGAAAGAGTTTGAGCTGCCAGCCACCTGTGCGGGGTGGTGGGGTGGGACCCACAGAAGTTCAGATGTCAAGCCCTTAGACCCTCTCCTCCCTCCAGCACCCAGGAATCTAAACCGTCAGTCTTCCCTCCTCCCTCCAAAGGCCCCCAGAATGCAGGCGACCAGCCCCCTTTGCTCCCTGGGAAGCTTGCCTGACTCACGTTAACAAAGAAGCTGAGAATGGCCAGGCCGTTGGGGCTGCGGGAGGCCGCACTGAGGTTCCCATAAAGTTCCTGATTGAAGTGGATGAGCTGCACCTGGGTGAGGGAACAAGCGCATGGGGGTCGGGCCCTCCAGCCCCCCAAGCAGGAGGAGAGAGGAGGAGGTTCCCAGGGCCCAAGTGTGGGTGGGGGTCAGTGCTCAGAAGAGGAAATGGGTTCTGTGCAAAAAGAAGGGGCCAGGCAATGGAAGAGGGGGAAGTGGGAGGAACTGAGTCATAAGGTCAGACCCAGGGCCAAGAGTCAGAGGTCAGTAGCCCTCACCTCTGCAGAGAAGCCCTGGTGGTTGATCTGGTGCTCGGATCCGGCTCCATCCCGTGCTCCAAACAGCAGTCGCAGTTCACTGAGTCGATGGCTGTAGAGCAGGGGACCCCCAGACACATTGACCACTGGCCGGGGTGCAGGCAGGAAAGAGACATGGCGGCCCGTGTTATACAGGGTCCCCCGGAGCTTCGAGAGAGGCACAAGGTGTGAGAAGAAACAGAGTCATCTTTTCTGGCCTATTTTCCCCCTCCAGCATTAACCTTAAACCGTTCCCCACAATCTTCTAGTCACCCAACGTAGTTTGAACATCAACTACGTGCCAGATTCTGTGCTGGCCTCTGGTAAGCAGAAAACGCACTGCTCTCTCCAACTCATAATGACCCCATTAAAAAGCCAAAAAAACCCAAACTCACTGCCATCACATCGACTATGACTCCTAGCGACCCCAGGGGTCAGGGGAGAACTGCCCCTGTGGCTTTCCAAGGCTGAAACTCATGATGGGAGTAGACAGCCTCTTCTTTCTTTCACAGGGTGGCTGGTGGTTTCAAACTGCTGACCTTGTGGTTAGTAGCCCAACACATAACCACTGTGCCACCAGGGCTCTTTCAAAACTGGTTGGATTCCTGTCGTGTGTGTTGACATTTGAACGGTGGTGTGAAGCATGAGGAGGGGTTAGATGCAAAAAACAGGGGGACGTTCCAGGAAGAGAACTGAGCAAGTGCAAAGGCCCTGAGGCGACCTGTTTCAGGGAAAGTCAAGGGGCCAGTGGGGACAGGACCCCAGTGAACAAAGGAGAGAATGGACTGGGACCCTGATCATGGCGGACCTTGTGGGCAGGGGTGGGGAGTTTCCTATTCTTATTGAAAAGAAGGAACGGAGGATAGGTGCTATAGAAGTGTGCTGCGATGACTGCCCCGCTAGATGAGTGATCTGATCTGATGTGTGTTTTTCAGCCATCTCTGGCTGTGATGTGGAAAATGGCTGGTAGAAGGTAAGCAGACAGACCAGCAAGGAATCGAACAGAAGCTAGAAAAAGTGGGATCTCCAGGAACACAATTGAATGGTGTTTAGTGGGGAGACCAGGAAGGGTGGGCTTGGGAATGAGGAGGGGAGATGGAATCAGGAATGGGTCGAAGGAAAGGGTGGTGAGCTCTTATTAGAAAAGGCATTGCCCAGTGGATAAGGAAATGCCCCCCCTGGGAACTCACTTCCTGGTTTGGAACCCCAATGCTAGCCTTCTAGCTGTGTGACCCCAGGCAAGTATGCCAACCTCTCTGTGCTTCAGTGTTCAGCATCCACGGAAGAATACCTGGCGTAGGTCTCTCACTGGGCTTGTGATGCTTTTAAAAGCAGTGTCTGCTTCTACAGTGATGGAAGTTCTGGGGGGTATGTTTGGAGAGGGAAGAACAGGTAAGAGCTTTTCTTTAGAGTGTAGGGGTTGGGGCTTGTTTTCTCCCCAAGGCTGCCTCCTGCTTCTTGGTGCTGACCTCCCATCTCAGCAGCCCACCCACCCCACCCCCAGCATTTGTAATCCAGACCCCGTACCTTCTCGCCCCCAGTGCTCAGCCTCAGCGGGGGCAGAAAGGGATCGTAAAGGGCTCTCTTGAGCTCCACATCCACGGGGCTCTGCCGCTTCCCCACGGCACACAAACTCCAGGCTGCATTCACCAGGCCCCAGAAGGGAGGCCCTGGGGGCAGGGGGTTCAGAGAAGGAGGAGTCAGAAATGAGGGCGGGGTCCCAATGCTGGGATTTAGTGAGAGAGGTCCTATGGTCTGGACTCCTGGATCTCAGTGGGGGTGGAGTGGATGGGGGTCTGGACTCCTGGATCTCGGTGGGGTGGAGTGGATGGGGGTCTGGACTCCTGGTTTGAGGACAGAAGTGGCTGGGGTCCAGAATGCTGGGTTCTAGAAGAATCTGGGAGTCGTTTCCTAAAACCGCCGCCACCCCCCCGCCCATCCCCACTCCCAACAGCTCCAACCTCTCCTGGATCCACTCCCATCTTAAAATTATGTCATTATGGGAAAGAACTACAACTCCCATAAGCCCCCGGGGTTTGCCAGCCTACCCATCCGCTGCCTGCCTGTCCAAGCGCCCCATGGGAGTTGTAGTTCTTTCAGCCTCCCTTGTCCCACAGCTGGAAAATGACTGTATTGGGGAGAAGAGGTTGCAGGAGAGTCTGGACAAGGTGGGAGCGGGCGGGGGGCGGGGGGCCTCTGAACCTCCGGTTCCCAGAAGAAGCCAGGACCCGCCTCTTTCCCAGCGAACACACACTCTCTTCCACCCCCACACTTTCCTTCCACTCACTCCCACTCGCTACTTGAAATGCGCATGTATAATGTCCCACGGTGAGCCCCGGGGATTCGGAGGCTGGGCCCCCACTCCAGAGCGAGCGAGCGAGGGAGGGAGGGACGGGAGAGGGGGCTGGGACTCCTGGGTCTTGGGGAAAGAGTGGGGGCTGGGGGCTGAGATTGCTGGGGCCGGAGAAGGAGGTGCTTGAGGGCGGGGGCCCGGACGCCTGGGTCCCCGCCCTGGTTGCACCTGGCACGAAGTTTCCCTGGAGATTATCCTTGTAGCTCCACCAGTCCTCTGGGTCAGGTGCTGGTCCGATGTGAGCTGGGGAGAGAGCAGCCTGAACCCCTCTCTTGGACCCGCCCTCCCACCCCCCAACAGCCCGGGTCCCCGGTCTTACCTGCCGCCCCCAGTGCGGCCCAGAGTACCAGCGCTCGAGGGGCGCTCAGACGAGCGGCACCTCCCATCCCCGGGAGGCCTTGAAGGAGAGACCCCTTCCCAGAACCCTTACCCCCTCACCTTGAGCTGCTGCCTCCCCTCTTCCTGGGACCCTCTTGCTCCAGAACTTCCAACCACTCTCCTCTCCTCCCAGCTCCCCAACCCCAAAACGGCTGGGGAAAGAGACTCCCCCAAGCCCACTCCTCCCCTGGCCTCTCCTCTATCCTTCCAACTCCCCCACCTCTTCCAGATCTGCCTCTCCCAGGATTACCTGGGGGAGGTGGGGGTTGAGTCCACACCCCCTCCTGGTTCTCTTTTCATGAAACTCCAAGCCACCTAACCCCAGGTATCCATCAGCTCCCCACCTCTCTCTCCCTTCTCTCCCTCCTCACCTCCTCCCTGCCTCTCCCCTTCCTGCCCGTCTCCGGCTTCCCTCTCTCTCCCCACCTCCTCCACTCCTGCCTCCTCGTTTTCCCTGCCTCTTCTCTCTCGGCCCTTCCTCCCTCCTCCCCCTCCCTGGCTGCTCTCTCTGGGTGTTATTTAATTATTTTTTTCCGCGGGGGGCGGGGGGGATGG
>NW_022104553.1:22608039-22609325 GCF_000313985.2 Echinops telfairi | reverse complement strand
GAGCCCTGGATATGCGTCCACCACCATTGGACCCACAGACTTTATGTGCACCTTGCACCCACCGACCTGTGATCTTCCTGCACCATTGCACGTGACTTTATGAGTTTGCATTTGATCTTAGTCAAAAGGCCAAGAAGCAATGGCTTCATGGGTTTGAAGAGGGATTTATGGACTAGAATTGGACTTATGGGCTAGTATTAGACTTATGTACTTAAGTTGGACTGGGTTGGGAAGTTTTTCTTATGCACAATCACTGCTAGGTATAAAGCTCCTTCTTACACATATATGGGTGTCCTTTGTTTCTCTAGGGAACCCAGCCTAACACAGATGTGAAGGTCAGGCCTCTACTCTCCAATTTCTTCTTACCAACTTGCCATTTCCCCCCACGACACTCTCGACTTCCTTGTTCAGTTCAGTAATCCTTTGTCATGACCACCCAGAACTCATAGAATATGTAGTTATGTGGATGAGGAAGAAACAAGGCACAAATTGGGATCAATAGGCTAGAACTCAGGCTTAGGGAAGATGTAGTCAAAAATCTCCCATCATCAGGGCAAGGCAGCTCTTTCGGCTCCTGTGGTCTGCAGGCGACCTCTCAGCCACTTCAGGACAGGCTCTGCCACCTGTCACCACCAGCTCTGTCACCGAGCCCTTTCTGGGCCTGTTGCCATCTTCAGCCTTAAAGTCCTCGCCCCACGTAGGTTCCTTGTTTCCTTGCTCTTTGCTCCTCCTTCTAGTTTCTGCTTTTCCCTGCTGCTTTTCTTCTGACTTCTATCTGACAAACTGCCCTGCGGCTGGATGCTCCTGTGTGACAGCTGTTGGTCAACGGCATGGAGGCCACCTCTCAACTCTGGCTTCCACTAGGCTGAAGGAGAATCCATCTTTGCACCAGCCCACGGCTGATTGCCTCATGGCAGAGGTTAGACACGACGTCCACCCTCTATCTTTCTTTACCTTATTCTGACACCAACCACTCCTCCCATGATGCTCCATGTCTCTCCTGGGTTTGCTAATTCATCGCAGTGGCTACAGAGAACGCACAGACAGCACTTGTGAAAGAAGGGGTTTTCTACTTCCGTCCAGAGTGACAGTCTCAGGAACGCACGGGGCCAGTTCTGCCCTGGCCTATAGTAAGGTGACCAGATTTTAACACGGGTAAAACGGGACGCCATTGATAAAACTCATATCTTGGTGAAATAGCCACTTGACAGCCAAAAACCGTACACCCTAGCTTGTCATGCATTTTTTCCAAAAATTGGGACTTTTTAAAAACACCGCGGAACGCG
>NW_022104553.1:22605006-22606718 GCF_000313985.2 Echinops telfairi | reverse complement strand
AATATTTGATTTACAAATAAGGAATCCTACTTCGCGGAATTTCATTTATCACTGTAGGGTCTAGAACCGATTAACCGCAATAAACGAGGGTTCACTGTAGTCATTGGTCCACAGCAGCCTCTCTCCTCAGCCAGTGCCGTCTCTCTCTCTCTCTGGTCCTCAACCTCTCAGCCAAATGGTTTCTTGGCCTCTGCCTCCGTGGGCCAGGAAGCCAGCCCACTACTCTGCTTTACAGTCTCATAGTCTCAGCGCGACTTCTCTACTCTGTCTCGTGGTCTTCTTGCCTCAGCCTCTGCCTTTAGTAGGGTCTGACTTCGGCCACTTCAAGCGGGAACTTCCAATGTACCCCTTTGCTGGCTCTGTGTCCCTGATGGTCCCAGAAATTCTCTCTCCCTGCTTCTGAGATGCCTCATGCTTAACCCGGCTCATCCCCTCTATTAGTGTTTGGCACACTATTGACACAGTCCCGCGCAGCCTTTTGGTGGGAGTTACGGAGACGTGGGTAGAAGAGCCACATTCACTTTATTGCACCATTTTTAAAAATGGGAAACATGGAACAAAATGATCATGGAAGGTTTCCAGGAACTTTTCGAAGCCAACTGTTAGATGAACCCCTTGTCAATCGCAAGACACAGACCCTTCCACAAAGGCTATGAACTGACCGATCCCCTCTTCTCTTTGAGTTGGGCACAGGCATTACACTTGGCTAGCAAGCTGGGCTGGGCTACCACTCACCCCATTTCAATAATCTACTGTCAATGCTCTGCAAAAATGCCTATCAATCAGAGGGCAGGGAGCTGTCCAGGGCCAGACATAAAGGATCAAGCCATCAAGGAGTTTCCTGTAGCCTCGGGCAATGTCAACCTGAACCAAAGTAGCAAACCCGCTGGGTTAAAAACAAACACAAAACCAAACCAGAGAGGAGTGGAACACCACAGGCTTAGCAGAGGAAATCTCTCTCTCACCCTGATTTTCCAAAGAACGGAGGCCAAAGGCTGGAAGCCCTGATGGCATAGTGGTTCCACCAGGATGCCTGCGATAAGCAAGGTCAGATGTTCAAACAAACCATTAGCCACTCTTTGGAAAAGGTGAGGCTCTCTACTCCCTTAGTGAGTGCCCATCTCAGAAACTCACGGGGTAACCTGATAGGGTTATTAGGAGTTGGCGGCTTTTTGAGTGTAAGCCCACCAAAAAGTGGGAGAAAAATCTAGTTATGGAGAGAGATGGGCCCACGAGGCTGGGAGATCAGGTAGACATCGGTTCAGAAACATTAAGGTGCCCCGAGAGAGACCTTTGAAGACCTTGAGGGAGCTGTGGAGCCTGGAGAAAGGCACAGACAAAAAACGACAGCAGCCATCATCATAATTGTTACTCCTCCCAGTCTCAGTACATTGACATTGTGCTTATTATAATACCCTGGTGACATAGTAGGTTACATGTGGGACCACAAACCTCAAGGGCAGCAGTTTGAAACCACCAGCCACTCCATGGGAACAATCTGAGGCTTTTTACTCCCATGAAGAGTTACAGTCTCAGAAACCCATAGGGGCACTTCTAAGCAGTCCTATAGGGTCTCTGGGAGTCAGAATTCATTTTATGGTCGTGAGTTTTGTTTGAGATAATACCATCCAGCCCATGAAGCACCTGCTAGAGGTCAAGTTGGGTTCTAAGCTCTTTCTAAGAACTTGCTCATAACCTATTAAGCTAGTTTT
>NW_022104553.1:22602485-22604483 GCF_000313985.2 Echinops telfairi | reverse complement strand
CCCAAGGCACCGGTTCTTCTCTGGGTTTCCTTTTAAATTGTCCAGCTTTCTCAGACACATGAGACCATTGAAAGTGCATCTTAGTCCACATTGCCCGGCTACCCCCAGCTTCTATCCTCACCCCTCCTCTCGGATCACTCTAGTCTCTGGGTGTGGCAGTTACATAATCTTGTCCACTTGCGAAGGGGTGGAGTTTAGGCTGTGAATCAGGTCGCAGCTTGATGACCTCATTTGGAGGCGCTATGGAGATAAATAACTCCCTGGAGGTGAGACACACACGCTCTGTGAGATGTTCCTGTTGACAAGCCACACAGAGCTACCCTGATGGAGCCAGAGCCCTGGAGCTGAAGGAGCCACATGGAGACCCATGCCAGTGCTAAAATGCTTCCACCACCACTGGATCCACAAGACTTCCCACCCACTGGCCTGTGATCTTCCTGCCTTCAGCGTCATTGCATGTATTGCGTATTGCATGAGTTTGAAGAGGAATTTACAGACTGGTATTACACATATGGGTTCATATCGGACTTATGGACTCGATCCGGATTGGGCTGGGATGTTTTCTCAATATACAATTGCTCTTTTAAATAAAGCCCTTTCATGTAAATATATGAGTGTCTATGAATTTGTTTCTCTGGTCCACCCGGACTAACACACTGGGTCTTTGAAGAAACCATTCCCTCTATTTGGGACTCCCTTCCTCCGCTGGAGAAATTCCTATTCAAAGTCTCAGGAGCCCCTCCTCCAGGAAGCCATCCATCAGTGTCTAGAGGTGGGCGGGGCCTCCTCAGAGATCTGTGAGCCACCTGTGAGGCCTCCAGCAGAGGGTGGGCTCAGCGCCCAGGGAGGAGGGAAGGACCAGGCAGGAGGCGAGTCCCAGATGTGAATTTCACGCCTATTGGTCTCGGGCGCTGGGAACAAAGCCTGGGTCATAGAAAACATATGGGACTCTCACCCTGCTCCCTGCTTTCACCTCCTACCTCCCAGACCCCCGGGTGGGACGTGGCAAGGTCAGGGCACAGCAGGCCCGGCAGTTCCCACAATCTGAGTGGGTCCCCTAGCCCCTCTCTCTGCCCTCAACTCTGACTCACTCCGGGAGGCCAGCAAACTCTTCCTCGCTTTGTTCTTCCTTTCTTTCCTGGAGGAGGCCAGGCCACCAGGGGTTCAGATTGCAGGCAGGCTAGGTTTGATGGTGCTTTATTTCATTTTTATTGCCCGTCTCAGACTTTGTGTTGTTTGCAAAGTGGAGGTTTGTGGCAACCCTGTACTTCTTCCAAGGCAGGCCTGTTTGTTCTTCTGGCAATATCCGAGGTGTACCTGAAATAATTACCACCATGCCAAACACACCTGATGAATGCCTTTGAATGTTGGGTGTTGGCCAAGAACACTGTCATGAGCATACAGGACCAGCAGAGCCAACACATGTGTCTTAAGAGAAAGAAGGGCCGTCCAAAGGCTCCACAACATGAGGGCCTGTGTTCAAGGGTCCCGGCAATAGGAAGGTTGAGAACCGCTATAATATAGTCCTTTCTCAGAGACCATCCTGTGACCTGCCATCAACTCCAAGTTTTTAAATCTGAAACGACTGCTGTCCCTTCCTCTATCGTCTTCCCGGTCACTGGTCACTCTTCTCCCACGTTCTTGGCCAATCCTCAGGCAACGCAAGTCAGACTAGCCCCCCAGTGACGTCTTCCCACCAATGCCTTCCTGGACTTGGCCACCAACCAATGGGCTGCTATCCATCCTTTACCTCCCCAGGTGTTTCTCAAAACCGCCTTCGCCCCCTAGAGACTCCCTCAGAAGCCATCATGAGTCCGGAGCCCAAGTTCTACAAGATCCCGACTTTATTGTGAGAAATCGCTGCCTGAAGTCGGGAGCCACACGAGGAGGCCCTCGCGCTCATGGCGGCTGGCCGCCTTTCCGGGAAGCGTGCCTCGCGCCTGCGCGACGTCGGCGCGCGCGCAGTGACGTCAGGGGCGCCGCGGCGTCTGATTGGTC
>NW_022104553.1:22599689-22601417 GCF_000313985.2 Echinops telfairi | reverse complement strand
TTGGGGGGGGGGTCACCACCACATGAGGAACTGTATTCAAGGGTCGCGGCATTACGAAGGTTGAGAACCACTGCCCTAGGGAGTAACTCTTTTCGTCAGACAGGGTTGCTCTGTGTGGAAGCCTCTCCATGGGTTGTAGGGAGTTAGGAGGTGGGACTTTGGCTGGGGAGGCGGGGATGGTGTCAATAGGGAGCAGGCACCATCTGGGAACTTGAGGACGTTAGATGCCAGTGACATTGCTGAGGGAGGAAGCGTCTGAGAGAAGTAGCAGGGATGACACCTCTAGTTGGTGGGCTAAGGTCCCTGAGGACAGCGTGCCCAGGGTCACTGGGGTCTGAGGGAGGAGCAGACTGAAGGACTGGGGAACTATGGATTGAGTGAGTGCAGGTGGGGCTGGGACCCTTAGAGAAAAGAGAGGCACACAGGGCCTTTAAAATGCGCAGGACAGGTCAAGGGTCCATCCCATTCAACCAGGCCAACTAATTCTCCCTTCTCTTTCCATCCCCATGGCTTATCTCTCCCTCCTGGGGGCCCAGGTTGAGGGAGATGTTGAAACAAGTTGTTCTTGAGACAAGCCCCAAGAACATAGGTGAAAAGGCGACACAGGGCGATAACACCCTCTCCACACTACTCTCCCTGCCCCCTACCCCATTCGCCCCATCAGACCCTAGGTCAGGAAGAACCCTTTGGGATCCAACCCTTCCTCCATGTCAGATGAGGACAGGCTGGAAGGCAGTTTTCCAGGGGATGTCTTGGGCTGCCTGACTACCACCACCTCCCCCGGAACACACACACACACACACACACACTCACCGTAGTCCTGCCGGCAGTACCGCCTGAGGCTCATGTGGACCCTGGTATCTGAGATGTTGCAGTAGTTTTGACACTGGGGGTCTGGGGAGGATCAGGCCATCTGTAGGGGGCTCCTGAGTGTTGGCCCACTGCACTGCCACTGCCCACCCCTGCATTTGACCTTGGGACTGGACTCCATGGGCCACTTCGAGACCCCACCTGGGGGCCTCGTCAGCCCATCCTCCATCCCTCCAGTTGCCTGGGGACAGCACCCCAGTCAGTCTTACCAGAGTTGTAGACACCAGGGGTTGTGGCAAGAGTGGTGGTTGTTTCTGGGATTCCTGTGTGTGTGTGTGTGTGTGTATGTGTGTGTCAGAGAGAGAGAGAGAAGCATTTTAGCAAAGCTCAGTTCCCTTCCCACTCCCTGAGGAATCTGAGCACCCAGGCCCCAAGTATCTGCTCCCTTAAGACCTGAGAGTCTACGCTGGAGTCCTGGTCCCCAGGCCCCTCCTCCCTCAGGAGTCTGAACCCCCATCTCGCCTGCCTGCAGAGCTAGGCATTCCACCCCCTTCCTTCCAGAACATCCCAAATCCAGCCTCTAGCCCAAGTCTGGCTCCCGCCCCACATAGGCCCTGGGGCTCTGCCCCTCAGGACTCACGCTGGCAGGGCATCCTGGGAGAGCGGCTCTGCTGGTAGCCGGGGCCACAGCGGTTACACCGGAGGCCTGTGACTCCCAACTTGCAGGAGCACTGCCCACTGGTCTGGTTGCAGACACCACCTGTCGCCCCAATAGGGTGGCACTCGCAGGCTGCACGAGGAGAGGAGCTGGGGGCCTCGGGTGTCTGTGTGCAAATGCTGCCCCCCTCCAGGCCTCCCCTCCTCCCTCAGGTCCAGGAGTCCAGCCCCCAGCCCCACCTCCCTCAGACCCTGGAGTCC
>NW_022104553.1:22588089-22599311 GCF_000313985.2 Echinops telfairi | reverse complement strand
GCATTGAAGCGGCAGCGCCGGGCGTGCTGGTTGCAGGAGCAGGCTGGGGGCGAGAGTGGCCAGGCCCCTGAGGCTGGCCTTCCTGCCCTCCCCAGGTCCCTGCTGCCCCGAAGAAAGGAAGGAGTGTGGACAGGACCTAAGAGGGTGGACTGGGTGCATTGGACAGGACTGGGGAAGGCTGAGGGCCTTCTGGACCTCTCAGTGGGGGGCATGCAGAGAGGAGGGCTGGGGGCATGGAGTGTGGCCTCAGTCAGACCCTGGGTCTCTGTCTCTGGCTGCATTTCTTGAGCAAGTGACAGCCCTTCTGCAACCATTTTGTGCACTGCATGGCTAGTTCTGGGAGCCCCAGTGGCGTGGTAGGTACGAGGTGGCAATCACAAGCCGAGTCGTTTAGAAGCACTAGCTGCGCACCCCCACCCCCTGCCCGCCGCTCTCGGGGAGAAGCAGGAGGCTGTCTGCTCACTGAAAGAGCTACAGCCTCGGAAACCCACAGGGCCAGTTCTGCCCTGTCCTTAGGGTGGCTATCAGTCAGAGTCAACTCGATGGCACTGAGGTTTTTGTTTTGAGTTTTTGAGAGCCAAGTTCGCAATATTGAAGGTACCATAGACCCCCCAAAGGACCAACACATGGGTCTTGGAAGAAGTACAACCAGAGTGCTCCTTAGAGGCCAGGCTGGCAAGACGTGGTCTCCTGCACGTTGGGCATGTTGTCAGGAGAGACCGGTCCCTGGAGAAGGACATCCTGCTTGGTCAAGTAGAGGGGCAGCGGCAATGAGGAAGACCCTCGACCAGATGGACGGACACAGTGGCGACAGCCGTGAGGGTGACTCAGGGCTGGGCGGTGTTTGGTTGCTCTGAGTCAGCCGACTCACTGGCACCTGACAACAGCGGCAGCAACACCCATTCCAGAGGATGAGCCCAAAGCCGGCCTCCTCCCTCCACTCCATTCTGACTTGCAGCGACCCTGTCGGGCAGAGTGGAACTGCTCCCTCGGATTTCCAAGGTGGTAAATTGTCACAGGAGCGGCTGCTGGGTTTGTGGCACCCATCTTGCAGTTAGAAGCCCAAGGCCTAACCCACTCGGTCCCAGGGTTGGATGGAATCTGCCGTGTCCAGGGCTCGCCTGTTGTTGCCGGGGCCTCTGACACCCTCACGCAGCCCTGTGAGGGTACAGGCACCTCGGCCCCACTTTACACCCCCTCAGGGTTAGCCCTGCGGGGCCTCAGAAGAGCCTGCAGGCTGGAGTCTGTGGCTTTGGTATGGCTTGGGGTCCGGTTGGCCCAGTGGGTTGAGTTGTGGGGCTGCTAGCTGCCAGGTGGGTGGTTCAAGGCCAGCAGCCGGCCTCTTCCGGGGGAACGATGATGTCACCTGCACCGCTGGTGAGGGCTGGCAGGTCCCCAGAGTGCCTCAGAGCCAAGGGGTGACTGGGAGCCGAGACGGGCGTGTGCTCTGGGGCAGTGACGCCCCTACTCTGAGCCCCACTGTGCCCCATCTAATGGGGCACCCACTCACACCCCTCTCACCCAGTGGAGTGTCTGGGGACGTGAGAAGAGGCAGCTGCTCAGACTGGCTTGGGGGCTTTCTGGCCTGAGGGCAGACTTGCCAAGTCCCCTCAGGACCTTGGGAATGATGGTGGCTAGGAAGCCCCAAACCTAAGTCCTCCTTCCTCACCCCTACCAGGCTCACTCAGTTTGGACTTGGAAGGACAGCCTCCCCTGCGCTCAGGCCCTGTCCAAACCCAGGATGCCCCTCGTCTCACACCCAGACCACGTGAGTGCCCTCTCTCCATACCCAGACTAGGCTGGTGGGGATGGACCTGGGGGATGGGGGGCAGCAGTCGAAGCCAGGGAAGGGGCAGGGAGGCTGACAGCCTTGAGCATTCTCCATGGGGAGAATGGCGGCCCCTAGGCTGGCCATCTGAGGACATAGAGGGCGGAGAGGAGGCCCAGGGACTGTCTGGGTACTGCTGGGGTCTGTGTTTCGTGTCAGGAGCCCTGGTGATGGGGCGGCTAAGCACCCCGCTGTTAACCAAATGGTCAGCAGCTCAAACCCACCAGCCGCTCCATGGGAAAAGGAGGTAGCAGTGGGCTTCTGGAAAGATTCGAAGGCTGGCAAGGCCTAGTGGGCAGTCTTCTGTCGCATGGTCACCGCGAGTGGGGAGTGGGCTCAACCTCCTGGGGCCTGCTTACAAACACACACCTTCTTAGAGGGATGGGGCTAGTGTGTGTGTGTGTGTGTGTGTGTGTGTGTAGCTACTATAAGAAATGGGGGAGGGGCTGAGAATCTGGAAGCATCTTGTAGCGGAGGGGGGCTGGGAGGATAAATGGGGCCTGGAGGGGGAACCAATGGTCCTGGGAGCCTGGGCCCAGCACTGGTGGTGGTGGGACTGAGGGCCATTTCTATGCTCCCTGTGGAATGGTGACCCTAGAAGTGGCTCAGAAAGCCCTCCCTCCAGGCCGGGTACCAGCTTAGGTACAAGGGGACCTTGGAGACCCCAAGGGGCCACTCCCATTGTCTGGTTTCCCCGTGCACTCCCATCCGAGGTACACGCCAACACTAGCCCATCATCTACGAAGTGTGCAGTATGGTGAGAAAACACTGGGACCCTTTTGTGAGAATGACCCCAATGGGAGAGGGCCCTGTGACTGGAAGTGAGCACGTGCCGCCGGGACGGATGGCGCCATAGACCATGGAGACGCAGGGCGGCCACAAACCTCCAGTGTGTGAAAATCAAACCAAGACCAAAATCCACCGCAGTGTTTGTGAGAGGCACGTTAAAGTGAGGTCTGCCTGGGTCACCACATCTAATGAACATGACACGGGGCTGTCCACTCCCATAAGCAGCTGCCCTCTCGGAAACCCACAGGGGCAGTTCGCCCCTTCCTCCAGGGTCGCTGTGAGTCGAGTAGGCAGTGAATTTGTTTGTTTTGCAGTCCTGCCTCGTAGTGGTCACACACTGAGCTGCCATTTGCAAGGTCGGCAGTTTGAAACCACTAGCAGCTCTGTGAGAGAAAGATGAGGCTTTCAACTCCTTCAAAGAGTTCCAGTCTCAGAAACCCACGGGGTACAGTTCTTCTGTGGCCGGTGGGGTCTATAGTTGGAATCAACTCCATAGCTGAGATTTTTTTTTTTTGACAGCCTCTAAAAAGAAATTCAGCTCCCATCCCCCCTTGAACCGTCAACTCTGCCTCTTGGCACTGTGGGTTCTAAGGCTTGTATCTTTACGAAAGCCAACTGCTCTGTCTTTTCCCCTTGGAACTGCTGGTGGGTTTGAACCATGGACCTAGCGGTTGTCAGCTGAGAGCTTAAGCACTCATCACCAGGACACTGCTCCCTCACCACTTTACACAGAGAGGTTAGGTCAGCCGTCAGGAGTCCCGCAGCTAGCAAGTGGAGTGGCTGGGATACGAAGCCAGGCAGACAGCCTGGTGTTTCAGTGTCTGACAGGAGCTGAGCAGGACAAGCAGAGAGCCCAGAGCTCTGCACAACACCTCCCTCCACCCCCTCAGAGACCTGCCCAGGCCCGTGTGCCTTCCACGAGGGCCTGCCCAGCTCTGGCTTCAGTCCTGTCATCTGTCAACCAGGCTCAAGGACAGATCCTCCTGTGGCTGGCATGGGGAGACCACTGCCGTGTTCTGTGGCTGCTGGGGAAGGGAAACCAGGCACCTGCAGCTGGCTGGGCCCTGGGCTGGGGCTCCAGAGAGGCTGTGTGTCATACTAATATCATAACCCGTCAATCCCCAGCAGAGAGTGTGAGGGAGGGACCCCGTTTCTCAGTGACCCTCTGTGTCTGAGGCTGGTTTATCGTCAGAACCGACTCTCAGGGGCCCCATGTATATCAGAGGGGAGCTGGGCACCCCAAGCTTTCAAAGTAGATCGATCACCAAGGCTTTCTTTGCAGGAACCTCAGTGGACCAACCAAGCCTGCAGCCTTCGGTCAACAGCTGGGCAGTGTGTGTGTATTACCCTTCAGGGCCAGCTCTGTCAGTGGGAAGACTGCAGGGCAGGTGGGGACTCGGGGGCTGGTCCTAAGAGCCAGGGAGCAAGTAGTTCTGGGGAGAGAGGAGCCCCCTGCAGCCCCCTGGGGATTGCAGCAGCAGAGAAGAACAGCACTCACCCAGGCAGGGGTGAGGGTGCCGGGGTGTGGCTGGCCTCCAGGGCCAGTCTCGGTGGGATGGACGGCAGCTCTCACACCCGGGGCCAGTGGTGTGGTGGCGGCAGCGGCAGCGAGGGGGTCGAGAGCGGGCAGCACAGCGGGCAGCATGGCCGTGGCACTGACAGCGACCTCTGACGCCAGCTGAGGCCAGCCCGGCCCGGTCCCCGAGCTCAACGAGGAGGTGACTGGCCACCAGGCTGGTCTTTGGGCCTGGCCGGGCATGGAAGGTCAGCCGCTCAGGGCCCCCCAGGGCCCCGGGCCAGGTGGGCCTGCGCCACAGTGGCCTCCAGGGACCCCCTGGGGCCCAGGCCGAAGACAGGACCAGGGCAGGGGGCCCCGGGCTGCAGAAGCGCAGGCTGACAGACGTCAGGAGGAAGGGCGCACCCAGGGCCAGGGCCAGGCTGCCATTGCAGGAGGCTTGGTCTGGCCTCCCTAGGTCTGGCCCTGGGGAGAGGGCACAGGTCTGAGAACAGGAGGCAGTCACTCCAGCCAGCTGGGTGACAGGCGGGAGGCAGAAGCGGGGCTGGCCCTCTGGATCATAACAGGGGTCTGCAGCCGCCTGGCTCAGGAGGAGCAAGAGGGCCAGGACTGAGGGCATGGTCAACGAGGAGGCAGCACCTGGTGGGAAGAGGAGGGGCCTGGCTGGGGGACCCGCTGTGAGAGTCCCCCCCCCGCTACCCCCCCTACGCCCCTGCCTAGCCCCTTCCCCGGCTGCCTCAGAGCGAGGAAAGTCTTTCCATCTGGGGAGAGTTCTGTTTACAGAACCCAAAGGGGAAGGAACGCAAGCAAAATCGAGAATTTTGCCTGAACTAATCCGGAGCTTAACACCCCAGCGCTCTCCCTCCGTTTGCATTGAGCGGGCAGGGGCCCTTGGGGAGAGGGCGGGGCCCTGGAGCAGGACAGACAGATGGAGAGACAGACAAAGAGAGGGAGAGGGTGGTGGGTGGCACCACTACGGACAGGAGCCCAGGGAGGCTGGGAGACAGAGGTCTGGCGCCCCTAGGCCCTAAGGCGTGGGAGGCCCGAGGCCCAAGCATGGGGGCCGCACAGGCAGGGGACCAGGTCGGAGGCAGTACCCCTCCTTACCCCTCACCTCCCTAGAGAGCTGGGAGGACAAGGGGCCTTGTCATGCCGTCCGGCGGGCGATCAGAAGGGAGGCCGAGCCCCAGCCCACGGGGATCAGAGCGAGCCCCTTTCCCACGTGGGGCCCTAACCCTGCTCTCCACACCCTGGGCACGGAGGGAGATTATCACCCAGCAGCCCCAGGCTCCCTGTGCCCCCTGGCACCCACCCCAGCTCTTCCCCCTTAACCCTTTCCAACCCAGAGAAACGGGTGGGCCAGCTGGAGGCTGGGGAGCAAGATAGCCAAGTCCCTGTGGGCCTGGGAGGCGGCAGCCAGTCTCCTCCACAGGATGGGCAGGGCTTCTAGGATCTCAACCCCACCCACCATTCCAGGCTGCAGGGTCTGGGACCAGACCCCCCCCCCATCTCCCCGTGATCTAAGGGTTCCCAGAGCAGATGGGGGAACAGATGCTGGTGGGGTGGGTGATGGAGGGTCGGGGGGCGGGAGGAGAGTGGGAGGCAGGGCTGGGCGCTGGAACCCAAGGTGCCCGAGGGGTTGCCGTCCAGACTTGGGGGAGCATGTGGCCCTGAAGTCCCTGTCTGGGGCAGCAGCCCCCCATGAACTCATTCGTGACTGGTTGGGGGGAAGGGCAGCAGAGCCCCTTACCCTCCTATCTCGGCCCAAGCTGGCATGCACACAGGGCTCAGGGGGGCTGGGAAGGATCCCCTGGGGTACCATCTCCCCCAGCTAGTCTCATGGTTCCTGTGTCCCCACTGCTGCTGCCACCTGCAGTCGTGCCCTCCATCCCTCCCCCACTCCCGACACAGGCATCACACTCCTCCGCCCTCTGTCCTCCACCCTCCCGGGAGCCTGGCGCCATCTTGGGCCTGCACGCGGGCATTGGCCTTGCCCCTTAGGGGACTTGGGGAGGACACAGCCCCACCCAGGGCCCCTCTTCTCTTGCCTGTGTAGCTCAGGGGCTACCCCATTCTGGCCCTTAGCACCTGAGGGACACAGGCACCTGGATCCTGGGGACAAAAGACATCCCTGCCCCCCCCCCCCCAGGAGCCCCAATGAGTGGTTCCCCTGCTGGACCTTCTATGGGGCCTAAGTCCCACCTGGCCAGCCTAGCTCTGGCTCCTTGAGACAGGTAGTCAAATCCCTCATAGTTGGGGCTCATAGGGCCCCTCCAGGACCCAGTCTTCCTTCCCAGCCCCTCTCTGCACCCCTAGCCCCGCTCCTAGGCCCCTGACTTTGGCTGATCCTGAAAGTCAGCTTCTCCGAGCCCTCCGGGTCCTGCTTCCTCTGCAGGAGCGGCGGCAGCAGCAGTAGCCCCCTCCCAGAGACAAGTGTCTGCTCAGCCCCTGCCAGTGGGGTTGCTGGGCGGGGGCTCAGAGGCCAGCAACACCACCAGACTTTGCAGGCCAGACCAACTGCAGCCCTGCTCTTCCTGCAGCGACCCCGGACCTCAGAGCCAATGGAAACCACAAAGGAAGGGAGAGCTGGCGCCCCCGAGTGCCCGCATGGCGTCCCGAAGCCCCCAGCCAGACAGCCACAAGCAAGGTGGCCCAGGAGCTTCAAGGCAGGTAGGAAGGGGGCCCCTCACTCACTCACCTGCCGGTCCAGAGTCCCAGCGGTGCAGCCACGTGGTGGTGGGCGAGCCGTGGCGGCTGCAGGCTCTCCTGGGGAGGGGGCTGACCTTCAGGCCGGCGGCGGGGCAGTTTCCACCCGGAATTCAGCCGGGTCTCTGCCCCTGGCTGAGTAACCTCAGCCCGCCCCGCCTCCCCTGTGGAACGTGCTGTCGGTGGTGGTTAAGGCGAGGGGGAGATGAGCTACCTTCATCTGTGGCGAGGCCCTGGGGAGCCCTACAGACCTCAGCGGGTACTCCCAGAGCGGTGGGGGCGGGGCGGGGCGCCAGAATCAGCGGTCGGCGGGAGACAGCAGGGACACCCCGGGAGTGCAGGGGGGCATGGCGCACAGCCAGCGCCCCACTCACCCTGGGCCGCCTGCTGCTTCGGGCAAATGCCACTGTCCACGCTGACCCACGCCGGGGATGGGCTTGGGGGGCCGGCTCAGAATAGAACGAGAACGTGTCCCCTCATTGCTGCTGAGTAGAGAAGCCGCTGCCGCTGCGGGAGCACGCGCCGACGAGATCTTTGCTGGTGGACACGGTGGACGGGCTGGGTACGCCACTGTCCCAATGCCTAACACATGGTGACTCTGGTTCCAGGGAACCCTCCGAGGTGCAGCCCCCATGGGACAAGGGATCAGAGGGTCCTGCTGGGGCGGGGCAGGGAGGGGTGCTGGAAGAGCAATGTCCCCAAACTGGAACCCACTGCCCCTGTAGGAGGAGGCTCCAGGGCTCCTCACCCTCATGCCACTCAGAGGCATATGGGACCTGGGGTCAGGTGGAGTTCAGACAGACTCGCAGAAGTTGTGGTGACTGTTGTGAGAGAGACAGCCAGGCGGGAAGACCCGCTGGACCTTCTCATAGGCAGCCCAAGGGCAGTCCAGCGATGGCCTAGGAGTTGGCATGGACCAACCAACAGCCAGCCAGCATTGTGCTTTTTGGAGCCTTCTCCTCCAGGCCAGTCCCAGCGGGTGACCCAAATATTTTCCGGGTTCACGATACCAGTGGCAGGAACCTTGGTGGTGAAGTGGGTTGCGGGCTTGGGCTGCTAACCACAAGGTCAGCAGTTCAGATGCACCAGCACCTGCTGCCTGCACCACAGAAGGAAGAGGCTGCCTGCTCACCTCAAACGTTAAAGTTTTGGGCGGAGCCTATTTGAACATAGGTTGCCATCATCATTTCGAAAACATTTTCCACTTGAGCCCGCGATACAATTGATGGATGGAATGTTATAAGAGCTGTAAGAGCCCCCAATAAAACGATTTGAAAGAAAGAAAGAAAGAAAGAAAATGCCAGATTCTGTTTTGCAACTGTGAAGGATCTGTCTCCACGGGAACTTAGAAGAAGGTCATGCGAAGACAGAGGCTGAGGTAAGAGTGATGGGGATCGAATGCCTGAGACCCCAGGAGTTGTAGGAACGATTCTCTACCAGAAACTAGAGAGAGCCTGACCCTGTTGACCCTTGATTTTGGGCTTTGAGCCTTCAGAGCTATGAAAAAAATAAACATCCATTTAAACAACAACAACAAAGAGTTAAAGTCTTGGCAACCCAAGGGGCTGGTACTACTCTGCCCTCTAGGGTGGCCACAAGGCGGCATGGAGTTTTTGTGAAACAGTGAGGGATTTTTGGAGAAACATCTTTATGCTGTTACAGCCACTGCCTAATCTGATAGCCGATTTCAGTAAGCAAGCTCCGCCTTCCAGCAGGTGTGCCCTATGTTGTAACTCCGCTAAACTGTGGTTCGATTTAAAGATGCCCTCAGAGGAGAGTTTTGTCTCGGGTTTAAAGATTAAAGCGTGCTTGCGTGTCTAGAGCGTAGTGACAGGGGAGCGGCGTGCTTTTCTCTTCACCTCCGTTCTAAAATCCTGAGCCGCCCCCCTCCCCCCAGGGCACCTGGGGGAGGTAGCGCAGGGAGGGGCAAGAAGCAGCGAGCAGTAATCCCGCCCCAGAGAGCAGAGAGAGCGCACCTCTCTGGCGTGGGCCAAGCCAGGCGGAACCCACAGCTCTGGAAAGAGCCCTGCCTCTTGACCCAAAGATAACAAAGGCTGGCCGTGTACCGGCAGGGAGGGGGGAAGGTGTGTCTGCGTTAACGGGGACCCCCCCCACACACCACCCTGTCTCCCCCAGAACATGCTGGAAAGGCCCAGGGCAGTGACCTAGAGCACAGATTTGCAGCCCCCACCCGCTCACCAGCTGGGCCACTTGTCGCCTGCACCCTCTCCCTCTCTGTGCCACTTCACCGGTTTACATGGAGAGAAATGTAGACGTTCGTCCTGGAAGCATACGGGCACCAGGCGCTCCAGGACCTGCTCATGTCTCTGCCCTAAAACCCCGGGTTGGCGGGACCCTTCCGCAAAATTGACCGCCCGCGGCCCCTCTGGCGCGTCACTCCCCAGTTTGCCTCTAGTCGAACTCAACTGCAGATCTTTAGTAAAGTTGCCGATGAAAGCGGGCGGGCGCTGCGCTGCAGGGCTGCCAGCCCTCATCCCGGGAAGGACCCGCACACCGGTTCTCTCCCGCGTCTCTTCCTGCCGCGCCAGGCAGCAGGTGTCAGACGGCCGAGAAGCCAGGAGAGGCGATCGGGTCGCTGGAGCCTGCGTGAAGGACACCCTGAAGAATGTCAAGCCGGCGACCGCTGAGCATCGAACTGGATGTAGCAGGGTGGGCGAATGCGCAGGTCTTAGAACGCAAAGGGCAGCCCTGGGCCGTGGTCATTCCTGGGGACCCACCGGCTGGGCCTGGGGCCTGGGTAAGAGCCTGATGCCCCACTTGCAATGTAGCAGGTAGCACCCCAGGCAGCCTTCCCGCCCCCACCCCCCAAGTTGAGCAGGAGGCGTGATGTGATAAAAGGTTAAGGCTGACAGGCCACGGGCTTCCCGAGGGAAGCCCCTCCCACCCTCTCCCAACATGATGATTGGATTTGAAGTTTGGTCTGAAGATAGAAAACCTCAATCATATTTCAGGGCGCTCTTTAGAAAAAATGGATACCAGACCGAATAGCAGCCGCCTTGCACAGAAAAGAGCCACATTTATGGAATGTCTTGGGGGGCCAGGAGGAAGGTTCAGGGTTTTACAAAAGCGAAGGTCAGGACCCCTGTCCGGCTGCAGCAGCGACTCATCCAGCTGCTCCCCACCATCTCAGTCAAACGTCCCTTTCCGGGTCTGACTGCTGTTAAATGGAAGATGCCTGCAAAGCTTTGAACAATTAAACTCGTGTGAAACCTCTGCACAGGGGCACTGTAGCCACAGCCGGGTGAGCCCACTGCCCACTGCCACCGAGTCACTTCTGGCTCATAGTGCCCCCTCTGTAGGGTTTCCTAAGCTGGGATCCTTTTTTAAATCATTTTATTGGGGGCTCGGACAGCTCTTATCACAATCCATCCATCCATTGTGTCAAGCACATTTGTGCATATGTTGCCATCATCATTTCAAAACATTTCTTTCTACTGGAGCCCTTGGTTAACAGCCCATCCCCCCCTCCCTCATGAACCCTTAATAATTTATGGTGTTTTGTTTTCATGTCTTATACTGACGGCTGTCTCCCTTCACCCACTTTTCTGTTGTTGGCCCCACTGGGAGGGAGTTACATGTTTATCATTGTGATCGGTCCCCACTTTTTCCCTCCACCTTCGCCTTTCCCTCCTGGTATCGCTCCTCTCATTATTGGTCCTGAGGGGCGCTGGGATTCTTTACTGGAGCAGCCAGCCTCCTGTACAGTTGCCCGGAAGGCATATACTTTCGACACCTCCAGAGGCAGTGAGCACAGAGCGGGGAGGGTGCCCACAGACCAAGAAAACCAAACTCCCTGCCGTCAGCTCATGATGACTCATAACGGCCCCTGTGAGTTCCTGAGCTGTAACCTTATACGGGAGTAGAAAGCCCCATCTTTCTCCCGCAAAGTGGCTGGTGGTTTCGAACTGCTGACCTTTTGGTTAGCAGCCCCCAACTCATAACCAGCACTACACCACCAGGGTTCCTGGGCCCACCAAAGCCACCGAGAAATCTAGATGGAGAGGATATAGCAGCTCAGTCAGAACCTGACTGCTGTCCAAAGGTGCTGTTCAGACTCAGGGGGACCCTACTGTACAACAGAAGGAAACACTGCCGGTGCCACTCCATCCTCGTAGTCACGGTGGCAGCCACAGTGTCAGTCCATCTCGGTGAGGGTCTTCCTCTTTGTCACCGAACTGTAGTATTAAATAAAATATGGCGCTGGGGAGTGGGGTGACCAGCCCCCACCCGCTGCTAGAACTCACTGGTTCAGTAATACTACCTCTGGGTTCAGTAATGCACAATTGTACGGTTGAGATATATAAGTATTATATTAAAGTCATCGAGAGCATGAGAGATAATACAATAATACAGTCAGGCATG
>NW_022104553.1:22574986-22580543 GCF_000313985.2 Echinops telfairi | reverse complement strand
TCGGACAATGTAAGACATGACAAAACAATAATAATTTATAAATTATCAAGGGGTCGTGGGGAGGGGGGGAGCAGGTAGGGAGGAGGGAAAAATGAGCTGATACCAAGGGCTCAAGTGGAGAGCAAATATTTTGAGAATGATGAGGATAACAAATGTGCTTGATACAATTGATGTATATATGGATTGTGATAAGAGTTGTATGAGCCCCCAATAAAATGTTTTTTTTTTAAAGAAGACTTCAAATGGACCCTGTTGGCTTCCACCAATAGATGCTTTAATCGCCATGCAGCCCTCCTCTGCGGTAACTCCAGATCGAATCCTATGAGATGCCTGTATGGAGAGGTAAAATGCGGTCAGCTGTCGGCAAGTTCATGCATTTGAACTATGGTGCTGGCGGAGAATATCGAAAGTACCAGGGTCTGTCAAAAGAACCCAGACACCTGTGTTGGAAGAAGTACAGCCAGAATGCTCTTTAGAAGCCAGGATGGCAAGACCTCCTCTTAGGAACTTTGGACATGTTATCGGGAGAGACCAGTCCCTAGGGAAGGACATCATGCTTAGTAAAGTAGAGGGGCAGCGAACAAGAGGAAGACCCTGGACACAGTAGATAAATTGACGCAGTGGCTGCAACAATGGGCTCAAACGTAGCAATTGTGAGGCGGGCAAAGGCCGGGCCGGGCAGTGTTTCAGTCAACTGGCTGTGAGTCAGGCCAGCTCTACAGCACCAGTGAGTGGGATTCAGAATGGTTTTTCCCCAGATTGTCGTCCCCCACCACCCATATTATATGACACATGGTAAATGACAGTACACTTGGAGGTCAGCTGCTTAAAGGTCATCTCCCTGAGGGTATCAGCCATCTAGAGCAAGCAGACTCTATAGTCTGTCCCACTCCCTGCTGCTAAGCATAGTGGATTGCTCCCCTGAAGGAGAGCCCAGAGACGAGGTCAAGCCCACTCA
Source organism: Echinops telfairi (assembly GCF_000313985.2). Taxonomy (NCBI): domain Eukaryota; kingdom Metazoa; phylum Chordata; class Mammalia; order Afrosoricida; family Tenrecidae; genus Echinops; species Echinops telfairi. Next base: position 22,579,585 of record NW_022104553.1, on the reverse strand, counting down.
AGGGGGACCAGGGTTAGGCTGCCTTCTTGAATCCAGGGTCCACCCATTTTGTCATATGTGTACCCCTAGTGCCTCCCCTTCCTATTGCATGTACACCCCTAGCTTGTGCCCTTCCTGTAGACATATGCTATTGTACAACCGCTTCCCATTATGATGTAGCCAGGGAGTTTTTCACATCCCACAAAATGTCTCTAAGCGGTGATTAGACATATATTCTCTCTGCGTGGACCTGGCTACTGAGATCACGGCTGTCCCGGGGGTGAGCGATAGCATACTTTTATCTTGTCTGAAGTTTCTGTAATTTTACCCCTCAATCACACAACCGCCCCTTGGACCTGTTCAGTCGTGGGGGCTGTTACCCCACACGAGTATCTGAGAGTCTACATCCCCAGTTGCTCTAGATCTGCTTAGAGGGATGGAGGGAATGAATGAATGAATGGATGGATGGTTGGATGATTAGGACTAGTGAATGCGTGAGCCCCACCCCGAGCCACCCTTCAGGACACAACCCTCTCTCTTCCCCGCAGCCTCAGGAGGATTGCGGAGCGCGTGCCCCGCCTGCTCCACGGTCTACTTCCTCCTCTTTGTCTTTTCGCTGTCCACCGTCTTCCATTGCCACCTGCGCCTGGCCTCGGTGCCCGCCCCCTGGGCGCACCCAGCTCCCGTGCTCCTGGTCCAAGAGCACGTCTCTCAAGAGGGCGCGTGGACCATAAACTCCAGAGGCCGGCTGGGGAACCACATGGGCCAGTACGCCACGCTGTACGCCCTGGCCAAGCTGAACGGGCAGGCGGCCTTCATCCCAGCGCAGATGCACAGCGTGCTGGCGCCCATCTTCCAGATCTCCCTCCCGGCCCTGCACCGCGCCGTGGCCAGCAGCATCGCGTGGGAGGACTACCCGCTGCAGGACTGGATGGAGGAGCGCTACCGCCACATCTCGGGCCGCTACGTGCGCCTCACGGGCTACCCCTGCTCCTGGACCTTCTACCACCACCTCCGCGCCGACATCCTGCGCGAGTTCACGCTGCACGAGCACCTGCGCCGCCGGGCCCAGCGCTTCCTCGGGCGGCTGGCGGCGCGGCGGCCGCGGCCGGCCACCTTCATAGGGGTCCACGTGCGTCGGGGCGACTACGTGCGCGTCATGCCGCGGGTGTGGAAAGGCGTGCTAGCCGACCGCGGCTACCTGCAGCGGGCCCTGGACTGGTTCCGGGCCCGCCACCACGCCCCGGTCTTCGTGGTGACCAGCGACGACATGGCCTGGTGTCATGGGAACATCGACAGCTCCCAGGGGGATGTGGTGTTTGCAGGCACCGGCCTGCAAGGCTCGCCCGCCAGGGACCTGGCGCTGCTCACGCAGTGTAACCACACGGTCATCACGATTGGTACCTTCGGCTTCTGGGCTGCCTACCTCGCGGGGGGCGACACCATCTACCTGGCCAACTTCACCCTGCCCGGCTCCCCCTTTGAGCTGGTCTTCAAGCCCAAGGCAGCCTTCCTTCCAGAGTGGGTGGGGATGGCAGCCGACCTGGGGCAGGCCCTGGAGAAGGGCCCTTAGTTCTGCTGGCTCCACCCCCCTTGCTCTCCAGTCTCTGGAAGTGTGGGGCAGGAAGGGTTGGCCACTTCCTGGCCGGTTGGCATTGGCCAGGTGACTTACTCTCTCTGTGCCTCAGTGCAGAACACAGCCGAGCTGACCTAGGCAGCTGGTCAGTTAGGGCCCTCGTCTGATACAGAGAGATGAGTGCCCCACCCCTCCTTCCAGCTGCACGTGGGTGGTCACAAGTGTTTCCCTTGCTTAAAAGTTCCATTATTATAATGTATGGGAGCGGGGCTGGTGTTAAGGGCCAAAACCTGGTGTGGAGACTTTGAGGCCTTCCATACCCCAACAGCCTCCCTGCCGGTGCTACACGCTAAACCCTTCAGATGCCAACAGAAGCTCCCCGAGATGCATCTTATTTCTCCCAGAGTCTGCCCGCCCCCCCCCCACCTTCATGTTGATAAGGTCCATTAAATCCAAACCCCGAAGTCTTAGATACCCCTAAACAGCCCCCCCCCCAAAACATGAGTGTCCCCGTAGGAGGGGAACGCAAAATACCTTGTGCATTTATTATCCCATTGGTGCTCTGAAGAAGGGGAGAAGGAACAAAAGCAATGCAAACGTCACTGCTTCCAAAGGGCTTGGGGTGCAAAGCAGGGAGGCTGTTGGGGTGGAGGAGGCCTCCACGTCTCAGCACCAGGCTTTGGTCTGCAGCCCCAGCCCCAGCCCCACCCCCATATTCCTAATGTCAAGGAAGCAGCAGCTTGACCTCCAGGCGTCGCCAAGGACCATGGCCATCTGGCCAGTTCCCTGTCTGGACCCAGGACAAACGAAGAGGCCCAAGGAGAAAGCTGCAGCCCCCACCCTTTTGGCTGTGCCGTTAAAAACAATGGCTATTCCCCTCACTCGAGAGTCCTCCTCGCCTGGTAAGGGGGCCCGCTTCATTCCTCTTTGAAGTGTCTCTCTTCTGTGCTGAAATAAACCTGTTCTTGGGGGGGTGGGGGGAAGAGCTGATACCAAGGGCTCAATAGAAAGTGAATGTCTAGAAAAGAATGAAGACAACATATGTACAAACATGCCTGATTCAACTGATGTATGGATTGTGGTAAGAGTTGCACGAGCCCCCAATAAAATGATTTAAATATGAAAAACAAAACAAAACTGCGCTTAGCTCTTTGCCGAGGTACGTGAGTGTGTGAGTTTGGCTTATCTGTGGCTTATATCTTACAATCCAGTCTAGTTCCCGAGCCCCTACCCCACCTTCCCGAGGATAACCAGCCTGGCAACGGGGATATGGCATTCCTCCGCAGGACAGAATGTCACATTTGGGGGCTCATCTGGGATGGAGAGTCAACATCTGCATTTGTCTTCATTTGGTGTGGGATCCAGCCCACCTGTGGATGGGTCCGAAGGGACCATTGTGTCGTTGAGGGGAAGAAATTAAGAGGCAGACAAAAGTTTTGGGGTGCTCACCTCCTCCATGGTGTCAGGAACCAGGTCTGGGAGAAAGAGAGAGAGAGAATGTATTCTCACATCGATTTATATAGTCTCAGAGCATGCAAGCCCCTATAATTACAGGTAACCACATAGGTAATGAAGTGGGCTGTTACTTAACCCTAGAGGTCCCTGAGCTCATTGGAGGAGTAACCTGACACCAGTGCTGGGGGCAGGTAGGGGGGAGTGACTGTCCCCTGAGCAGGGAGAGCAATTGCAACACATCTGCCCCTACAGATAAAGCTGCAGGCCAGATAGCAATCAGCCATGTGCTCGGAAGAGGTCGCTTTAAGGCAGCACAACGATGGGAGGGCATTGTAGGGATTCACCTTAGTGATGAGAATGGGATTGGGACTCATCTCCAACTCACAAATGTGAAGGCCTCCCTCCACCCAGAATCCTAGCCTCCCAGGTCCCCCGTCCCCCCCGGCTTATTAAATATAATAAAGAATTTGCCAGCATACACTCCCTTCCTGTTCCTCAGTTTCCCACCCTTAGATTTGTTCTGTCCCAGGTAAGCTATTGGGAGGTGAAAGTCCCCAGCTACTTGTCTTTGTATCTTGTTTTTACCTGGGTTCTTTGCTCTCTGGTTCTCTCACTTACCTTGGTTTATGAGACTGGGTGGAGGAAAACAATCTCCCATCTGAAGAGAAGGCAACCTTCCCTGTATGCCCTCAGACAAGACTGAGAGAGGGCAGATGCCTCCCCAGTCTGAAGAAAAGGGCACTATATAGATGGTTCCTAAATCCACATACCTGTAGTCTGATAACAGTCAAGGTGAGTCCAGGGATTGAATCGGTTGATCACATGAGCCCTCACCCCTCCCCTGTCATGGGAGAGTGAATGATGAGACATATAATAAGGGTAACATCCAGAGAAGACCTCGTGCCACACAAGTAGTACTCGCACTGCCCCAGATTTTCCGTATTTGTGAATCAATTTCTTTTACTAAAATCTTGAGAGAATAAGCCCGGGCCTGAGTTTGGGAACTGCTTAAGTCTGATTATTTTTCGAAAACTCAGGGTACGGTCTTACATCGATCAACTCTAAGGAGATACTAATAGGCCATCAATGATGGAAATCCTGGGGGAAAGAACTCTTAATTAGGAGCTTGTTAAGTCTCTGAGAGGCTGTCAGGTGCCCATCTGAATTTCGCCTTCTCTGCTTAGAGTGTGTGTGAGGCCTGGTTGACTAGAGAAACAAATTCAGAGACCCCTATCTCTGTCTAGGAAAGAGCTTTCCACCAAGAAGTAATTACACATCAAGCAAACATCCCAGCTCGGTCCAGATCAAGTCCATAAGTCTGATACTGGTCCATAAGTCCCTCTTCAGACTCACACAGCCTCATGCAACGAGGCAGACTGTTGGAACATCACTGGCCAGTGGGTGCAGTCTTGTGGATCCAATGGCGGTGGCTACCTCACAGGGCTCACAGGGCTCAGGGTGACTCACCGGCAGGAAGGTGAAGGCAGAGAGACAGGGAGTGAGTTAGTTAATTGTGCCAACCTGGCCGATAATCACATGTGGGGCTAATTGAAAGGCGGAGGGATAAATGGGTGGTGAGCCTCGCCTTT
>NW_022104553.1:22571773-22574715 GCF_000313985.2 Echinops telfairi | reverse complement strand
TTTGTGGACTGGTGTTGGGTTAATGTTGGACTTGTGGGCTTGGGCAGCATTGGGTTGGGATGTTTTCGTGATGCACACTTTCTTTACATAAAACTCTCTCATACATGAGTTGCTGTGGATTTGTTCCTCTAAAGTACCTAGACTAATACAGGGAGGTTCCCAGGACCCTCGTGAGAATGTCACACCTGCAAGAAGGCACCATCAGGCTGCGACCTGATTGACCAGCTAGACTCCACCCCTCCACCTCCATATCTTCAAGGTAACGCAAAATTACGTAACTACCATAGAGTGCTTTAAGGCAATGGTTCTCAATCTTCCTCATACCGTGACCTTTTAATGCAGTTCTTCATGTGGTGGTGACCCCCAACCATACAATTATTTTCATTGCTACTTCATAACTCATTTTGCTACTGTAATGAATCATCATGTAAACATCTGATGGGCAGGATGTATTTTCATTTTTACAAATTGAACGTCATGAAAGCACCTTCATCACAAAAATTATATGTCATTCTAGATTGTGAAATAGTTATTTCTAATGACAAATCAATGACGTTTTGTCTTGAAGCATGGTGTAGCATGGGTCATAGTCTTCACACCAGCTACTCGTATGTGGGCGGACATATGTGCTCAAGGGGCAACCGACTCCCCTCTGCCTGCCCCCAGTGGTAGTATTAGGTTTCCCCCCAAGAAGCTCAGGGATCTCTAGGGTTAAGATACTACCCACCTTGCTACCCATGTAATTAATGAGGTCTGCGTGTGCTGAGACTACATAAGCTTGTAAAAAGGATACATTCTCTCTCTCTCTCCCGTTCCTGATGTCATGGAAGAGAATGAGCTGTGCATGCCTTGTCTGGTATCTGTTTAATGATCCCCTCCAATGACACACATATCCCTTAGGACCCATCAAGGTTGTGGGTTGGCTCCCATACCCCCCAAGAAGTTTCTTGCCCCACTTCTTCCATGGGAGGTGTGGTAGTTACATAATTTGGTGTCAATTTGAGAGGATTATGAGTGAAAGGGTAGAGTCAGGATATAACCAATGAGGCCTCTATGTGGGCCTGGCCTTCTCCTGAGAATTCTGAAAATTCCTGGATTTCTCCTGGGAGGCAGGAGAGACTCTGTCTTTGCTCACTCCCTGAGAGATGCTCTACTGATGAGACACTTGGCACTATGCTGACAGACCCAGTGCTCTGGGAACTGGAGGAGCCACATGGAGACCCCTGCCAGCGCTCAGATGCTTTCTTAATGTACAATTACCTTTTATGTAAAACCCTCTCTTATACACATTTGCGTGTTTATGAATTTATTTCTCTAGTCTACCCAGACTAACACAGGAGGGTTCTTTATTCTCACATCCATTTTCAGTTGTCAAAGAGCAGCCCCAATATCATTGCAGTCGTTGAAACCAAAGTAAAAACCCCAAACCAAATTCCCTGTCATCGACTCATTGAGACCCTATAGGACAGGGTAGAACTGCTCCTGTGAGTTTCCAAGACTGGAATTCTTTACAGGAGCAGACAGCCTCATCTTTCCTGAGGAGATCACAGTCCAGTGGGTGGAAAGTCTTGTGGATCCAGTGGCGGTGGGAGCATCTCAGCGCTAGCGAGGGTCTCCATGTGGCTCCTTCAGCTCCAGGGCTCTGCCTCTATCAGCGTTGCTCCACCTGGCTTGTCAGCAGGAAGATGAAGCAGAGTGAGTGTGTGTCTCACCTCCAGGGAGGAAGACAGGGATTCCCAGAATCCTTAGGAGAAGGCCACACCCACATAGGGGCATCATTGGCTATGACCTGATTGACCGGCTAGACTCCACCCCTTCCTCAAGTTGAGGAAGATCATGTAATGCCCCAGCCAGTAAGAGAAGAACCTCAGAGCAGGGTTGAGCCGGGTTGAAGCTGGGAAGTGCGGGAAAGCTTTCCTGGAGTAATCGTTTCTGCTTCGTTCTGGCTGTTAAAGGCTGGCGTAGCACACCACACAGAAAGCCATAGGCCATCGGAAGAGCATGTTTGAGATCACCACCTGGAGTGGTGAAGGCCAAGACCAGAGGCACCCAAGACTGTGGCACAGAGCAAAGGTGTCAGATCGAGAGACCAGAGCCTGAGGCAAGGAGTCCATGAGACAGAACAGAGGAGCAGTGCTGAGACCAAGGGACTGTGGGACAGAGCGAGCGACAGGATGGCTTCTTGATCCACAGGGATAGAGGCCAAGGAACCACTCGGATGTGAAGCTGAGGACCATGGAGGGCCTTGGCTGCTCACTAGGAAGAGGTGGTGCTGTGAACCAATAACTGTATCCTTACTGGTTCCTGATCCTGACTTGCGATCTCCTACTAACACCCATTGCCGCTGTGGGTTTCCAGTTCATACGTGCACAGGTTTATTGCCAACAACACATGGGGAAGCACATCTCTGTGACCCACGGATGGCCCCAGACAAGTTCTCTCTGTCATCACCCCCTTGTTTTAGTCTCCTTGAACAACGCAAAGGAAATCCACTGCCATTGAGTCCCACTGGGACCCAGATCCAAGGCGGTCACTCTTGACAAAGTTGCCCTGGTGGCATACACCATCACACGTTGGACCACTAATGGCAAGGTCAGCAGTTTGAAACCACCAGCTGCTCCTAGGGAGAAAGATGAGGTTTTCCACTCCTATAAAGAGTTACAGTCTGACTGGAAACACAGGGAATCCAGGGCGTATGCTCTCTTCAGGACCAGTGGTGCGAGTGGCAATACTGGGAGGCTGGAGGAAGGGTGGGTCGGAAAAGGGGAACCGATTACAAGGATCTACATATAGCCTCCTCCCTGGGGGACAGACAACAGAAAAGTGGGTGAAGGGAGACGTCGGACAGTACAAGATATGACAAAATCATAATTTATAAATGATCAAGATTTCATAAGGGAGGGGGCAAAGGGGAGGGAAGGGGGAACAGGGGAGGAGGAGAA
>NW_022104553.1:22564074-22571574 GCF_000313985.2 Echinops telfairi | reverse complement strand
ATAAAATGATTTAAAATTTTAAAAAATGCATTACAGTCTGAGGCTCACGAGACCGTTCTGAAATCCTTGTCCACTTCCATTGCTTCCTCATTCATCTGGGTGCTGCCTGTGGGGTCCGGTTGTGGAGATGCGGGGGGGTTGGTATTCTCTGGGCTCCTGGACTTATGGGACAGGTGGTTTGGGGAACCAGGACTGAGCAAAAGTCCGTGGGGAGGTTGGGTTGCTTCTCAGATCGGATCTTTCTCTGTCTTCCACGTGACTGACTCGGGAGCAGCCGGCCTTTGTCCTGCTCACTGCCCCACATTCTGAGCTTGGCTGATTGCATGGTTCCAGTGTCGCCTCACCGGCAACTTTATCCTCCTGCTTTGTGGTGCCAAGAGTCAGCCTCTGGATTTGGAAGGCACTCCATCTCTGGAGGTTGTAGGGCAGAGAGACAGGAGGCTTATTGCCTAAGAGAACTCACTGCACCAAGTCAGTTCCTGTGGCGACCCCACAGGGCAGGCTATAGAATTCCCCCCTGTGGGTTTCCAGCACTGTAACTCTTTGTGTCTGTTATGAACGGTTTTATCCGGGTATCATCCATAAAGCATTTGATTACCTAGTTCCACCAGATCTCGAAGAGTTGCACAATCGCCACCACAATCAATTTTGGAACATTTTCTTCTTTCTTATCCTCCTCGTCATTAGTTCCCCAAGTCTCACCAACCTACCCTACTGTACCACCAAGAAAACCTTAATCTAGTTACTCTCTCCATAGATTCACCCGTCCTGGATTTTGCATACAGAAAAACATACAAAAGCAAAGAATCAAGAAAAGCTAACAATATCCCCTCCCCAGAAGAAGGTAATACAGAAGATATTGTCTGGGGAGAGTGGTGGGTCTGTCCAGACCACAGGTGTACACATTAAAGAGAGAAAGAGAGAGAGTGGACCTCAACCTGGTCCACCGAGTCCCGGGGATAACATCCCCACTCGGAGCAGCCAATGCACGGAGAGGACTTTAGGGAATGGCCCCACCACAAGACACGACATTCCCTCACTGACCCGTAGCGCTATGGGGACAGCACTGGAGACACTGTGGAAAGTGTGCCTGGTCTGCCCCACGCACAGCCAGGTGAAATGGGAAGGGACTGCAACAGGGCAGCAAGGGGAGCAAAGTAACCAAGTCCCCGAGGAATCCAGAAAATAGACTTCTAATTCAGGGGACAGGCCTTAGCACCTCACCCGATCTGATTGGCAAACACTCCCAAGGGTCACCAGACAGACCTGGAACTATCTATGGGGTTTGTTTTTTTCTTTCGTCCTATGTCTATCTATATAAGATAGGCAGGACAAACAATCTTGAGGAGAAAACTACAGGACCGGCGGTCCGGGGATGGGGAGCCAATAAACTCAGGGACAAGGGAACAACAAAAGATCTAAAATTGATGGCAAGGAGGGTGTATAATGCCTGGTGGGGTTTGATCAAGTGCAATGTATCCAAGAGGAATTACTGAGAGCCGAATGGAGGGTGAGCATGATAGTGGGACAGGAGGAAGGTGAAAGGAAATAGAGGAAAGAGGTAGGAGCTACAGGCTGTTTACAGGTATAGTTATGGGCATGTACATGTGTAAATATATTAATTTATAATGAAAATGATAGAGGCCATTGTACATATATTTATATGTTAAGTATTAAGATAACAGACAGACTTTGGACCTCTACTCAAGACCTCCCTAAACACAAGAGCATTTTGTTCTAATAATCTGGCACTCTTTGATTGAGACAACACGATCACTGAAGACAAAATGGGTGCATAAGCTAATGTGGTGCAGAGAGTGGATGGTGTCTGGCTATCAAAAGATATAGCATCTGGGGTCTTAAAGGCTTGAAGTTAAACAAGCAGACATCTAGCAGGGAAGTAAATAAGCCCACATAGAAGAAGGACATCAGCCTGTGTGATCATGAAATGTCCACAGGATCAGGTATCAAAAGATCCAAAACAAACAATTAAATCGTCAGAAAGAGGGGAGTTGGAGTGGAGACCCAAAGCCCATCTGCAGACAATTAGACATAGCCCCCACAGAAGGGTTACAAGGAAGGGACGATTCAGCCAGGGAGTAGTATAGCCCCGATGAAACACACATCATTCCTCTAGTTCCTGAATGCTTCCCCCCAACCTACTACCATGACCCAGTTCTACCTTACAAATCCAGCGAGACCAGAGTACACACATTGGTACAGATAAGAGCTCTGGGCACGTGGAATTCAGGAAAGAGAAAACCCTCTGGAACAGTAGTGGGAGTAGCAATACCATGAGGGTAGAGGGAGCGTGGGGGCAGGGGGGTGGGGAGAAAGGGAAAACCCATCACAAGGTTGGATATATAGGCTCCCCCCCCCACCCCCCAGACAAATAACAGAATTGTGGGTGAAGGGAGATAACTGTGTAAGACACAAAATAACAATAATAATATATAATTGATCAAGAATTTAGGAAGGTGGGAGGGTGAAGGAATGAGGGGGCAAAAGAGGAGCTGATACCAAGGGCTCAAGTACAAAGGAAACGTTTTGGAAATGTGGATGGCAACATATGTACAAGTGTGCTTAATACAATTGAATGATGGATTGTTATAAGATTTGCAAGAGCCTCCCCCCCCCAATAAAATGATTTATAATAATAGAAAAGCTAACAACAATGACAAAATAAAATAGAGGAAAACCGAGTTGCAAAGCAAGCAGAATATATTAAAAATTAGAACAACTTTAAGATGGGTCAAAAGGGAGATCAAATGATAAGGTGTTAGATGTTAACCCAACATCATCTGCCACAAGCCACTTTCCAAGGCTTCCCGTCTGATAACAAGCCTATTCTCATCCCCGGTCTATGCTCTGAAGGGATGCGCCGGAGGCTTGGTCCACAGGGATTTCCCCTTAACTGTCTTCTTCTTTCTTTTTTTTTTTTAAACTGATATCGCTTTTAAATGAGTCAAAAGGATCCAGGACGGATGAGCCCTATAGGACCAGTGGTGTGAGTGGCAAAACAGGGAGGGTAAAGGGAGAATGGGTAGGAAAGAGGGAACCGATTACATGGAACTGTGTGTGACCTCCTCCCTGGGGGACAGACAACCAAAAAGTGGGTGAAGGGAGACGGACAGGGCAAGATATGACAAAATACCCATTTATAAACTATCAAGGGCTCATGCGGGAGGGGGGAGTGGGGAGGGAGGGGAAAAATGAGGACCTAATGTCGGGGGTTTAAGTGGAGAGAAAATGTTTTGAGAAACGATGTACAAATGCGTTTTACACAATTGATGTGTGTATGGATTGGGATAACAATTGTATGAGCCCCTAATAAAATGTTAAAATTAAATAATTTTTAAAAATGAGTCAAAAGGGGGGAAACTGTGTTCTTTTCTTTCTTCTTTGGAGCAGCTGTTGGGTTTGAACTGCTGCCTTACTGTCAGCAGCCCACGGCATAATCACTAAGCCCCAGGGCTCCAGGATGGTTGGAAGGACCCTGTTAACATTTCTGCTCAGTAATGTCTTGTGCACAAGTTGACGTATTGAATGTCACTGACTTGTATGCGTCGAAAATAATGGGTTGGTTGTATATATTCTAACACAACCCCCCTACCCCACCCCCATGGGCAAATGTTTTAGCTCATTATCATAGCATCCCAGAAAGTCCCTGGCCTGTGTGCGTGGCGCTGTCTTTTCTTCCCCCTTCCCCTCCCACCTACCTGTATAGCCTTCGAAGTCTGATTCTTTGGGTGTGAAAACTGTCTTGATGGTTTGTTTCCCTTTTCTTTAGTGGTTTCCTGCAGTGTAGACTCCGGTTCTTGTTTGATTCAGTTGTTTATTTGCCTTTCTCCATTTCGTTTGCATGTCACAGGTGTTTAATTTTGCACTTTACATTTAAAAAATAAGCCAAACTGTTGCTGATACCAAGGACTCCAATAGAAGGTAAATATTTTGGAAATGATGATGGCAACATATATACAAATATGCTTGATACAATTGATGTATGGATTGCTATAAGAGCTGTAAGAGCCCCCTAGAATATTATCTTTTAAAAAGTGGTGGAAATAGAACGAAACAGTCACACACACACACAACAACCCCAGGGCCATTGAGTTGATGTCTGCTCCTTATGGGACAGACTAGACCAGCCCATAGAGTTTCCCAAGATGGTCAGTCTTTAATGGAAGCCTAATGCCACGCCATTCCCTTGCAGGGAAGCAGGCTAGAACTGCTGACCTTTTGCCTAGCAGCCAAGTGCTTTAGCTACTGTCCCACCAGGGCTTCTAAGCACTCACCAGCTCTCCCGGCTTTAAGGGAGTTCTATAGGGGGTGCAAAGAAGCCTTGGTGACACAGTGGGTTAAGGGTTGACCTGTCAACTACAAGGTCAGTGGTTCAAACCCACTGTTCGCTCCGCAGAGAAAGATGAGACGCTGTGTTAGTCCTGGTAGACTAGTGGAACAAATCCAGGAGACACTCATATGTGAATAAGAAAGAGCTTTATGTACAAGAGCAATTAAATATTGAGAAAGCATCCCAGCCCAGATTAAGTCCATAAGTCCAATATTGGCCCTTATGTGTGATACCAGTCTGTCAATTCCTCTTCAGACTCATGAAGCCATGCAACGACGCTGAGTGCAGGAAGATCACAGGCCAGTGGGTGGGAAGTCTTGTGGATCCAGTGGTGGTGGAAGCAGCTCAGCGCTGGCAGGGATCTCCACGTGGCTCCTCCAGCTCGCAGGGCTCTGGCTGCCATCAATGCAGCTCTCCATGTGTCTTGTCCACAGAAATGTCTCACAGGGAGTGAGCCTGCGTTCTGCCTCCAGCAGGACATTTATCTCCGTAGGGCCTCCAAATGAGGTCATGGAGCTATGACTCGATTGACAGGCTAACCTCCACTCCTTCACTCTTAATCCTCTCAAATTGCCAAAAGACTGTGTAACTACCACAGGCACTCTGCTCCCATCAAGAGGTAAAGTCTTGGAAACCCACAGGGGGGGTTGTGCGCCATCCTGTGAGTTGGAATCGACTCGATGGAAGTGAATTTGTTTTTTTTTTAAGTGAGTGAGCGGATGGTGCAGCTAACACCCTAGTGAGTGGTTCTCAACCTGTGGGTCATGACCCCTTTGCAGGTCCAAGGACCCCTTTATAGGGGTGACCGATGGTCTGAGGAACTGAGACACTGCTCCTCTATCTGTCTCCAGGCGGGTCCACCCACATGCAGGTACACCCACCTACGAGTCCCCGGCGTGAAGACTGTGGCCCATGCTACACCATGCTTCAAGACAACATTTCATTGATTTGTCATTAGAAATAAATACTTCACAATCTATAATGACATAATGACATATTGTTTTGTGATGAATCAGTATGCTGTCATTATGTTCCATTTGTAACAATGAAAATACATCCTGCCTATCAGATATTTCCATGATATTAATCAGATATAATCATAACAGTATATCATCAGATTACATTCATAATAGTAGCAAAATGACAGTGATGAAGTAGCAGCGAAAATAATTTTGAGGTTGGGGGTCACCACCACATGAGGAACTGTACGAAAGGGTCAGGCATGAGCACGGTTGAGAACCGCTGGGCTAGAGTAAGCCAGCCTCTAACAATGGTGGGGGGGGGTCTGTAGGCGCCTGAAGCTATAAAATATAAAGAGGATAGTAAAGTCAAATCGGAGAAGATAAAATAAAGGAGTCAGCCACATTTCATGTAGCATGCTCACCTCTGCCTCTCTTGGTGGTCCACGTGGAGGTGGGAGGAGAGGGCATCTTTACTGGTTTGGGGGCTTTTATAGGTCATGCATATTTTATAGGTCATGCATATTCAGTAGTTACACACGTCACAAGGTGGGTGGTAACCACAGTTAAGTCCCTGAGCTCACAGGGGAGGAAACCTAGTACCTGCATTGGGGGAAGGGGGGATGGGTGCCGCGGCGGGAGGAGATAACACATCTGCTTCTACTGGGAGACAGAATCAACCATGCGCTCACTTGAAGGCAGCCTAGCTGTTCAGGGGAGAATCGGTGGGAATATATTTAACGCAGGATCATGTACTTGGACTTTCTCTCTAACTTGTCAAAGTGGAGGCTTCCCGACCTGTGGAATACCAGCTTTCCAGATTCCCTCTGTGATCCTTAGGGAATACACTCCTCAGCCCAGTTCCCTCGGGGTCAGTTTCTCACAAAGATGGATTGCCCCCGTGGCTGGAATTCACCTGGTGCAAGACAGGGCAGTGTTTTCCTGTGTGGTACCCAGCCCCAAGCCCCAACCGCCTCTGAACACCAAGTGTCGGCCCCAATTGGTAAGTGCAGCACGAGCCCCGGGGAGCTGCGCGGAATCCAGGCTGGTGAGGGAGCCTTTCCGCCTTCCAGGCCACCCCTCCCACTGCGGGGCGCCACCGAGGCAGCGCTGGGAGGCTGGGGAGCAGGGGTGGAGCTTCCCCACCTCGCGGACGCTGGAAGGTTGGAGCGATCTCTTGAGCCCTGAGGGAAGTCCACGACCCCTGAAGCCTGTGAGCTGCCCGCTGAGCTGCCGTCGCCCACTCCCCAGTTTGCAGCACACGACGGGGAGCGCACCCCCCCCGCCACTCTCCCCAAGGACCACAGGTGCGCTCAGGTCCACCTAGGGACGCACTAGGCACCGGTAAGAGATGCCCCAAAAGAAACTACGAGGGGGGTGGAGGGGGTGGAGGGGGTGGTCCGTCCGATCTGCAGACCACCCTGCAGTCCGTGACCCACACTCAGCCACGCCTCTCCATCTAGGGTGGGGTTGAGGGGGGAGATGGCCCGCAGGGAGGAGGCGGGCCTGGGAGCCCCACTCTTCGCCTTTCCGTCTCGGTATACCTGCCTGCCTCAGTGACTGTCACCTTCCGGGCTTGCAAATCTGCTCAGGTCCCCTCTCTCCCCCTCCACCTCGCGTAGGCTCCCTCTGTCACCAGCTCCTGAACTTGGCCGGAGGACGAATATGACCATGAGCCAGAGGGCAACCGCCCCACTGGGCAACTGGTTTTTCCTGTTTCATTTCATTTTATTTAATGATCAAACCCCCTGCCCCGTGTGCTTTTCTTTGGGGTCGGGGGCGGGACCCTCACACCTGGGGCTCTCTGGACGATGACAGAACCTGAGCACAAGGCCCTTGGCCTGGGGACAGGTGGGACCTCTCAGCGGCCCTCCCCGTTAGCCCCGGAGGTAGGGGGCGACTCGTGTCCATCATCCCACCGAGCCACTGAGTGAGCCACTGAGACTCAAGTCGGGGACTTCAAGGACACGCGGGCCCCGCGCTTTGTGCGAAGAGTCAGGATAACAGCTAGGATTTCTGAGGATCGAGGAGGCAGATGGCTATGTGACAAAGGACACCGCTTGGGTCCTGGACCCCCCAGGCCTGTAGTCTCTGCGTGGCGCGAATGGGTCACAGACTGCAAAATCCTGCTGGTGCAGGGGTACTTGGCAGTGTTGTAGGGTCGACTGGGTGAGTAACTTTGTTGGGGGC
>NW_022104553.1:22548763-22562708 GCF_000313985.2 Echinops telfairi | reverse complement strand
GCGCATGCACGCGTGCACACACACGAACTCCTGACAGTGGACCGGACTCTGTTAGGTCACCTCCACTTCTCTCCAACCTACCCGAAGGTCAAGCCCCTCACCCACAGCCTTCCCGGGTGAGGAGGAAATGAACAGGACAAAGTAAAGAGGCAGAGGGATATTGTTCTAGAACATAATACACACACTCTCTCTTTTTTTCCTACATTCCCTTTTACACAAACTGAAGGTGCCATATCGTCTATTTGCTGTAGACAAACAAAGAGGGGACCGGATGTTCTCACGGACTCCGAGATGGCCTTTGCCAGCCCTGCTGCCCAGAGATGAAAACGTTTCGACCTGAATGTTTGGACAATGACAGATCAGAAGGAGATATGATTTCCGAACCTGTGAATTGGTGCCTATTGCTCCTGACTTTATGGACAGCTTGTCCTGATTTGAGTTTGCTTATCGATGCCGACTCACAATGTTCCAGCTGAAATGAAGATTCTCCCCGTCAAAGACCACGCTAGTCTTCTCAGAGCACTGGGTTGATATAAGCGGGCAGTATAGAAATTGGATACCCCAAATGAGGAGGGTAAAGGCAAGAGTGTCACAGACTTTCATGGGTGGGGGAAGATATATTGATAGGATAATAGGATTAGGGTATAGTGTTCACATAACTGCAATTATAAGTACTGAATGTTTGGGGGTGTTTTTTCCCCCATTTATAGAACATTATGTTTAAATGAGACGGGCACATTTTGAGTTTTATGCATTTTAGTTTAATCCTGTTAGGCACAAATATGCTTTCACCATTTTCCTTGTTGACAAAATTATGTACGGCTAAAGAGTTGTGTAAAAGTATCAAGCTGACAAGGGGTGGTCTGTGGTAGCTACATAAATTTTGTGTCCACTTGAAGATATAAACATATAGGGGTAGAGTCTAGCCTGTCAATCAGGTCACAGCCTACTGGTACCTCCTGGTGGGCCTGGCTTTCTCATAAGGGTGGATCCTGGGACTTCCTCTCTCTCTCTCTCTCTCTCTCTCTCTCTCTCTCTCTCTCTCTCTCTCTCTCTGCTTCACCTTCCTGTTGGCAAGCCACGCAGCTGAGACCTGCCAGAGCCTTGTGATTCTGCCACCGCCATTAGATCCATGAGACTTTGCACCCACCGCCCTGTGATCTTCCTGCATCTTGCACCATTGCATGTGGCTGTGTAAGTCTGAAGAGGGAGTTAGGGGCTAATATTGGACTTATGGACTTGATCTGGACTGGGTTGGGATGTTTTCTTAATATACAGTTACTCCTTGAGATAAACCTCTCTCTTACACATATATGAGTGTCACTGAATTTGTTTCTCTAGTCAACCCGGCCTCACACAGCTGGTTATCTAGGGAAACAAAGCCAGGGGCACTCAGATATGTGTAAGAAAGAGCTTTAACCAAGAAGTAGTCTTATATCAAAAAGGCATCACAGCCCAGTCTAATCAAGTCCATAAGACCAATGCAAGCCAGGACCCTCTTCACATAGCTGCAGGCCTGTGATGCCGATAGGTGAAGCAGGAAGCAGGCTAGTGGGTGCACAGTCACATGGATCCAAAGTCCACTGAAAGATGGCGGGGTGGGTGCCCACAGCTTTCAGGGTCAGATGGCCGACACAGGTCTGCCCTGGAGGCAGGCAGCAGATTCCCAGCAAGCAGGAAGATCAAGAGGCAGACAGGGAGAGAAGGAAGCTCCCAGCTTTGCCCTTATAAGAAGGCCACACCCCCAGGAGGCGTGTCATCAGGCCATGACCTGATTGACAGGCTTGACTCCACCCTTCCATAAATGCTAGTTGACATAAAACCATGTTCCTTACCTCCACTCTCTGCTTCTTCCTCTTTCTTGCCTCTCTTGCCTTTTTTCCTTTCTGGCTTCTTTTCCCCTCTTTAACCCCTGTGGGGTTGACTGGATACACAAAGGGGGCCTCAAAAACCTTGAACAATGGAATTAAAAGATAATGGAAAAAAAGGATTTTTTTTTAAGATAGTGGAATGTTTCCACCAGCTTTTTGAAGGCCCCTCCTATATGCAAACCCCTTGTCAATTTGTTTGTTTGATTTTTCCCTTGTCAATTTCTAGGCCAATCTCTGCCACCAGGGCCAGGAACTGTCCAATCCCCTGTCAGGAGGTCACAGTCGCTCTATCTGTAGAAGTATATTAACCAATCCCTGCAAAGCACGGAAAATAGACCAACCATGAGCCAGGCCAGCTAGAACTCTGAAACCATCACGTTCTTTACAGCTTCCCCAAGAAATGCCAACCAACCTGGACAAAAGTAACCCATGCTCCAGGCTAGACAGCTAGGGCACAGGTAACTCCTTAGGTCTTAGGGAAGAAACAAAAATCTCTCAGGCTCGTTTTCTAAGAACTAAGGTCGAACATGACGTCAAGGAACTCATGTCCCCGCGCGTCCCCACCCAGAGGAAATCCACCCTCAGCATGCACCCACACAAGATCTACCCACCCAACTGCATAATCACATTCATGCACCACCTCCATCGCCCACGATCACAATCTCTTCTCTCTCTTCCATGCAGCCATGACCAACAATCTGGAGCTTCTCTCCTCTCACGTGACCCACTTCATCTTCTTTGTCTTCATGGCTTCCACTGTATTTCACCTTAAGCAGCGGCTTAACACAATCCCGCCCCCGTGGGAGGTAGAGGCACAATACCAGAGGCGGACCCAGAGTCTCACGAGCTCCCCGCCCAAGGGGATATGGACAGTCAATGTGCAAGGCCGTCTGGGGAACCAGATGGGGGAGTATGCCACCCTGTATGCCTTGGCCAAGATGAATGGCCGACGTGCCTACATTCCCACCCAGTTGCATAACACGCTAGCTCCTATCTTCAAGATCACCCTCCCTGTCCTGCATGATGCCGTCGTCAGCAAGATCCCATGGAAGAACTACCTTCTGAATGACTGGATGGAGGAGCGGTACCGCCACATCCCGGGAGAGTACGTCCGCCTCACTGGCTACCCCTGCTCCTGGACCTTCTACCACCACCTCCGAGAGGAGATCCTCCAGGAGTTCACGTTACATGACCACGTGCGCCAGGAGGCTCAGACGTACCTGCAGACCCTACAAGTGAACGGGAGTCGGCCCAAAACCTTCGTGGGGGTCCATGTTCGCCGGGGGGACTATGTCCAGCTCATGCCAAATGTTTGGAAGGGCGTGGTGGCTGGCCGGCAATACCTTCAAAGGGCCCTGGACTGGTTCCGCGCCCGCTATAGCTCACTCATCTTTGTGGTCACCAGCAACGGCATGGCATGGTGCCAGGAGAACATCGATGCCTCCCGTGGCGACGTGGTATTTGCTGGAAATGGGATTGAGGGCTCCCCTGCCAAGGACTTTGCGCTGCTCACCCAGTGTAACCACACCATCATGACCATTGGGACATTTGGGATCTGGGCTGCCTACCTTGCAGGTGGAGAAGTCATCTACCTGGCCAATTACACCCTCCCAGATTCTCCCTTCCTCCGAATCTTTAAGCCAGAGGCAACATTTCTGCCCGAGTGGATGGGGATCGAGGCCGATTTATCCCCGCTACTCAAGCAGTGAGGCTAGCCTGCCTTTGGGTCCTCTCCTCTCCGCTTCAGTCTCCTCCCAAAACCAGTCCCAAGGCTTGAAGAACAGAATGCTGCCCATGACTGGACCCTTCCCTTGTGTATCAGAATGCTCTAGGCTGCAAGTAAAAGGAGTCTCAACTCAAGTGTCTCAAGGACCTATCCATGGGACATCCTACCAGACCACGGGTGCCTCATGTCCTGGTTAGTTGATTCAGCAGCTCAATGACGCCATCAGTGACTTCCAGTATTCGTCATCTCATGGTGACTATGTCCTCTGCAGCCTCATGTCCTCTTAGCCTGCCTGCCCCCAAGATCCCCAAATGGCTGCCACAGGATGACGTCCCCCAGAGGCAAGAAAATGAAAGCTCTTATTTTAGAACCCACCGGCAACTTCCCCTCCCATTTGATGGGTTCGAAATGTGTCACATGAACCTGTGAGCCAGCATGCAGCAAGACCCAAGAAGACTGCTGGGACTGGCTTAGCCTTGGGCTACTCAATATTGACCTCCTGCTTTGGGGTATTGCTCAGCCTCCTCTGAAGGATGTGGAGGCTGGCAGAAAGGAAGGAGGAAAGGACAGTGTCCGGCAGCCCAGGGAGGCCCCATGCCATTGGTTAGGTTGCTCACTATCTAAAGGTAACCAAGGAAACAAGCCAAGAGATGAAGTGCAGTCCACCATCTACTCACCAAGACACAGGCCCTGAGACTGTGTCCACTCAGAAGGCTCCCGGGTCCTAATCCACCCTTCGAGACAGCAAAAAGATCAAGGCCATTGCCATCCACTTGGCTCCAAGTCATGGTGACCCTGCGTGCTTCAGGGTAGAACTGGGCTCCATCGATTTGTCAATGGCTGGAACTTTCTGGAAGCAGATCACAGGGCCTACACTCCCATCATGCCAACGGTTGGCCTGGTCAAACCCAAGGATCAGTAAGTATCAGCGTGCCAACCTTGAAGCATCACCGTCGCTAGAAAAGGGAATGCCTTCAAGACCATCAACTCACCGCCAGCAAGTCCATGCTGAATCCTAGCAGACCCCTCACCCTCCACACACACAAGACCATCAACTCACTGCCAGCAAGTCCATGCTGAATCCTAGCAGACCCCTCACCCTCCACACACACACTGTGGGTTTCTGAGACTAACTGTTTACAGGAGTAAAAAGCCCAGCCTTTCTCCTGGGGAGCAGCTGCCCATTCAGATCGCAGCCCAACGTACCACCACGACACCACCAGTCTCCTTTCAAGACCACGGGCCCTACCTTTGGAACCGTGGCTTCCTGGGGCCTGAGACGATTGCAACTGAGAACTCGGCAGCCAGTGTGGCTCAGCCAACTTGAGATTTCACGTCCCCCTCCGCTCCCTGACAAGTGGATCAAAGATTTCATCAGCAACGTACGCCTCCCTCACGGTGGTGGGTCGCCTCAAGATTGGAGGAAGTTGAGAAACTCTAGGGTGCCTGCTTTCCCATTGGCCCCCATTCCAGAAAAATGGTTGGCTTTGTTCCTCCGAGGCTTGTGCCCCTCATGATCATGTGGGGCAGCATCAGTCAGTAAGTTGTGGGTTCACCTATCCTGTCACGAAATCGTGGCTTATATGTTACATGTCAGACAGTGGACGCATCCTACAATGTCCTTCTCTCTTGGGGGACACACTTGTCAAAATCATATTTATTTAAATATTTCCAATTAGGAACATGGCCATAGCAGTGGGGGTAGAGGCAGGGACTTTCCTGGGGGTTTTATATGGGAACCTCCTCTGATCCAAAATATACCTTCCAAAAATCAAAAATGCACCAGGACCTGTCTTACAGAACTGCCCCTGTGAGCCTCTAAGACCGTAACTCTCTATGGGTGTAGAAAGCCCGACTTTCTCCCCTGGAGCTGCAGGTGGATTTGAACTGCCACCTTATGGGTAGCAGCCCAACTTGAAAGCACTGCCCACAAGGGCTGCCACTGACCTTCTTAGTGTGTTGTCATTGTCTGTCATTGTGTGCCACAGAGTTGTCTAAGACCCATAGGGGTTTGGAGTAACAGAGTAGAACTGTTCAGGAGCGTTGGCATCCTCTGGCCATTCTTATTCAGTTTGCGTGCTGAGCAAATCGTCAGAGGAGCTGGATTGTGTGAAGGACAACGTGGCATCCGGATTGGAGAAAGGTTCATTTAAAAAACTCCGATATGCAGATGATAGCAACCTGGCTTGCTGAAAGTGAGGAGGACTTGAGGCATTTGCTGATGAAGATGAAGGATTGCAGCCTTTCATGTGAATTATAACTCAATGCAAAGAAAACCCAAACTCTCCCAACTGGATCAATAGGTAACATGATGATACACAGAGTGTGTTAGTCCAGGTAGGCTAGAGAAACAAATCCAGGGAGACTTGTATATGTGTAAGAAAGAGCTTTACATCAAAGAGCAATTGTATATTAAGAAAACATCCCAGCCCAGATCAAGTCCATATGTCCAATACTAGTCTATGAATTCCTCTTGAGACTTACACCACCATGCAATAATGCCTATGGCAGGAAGATCACAGGCCAGTGGATGGAATGTCTTATGGATCCAGTGGCGGGGGAAGGATCTCAGTGCTGGTGTGGGTCTCCATGTGGCTTTTCAACAGGAATGTCTTACAGGGAGAGGAAACAGAGAATCTGTCCTCCAATGAGCTATTTATCTCCGAGCCTCCAAATGGGGTCATCAAGCTGTGACCTGCTTGACAGGCTAGGCTCCACCCCTCTGCAGGTTGACACTGGCTTAGGTAAGGACCACATGGAGAAGAGGTCGATGTTGTCAAGGTTTTGTCTTGCATGAATGCACACTCAGTGCTCGTGAAAGCAGCAGCCAAGCCAAGAGATCAGAAGACACGTTGCCTTAGGTAAACCTGTCGCATGAGACTGAAAAGTACTGAAAAGCAAGGATGTCACTTTGAGGACTAAGGTGCCCCTGACCCATGCTATGGTATTTTCCATCGCCTCATAGGCATGTGTGTGGGGTACCAGCCTCCACAATTGAATGAGTCTGAGATGGGGTTGTGTCATCGAGGGGTAGCATTAAAGAGACATCAGACAAGACCAAGCACGCTTGCCTCTAGGATGGCCATGATCTCAGCAACTTGGTCCATCAGTGCAGAGAAAATATATTTCCAACCAAGACTTATATACACTCAGGGGGGGCGTGCAAGACCTCTAATTACAGGTAACCACATGCATAACAGGATGGGGTTGTACAATAGGCATATGCGCCACAGGAAGGGGATGAGCCTGGAGTGTACATATAATGGGAAGGGGAGGCACTAGAGACACTCTTGTGACAACAAGGCCTACACATCACAAGATGGGCAGGCTGTAGAGTCCAGATGGCACCCTAACCTTGGTTGTCCCTGAGTTGACTTGACCTTTGTGTCTTTGGGTTCTCCTTCAGGGGACCATCCATTATCCTTATCAGAAGGGCGTGGGCCCTACTAGGGTGGGACACTGTAGGGTCTGATTGCTCTAGATGGCTGATAATCTTCAGGCAGATAACCTTCAAGCAGTTGACTTCCAAGTGTATAGTCATCGACCATGTGTTAGGGGGCAGCACCTTCGGTTTGGCATATAATACGAGGGGACAGCGTGGGGAATAACCTCTCTGTTTCCCACACACATGAGACTTTGGACATTGAATAAGGGAGACTGGCGAAGAATGAATGCATTTGAATTGTGGCACTGGAAAAGAATATTCAAAGTGCCGTTGGCCACTAAAAGGACAAACCAATCTTGTCTTGGAAAAAGTATAGTCAGCCAGCGTGCCCCTTAGAGGCAAGGACAGCAAGACTTTGTCTTACATACTTTGAACATATGGTCAGGAGAGACCAGACCCTCCAGAAAGACATCATGCTTGGGAAAGTGGAGGGACCGTGAAAGAAAGGAAGACCCTCAAGGAAATGGATGGACCCAGGGAATACAACAGTGAACTCTGGCTTAGGAACAACTGTGACCATGCAGTGTTTCATCCTGTTCTTCGTGAGGTTGCTATGGGTGGCAACCCACTTGAGGGCACCTAACAACAACAATATCATCTTTATAGGAGAAAAATAAGCATAATTGATCAATTATCAGAGGGTCATGGGGGAGGGAGGGGAAAAAATAAGGAGCTGATCCCAAGGGCTCAAATAGAAAGAACATGTTTTGAAAAGGATGATGGCAACCTATGTACACATGTGCTTGACACAATGGATGGGTTGTCATAAGAGCTGTACGAGCCCCCAATAAAGCGATTTAAAAAATAAAATAAAAGCAGGGGGGCAAAAAGCTTTATAGGAGCAAATCCCCCAGGTGGCTGGTGGTTTCGAACCATCGACATCTTGGTTAGCAGCCACGAGTTTAAGCATTATGCCACCAAGGATCCTCCTCATAGCCTGCACAGTTCTTTATCCAGACTCCATTGTGTGCATGCTTTCACACCCCCACTGCTCTGTCTGACCTCCACCTGTGATTTGGTGTGTTCCCATCCATTGCAAGAATCTGGACGTTACCTTCTGCGTGCAGTCTCTCCCTCCTAAAGTTCCATCTCCTCCACCTGGCTCTCTCTGGCTCCCTTTTTTGGACTCTGACAGCTGACACTCAGAGCCACTCCTACCAACGACCTGAGATGGGGGCACATTGCCATGTGAGCCTGGCTCTGTGACTATTTATCTCTGTCCGCGTTTTAGTAGCTAAATAATCTGGTGTCAATTTGAGGATTAAGAGTGTAGGGGTGGAGTCTAGCCTGTCAATCCAGAGATAGTCAATGAGACCTCCATGTGGGCATGGCATTCTCCTGAGAATTCGGGGAACTGTTGTATTTTCCTTCTTGGAGACGGGAGACACATCCTTTGGGAGACATTGCAGCTGACAAGACACATGGAACTATGCTAGTGCTCGGAACTGGAAAAGCCATATGGACCTATCCTGATGCAACCAGATCTATGGAGCTGGAGACCCCGGCCAGCACTGAGATGCTTACAACGCCACTGGATTCACAAAAGTTCTCACCCACTGGCCTGTGATTGTCCTGCATTTGGCATCATTGCCTGTAGTCTGTGAGTCTGAAGAGGACTTTATAGATTGGTATCAGTGAATGGGCTAATATCAGACTTATGGACTTGATCTGCACTAGGCTGGGATGTTTTTTCAATATTCAACTGCTCTTGTATATAAACCTCTTTCTTATATACATATGAGTGTCTATGAATTTGTTTCTCTAGTCTACTGGGACTAACCCAGTCACCTAGGTCAGCTGTCACAGAAATACCACATGCAAGTGACTTTAAGATCGAGAAACGTGATTTTCCTCACAATTCAGGAGTCCATGGTAATTTCAATATTCTTGGCCAACCCCGTAACTTAAATGCATCAACGCTTCCATCTTCCTTACTCAATGCTCAACGTTCACCCCCAGACGAGGTGATCCAAAACACCACTGCTTGGAGCAGGTGCACCTTAGTCCACAAAGTGACATGGGCCTTGGTCATGTCAACCCCTCCTGTATAAATGAACTTCAGTGTGTGTGTGTGTGTGTGAGATCTGCTCTTTTCGATAAACTCAAGGGATTCCATTTAGAACTCACCCTACTCAAGTAGAAGCATGATGTCTGCTTCTCTTTGTGGAGGACATCAGAAGAAGGGATCTGTCGGAACGGAGTCAGGCCGGTGAATTGAAGGCCCCCCCCCCCCCCCTTCAAAGTAGAAAACTGGCTAGGCCAAAACGGAGCAAGACGGAACAATGAGGCTCAGGGAGTGCAACCTCGTTTCCTAGTACACAGAGCACCACACGAAACTGTTCTTGGGACCACTTGCAATACCTGCCGCCTTGGATGATTTCCCCACCCCCAGGCACCTTCTTATAAAAACCCTACACTCTGACTACTGGGCGCGACTTCCCCGAGCTACTTGTTAGTCCATCGAACCTCATCCGGGAGCTTCCCTCTAATAAAGCTATTTCTGTTTCTGCTCTCCCTTTGTCCTGCCAGTTATGTCTGTCAGCCCCCTGTGCCTCAGTTTACCTTACAGCGTCTTGCGTGGTAGAGGGGAGCCAAAAAGAGGAAGGTTGTGGGGGACCAGGCTCTATAACTCACAACTGAATAGGTCCTATGTAGGATACAGAAAGATTTTCTCCCAGGTTGTCTCCCCCAAATATAAGCCAAACCTAGGATGCTGCTTGCTGGCACAAGGGAGGTCAGCTGCTTGGAGGTGTTCTCCCTGAAGGCATTCAGCCATACAGAGCAATCAGACCCCCATCACAGGTGGGGCTCACTCTGCTGATCGAGATAGTGGATTGCTTTCCTGAAGGATTGCTCGGAATAGGTCAAGCCAGCTCAAGGACAACCAAGGTTGGGTTGTCATCTTCAATCTAAGATCAGCCCCTTTTGTCACATGTGTACCCCTAATCCCTCCTCTTCCTATTGCATGTCCCCCTTCCATTGCTGTATTGCCTATGGCACAACCCCTTCCTGGGACGTATGTGGTTACCTGTAATCAGGGGGGCTTGCATGCCCCTCAGTGAGCATGCTACCATAAAATGTGTCTGGCTCCTTTATGATCTTTTCTCCTACCTCTCCTATCATCTGTGACTTTACTATGATCTTTACATATTACCACCGTACAATTGTGCCTATAGACCCCCTACGATTGTCAGAGGCTGGGTACTCTGACAGTCCTAGGGGCCTGTTGTGTCATTGAAGGGTAAATTTTATTTTAATAGCTTTATTGACATGTAATTCACATAGCATACAATTCAATAGTTTAAACATATTACAAAGAATTGCGCAATTATCACCACATCCAATTTTTTCTTTCTTGTACTCACTATTATTTTGGGGGGTATATTTGTTTAATATTAATTTTTAAAAAATCATTTCATTAGGGGCTCATACAACTCTTATCACAATCCATCCATCCATTGTGTAACATCAGACAAGGTATGCAAGGGTTCATCTCCTCCACGGAGACCGAACCAGAGAGAGTGAATGCGTTCCCTCACAGTGTTACTGCCAACTTTCCCGCAGCCCCAGGAACAGGGAGGCAGAGTCACCGAGGCTGCTAACAACCAAGGAGTTTATGGACTAGCTCGAGCTAGGGCCCAAGTGCTAAGGCACCAACCCAGTGGTCACCAAAGACAAGGACCCCGGCCTAGGGCATAATCCAAGCTTTTATAATCTCTACAGGTCACATAAACTGGGTGAAACTCTCCCCCTGACCCTCCCATAGTTCAATGACTTCATCTGGAGACAATTGGTTGTGCAGGTCTTGTTGGTTGACTGGCTCCACTCTCGACGTTCCAATTGTGGTCACTCACGACTTTCCAGGTGTGGTCGGTCGTTTCAGGGGAGAGGGTGACTTTGTTAGAGAAACGAAACTTAGGCCTGCCTTAAGAGGCTTGGCCTGTCATGGCATCACCGCTGCCTTACAACAGCCTTCTATCATCTCATAACCTGGGGCATGCAAGTCACATCATACACACACCTAACAGGAAGGGGTGCCATAGAGGCATACACGGAACAGGAAGGGGACATGCTAGGCACATACACGTGACAGGAAGGTACATACATAACAAGATGGGCGGGTCCTAGAGCTCAGATGGAGGCCTAACCTTGGTCCTCTCTGAGCTGGCTTGCCCTTCGGTGTCTCTGAGCTCTCCTCCAGGGGAGCAATCTATGATCCTTATCAGAAGGGAGTGGGGTGGTCTGATTGCTTTTGATGGCAGATAACTTTCAGGCACAGAGCCTACAAGCAGTTAACCTTCAAGAACATAGCAAGCAACCATGTGCTTGCAAGAAGCACCTTAAAGTTGGCAATATTATGGGGAGACACAGTGGAGAACAACTTGTACTTAGGAAAAGGTGACTGGGATGCATCTCAAACTCTCAGGAGCGTGAAGGCCTTCCTCCACCACTCCTTCAATGTGAGCGTAGGGAATTTGTCCACATGCACTCGCTTCCTGACTACCGGTTTCCCAGAGGTCCTCAGGGAAATGGATTGACACAGGGCTGTGGGAATGAGCTCAGGCATAGGAAAAAATCGTGAGGTTGGTGCAGAACCGGGCAGTGTTTTGTTGTGTTGTGCATAGGGTCGAACCTACTAGATGGTTCCTAACTACTAAAATATGGCCGAATTAGCATCTCCAAAGCTGTTGCCAAGGCAACTCGATATACAGGGTTGTGGATGACTTTTTTTTTAAATCTTTTTTTTTTTTTTAAATAATTTTATTATAAAATCATTTTATTTACAGCTCTTATCACAATCCATCCAATGTGTCAAGCACATCTGTACATATGTTGCCATCATCATTTTCAAAACATTTTCTTTTTACCTGAGTCCTTGCTGTTAGCACATTTCCCACCCCACCCCCCTCACGAATCCTTGATAAATTTTTTTTTTTCATGTCTTACACTGAGCAATGTCTCCCTCCACCCACTTTTCTTTTGTGCATGCCCTGGGAGGGGGTTATATGTAGATCATTGTGATCAGTTCCCCCTTTCTCCCCCCACCTTTCCCTTACCCTCCTGGTATCGATATTCTCATTATTGGACCTGAGGGGTTTATCTGTCCTGGATTCTGTGTTTCCAGCTCTTATCTGTACCCGTGTACATCCTCTGGTCTAGCCAGATGTGTAAGGTAGAATTGGGGTCATGATAGTAGGGAGGTGGGGGGAGGAAGCATTAAAGAACTAGAGGAAAGTTGCAGGTTTCATCATTGCTACACTGCACCCTGGCTAGCTTGTCTCTTCCTTCTTACTTCCATAAGCAATTATTCTCGAAAACTCATGGGGGCAGCCCTGCCCTGTCCCACAGGGTCAACTGTGAGTTGGGATGGATTCAGTGGCTGTGAGTGAGGTTATCTAGAAGTAGAAAGCCAAGTCTTTATCTCAATCTGAAGAGCTACTGAAACCTGCCCACCAGAGCGGAACCTGTTGGCGTTGGCGACACTGGTGGCACAGAGAATCACACCAGCCACCACGGCATCATGATACACTGACAACCAGGTTGTGCACATTTTTACTCCATGCCAGACTCATGCTTCATTTCAGATTTGTAAAACTCAACAGAACTTAACAGACGGACGCACTGGAATCTCCAATTGGTAGCTAACGATGCTGCTGTTGATAGGGGCTACTGAACCGATTCCAACCCAAAGCACCCCTCGCACAACAGAAGGAAACACTCCCCAGTCGTGCTATGCTCAGTGGTCCCTATGCCTACGCCCATGCTTGCAAGCACTGTGTCAACCCATCTCAGTGAGGGCCTTCTTTATCGATGCCTCTCCATTTTACCAGGGCCTGGTCTCTCTGGACAGCACGTTCACAGAATGTAAGACAAAGTCTTCCCTCTAAGGAGCACTCTGGCCACCTTTCTTCCAAGACAGCTGAGTGTTTAGTTACAGTCTTGGAAACCCACAGTGCCAGCTACGTTTAGCAGTCCACGATACTTTCAATACTCTTCTCCAGCACCACAATTCACATGCGTCGACTCTTCTTAGGTCTTCCTTATTCGATCTCCAACTTTCACGCGCAGGAGGCCATTTAAAATAACATGGCTTGGATCGGGCGCACCTTAGTTCTCAAAGGCACATTCTTGTTTTTCAGTATTCTAAAGAGGCCTTTTGCAGTCGATTTACTTAATACAACTCATTTTATGATCTCTCGCCTGAATTCAGCTAATCATTGTGATGGGTATTTATCAGCACACTCCACAGGCCAGGTGATTTGTGGGCAATCTCAGTGCACACTGTCACCCACTCTGGGCTGTATAGGTTAAGGTGTGATGGGTTGCTTTGAGAGAGCCTTTCCCCTAGGGTCTTCCCAAGTGCCTTTCGGCCAGGAGACTTGCTGGTGGAGTAGGTTGCCCCCAGGCACTTCATCTGGGGTGCTAAGCATACAGCTATAGCTGAGTTGAAGCTTTCTGGCAGAGGTTTACTGATAAGTGAGCCCTTAATGGGCAGGGCTGCACTTGCCCAAGGAGGGAAGAGGCTGAGCAGCTAAGGACAGGGAGGCCGACTAAAATGCCTTACAGCTGTGGGGTACTTCCTAGGGCCCTTCTAGCACCTACAAACCCAAGATTTCCAAGGATGTCTGACAGCTCTTGGAGGGGAAACAAGGAGCCTTTTCATAGAACCACGCTCTGAATTCAGACTTGTAATCTCCTGAGCTGTATAAATACACATTTCTGTCCTTAAAGGTCATCCTCTTGGGGCGTTTCCATTAGGGGGGGGTGTCTTTGAAGATGTTATCAGTTAGGGTGAGGTCCTCAGGATGGGGGGCCCTCATCCAATGCCTGATGTCCTTCTAAGAGGAGAAAGAGACCCATGAGAAGGCCATGGGACAATGGAGGGAGAGTGTTGCTTCCAGT
>NW_022104553.1:22534299-22547599 GCF_000313985.2 Echinops telfairi | reverse complement strand
GCAACGGACTCAACAGTACCCAAAAACACACAACAGGGATCCCTTGGAAGAAAGGCCTGGCGATTTACCCCAGAGAAGTCACAGCCGAGCAGAGTTGGTTTCTGTACACGTGGGGCCTGCAGATTCAGGATGGATTCTGCCGTGCCCTCCAACACTGAAAACCCAGGGTGGGACCAGGACTCTGGCTCAATTACGTCCCCGCTTCCCTTCCAGGTCCCCAGACAACAGGCAGGGGGTGGGAATGAACACATCCGGGGTTCTGAAGAAAGTAGCAAGCACCTTATTTGCGCTGGTCAGCAGCCAAGAAACCCCCTACCCCACATCATCCATGAGGGGAGGCCATACGGAGGTCAGGCAAGCAAAGGTCACTCCAAGAAGTCTCAAGGGCTGCCTCTGATCCCGTGTTTGTGGTGCAAGCAGCTCCATCGCTTGACCCACTGGGAGTCTCTCCTCCCTGACCTCCCTACCCCCACCAGCTCTCAGTCTCTGAAGACCATGGCTGCCATCACCAGGGACCCTCCAGTAGGTCCCACAGCCTGGTCCCGCTGGAGTCAGAGAAGTCAGCTGAGAAGATGCTGGGAGCTGGGGGCCCACAGCCCAGTGGGGGACCCCCACTCAGAGCCTCCAGCCAGTCCAAGGGGTCCATGGGGCCCTTGGCAGCAGCAGGAGGTGGGGAGTTCGTGGGGGAGGGGAGTGAGGAAGAGAAGACAGATGAGAGGCCTTCAGAGTCCGGGGAGGGGGACAGCACGTCAAAGGAGCCCGGGAAGTCCAGAGGGATGGGGGGCAGCGGGTCTGTTGGGGAAGGAATGGAAAATGAGCTGAGGAGGCAGGGATGGTGCTCTCAAATCTACTCCCATGAGTCCAGAACCTCAGTCCTTTCCTCCCTCAGACCTAAAGTCTGAAAACTCTCTCTCTCCATTTCCTTCCTCAGACTTGGGGGTCCAAGCACTGACCACTTCACCCTCAGAGCTGGAGTCCAGCACCTCAGCCCTCGTCCCTCAGACCTAAGTCTGAGCGCCCCACCCCCACCACTACCAGTGCCCTCTCCTCCATCAGACCGGAGCCAAGTCGGAGCCCAATCCCCGAATCGAATCTCCTCCCTCCAACCTGAGTCCAGAACCCCCGCCGCCCCCAGCCGGCCGCCCGCACAGCCCCCCTCTTCCGCCCCAGAAGGAGGAGCCTGGTTCTTACCCTCAGGCTCCACCGCCTCCTCCAGGATGTCATCGATGTCCCGGTTCGGGAGCAGCTGCGGATGGACGGCAGAAGCCGCGTGAACCTGGGCTTCCGGCCGGATCCTGCCAGGGACCCCTCACCCCGCCTCGGCCCCGCTCCCTCTCACCTGCGCCCTCCGGATCGCCTCCTGCAGCTCCTCCTCCAGGGTCAGGGCCGCGGACGTCGGTGCGGAGGTGATCCGGGCTGAGGCCGGAGCCGGCGCTGCCACCAGGGTGTCCGGGGCTCGCGGCGGCGGCGGCGGCGGGGGCGGGCCGGACGCCGGACTGGCCTTGAACTAGATCCGCGGAGAGCGTGGGTTCTAGTAAGCCACGCCCACGGGGCACAAACCCACTGGCTTTCCCTGATAGCCACGCCCCTCGTGCGACCCCTCCCTCCCTGACCCGCCTTTGCCCGTACCCTCGCCTTTCATTGGCTTTGCTGCCCCTAGTACCCGCCCTCTTTGCTTGAACCACGCCCCCCGGCCACCACGGTTCCCCCCCCGGCTGCTAGACCACACCCCCGCCACTTCATTGGCTATTCGTTTTCCAATTACCCGCCTCATTACCATGTTCTCTCCTCATTGGTCCACACGAATACAACCCCGCCCCATGCCCTGCCCTCACCGAGGTCTGCCGCCGGGCTGCTCCTAGGGCCTTGGGCCTGAGGCGCGGCCACGGAGCCCGCGAGGGACTGTCCTCGCGCCTCGGCTTCCCCCGCTCGCGGGGCGGAGCGCCGCCGCGCATGCGCTCCAGGAGCATCGACTTGGTCCCTGACACCGGGAGGCCCCGCAGGCGGAGCTGCTGGCGGAGCTCGGAGACCTGGGGCGGGAAACGGGAAGAGGGGGGCTGATTGGGCTGGGAGGGGTCTTGGGAACCCACTCTTCGGACCTTGGAAAGGATGAAACTGGGGGACCCCCCCCCATTTCTTGAGCATTTACTCCTGAAACTCACCGTCAGCTCCTCTAGTTTGAGAGTCTGAAGTTCCAGCTTGTGGGGCGGGGGTGAGGGGCTGGGGGCCCCTGGCGGGGAAGGAGTCTGGGGAGTGGGCTTCATCCTGGCGACAGCCCTGAGAAGGAACAGTGAGTAGTAAAAACAGCTGGATCAAAGCTAGCTGTTCTGGGGACCAGGACCAGGGAGGCTCCCCAAAGATCCAGGGGGCCACCACGCAGATAGGGCCTGTGGACCCTGGGAGGACTCCCGCAACTGGTATGGGTGGGGTGGTGGTGGTGCTAGGACTCTTGGGGTGCTGAAGGACTTGACTCCTAAGGACCTGGGGCCTGGGCTTTGGGAGGTCTTCCGGAAGGGAGGAGCTGGGCTCCCAGACTCAGACCTGCTGAGGAAGGGAGGCTGGTGGGTTCCGGAAGGAAGGACAGAAGCAGAACGAGGGACAGACATACCTAGGATATGGTGGCTGTGCGTTTGTTCCATCCCACAGGGGTGGTCCTGGGGGTCCCGGAGCTGTCCCGTCAGTCTGGGGGTCTCCCCTAGACCCTTGCCTTGGCTCTGGGGGCATGTATTGGTGGTAGGTCAAGTGCCCGTTGGGCTTGGGCTCCTGCCAATGTGGGAAGATCTTAGGAAAGGTCTGTAAAAGTAGGTCAGAGGTCAGGGTATGCCCTTGGGCTCCACGCCCATCTTCAGGACCCGGAAACTCATGCAAAGCGTGGGGGCGGCTGAGGAAAATGAAACAAACAAACAAAACCATCAGTCAGTGCCATCTTAGAGGTCCTGCAGACAAAGCACCACTGCCCCCGTGGGTTTCCAAAGCTTGTCAGTCTTCCAAGGATCGGCCAGCCTCATCTTTCTCCAGGGGAGAAGCTGGTGGCTTAGGAACCATTGACCTTGAGGATAGGAGCCCCCAACTCATCATCTAACCCACTACACCACCAGTCTCCTCTGGGAAGGCTAGAGAGAAGAAAGGAGCCTATGTGCAGCAAGGAAGAGCTAGGATAGACCTTCAGGGGAACTTACCAGCATGCCCATCTCGAGACTCACCTTCTTTGGAGACCTCCACGGGGTGTATTCTAACTCAGGGAGCTGGACCCCAAGGCCGGAGAAGAAAGGGTCCGGGTCTGAGGGAGAGATCGGAGTCGGGCCCAGAACGGCCCCGGCCCCGGAGACTGGAGAGATGATGGAGTCTGAGAAGCCTGCAGGGGGAGAGCCAGGAGGGAGGAGCAGGGCTTTGCAGGGAGGAGGCCTCTGGAGGCCCCTGGGGCCCCCTGGTGCAGGAGGGCAGGCCCAGAGAGCTAAGCAGAGTCCCCAAGAAGTGGTGAGAAGCTAGGCGCTGCAAACCCCTGAATCTGAGAACCGACCAAGGGCCCGCAGACTTGTCTATGTTCTCAAGAAAAGCTGGGAGCATGTCTTTGGTTACCAAGGGGTGTGGGAGCCTAGGACCACAGATTTCTGGGATTTTTGCAAGGCCAGGGGTGGGGCCTGGAGTCCTCTGTCTTAGGAAGGCTAGGAACTGGCTGAGTGTGGAATCTGAAGAGGGGATGGGTACAGGCACCCCCTGTGGGGGAGCTAGGATAGGGTGGGGTAGGGGCGCCGAATTCCTGGGTTCCCAGCAAAGGACAGGATTGGATTTCTATATAGCTGGTGCTGCATGTGGGGACTGGACGGTGGAACTCCAGGGTTCCCTCCCCCCACAGAAGAGGTCAGCAGGCCCTCCCTTTCGCCCCCTCCCCCCACTTACTGGGCTCCTGATAGCGTCTGTGGATCCGCAGCTGGAGAACTGGGGAGGGAGGTGGAAGGTGGGAGGAGGAAGGCGGGAAGGGAGTACCCCAGGAGCCCGGGCTGTCAGGCAGGCGGGATCTGCAGTTGTTGGCGGGCCACGCGTGCCCAGCCCCCTAACACACACCCGGTGCAGGCGGGTGGGCGGGCAGCCCGCTCCCTTTCCTGGGCCTCCCGCCTGCTCCCTGCCAGCGAAGCGCCGCAGCCCAGGGCCTGGGCTGAGCTGGGGCCAGGAGCCAGCCAGCGTGCCGGCAGGCGTCCGCCCTGCCCCCAGCTCCACCTGCCCCTGGGGAGAGTGCCCACCCAGCCCGGGCACAATCGCCATCTTGGCAACCCTGGCCCTCCTTTTACGCGCGTACCTCGCTTAGCACGGGGCCACTCGCATCTCCCGTTTGCAAACCCACCCTGTAAACCTCCTTCTCCCTGAGCTCCCTTAATGTACATATTGCTGCTTTTGTGCACTGGCACCCTTGGGCGCCGGCTTCAGCTGGGTCTTGCACTATTTGCACACTCAGGATTCCTGGGAGCAAGGACTTTTCCTCATCACCCTTCTTGCTCTGTTTATCGCGGGCACACTCCTTTGCACACTCAAAAGCTGCCCCCCCCAGCACCCCTTCTCCAAGAAAGTCACTGCAGCTGCGGACCCTTGCCCACCCCCCCAAGTCCTGACTCAAGGCCTTCGACACTGACCAGCCTCGATTGCTAGTTGTCCTCTCCAAGGCAAGTCCCCACTGCCCCAATACTTTGTACACCTGTCTCTCTACTCTTCTACACATAAATACCCCCACCGCCATTATTCCAGCCATCCCCCCTCTCTCACTGACCCCCTCTTCTCTCCTTACTGCACAAGTAACCTTTAGCCCAGAAAACAGTGTCTCCCTGGTGACCTACTGTCCCCCCTCCCTGCAGCTGTGCACACTCCCGGGACCCTTTCCCCACACACAGAAGCCTCTCACCAGAACGGAACTTGGAGCGAATGATTTGGGAGCGCTGGGAGGAAGCCGCCAGGGTCATGGCCAAGGCCGTGGTGGGGGCCTGGAATGGGAGGGGGTAGTGGCAGAACCCCCAAGGGGGGGGCAGGATCAGTGAGGTCAGAGGCTGTCCCTGCGTGTGAACTTATAGGAAGACTAGCTGAGGGAGGTTAGAACTGGGGGGGGGGGGTCCTCTCTGGGACCTTAAACAGCTAGTTCCTGGAAATGGAGGGGCTGGAGGGTCAGGACTCTTGGATCTAAGAGATGAGGGGTTGAGGGCCTAGGTTCCCGGAGCTGAGGCTTGTGACTCCTGGGTCTTTGGGAGGAGAAAGCTGGGGCTTATAAGACTCCAGGGTCTGCGGGAGGAGGGGGCTAGGGCCTGGGTTCCTGAATTGTGAAGGAGAAGGGCTGGTCACTCATCATTCTCTGAAGGGTCTAGACTCAAAGATCCTTGCTCTAGAGGGGGGAAAGGGCTTGGCAGGTGTTGAAGGGCTCCTGTCACCTGCATCTCAGAAGGAAGCGGGAGCAGGGGTGGTGACAAAAAAGGTCTCCCCCCTGCACCCCCTAAGGCTTCTCACCAGGTAAGTTCGTCGCAGCGGTGCTGTGTGGCCGTCTGGGCTGGAGGCTGTCAGTTTCACACACACCCCTGCAGTCTGGGACCCCCTCCCCTTTCAGGGGCGTGCCGGCGCCCGGCCTCAGGCCTGTCTGGGAGCAGAGGAGAAGTAAGGGCAGGGCTGGGGCGGGGCGGGGCGGGGCCTGGGCGGATCCCAGGGTTCCAGGCCCTGCTCCGCTAGACCACCGGGCGGGGCCGGCTGGGCGGACTGACGGAAGCAGGTGCCCGCAGGGGGTTGCCGTGTGAGCTGCAGCGGCAGGTGGTCACGTCCCTGCCTGGCCGGCAGGTGCCACCTGTCGCCTGCTTTTTTCCTGACGCAGCAGTCAGAGTCAGGGGAGTGAAAAGTTCAAGTTGGAAACCCGGATTCCTAGGTCTAGGGAAGAAGGGAGTTGGGATTCCTGGGCTCTGGAGAGGATGGTGGGGAGGGCGCGGTTAGCCCCTCCACCCCCAATTCTGGGTGTGTGGAACAACGTGGCGAGGTTGAGACTGGGTCCGGGAGGAATCTGGGGTCTGGGGAACAGGGGTCTGCGATTCCTGGGGGAGAGGGGTAACACAAACTCGGATGTCTGGGTCGCAGAAGGAGGGGGAGGGGGGACCTAGACATCTCGATTTGAAGACGGACAGGATGGGGTCCTGGATCCTGGGTTTTGGAAAGGCCACCCGCGTGTGGCAGCAGGCACAAGATGACATGAAACATATAGCCAGGGAAAGGGCTGAATATGGGACAGAAGTCTAGGAGGGGGCTGGGGGTCCGGACTCCTGAGTGTGAGGGGGGGGGCTGGAATCTGAATTTGGGGAGTCGAAGGGGTTCCCAATGGCCAGGACCTAGGGCCTGGCATTTGGCACTGCAAAATGAGGGCTCTGATCTGAGCTGTGTGTGAGGCTCCTCCGCCCCCAGGTCGGATTACCAGCAGGAGGGCACGCTGAGGCCATGACTATAAATATGCCCTTGGTCTCAGCAGGGGCCCAGCACTCCAAGCAAGGGCTCGGAAAACCAACACTAGCGCCCCGAGTCTTAAAAAGCCAGGCATTGCCAATTACCACAGATATCTTTATTGCTTCTTGGCACCCACATTTCAAGCCCATTTCCCCACTGTCCCATCCTCCGCTGTTCCACAATTCAAACGCCTAGACTGCCACCCGGGGGGGGGAGAACTACAACTCCCAGAAACCTCTGCGCTCAGACGGGCTCCTGTGAGTTAAGAGCCGACGAAGTTTCAAGGTTCCCGCGCTCATTTGTTATTGGTTGTCAAGGAGGCGTGGCCACGGGAGGTCCGTGGCGATGATTGGCCGGCAGCTCCTGCTGCTCAAGGTCCCAGAGAAGTCGGCGGAGCCTGCATAGTTCTCGGTGCAGGGCGTCGTCGGTCACTGGCCCCGTGAGACGCAGGCGTGAGCTGCCCAGGGGCAGAATGAGGGGCGGGTGGGAGGAGAAGCTTTCGAAGATGTCCCCTGTGAGTCCGAGGAGAAGGGGGTTAAATTCTGAAAGCAGGCCTGGGGCAGCGCTGACGGGACGAACCAGGCCGCCTCCCACCCCCAGGAAGAGAAAACGTCTACACCAGCCACTCCCCCAGCAGAGCCTATTCTAACAGGCGTCTCAGAGTCAGGGAGCATGATGGGAGTTGTAGTACAGACAACGAAAGGTCACCGTTGTCGGGGAAACAAGCATTGCGTTTGGGTTCTTAGGTCTGCGAGGGGGAAATGGCTGGGAATAGGAACTTCGTCTGAAGGATTCATGGGAATGGAAAGTATAGGTCTGAATTAGGTGGAGATCCTGAGAACGGAGTTACGGTCTGCACACATTCTTCCTGGGGAAGGAAGAGGCTAGGAATCCAGGATCCTGCATCAGGAGGAGGATGCGACAGGGAAATGGGCTCCTAAGGACTCAAGTAAAGAAGAAAGCTTGGGAACTGTTCGCAATGGTTGATGTGTCACACACCCACCCCTGCCCCAGAGTGACGAACAACAAACATGGGTGAAGGGAGACAGTGGATGGTGTAAGATATGAAAATAATTTATCCATGGTGGGGGAGGAAGGGGTAAAAAGGAGGCGCTGATGCCCAGGGCTCGAGTAGAAAGAACATTTTTTGTTTGTTTTTTTTTTTGGAAAAGGTTTTGAAAACGATGATGGCCAGCATATGTACAAATGTGCTTGACACAATGGATGTATGGATTGTTGTAAGAGCTGTCAGAGCCCCCAAT
This sequence comes from Echinops telfairi, assembly GCF_000313985.2. Taxonomy (NCBI): domain Eukaryota; kingdom Metazoa; phylum Chordata; class Mammalia; order Afrosoricida; family Tenrecidae; genus Echinops; species Echinops telfairi. The sequence goes on along the minus strand of NW_022104553.1, from coordinate 22,539,878 downwards.
GGAATTAAAATTTTAAAAGAAGAAAGCGGACAGCTCTCGTGTCCCAGTTGCTCCTCACCTGTGTCCACAGCATCTCGCTCTGCAGGGGGTGGGTCCCAGGAAGGTGGTGGCCCACGCCCCGGACCCAGTTGGTAGTGACTGAGCAGGTGATGGAGCTGAGCAGGGGTCAAGGTGGGATGGTCAGTTCGTAGACTGCTCCATGAAGCCTGGGTGGGATGATCAGGAAAGAAGTCTAAGGTCACTATGGGGTGGCGAAGAAATCCTAAATGGAAGACCTCTATAAAGGAAATGGATGCAGGGGAGTAGACTTCTGCAGCCCCTTTTGGGTGCTGTGGGGCCTGGTTGTCCCTGACATAACTGAAGAATGCAGACTCAACAATTAAAAAACGGGGGAGAGACAAAGTTATGTGCTTCAGGTAAAATAAGGTACATGGAGTGGATGAGAGCACAGAAGAAACAAGATTGGATCCTGGTTGATATCATGGAATGATGTTTACACTGGGATTCATTATTCTCAATGGGGCTCCCTTTGAATACAAGACTTCTTTGAAATATTGAAAAGCCAGGCTGTTACTTTGAGGACTAAAGACCTGGCCCAAGCCATGGTCTTTTCAATCACCTCCTATGCCTATGAATGTTGGACACTGAATAAGGGAGACTGAAAAAGGATGAATGCATTTGAAGCATGGTGCTGGTGAAGCATACCGAAAGTACCATAGATGTCAAAGGCATCCACAAATCTGTCTTGGAAGAAGTACAGTCAGATTGCTCCTTAGAAGCAAGATGGCGAGACTTTGTCTCACCTACTTTGGACATGTTATCAGGAGAGACCAGTCCCTGGAAATGGACATCCTGCTTGACAACAATGGGTTCAACTATGGGTTCAAACATAACAACTGAGGGCACAGAACTAGGCAGTGCTTTGTTGTTGTACATAGAGTCAGTGAGAGTCTAAATTGATTCAATGACATCTAACAATAACAGCCTACTAGGGTTGTTCTGAAGATTCCAAAAGGACTCAGAATACCATTCTGTGCTTCATAAAGCCTTTGTACACCTTAATAAATAAGAATAAGAAAATAAAATCAAGTTACCTATCCTATTTGATCAGCTTTCCCTCCTCTGAGAAACTGCCTATTAGTAATGTACTTTGCAGGATGCATTAAAGTTCAATGAAATATGCTAACCACAGTGACATGTAGTTCCCGTTCAATGAAAGCTTGAACTACCACAAGACTTCCTGAGTCAGCATGTGGGGGGGCTCTGGAACTGTGTGTAAGATGTCCCACAGGGAATCAGACTCAGCCAAGTACTGCTTGTGCTGGGCTTCTTTCTAGCTGCCAAATCTCATGTCTAAGCTGGAGCTGGAGGTGATGTGGATTCGAAGGGTGGTTATACAGAAGATGGTTGGGGAATCAGATGTCAGGGGGCAGGTAGAGTTGACTGGGAGTCACCTTGAGCAGAGAGGTGCGGGGCACACAAAGCAAGTTCACAGCCATGGAGAGTTTCCTGAAAAATTCAGTGGCGATATCACCAAGGCCAGCCCCCTGCAGCCAGTCCAGGACAAGATCCAGGTTGGTTCTGATCTGAACAGCTCGTGACCACTGATAAAAAGGCCGACCTTGACCTGTTGAGGGAGGGGAGAAGGGACATGGATGGTGGTGGGAAACTGAAAACCAGGAAGACAGTATATGCGGGGCAAACTCGCAACCTTCCAAAATGTGGGAGGCTGGGGCTGCCCTGGAGGGGGAGCCTCACATTGGTAAGTTGGAGATAAGTTCCAGTCACTTGCTCCCAAGTAAAGGTCATTCCCCTCAATGTCCCCTTATAATAATGCCAAATGTAAGTGGCTGTTTGCAAACACAGGGTGGGCTCACTGTACTCTTGAAGGTCAACTGCGTGAAGGCTATCTGCCTGAAGGTTATCGGCCATCAAAAGCAATCAGATCCTATTGTCTGTCCCACTCCCTTCCGATAAGGATCATAGATGGTTCCCTTGGAGAAGAGCTCAAAGGTATCTAAGGTCAAGCCAACTCAGAGGATGACCAAGGCAAGGCTGCCATCTTGACTGTAGAGTCCACCCCTCTCGTTCCATATATCCCTTCCCGTCACATGTGTGCCTCTAGCACCTCCCCTTCCTATTGCGTGTACACCCCTAGCTCGGCCCCCTCCTGTTACACATATGCCTCTAATACAATCCCCTTCCTGTTACGTATGTGCTTACTGTGGCTTGCATGCCCCAGATTACATTAGCTCATGAGAGAACACATTACGCTCTCTGTTGAGACCTGGTTCCTGAAGCCATGGCAGAGGTGAGCACCCCAATACTTTTGTCTGTCTCCTAATTTTTTCCCTTCGATCACTCTCTCATTCTGGTTCCGGTCTCCAGTGGAAGAGGTGAGCTTTTACATGTCTTGTCTCACGCCTATTTACTCCTCATGGACACAACCGTCCCCTTGGACCCACTCGGTCCCCCAGAAATGGCACCAATCTCTCCTTTCCCATCTGCTCTCCCGAGTCTCTGAAGCCGTGGTGTGTCTGACATGGGACTTGGTGGCCCCTGTCTCTGTGTCCCTGCCCTCTCCCAGCCCGACCCTCACCTCGTTCCATGAGCGAGTTGAGAAGGGATGCATTAGAGAAGAAGAACAAGTAGCCAAAGGTCTGAGACACAAGGTCCGGGTGCAACTCGCACTGGCTGGTCAGTTCCAGGGCTGCCTGGAACACGCCCAGGGTAGGTTGCAGCCCTGGAGGCATGGCCCCGAGCTCAGCACCAGGTCCCGGCAACTCTGCTCCAGCTGAGAAAGGGTTACTGTCCAGGAGGGCAGGCAACGTGGAATACAGAGTCTGAGGAGACACAGAGGCGAGAACAAATGACTGGACCACAACTCCCAACAAGCTTCAGGGCAACAGTGCATAGAGAGAACAGACTTCTGGGAACTGGTAGTTCAGTCTATCTCCAGGGCTCAGGGGCTCCTGGAGTAAATCCCTACTTTCTAGGTGGGCTTCTAGCCCTGAGATGGTCTGATATGCCTCGAGTCTTAAGGCTTTCCCAGACATTTCCTGGGTATTTTAAAACCACTTCTGGTTGTGTGGAGGGCTCGTCCTTCAACTCAAGGAGGACAAAGGATCCTGGACAAAGAGGCCCTCTTCAGTCAAAGAAGTATTTATCCATGATTCCCAAAGGAGAGAAGAATAGAGATCAGGAAGTGCGGCTGGGGTGGCAGTCAGCCAGGGGAAAGTGAGATCAGGCCAAGGGCAGGAAATGAAGTCAGAGCCAGAGAAGGAAGAAAACCCCACTTGGCAAAGATGCACAGGAAGCGAAGCCGTGGAGGAAATCAGCTACAAGGGACACTTAGAGACGGTCTGTTCCCAAAAGTCCCCCTTTAATTTCCGAGAATCCCAAGAAGGAATACTAGGGTCAAGGACGACGGTCCAGGATGGTGGTCAGGAGGTAGGGTCTGCAGGTGGATCCTATGACCAGAGAAAGGTCAATGTCTCAGAAGGGGTTATGAAGCAAAGGAATAGCTCCCACAACGAGGTCTGCAAACACAAGAAGTAAGGTCTGATCAAAGAGAGCCTAAAGGGAGTGAGTTTTAAGCTGGACTGCTAACCACAAGGTCACCAGTTTAAAACCACCAGGCATTCTGAGGGAGAAAGTTGAGGCTTTCTAACCTTATAAAGAAAACCTTTCATTGAAATGGTGCAAGATGAAATTGTCTACTCCACAGCCTTAGAAACCCTATATAGGGTCACTATGAGTCAGAAAAAACTTGAAGGTAGTTTTTAGTCCAATGGGTTTTAGTTGAAATGACAGTAGGTATTTGATCAATATTTACAACATATCAGTGACTGGAGAGTGGATTGAGAAAATAGGAATTTGAGAACGTGATGCTGATGCCCCCCTGGTGAGGGGTAATGATTGCAGAGATGGGAGGGGCAACCAGAAAGGCAGAAGTGCTGTAAGCTCACACAGGAAGTGATGTCAGAAGAGCAACCTGCAGGGAGGAAACCAGGAAGTGATGTCATAGAAGCGGGAAGTATTACTGGTCAAAGAGGAAGGAACCTGAGTGCAGCAGGATACAGTTGGAACCGGAAGTGATGTCATGTCAGACAGGAAGTAAAGGGCAAGGCCCACCTTGGTGAGGTAGTAGACAGACTGCTGGAAGGTACACATGATGACCTCATCCAGGAGGGCCATGGCCTCATCACATAATTCCAAGTCATTGCAGAGCTGTGGGTCTGAGGGAGCACAGGGCTGGCAGTTAGAGGCAGAGAACTCAGGACTAGAAAGCTAGAGCCCACACTCCCAGGGTAGAGGTGTTAGCAGGAGGCCTGAGTCCAGTCTCACCCTCCTGATCGGCCTCCTTCTCCATCTCCAGCACCTTCTCCTGCACAAAGCTCAGAAGCTCCGTGGTGTTGGCCATCCACAACATGAGCGGCCTCAGCTCCACAGACACAGCCTCGGGGGTCAGGGGCACCTCAGGGACCCCTTCAGGGTAGCTGAGGAGGAACAAAGGGAACTGTGGTCCATGACCAATCCCCACTCCAGTCTCCAAACCCCAAGATCTGAGTCTCAGTTGAAAAAGAAGAGCAGCCTCCACTTTACAGTTCAAACTCTGCGTCTTGCTGGTGAACAAAGTTTTGGACGGTGGCATACATGAAGTAAACCCAGAAGTGAATGCAAATCCAGAACCCCACCCCCTTTCTCCCCGAATTTCTTACTTCTCTGGCTGACGGTCTCCAATTTCCTTAATCTTTTCCTGGGGAACAGGAAGAGCAGAATTAAGATCAAGTGGGAATGGGGGGTGGGGGTGGGGGTCGCGTAAGGATTTTTTCCACGGGTCTTTTTTTCCCCCCCTCACTCTTCCCACAAAACAGACCCTACCTCTGAAATGACAGAATGTTCTCGAGCCTCTTTCTTACCCTTTAAAAGTGGAGTTTCTTCAGAAACTCTGCAACTTCTCACTAGGCCCTAACTTGACCACCAGTACCTTTCCCCATGCACAGAACAGTTTCTCCTGGTCCCTTCCACCTGTGGGTCTACTGATCATTCTCCCCGCTTTCTAGAATGGTCTCGCCCACTAAGGCACCCACTGAAGAGTCACAACTGACTCTAGGGCAGGGAGTTGCAAGGTTCAAGTGAAGAGCCAATGGGCTGCCAGTCTCACGTCTCCTAATTGGTTCCTTCCAATCCCATGGCGCTCCCCTTCCAACCTCGCAGAACGGTTTCTTCCCCTACCTGCGCGCACGCGCTCTCCCCCCTATTTTTGAGCAAAGTGGGACAGTCCTCAACTCGCAGCATCCCACGGGGCCGCCCCAAGGCTTCTCTTCCCACCCAGCTAAGAGGTCAGGGCTGGACGTCGGGAGGAGAGGTGGGGGAGGACCCGGGGTGCGGCTGGGCGGGCCCTTGGGGGGCGCTCACCCAGACAGCCTCCTTGATGAGTCGGGCCAGGAGGCCCAGCAGGCGCGGCAGGTGGCCCAGCTCCAGCTCCCGAGCGGAATGCTGCACGCACATGGCCAGCAGCGTGGCCGGCCCGAGAGGGGGCAGCTCCCCGGCGCCGGCGGCCGCGGCGCGCACGA
>NW_022104553.1:22528368-22533773 GCF_000313985.2 Echinops telfairi | reverse complement strand
GTATACCACGAAGTCCTGCAAGAAGAGGGGGACGGTGAACTCACGTGACCTTTATGGGGACCCGTTTGCTTCCGAAGGATCCCGTTCCCACAGGGACTCCCTGCCCCACCCCACCCCCCAACCCTATGATTGAACACTGCCGAGGGGATCTTCTTGGACCCTAATGGACTCTACTGACGCTCACCTTCTGTGAGGGGACTTTTTGAAGCCACCCATTTTCCATGCTGGACTGTGATAGCATTCATCCTAAAGATGAGATACTGGAAACTTCTTTGCTGCCATCCCACCAGTCCCTCCTTCAAAGCATCCCTATAACCTCCACCCAAGAAACCGGTGCTTCCAGTGCCATCTCGTTTCAAGAATGGGCTCCCTCATCACTCCTCCCCCTCAAAGAATTGACCTTTCCCAAATGACCCTGCTCCAATGGACTTCCCCATTACTCTACACTAGTGGTTCTCAACCTTCCTAATGCCGTGTCCCTTTAATCCAGTTCCTCACGTTGTGGTGATCCCCCAACCATAAAATGGTTTTCGTTGCTACTTCATCACTGTCATTTTGCTACTGTTAAGAATCCGGTGACTCCTGTGAAGCGGTCGTTCGGCCCCCAAAGGAGTTGAGACCCACAGGTTGAGAACCACTGCTCTACGCTATCATGGGCTTCTAGGAAGACGCTTTTCCTAGAATGGATTTCCCCATTATCCAACTCCAGTGATGAAGCCTTCCAAGGTCATTCCCCCTTCCAATCAGGGTCAATATTTCTTTTGCAAGGAATGGATACCTTTAAAAAGATCGCTCCCAACCCCCAACAAGGGTTTCCTCCGTGATCTCCATCCTATTCACGGGGATCACTTTTCTACAACAGACTCTCTGTGTTCCCATCACCTTGATGAACTCATATTCAAAGGACTCTAACCACTGCCTGGTCCCCATTCCTAAGAGACAGGCTTCCGAAGATACGCCCCACTTTCATCTATGAAGATTCCCATCTCAAGAAAGAACATCTCCAAGAAACAGGATCTTCAGTGGGATCTCCTAGGAACCCCATCTTAGAGACTTTCCCCCCCTATAGTGCGGTGTCCCATTACAGCCAGCAAGGGAAGAGACATTCCAGAAAACCGTATCTTTACAATGGATTTTCTCATCCACACTATATGACCACTGCGCCCTTATCCATATGGGTTGGTTCCAAAGACCAAGTTGTTCTGTGAAAATCAGCATTATACGAAAATGGATGGACACATCAGATTACAAAACGGAAGATGATAATATCATTGCATAGCTGCCAAATCACACCATGACATAACTGCCAAACACTAAGAGACAGGGCCTAGCCAAGTTGACACGTGACCAGAACTGTCATGTTACTCTTACCTTCCACCTCAGTACTCCTTACTGCTGGACCTACATGGACCTGTTCTCCACCCACAGCTGAGAGAATAGGCAACCTGGTTCCCACAATCCCCATTCTCCACGGACTTCTCTCCATTACCCCCACTCCAGGAACGGACACTTCAAAAAAAGCTCCCTTTCTACAAGGAATGGATTCAATCACCCTCTAGAAAAACATGCTTCCAATCTGACCGCCTTCTTAAAGAAGATCCTGTTCTTCATCTCTGCCGCCAGGAAGGACATTAGCCAAAACACACAAGCCCCTTCTCTTGTTTCTTAGCCCAAGAAAAGATACTTCCGGGGCACCTGCAGAGAACTCTCACATTATAGCTATCCTATGACCCAAAGGGGTTGCGACCACAGGTCGAGAACCCCTGCTCTATGCTATCCTTCCCACGAGGAACGGACATTACCAAGGGAGCCATCTTACAAAGGAATTTCTCATGAAACCCTACAACAGGGAACGGGTGTTTCCAAGGCTTTCCCGCCTTCCGGTTTGTTCAGCTTCTGCAACCTTGTGTGCTGCCACAATGTGTGCCAACTCCTTTCTAGAATGAGATCTCCCTATGCCTTTGTCCCAGCAAGAAGGAAAGATCTGTTCGGTGCCAACTCCTCCCCGTAGTGTAATCTGAGCCAGCTACAGAACCAAGCTGCCTAAACTGATTGGATCCCTCTCTGAGACGAAAAAGAACTGTCCAATAAGCTGTGCCACCTTCTAAAATGGACATTCCCCATTGGTCTCCGCTCTATCTGGGAGCTTGGCGGTGGCATTGCTACCCCAAGATGGATGGCATTGGATGATCCCTCTGATCATCAAAAATCAATAAGTAATTCCCCTGATACATTACTGTTCGATTCGTAATGTCTCATTCCTTCTCCCGCATCTGCCAAGACCTAGCAGTAGTCTCCCCTTATTTCTCCCTTAAGAAGTGGGGATTTCCAAGGATCTCTCCTGCTGCCTTGAGAGAACTTCCCCCAGACTTTGAATGAAATGAACCACCTCTCTACCTTCCACCCCTTGTGTCCTAACAGTGGTATCTCCCACCCTGGACCTTGCTGGGACCACGCCTCCCAGCGTCCTGGAGGCTTCCACGACCTAAGGAATTCTAGAATGTGTAATTTTGTTGCCCTTCATAGACAGGAGGTGCCGAGGGATCTCCGGATTGGATGGGCAAGTAGGGGAGTCCGTGCTTGCCTGGGCGTCCTGGTAACCCTGGAGCAGCAGGAAGTAGGGGCGGTTGCTGGGGGCCTGAATGAGGCACTGGGTCAACTGGTCAAAGTCGCCGGGGTCCGTGGGTCCGATTTGGGCTTCGGCTGCCCCTGGCGCCATGCTAAGCGCCTGCTGCCTGCGCTCCTGCTGCCGCCGCCGGCGACCTTGCAGACTGAGCTCGGACACGCTGCGCCGCAGGGACAAGTTTTCCGAGCGCTCCTTGCCCCCGGGCCCAGCCGGGGTGCCTGATCCTGAACTTGGGCCCGGACTGGCCAGCGCCGCCCCGCCTGACGCGGCCCGCGAACGGTTCTTCTGAGGTCGCCACGAAGGGGCGCCCGTGCCTGGGGAGACAGATGGAGACTCGTTTGGGTGGAGGCTGGAAAGAGGGAGAGGCCTCTAACCAGAGATAAGGATTTAACCACAGAGAGGTGAGGCGGCTTCCCAGTTAGGCTTTGTGCATATGCTGTTCCCTGTACCCGGAGCACACTGCGTACTTGACACCTCCCCTTCTAGCTCAGAAATGCACTCATTTTTTTTCGACAACTGTGTATTGAGCATCCGCTATATACCAGACACTGTTCTAGGCTCAAAGTTTGGCCTCCACCGGGGGGTGGAGGGAACAAAGATGTGGTGGTGTGACGCTGTAAAGATTTTTAGCCTCGGAAGTTATACTAGGACAGTTCTCTGCCCTATGGGGTCATGATGTTGCAATCGATTCCTTGGCAATGACTTTGGTGGTGTTGGGTCTGTCATGTCCTGTGCAAAGGGCTCGTGGTCTCCTGGACTCTTCTCTCTGTGATTCCGCTGAGATGAACTGGCAAGGGAATGATTGGAATTCAAGCTCGAGTTCCATGCCAATCCGTTGAGCCATTAAAGTGCTCCAAGCCTCATTCCCGCCATTGAGTGGATTTTGACTCGTGATGGGCCCCGGTGTTACAGGGCAGAACTGCCGGCGTAGAGGTTTGGAGTTGCTCATCTTTAAGATCAGACATTGTGAGACTGTCTGATTGTGAGACAATTGTGTCTTCACACCGATTGTGAGAATGGCCTCGGAGCCGGCAGCATTTCCTTCTGTTGTACACGGGGATCGCTGTGAGTCAGAACCCACTAGATAGCACCACACAGCAAGCGCAACAATCGTTATGAACTCCAGCCACCACGTCTTTCTTCTGTGGTGCAGTTGGGTTCGAACCACTGAAACAGCACAATTGGGCCACCTAGAACTTCCAGTCCATGGGAAACATTGGTACCACCCCCTGTTCCAAGTTCGTAAATACCACTCCTCTGGCCCCTTTCCTGCCCATGGGCTGCTTTCAAGACCCCCCAACACTCGAGTGGCAGGCAGACCAGGTTCTGCATCTGCTGAAAGATCCGCCCCCTTTGAGGCTCCACCCACTCAAACACGTCAGGAGCCCCTCCTTCAGGCGAAATTCACTGGACCCTACCCATCCTGAATCACCTCCACCTGCTACAGGGACCCAAAGCCCCGAGCTCTGAGCTCCCCCGTGTCTGCTGGGTCCAATATCTCCGTCTTTGATATTCCGTTCCGTGGGCCCCACTCCAGCATCACAGGCCCGGCCCATTGGCTTAGCACACACCCCAAAAGGCATCTCACGGATGGCTCCTCCAGTCTATAATACCTGTCTGCACACAGCACAGAACCCTGCTGCTGCCTACGGGTTTTTCCCAGCTCACAGGCCTTGCCCCGCTCCTAAGAAAACCCCCACAGCCATCGAATGGATTCTAACTCATAGCAGTCTTAGGGAGCAAGGTACAACTCCCCCTATAGCAGACAGCCTTGTCTTATAGTTGGTGAGTTTGAACTGCCAACCTTCTGGTTAATAGACCAGTGTGTAACCCACGATGCCACCAGGGCTCCTTGCTCTACTGCTTAAGTCTACTTCTATTCTGTCTGAAATACCAACTCAATCCCTGCCCTGTTTAGAAGTTGTGCTGGGCCTCTCAACACCCCACCAACCAGATCGTGGTTTGCAAGATACCTAAAGCCCTGTAATGAAGGTGGCTGGCTGGCTGGCCCCGACGGGGAAGCTCTGGACTGCTAACCGCAAGGTCAGCAGTTTGAACCTACTAGGCTCTCCCAGGGTGAAAGATGAGGCTGTCTACTCCAGTAAAGAAAACCCCCAAAGGGCAGCCCATCAGGTTGTAAATCCCACTCCACCAACAAGCCCCACTCCATTAGCCTTCTAGACTCTAATTCATGCCCTCAATCCGGTCAGACCGTCTCTTGGAAGGACCCTATTCCCAGTCTGAAGTCCAGTCTTATGGATCCCATCTCTTACATCCGGCTATGAGAGCACACCCCGCCTTGTGTGGCGGATCCTGCCCCCAGGCTTTGTTCTGCTGCCTAGAACTGTTATGAAGTGGGCCATCGAGTCAGTCCCATGTTATGAAGCTGTTATGAAGTCGGGCCATCGAGCGATCCTATGCACAACAGAGCGAAACACTGCCCGGTCCTGCGCCATCTTCACAATTGTTCCCATGCCTGAGCCCATTGTTGCAGCCACTGTGTCAATCCCACTCCTTGAGGACCGTCATCTTTTAAGCTGTCAGAATCTGGTCCCCAAATATCTGCCCATCCTTTCCCTCACGTCTGCGTCTGTCCCGGGAGTTCCCCAGCTGGCCCCTCCTTCATTCCCAGCCTTCCCACCCACCCTTCCGGGTCTGCTCCACCCCATCAGACCCCGCTCCTCTCCTCCATCAGGCCTCCGCTTCCTCCAGTAGACTCCAGCCCTCTAGCTGACCCTTCCGGTCCGCCCGCCCTCATCAGGCCCCGCCCCTCCCCACC
>NW_022104553.1:22516553-22527122 GCF_000313985.2 Echinops telfairi | reverse complement strand
ACCCCGAGGATTCAGAGGCCCCGGTGGTTGGAGATGGGGGTGGACAGAGAAGATTGGCAATAAGAGAAAGATAACAAAATAAAACAAATAAATAAAAGGCGAACCCACAGCGGGAAATTCCAAGAGGTAGACCGGGAGGGGCGGAAGGAAGGTGAATCAAGCCCAGGCTGCCCGCATCTCCCCACCCAGAGGCGGCCACGGACCTGCCCCCATCTCCAGTCCCAGCACTTCCTACTGTCCCTCCCCTGGATGCCTGTGGCCGGCTCTGTCTCCTCGCCCGCCCAGACAGGGCAGGAACCACAGCCCAGCCCTCAGGGGTCCCTGGTCTTCCCTGGGGCAGTGGGAACTCACTTGACAGAGGCCGCGCTGGGCCAGCGGCGTCCCAGCTTGGCCAGCTGCTTCCGTGGGGAGTTGATCCACAGCCCCACTGGGAGATGGAGCTTGCCGAAGCGGGGGCTGCCGCCCTCTTTCCGCTCGCCCGATAGCATGACCCTAAAGGTGGGTATTGGCCCAGCTGCTTGAGCCATGGGAATGGGGCAGCAGGCTGGGCTCAGTGGGAGGAGGGGGCGAGGGCCCAGAGTCCTGGTGAGGGAGGTGGGGGCTAAGGCACCGGACTCAGGTTCGGAGGGAGGAGGGGGCTGGACTCCTGGGTCCCAGGCTTGGGCTCTTACCTCGCTGGGGGTCCGGGCAGCTCCCGGGAGCCCTAGCTCCGTGGCCTGGGCGTTTGCCACCGATCCACTGCTGCGCTCCGGCCTTTGCCTCTGCCCCAGCTCCCAGCACTGGGTGGGGGACAGGAAAAGGCAAGAGGAAACTGGAGCAGGAAGAGCGGGGAGGGGGCGTCCTGTGAGGGGGCCAGGCCTGGGGGAGGAGATCTGGGGAAAGCTGGCCCTGCCCCACCAAGGATTCTGGAAGGCCTTCTTCGTCGACAACAGTTGCTACCCCCTCCAGGATCCAGGTGTCCAAGTCCCCAGCCCTTCCTTCTGCAGACAGGGGTCCCATCTTTGGGCCTCCTGCCCTCCTGACTCCTCCGGCCTCCCAGCTCCCACCCCCGGGGCGGAGGAGTCAATCAGATACGCGGACAAGATAAATCTTTATTGTTTCTTTGAAGCTGTGGCTTTTTCTTCTGGAACCTGGCGCAGGGCGGGGGGGTGTGTGCGCTGCGACCCCCCTCCTTGCCGAAACAGAACGGGGAGGGCTTTTAAGATTTAGGATCCTTCTGGGGTCTAAAGAAAAAGATCCTGGGATCGAATGCAAATAGTGGGCTCAGGTTAGGAGCATCCCTCCCACTCCCGCCCCGCCCCAACATAACATTATTCTAGTCAATACCGACGCCTCTCCCTCCCAAGCGCCCCCCTCCGCCCCGTCCTATAGCCACTTCTAAGCTAAATCTCACCCCATCCATCTAAGCCCCATTCCAATTAAAGTCTCTGTTCTCAGGGGCTCTGAGCCTCTCCTGGAACAGGTGTCTGGAAACCTCGCCCCTTATGCCAAGCACCGCCCCTTACGTGGCTGCTCACAGGGCCCCAGTGCTGCAGACCACCACCACTAGGCCCGGGAGCAGCAGCCAGATGAGTTCGATTTTTAGCATCGCGGCGGGATCCAGGGGCTCCTGCAGAGTCGTCGGCTCCTGGAGGGCTGTCGTGAGGGTACTCGGGACCCCATTCTCCGGAGCGGGCATGAATTGTGGTTCTTCTTCTTGCGTTTCTTTGGGCAAAACTGACAAGGGAGGTGGGGGAGGGGAGGTTCTGAGAGGACCTGAGGCGCTCCCCTCTGCCACAGGTAACACCCCCCAGGCTCGCTCCCCTCTGCCACAGGTAACACCCCCCAGGCTCGAGGTCCGTCTGCAAGGAGATCATCCAGCCGCACCCGGAGGAGTGTCTTGCCCAGGTGAGGTCCCATGGCCTAAAGTCCCTGGCAGGAAATAGACCCCCTCACCCGTGGCGCTGAAGCCGACCTTTGACATGGAAATAGATGATGGTGGCCGGGCTGTTGGTGACCGTGCCCAGTTCACAGCGGTAGTTGCCTGCATCCTTTGGGCCCACCATGGGCTTGGCCAGGATGGGCTGTTCCCTCTCAGTCAGAAGTTCCTCAGTCTCATTGTCCCAAACCTAAACCCAAGCTCACGGGGTCAGGAGCCTGAGAGGTTCCGGAGTTGGGGTGGGGTGGGGATCGGATGAAGTCTCCTGAATGGGACTTCAGGAGGTGGTGGCTGGGTGGGCGAGATGATGCTGAGCGAGGCCATGGGGTCGGGGAGGTCCCATAGAATAGATCACGCAGATGGGCATAAGGCAGGTCAGAGGGGGAGTCCACACACGACAGTTGGACTTAGGAGCCCCAAGATTCCAGGAGGTGAGAGCCCCACCCTGTAAAATCTGTAAGAAGTGAGGCCTTGCGAGGCCTGATGCCAATTCAGATCGCAGTCGAGGATCATGTCTTCCATCTCACGGACCTCGATATGGCGCTCTGGGGATGGAGGGGAAACTGTAGGTTGTGCTGGTCGGTCCTGGAGGTAATGCTTCCCGTTCCATCTGGCCTGGGTCCCTCCGGCACCACTCCCGATCCTCCTCCTAGGCCCAGGACTCACCCCCACAATCCCTGGACTTCCGGCAAGCGTGAACCTGCTTCTCGCAGGCCTTGCACCAGATCAGCGCCTGCAACATCAAACCTGAACCCGCAGGGATTGGACTAGAAATTGCCCTCCCAGGTGCAGAGCTAAAGGATAGGGTGTGGCCTAGGGGTGAGACCGGGCCACGCTTCCAATCCTCAGGATGTCAGCTCCGGAGGGGCGGGGTCAGACCTTAGCAAGGTAAGACGTGAGAAGGCCAGAGGACGTGGCCAAAAGCGTGGAAAAAAGACAAGAGGTGACCCCGCTCCCCTGGAAAACAGGGGAGAAGGTACTAGAGATCCTGGAAACGATCCAAGGGACAAATAAACCACTGGGACCCCAATAGCGGAGGGGGAGTGGTTGAGAGTGTGGGGATGGGGGCAGGGAAACTACCCATCTATAATCGGAACTCACCACATTTATTAGGACAATAAGCTGCAATGAGAAGGAAGGATAAAAAAGGAGAGCGAATCAGATTTTGAAGCTAAAGAAGATGGGAGCGGAGGAGGAGGAGGAGCTTGGGGCTTGGATGGTTGAGTTTGGGGAAGTCAGGGCCTGGGGGGAGGCATACTCCTGGGTCTGAGCCAGGGAGGTGGCAGGGCCCCATCATCTCTCACACTCTTTGAGGAACTGGGCCGAGTGGTCCACGAAGCGCTTCTTTTGCCGTTGTATCATCCAGAAAAGCTCCTTGACCATGACGTCTCCTGGGAAGAAGCCAAAGGGTGCAAAGTGGTCCCTCCTCTCCCACCCCCACCTCCCCACATGCAGGAAGTTGGCCTGTCTTCCCAATAGGACCTTCTGAGAAGGGGAAAGAAATAAAATGCCAGGGAGCCGTGGGAGCTCAATGGTTAAGTGCTGGGTGTTGACCAGGAGACTGGTGATCCCACCCACCCAGAGTAGTTCAGACAAAGACCAGTGGACCATCCCCCCGCCCCAAGATGGCAACCTCTAAAAACCTAGGGGGACAGTTCGAACCGCCACAGGAAGCCCTAGGAGTTTGGTGCTGGCTAGACACCATCTAAAGAGCCTGTTGGCGTAGTAGTTTGGCATTGGGCTGTCAGGCACAAGGTTAGCAGTTGGAAGCCACCAGCCGCTCCTTGGAAGAAAGACGTGGCTTTTTCCATCCGTAAAGAGTTACAGTGTCGGAAAAACCCACAGGGGCAGCTCTGTGAGTTTGGTTTGGGAATTATCGTTTTTAATGTCATTTTATTGGGGGCTCTTACAGCTCTTTAAAACAATCCATGTTGCCATCATCATTTCCAAAACATGTTCTTTCTGCTTGAGCCCTTGGTATCAGTTCCTTCCCCCTCCCCCTCCCATCCTCATGAACCCTGGATTATCTATCAATTATTTTTATTTTCAAAGTTTACATCATCATCCACTGTTTCCCTTCACCCACATTTCTTTTGTTCGTCCCCCCTTGGAGCGGGTGGGTGTTTTAAGTGGATCATTGCGATCCGTTTCTGCTTTCTCACCCTTCCCCCACCCCTCCACCACATGGTATGGCTGCTCTCATATTGGCCCTGAGGGGTTTATCTGTCTTGAATTCCGTGTGTCGGAAGCTCTTATCAGTATCAGTGTGCATGCTCCGGTCTAGCCAGGATTTTTGGTTTTTGAGACAATGTGTGTCAAAGGATAATAAGATTTTTCCAGGAACTTTTTTGAAGTCCCTTGTGCAAAACAGTACACACGTGATTCGTTCATTTCATCCTCAGCCATGGAGTGAAGGTGGCACCGAGACTGTGGTGTCCCTTGTAGGGAAGGGGAAGAGGCCAAGTTCCTTGAGCAAGGTCACATGGCTAGAAAGTAGTAGAGCTGGGGTTTGAACCTACACACTGTGGCTCCCTGCCTCCAGCCACCCTGGATCAGACCGACACAAGAGGCATTGCCAGCCACCCCTTCCCTGGGCGATTCCAGGACCCAACCTTCCCCCTCCCCCAGCTACCTTTTACCCCACTGCTTGTGAGGTGTCCCAGATCCGACAGAAAACTCCAGGCTGCTTTGTGCAGGGTGGGCTCATCTGTAGACGGAGATAGCCGTTAAAAAGCAAAGTCGGTACATGGTGTGGAGCTGATTCCCATTTACAGCAAGCCCAGGGGAAGGTGTTAAACCGAATCATAGGGTTTCCTGGGCTATAATCTTACCGTAGCCAACCGCCACGTCATTCACCCAGAAAGCAGGTGCTGGGTTTGAACGGTCAACCTTATGGTTAGCGGCTGAACGCTTAATCGCTGTGCCAGCAGACCTCTTTGAGAAGGGTGATAGGATCCTACATTCCAGCATCTCTGTCGCATTGACTTGCCTAGCCTTATTGTTGTTACTCCTGGCAACCTGGTGGACCACAGAACAAAACATCTGGTCCTGTGCTATCCTCACCATTGATCTTACCTCTGAGCCCAGGGTTGCAGCCACTGGGTCAAGCCATCTCCTTGAGGGCCTAGTCTTAGAAACTGCAATACCCACAGGGCTGCAGGGCTGGTAAAGGGATTCACCTACCCAGTACCTTCTGGGAGTTGTAGTTTTTATGCCGGGACTCTGCAGGATAAGGGATTTTTCTGTAGCTGACAATGTTTTGGCTCTGTCCATAAAGTTTTCAGTGACTAATTCCTCAAAAGTGGACAGCCTAATCGTTCACCATAGTCTGTGCTTAGTCTAGAAGTTCTGCTGAAACCTATTTACTTTGGATGATCCCGCTGACATTTGAAACATGGGTGACATAATTCCTAGCATGACAGCCACACAAAACGCACCACAGTAGACAAACTGACAGACAAGTGGTGGCGGGTTAAGGGGAAGGGAACACAGTATTGGCTACCCCTTGGAGATCCTTAGGGCCGCTATGAGTCAGTTCACTCGATGGCAGTGAGTTTGGGAAACTTTCAGGATCCCTGGTGGCCCTGACCGGTTTGCTAACCACAAGGTCTTCAGTTCAAACCTACCAGCCGCTCAGCTGGAGAAAGAGGAAGCTCTCTGTCCCCCTAAAGATTGTTATGTGTCACAATTGACTCCCACGCTTTGGGTTTGGGTTTAGGGAGCCGCTGAGTCTGCACCCCAGCCTTCCCTTCTGTGGCACCTATGGAGACCCGTCTCTCAGCCCCTTCCTCCCTTGGACGCAGCAATCCTGTGTGAAGTCCCCTCCTTCCCGAACCCGTGCCCTATCCTGCCCTCACCAACGGCTCCCATATAGGTTTGATCATCAATCGGGAGTTCCTGGAATTCCCGGACCGCGCTCTCTAGCCTTTTAATCACATCTTCCTGATCCTTAGGTGGCAAGTGTTGGGGTAGGTAAGAGTCTACCAAATTCTTCAGCCCGTCCACGACGGAGGGGTCACACAGGACACAGCCACGAGCAGGAAGCAGGACGCAGGCCAGCGTCACCATCACGAGGGGAAGTTGGGCTCTCATGGTGGCTGACCACGAGATGCGTGGAGACCGCCCCCTCACCCAGGGCGGGGCCTCTCACCCCGAACCTGGCAGAGAAAAGCTAAAGGGAAAGAAGGCAAAACCCATTTTAGGAGGTCCCCACTGAGCCCCGTATCCAAGAGGATCCCCAAACTGTAAAATGGAGGATGTTCAATACCTTTTTAAATTCCAAAGTGGAGCACATGATCGAATCATTGATCCATAGCCCCACTCACCCCCCCCTCCTCCCCTCAAATGTAGGGTCCTCATTGATTCCCAAGGGACCAGCCCTCAAAGCAAAGACCAGAACCCCATATCATGCACACCTCCTAACATGCACACCCTGGGCTCTCCCAGGTCTCCCTAAATTGGGTATCATCCTCAACTCCCCCCAGCCTTCTCCCGATGGACACAGTGCTGCATGTTAGATGCTATGGCTCCGATCCCCTGTGACAGAGAACTGTCCCCATTGAGGGTTCTTGTCTATAGTCATTGCATTAGCAGATCGCGGGGTCTTTCTGCCGCAGAACTGGCTGGGTGGGTTCGAGGGTGGTCAGCAGTCAGAGCACTTAACTGTGTCCCGCCGTGACTCTGTGGGTAAAACCTGTTGTACCTCTCTCGGAAAACTCGGTGCCGACACCAAATAAACCATCCACTAGAACCTACCAGAATATTAACAGAATCCCTGACTCCCTCAAATCAGAGGCACCCCAGTCTCCCCAAACCTAGGGACCCTACACCCTGAAGCAAGGCTTGAAATGACTGTCGAACCCCAGGGGGCCCCTGTCCACCTTTCTCCAGGACTAAGGGATCCCCCCAACTTGCAGGCCTCACCTTTCTCCTTAATCAGTGAAAAACCCCAATACAAAACCGCAGCCTGACCTTGTACCCCGTTATATTCGCCCACACTAGGGTCCGCTGAGGAGCCAAGCCCAGGTTCTAGGAACTTGTGAGAAGAATCCCCGGCCACTGTCTATTATTTTCACACGACTAAACTGATGGGCTTCCGGCCCAGGGTGAGGATTGGCTGCGTGACAGCGACTGGGGTCTAAGTCACCGGGCTCCCGCAGTCACCAGTTTAGTTTCCCACGTGTGTGAACCTGTGTGTATAGTGGGCTGTGCCCGAATTCCCAGGCTGGTCCCTGGAGGTTCTCTTGGCTCCGCCCATATGCTCAACTCTGAACCTGATTGGACCACAGCAAAGGTGGGTCCCACCTATCTCACCATGACCTCACAGAGGCGATTGTCTTTTCAAGCAAGAACTCTCCCATCATTGATCAAAGGGAAGGCCCTTGTTTGCTCCTGCTTCCCGGGACCATGCTACTGCAACGTCCGGAGTGCCGGTTTCTAGCTGTAGGACTACAACACCCAGAAGGCACTGGAACACTTTTCCCAGAGCCGACGCAGCATACAACCCCATAGCCTTATGGGAAATGTAGTCTAGGCAATATATTCAGCTCACTGGGCTACCTTCCTTCCCTAGTTTGTGGGGCTGGAGGCGAAGGTCCCAGAGGGCAGCGGGATCTGGAATACAGTCCCGAGTGTCCTGGAGACACGAACTGGGAGCTCGGACCATTGGGTCCCAAAAGGATTCTCTATCTTCCCGCATCATTGAAACTGCCCACCCGAAAAGCAGGGACAACTCGCAAGTCACACAAGTTCAGTAACAGAAGCAGCACTTTCCTCCTCCCTCTGACACACATGCACATAAAAGAAAACTGCAAAGCCGGAAATGGTGATTTGGGCGTTTAATTCATGCCTCTTAGCACCCAGAACTCCCTGAGAAAATGGACAAAGGGCTTGGCTTCTTGAATGGGTGAACGGGGCACCATTTCCGGAGCTCAAGCGTAACAGTGGTTCAGCACTCCGCTGCTAACGGATAGCTCAGCAAGACAAACCTCCTCAAGTAGAAGAAAGATGCGGCAGTCTGACTCTGTCCTGTAGGGTCACTGATGAAGAGCCTTGGTGGCATAGAGCGTTACACATTGGGCTGCTAACTGCAAAGGTCAGCAGTTTCAGCCCACCAGCTGCTCCAAGGGGGAAAGATGAGGCTTTATTGTTGTAAAGATTTCTAGTCTGGGAAAACTCCATTTTACAAGCATGCTAGGAGTCAGGATCTGAGTCCTGGTGATGTAGTGGGTTTGTGCACAGGGCTCCAATCCGCCAGGTTCGAAGCCACCAGCCGCTGGGCAGGAGAGGCTGGGAGGCTTTCCACTCCCATAAAGTGTAACAGTCTTGGAAACTCACAGGGGCGCTTCTGCCCTATTCTGTAGGGTCACTGTGAGTTGGCATTGAATGAGGAGTCCGAATTGACTCCGTGACAAGGAGTTTGGATTTGGGGTTTTATAAGATCACTGTCAGTTGGTATCGACTCATTGGCAATGAGTGGTTGTTTTCCTGTCCTGGCATCCTCCAAGGCACTCTACTAGAAGGCGGAGTCTAGAATCCCATCCTCCTTAACCAGCCAGATCTTGTGGCACTGTCCTGTTCGGGCCTGGGCCCTGGGCCAGCATACTTTTGGGTCAACATCTCAGAGTTGTCCAAAGTTTGATTTGACAGCTCAGTGAAGTCCCATCAGCAGATGGTGGTAGGCAGGAGCCAGTCCTGGTGCCTTTCTGTAAGCCCCAAAGGCATCTTGATGACCCACGAATGATACGACACAAGCCTCCAGTACCTCCAGCAGCCCAGCAACAGAGAGGCAACGTTCCTTAATTGTGGGAGATGTACTGGACTCTGAGCTGGGTCAGGGCCGTTTCATCTCTGATTGTATTTTGAGCTTTAAATCAAACCGTGTCCCTAGATTGCCCCCTGAAAGGCCCCCTCTTGAAACTGTATCATGTAAACAATCATTTTCCCGCCGCCAACCTACTTCCCACCCCAGTCCGTCTGTTCAAAACCAAACAAATACACACCTTTGTGGTTTCCCCAGAGCTGAGGGGTCAGTCAGAGGACCCGCCTGCTCACAAGCTACCGAGCGCATTTCCGAGCTCCCAAGGGGCACAAGATGCTGGCCAGCTAAAACCAAACACCCACAGTCAAAACCCCACGAAACCCAAAATAAAGACAATCGAATAAAAACACACTCACAGTCATCAAGTCCATTCGGACGCACTGCAAGCCTGGGGGACGGAGTAGAACAACCCCCTCCTCCCCCAAGCTTCCCCAGGCTGTTCATCTTCGCAGAAGCAGGCAGCCCCATCCTCCTGCAGAGCTGGCTGGTGGGTGCTTCAAGGACATCACACTTGGCTCTCTCCAGAGTGGCGCAAGCTTAGAGAACCACGTTGACAGCGGCTTACTCCCGCATAACCCAGGAGGCAGGGCCTCCACCCGTCTGCCTAGGAGTACCACCTTTAAGAAAGCACCCAGATGGTCACCAGTAGGCATCTGTGGCTTCCTGAGATGTCTGCTAGAAGCAGGTTGGACCAGGTCTGGAAAGGGCAAAGGTGGGGCCGTGGCTTCTAGAACAGGCATGCATGTCTCCAGAGACTGCCGGGCAGGAGAAAGCCCTGCTAGCTGGAGCATGTCCGGGCAGCTCCAGCAAGCCAGGTTCAAAGGCGGGCTAAATAGTCACTCTGGAGCTGTGGGATGGAGGCGGAGAGAAAGCGGGTGAGGCCTATCCTTTCACCGCATTCTCCAGAGTGGTGGTGACCCTCCCAACCATACGATTATTTTCGTTGCTACTTCATCACTGTCAGTTTGCTACTGTTCTGAATCATCATGTGAATATCTGATAGGCAGGATGTATTAGGCGACCCCTATGAAAGGGTCGTTCGACCCTCCCAAAGAGGTCACGTCCCACAGGTTGAGAACCCCTGCTCTATAGTCTAGAGGGCCAGCCAAGTGCAGCTCTGAGCCACATGCGGCCCTGAAGTAAGATTGTGGGGGGAAGGGGGCAGGGAAGTCAAGGCTAGCATTCAGATCACAGTGATTTCATTTGCCTATAAAAAAATATATGTGTGTATGGCTCTCGAATCAATTTTTTTTCCCGACTACTTTTTTAAATCCTTGGGAGGGACTACGGCATTGGCCTTTCCTTCTCTCAAAGTCCGTTAACCCCTCACAGCACCAGGCTGCTCGGTGGAAGTGTCACTGGAGTGGAGACAGGTCTGCGTCGATGCCCACCCACTGGGGCAGGAAGGCAGCCTGCGGCTTGAAGATCTTCAGGAATTTGGAATCGGGCAGGGTGAAGTTGGATAAGTAGACCGTGTCCCCTCCCGCCAGGTAGGCGGCCCAGAAGCCAAAGGTCCCGACTGTCATAATGGTGTGGTTGCACTGGGCTAGCAGAGCGAAGTCCCTGGCCGGAGAGCCCTCCTGCCCGTTGCCAGCGAACACCACGTCCCCCCGGGAGGCGTCCATGTTCCCCCGGCACCACTCCATGTCGTTGCTGGTGACCACAAAGATGGGTGCCGTGTGCCGGGCCCGAAACCAGTCGGTGGCCTGCTGCAAGTAGGCCCGGTCGCCCACCACCCCCCTCCAGCGCCCAGGCATGACCTGCAGATAGTCCCCGCGGCGCACGTGGACCCCCACGAACGTGCGCGGCCGGGGCCCCGCGCGGCCCAGGC
>NW_022104553.1:22508335-22515506 GCF_000313985.2 Echinops telfairi | reverse complement strand
CTGGGTGGGTGGGAGGGAGGGCTAGAAGCCAGGATTTTCAAAGTAGCCGGGAGCCAGCAGCTTTCTCCCCTCCCCCTGCGCCCGCTGCCTTTCCCGGGGCCCACCAACTCCCTTCCAGAGTGTGCAGGTGTGGAGGCGAGCCCTAGGAAGGTGGGAAAGCGGGACCTGAGGATCCCGAATCACCCTCGTTGGACAAGCGGCTCCCGGAGGAGTCGGAAGCGTGGGTGCGAGGGGTTCAGGGGGCCTGGGGGGGTGTACCTGGTCTGGGAGCACGCGCTGCAGGATGGTGCTCCATCCCGGTTCAGAGCCCCCCCGCAGCCCGCACTCACCTGAGCTCCAGGCAAATGATGAAGGGAAGGCGCTCACCAGCGTAGGTACGTCGGGTCCCCTCTGGAATCCCGAAGGCCAGGCCCCCACCCAGCCTCTCAGGAGGCGGAGCGAAGGGGCCAAGCCTGGAGTCGAGCCTCCGTCCCGAGGGCCGGCCTGGCATAAGGAGAGGCTGCATGCACCGCGCCGCTTGGTTAGCTGGCTCTCAGCCCGGAACCGTCAAGGTGGGGATGGCGGCGCCCCTCCCTCCGATGTTTTCGGGGTCCGAGCGCTTCGCTGCTCCAGATCCAGCTGGCCTGTCCTCGGCCAGCGGAGAGTCTCCGCCCCCTGGCGGCGTACCTGGCCTTCAGGTACCCGCGTCCTTCCGGAGCCCCGTTGCAATTCTGAAGCCAGGCGTTGGGGCCGTTCGCTTCCTCCCACGCAGGCGCTTGGCCCTTCCCGCCCGCCCACTGACCCTGAAGGAACCCAGACACTCAGAGGAAGGATACCTGGGTGCAGGTAGGTGGCTAGTCCTTCCGCACCCCGCCCGGCCTTCCGGGGGAACGGAGGAGTCGCTTGCCCAGCTGCGCCCTGAGAGATGGGGACCTGGGGCAGCCCTCAGGGACCCAGGTACCTGCGCTTCTCGCCTCCTGGAGGCCCTGTGTGCAGGGGGGCGGCTCATTCGCCATCCCTGCCCGGTCCACACACTCGGAACACAAAAGTCTCAGCCGCCCCGCCCGCCCGCCCTTTCTTGGCATTGGGGTGCAGCGCTCTTCAACTCTCAAACAGTAGACTTATCAGAGGCCTACCAAACCCCAAAGCTAAACGCACTGCCATCAAGTCCATGCTGGGTAGCAAGTCCTTGTGGGTAGCAGAGCTCCTGTGCGTTTCCCAGACGACTACTCTTTCCAGGAGTAGAAAGCCCAGTCTTGCTCCCGCGGAGCTGCTGGTGGTTTCCAACCGCCCACCCTACGGATCGCGCAGCCCCAACGCTGTAACCCTTGTACCATCAAAGCTCCCTGTAAGAGGCCTCCAGTGGGGACACAATGACACTAAGGAGGTACACTCACCTTAGAATCGTAAACCCACCCAAGGGCAGAGGTGGGAGGGGTTGGGAAAGAAGGAAGGATGGAAACAGGAGCTGGAAACACAGGAGGGGGTGGGACACAGGACTCCAACCGAGGGCCTTGCAATGGTGGAGCTGAAACAAAGGGTGCACAGAATCGCTGAAGGGGAACTAGAAACATTCACTCCATTCGTAATGGAAAGTGTAACAGTGAACAACCTCTTTGATAGAAGCAAACACCTCCAGGGAACCAGTGACCGGTCGCAGGGGCATGGGGAACATTGTCTCAGGGGACAAGGTCAACGGGCAGGACAGAGTCCACCAAGACAAGGTTCTGCATCCTACATTGGTTATAAGCAACAGGGTCTTAAGAGCTTGTGAGAGGCTATCTGGGTCAGTCTGGGTAGACTAGAGAAACAAATTCATAAGCACGCATATGTGTATAAGAAAGAGGTTTACGTATATACAAGAGCAATTGAATATTGGGAAAACATCCCAGCCCAGTTCAGATCAAGCCCATAAGTCCAATATTAGCCCATATGTCCGATACCGATCTATAAAGTCCTCTTCAGACTCACAAAACACATGCAATGATGCCGAGTGAAGGAAGATCACAAGCCAGTGGGTGGGAAGTCTTGTGGATCCAGTGGTGTTGTAAGCATCTCAGTGCTGGCATGGGTCTCCACATGGCTTCTCCAGTTCCCAGGGCACCGGGTCTATTAGTGTAGTGCCATGTGTCTTGTCAGTAGAGTCTCAGGGAATGAGCTGAGGCTGAGTGGGTCCCCCACCTCCAAGGTGGAAAAACTGAATTCCCAGAATTCTCAGGACAAGGTCATGCCAACACAGAGGCCTCATTGGCTATCACCCGATTGATAGGATAAACACCCCTTCACTCTTAATCCTCAAATTGACACCAAAGTATGTAACTACCACACCATCTAAGGTAGCGGTTCTCAACTTGTGAGTCTCGACCCCTTTGGGGGCCAAACGACCCTTTCACAGGGGTTGACGGATTCATATCAGTAGCAAAACGACAGTGATGAAGTGCCAATGAAAATAATGCAATTTTATGGTTGGGGGTCACCACCACATGAGGAACGGTATTCAAGGGTCGCGGCATGAGGAAGGTTGAGCTCCACTGCTCTAAGGGGTGGCCATGACTCTCTCCCTGTCCAAAGGGAAAAAGAGTAATGAACATGGAAGATGTGCAGTGTGTTAGGCTGGGCTCTCTAGAGAAGCAGCAAGCTCTCCACATTCACGCGTGAAGGAGTCTGGGAGGCCAGGGCTCCCGTGGAGGGAACCTTCACATTCATGGGTTGGAGATGCGGCCCACTCACATTCTCCTAACTAAACGTCCCCACAATGGCCCCCCTAATAATGCCAAATGTAAGGTGCTGTTTGCAAACACACGGTTGCTCACTATACTCTGGAAGGTCAACTGCTGGAAGGGTATCTGCCATCAATGCATCCAGACCTGTGGGAAACAGAACTTGGAAGAGAGTGGATGCGGACAAACTCTCAACATTCACACGTGAAGGAGTCTGGGCGGTCAAGGCTCCCATGGAGGGAACCTTCACGTCCGTCGGTCCGAGATACGGCCCACTCACATTTGCCTAAGTAAAGTTATTCCCCATCATGCCCCCCCCCATAATAATGCCAAATCTAAGGTGCTGTTTTCAAACACAGGGTCACTGACTCTACATTAGTTGGAGGTCAACTGCATGAAGATCATCTCTCTGAAGGTAGACAGCCCGCTAAGGCAATCAGACCCTATTTTCTGTCCTGCTCTGAAGTAGGACCCACACCCCTCTGATAAGGATAATGGGTTGTTCCCCTGGAGAAGAGCTCAAAGACTCCTAAGGTCAAGCTAACTCAGGGATGACCCAGGTTAGGCTGCTATCTTGACTCTAGAGCCCGCCCATCTTGTTACTTGGGCGCCTTCCTGTCACATGTGTGCCTCTAGTGCCTCCCCTTTCTATTGTGTGTATACCCCTGGCTCGTCCCCCTCCTGTTACGCTTAGGTCTTAGGTAGCTAGATTTAGGTACCAGAGGGTTGTCACTCCCATGCCTGCAAAGACCCCCATAAAGGTGGTTGGAAAGGAATCAGGCAACCATTCGACACCTACGAAGACCCCAAACTGAGCATGCTCAAGCCCCTGAGCCAGGTGGGAGGCACACCTGGGCGGTCCAAACTAGGCCCTGGCTCATGACATCACCCAGGTGGGCTCAACACAGCCAGTGGGGTCAACCAGTACCATCAACCATGCCTCCCCAGCCAGAGGCTTGAAATATCCTGGCTGTGGGAAGGCCTCTCTCTCTCTGTACCCTGTTCCTGGTAAGAGGCAGGTCAGAGGGTCCACACACGTAGTGCTCTTTTCCAGGAGGTTGCTTGTGCCCAGTTGTGCAGCCTTTTGAGATGGTAAAGCCTGACACTTCTCCCGTCCTTCATAAAAATCCATTTGGATGACAAAACAGGCTTCAGCATGAATTCTTTCATCTTGCGAAGCAAAGAACCAAGGTCTGACCCAACTCCAGAAACCTTACTACATATGTGGTTATGGGTAATTAGGTTTCCTGCACACCCCTGAGTATATATAAGCCTGGTTGGAAATATATTTGCTCTCTCTGTGCAGACTTGCCTCCTGAGGTCATGGCGGTCCTGGGGGTGTGCCCTTGCATGACTTACGTTGTCTGACGTCTATTTAAGTATACCCCTCAGTGATACAACCGCCCCTTGGACCCTTCTGATTGTGGGGGCTGATGCCCCACACAGACCCTATTGTCAATCCCACCCTAATGTGGCCCACTCCCTTCTGATGAGGATCATAGATTGTTCCCCTGAACGAGAGCTCAAAGACGCCTAATGTCAAGCCAGCTCAGAGAGGACCAAAGGTTAGGCTGCCATCTTGACTCTAGAGCCCGCCCATCTTGTTAGTATGTGCCTTCCTGTCACAAGTGTGCCTCTAGCACCTCCCCTTCCTGTTGCGTGTGCACCACTAGCTGGTCCACCCCCTGTTAAGTGTATGCATTTAATACAACCCCTTCCTCTTACATATGAGCTTACCATGGTCTGCTTGCCTGAGATTATATAAGTCTATGAGTCAATAAAATACGGTCTCCATTGGAAGAGCTGAACCCTTGCATGCTTTATCTCGTCTGATGTCTCTTTAATTTACCCTTCAATCACACAACCACCTTGGACCCATTCGGTTGTGGGGAGGCTGCCCCCCCCCCACCTCCAGCCAAAGAGCAAATACATCGTGCCAAAGTAGCCTTCCAGTGGGAGATGATGCCCAGTGGACTGCTAATGGCCCACCACCTGTTGCTCTAAATAAAGTTTCATTGTAACACAGCCACTCCTCTGTGATGCTTTCATGCAATATGGGCGGAGCTGAGTCCTTGCAACAGAGACCCTCTGGTTGGCAAAGCCAAACGTGTTTACTCTCTGGTCCTTTTGAGGGACGCAGAGAGGGGGGGGAAAGCAAAAAGAGAGGCAGGACTATGCTCCAAATAGGTGTTGCATTCATGAGGTGGACTTCTGGACAGGGGACAGAGGCTGCCTGGCAGGCTGGCGAGGCTGGTGCCAATGTTATTTCCTGCAAGTGTCTTTACCAGTCCTGGCCCGCTGGGTCTGCGCTAGAGGAGGAAGTGGGTTGGGGGAGCCTCGTTTTGCTTGAGGGATGAATGGCTCAGGGCTGGAAGGGGCCTCCTTATCAAACGCTGTGGGTGCAGGGGCCGGGGATGGTGCCAGTGTGCCAGCTTTGGGATGCCACCCTCTTTGAGTCTTCTCAAAAGTTTGTTTGCTCCTTGTGGTGTCGCTGTGGAGAGCACGTGTTGGCCAGGGCGTCAGGGGGACTGCCCCCCCGTATAGAAACCTATAACCAAGCCTAGCTGGGTTTCCACAGTGTGCCGCTGGGTGGATCCAAGCCACCTTTTTGAATGCAGACTGTCTAATCCAGTCACCCAGAGACGTTCCTCTTCGACACTTTCATTGATTTATTTGCTTTGGGTTTTTTTTTTTTAATCATTTTCTCGGGAGCTATTATTTGCCTTTGTAAATTGTGTGTGTGTGTTTAATATCCCCAATAAAACCGAACTCGCTGCCCACGAGTGGATGCTGACTCACTGTGACCCTATAGTTCAGGGTAGCATTGCCCCTGTGAGTTTCCAAGACTAATTCTTTACGGGAGTGGAGAGCCCAGTCTTTGCTCCCACGGACCAGCTGGTGGTGTTGAACTGCCGGTCTTAGTGGGTCCCAACCCACGGTCACACGACACCACCAGGGCTCCTGTGTTTGAACATGAAGCAGAGTCAAGGGCTACATTCCACACAGGTTGCCCCCACAGCGGGGCAGGGTTCCCCCACCTCCCACCTGGGACCCCTGAACAAAGGCCTCTCCTTTCCTGCCACCATGGGGACCCCGTTCCCTCTGTCTGACCATTGCTATTCCAGATGATGGGGGCGGGGGGGCTTGACGGACCAAAAGTAGGACCCAAGATTCTAGACCCGTTTCACACCTAGGGATCCTGGCTCCAAGGCCCTTCCTTCCCCTAGTTCCCAGGGGTTCCAGGTTTTAGCCCCCTCCTCTCTCAGGTCCAGATGGCATAGTGGGGATGCCTTGGGCCATGATCCGCAAGGTCAGCAGTTCGAAGCCATCAGCTGTCCCAGAGGAGACAAGACGGGGCTGTCTTACTCCCATAAGGAACCACAGTTTCAGAAACCCACAGGGGCCGTTCTTCCCTGTCCCCCAGGGTCACTGTGAGTTAGAATGGACTCGGGGGCAGTGAGTTTGGCTTGGTCTCTCAGACCCAGGGGTGCGGGGGACCCCAGTTCCTGCCTTCCACCAATCCAGAAGGCTGGGTCCTCAACCTGCACCCTCTTCCCGACCAGGAAGTCCAGGTCCCTCGACCTCTGGGGGCTGCCAGAAGTTGGTCACCCCTCTGTCCGGTCAGCCCTTGAGGCGAACTTCCCTTCCTGGGCCTGGCTCAGCTCCAGCCTCTGAGTCAGACTCTTGCCAGCTCCCCAGGTATTTTGGGAGCACCTGTCTGGGGGCCTGGGTAGTGGCTGTGGTGAAAGAGAGGGCAGGATTGCATCAGGAGGAGGCCCAGGAGGAGGAAGTGGCCGCTCATGTGTCTCTGGGCTGGACGGGGCATGGCGAGGGTTGGTGCCCGTCCAGGTGAGAGGTTGAGAGGCCCTGACACGTGTGTTGAGGTTGAGGTGGCTGTCCTGAGGACTCTGCTTGCACGTGTCAGGTTCTGCGTTCAGGAGATCAAAGAACATCATCGGGCCGGTCCCTTTGGCCCCTCCTACTGAAACCCTGCGGTTCAGATGGTCTGGAGCCGGCCGCCCTTGTGGAAGGAAATCGGCTACAACCAGCAGGGAAGGGGCTTCAGGGGATTCCAGCCTCAGACCCTGGGGTCCCCAAAGGCAGCCTTTCCTCTAGCAGACC
Organism: Echinops telfairi; assembly: GCF_000313985.2. Taxonomy (NCBI): domain Eukaryota; kingdom Metazoa; phylum Chordata; class Mammalia; order Afrosoricida; family Tenrecidae; genus Echinops; species Echinops telfairi. The sequence continues at coordinate 22,508,685 of NW_022104553.1, read as the reverse complement.
CAGGAGTTTAAACTCAACAACTTCCTCCTCCTCCTCCCTCAATCCCTGGAGTCTGGCTCAGAGCCCCTGCTCCTGCAGACTCAGAATCCCCAGTCTCCTCCAGCCCAAAGGGCCCCCACCCCCACTCAGATTCATGAGTCTCAGCCTCCTCTCTCAGACCTTGAGACCCCCAACCCCCTTCTCCCTCAGACTCTGGAGTCTGGGGCCCCCCAATGTCCTTCTCCCTCAGACCCTGGAGTCTGAGATCCCAAGCCCCTTCTCCATCAGACCCTGGAGTCTGGGCCCCCCCAATGCCATTCTCCCTCAGACCCTGGAGTCTGGGGTCTCCAAGCCCCTTCTCCATCAGACCC
>NW_022104553.1:22501512-22508235 GCF_000313985.2 Echinops telfairi | reverse complement strand
ACCCTGGAGTCTGGGACCCCCAAGCCTCTTCTCCATCAGACCCTGGAGTCTGGGCCCCCCCAATGCCATTCTCCCTCAGACCCTGGAGTCTGGGGACCCCCAATGCCCTTCTCCCTCAGACCCTGCAGTCTGGGGACCCCCAATGCCCTTCTCCATCAGACCCTGCAGTCTAAGGGCCCCAACCCTCTTCTCCCTCAGACCCTGGAGTCTGACCCAACGTCTCCTTCTCCCTCAGAATCAGGATTCCAGCCTCCTCCACTTTCAGACCCAGGAATCCCAGCCCCCCAGCCCCCTCCTCCCTCAGACCCTGGGCTCTGGGTGCTTCGTCCCCTCTTACATCAAGATCCAAGAGCCCTGGACCTTCCCCCTGGCCCCTTAGCCCCCTCCCATCTCAGACCCAGGAATCTTGGCCCTCAACCTCTCCCTCCTCCCACTCAGGAGTCGTGACCCTCAGTCCCACCTCTTCCAGCTGCAGGAATCGCAGCTGCTGCCCCACCTGCCATTCCCATCCCTTCCTCCTGTTCCCCCAAGCCCACAAGTCCCGACTCCCAGCTGCAAGGACCCCTGATTGCATCATGCGCTCAAGCTGACCTGTCCACGGTGGAATCCAGGCTCCCGCCAAGTAGGTCAGATATCATGGGTCAGGTGTGGGGCTGGTGACTGGGCGGGTCTGTCTGGGTATAAATTCCGTGGCTTCGGTGTGCATCGCTAGAAACTGGGTGTCTAGTTGGCTGGGAGTCCACTAGCAAGGCATTTGGGGGTACTGGAGTAGCAGCCCGCGAGCCTCCTCTCCCTCCTGGACCACCAGGCTGTGACACCCCCCATCCTGAGACCTCGCCCAGGACAGGAGCTGTCAATGGGTTGCACCAAATCTGGGTGGAAGTCCCCGGGACTGTGGGTCCCTGTGCTGGCCAGCCTTCTGCTGGGAGGCTGCGGAGCACACCCCATCCCTGACTCCAGCCCCCTCCTCCAATTCGGGGGCCAAGTCCGGCAGCGATACCTCTATACGGATGACGCCCAGACCACCGAGGCCCACCTGGAGATCAGAGCGGATGGCACAGTGGGGGGCGTCGCCCACCAGAGCCCAGAGAGTGAGTACCAGGCAGGGGACTGGCCTTCGGGTGGGGAGCTGGACGGGAGTCCTGGGTTCTTGGAGGAGGGGCTGGACCTCCATTCCCAGGTCTGAGGGAGGAGAGGCTGGGGGCCTGGACTCCGGGGTCTGAGGGAAGAGGGGCTGGGCTTGGGGGCTGCTGGTCTGAGGGGCTAGGTTTGGGAGTTCTGGTCTGATGGAGGAAGGGGTACATTTGGGGGCTCCAAGTCAGGCTGCTGGCCACGACACTAGGTCGGCAGTTCGAAACCACCCGTCGGTCCGTGGGAGAAAAGATAGGCCGTCCTTCTCCCATGAAGAGTGAGTCTGGGAATCTCATGGGGGCAGTTCTACCCTGTCCTTTAGGGGTCCCTGTGAGTCAGAATGAACTCAATGGCAATGAGTTTGGTGGGGGGGGGGTCTTTTCTTTTTTTGGTCTGAAGGATGGAGGGGCTGAGGGGTAGGAGCTCCTGCGTCTGAAGCAGAAAGGACTAGATTTGGGGTTCCTGGTCTGATGCAAGAGAGGCTGGGTTTGGAGCTCCTGGTCTGAGGGAGGAGGGGCTGGGTTTGGTGGGATCCTGGTCTGAGGGAGGAGAGGCTGGGGGCCTGGACTGCGGGGTCTGAAGGAGAAAGGACTATGTTTGGGAATCCTGGTGTGATGGGAGAGGGGCTGGGTTTGGGGCTCCTGGTCTGAGGGAAGAGGGCTTGGCAAGGCCCTCTAAGACTCTGGCCACTTTTTCCACGCAGGCCTCTTGGAGCTGAAAGCCTTGAAGCCCGGCATCATTCAGATCTTGGGAGTCACGACCTCCCGCTTCCTGTGCCAAGGGCCTGATGGGGTGCTGTACGGATCGGTGAGTGTCTGGGCTGCCGCCCCCTCTTCCGAGAAGCCACCCTGCTTGCACCCCACGGGCTGGGCGGTGTTGTGACCTGGTTTGTGAGCCGAGGCCCCTGAAGCCCAGGCAGGGATCCCCGTGTTCCCCAAAGCACGGGCTGGGTGAATGGTAGAGGCGGACACTGTGGCCCTATGACCCTGCCCCTGACCACGCAGGCCACCGTGGGGCGGGCTCGTGCCCGGTGTGGGGACACTCAGCCTTTCCCGTGGCCTGTGAAGTGACTCTGGCCTTGGGTGGTAGCCAGATCCTCTGCCCGGCCTCAAGGAGTCCTGACTGGACCTTTGGGCTGGAACCTTCTCTGGGAAGAAGGAGGTGGGCCCTGCAGGACAGTCCAGGAGGAGAGGGGGGACCTGTGGCTGTTACTGGATTCTTCTCAAGAGGGGGCGACTGGGTTAGGGCACTGAAAGAGGAGGGGGGCAGAGACAAGCAGACTTGGGTCTGAGGGTGGAGGGACTGGGGATGAGGGTGGGGGGGGGGGCTGTCTTCCTGGGCCCCAGCAGCAGGAGGGAGCTGAGGAGTCCCATTCTCTCTGATAATCCCTGTTCCTTGTCTCCCAACCAGCTCCATTTCGACCCAGCCGCCTGCAGCTTCCGGGAGAAGCTTCTAGAAGACGGATACAACGTGTACCACTCTGAGACCCACGGCCTCCCCCTCCGCCTCCCACCCCGTGGGGGCGACCCCTCTTCTCAGACCTGGGCCGCCCGCTTCCTGCCGCTGCCGGGCCAGCTCCCACAACTCCAAGAGACGCCAGGGGTCCTCGCCCCCGAACCCCCCGACGTGGGCTCTTCAGACCCCCTGAGCATGGTGGGGCCTTGGCGAGGGCAAAGTCCCAGTTATGCCTCCTGAAGGCACCCGTGGGTTCTGACCCTGACCCCCACTGTTTATTTATTGGGTTATTTATGTTATTTATTTTTTTATTCCCTCCCCCACCCCTTTTTTTATTTGGGATAATAAAGAATTGGGAGAGAGGACAACCGGTGTGAACTCTTGGGGGAGTGAGGGGTCCGAGGGAAGGCATCCCACCTGCTGCAGTTGCTCTCCAGCCTTGAGGACATCCCAGCCTCCCCCCTGGGGTTACCTGTTCTGCACCCGGTGACACTTCCACCTCTTCCCGCCCCCCCCCCCCCCCCCAGGCACTCTGGACTTGTCCTGCTCTTTGATGGGACAGGGTTGAAGACTCCCGGCACGTCTTTGTGTTGTGGAGCTATGTGTCTCAGTTCTATGTGTCTCAGTTCTCCTAGTGTGGCACTGCAAAGCCAAGCTGTTAGGTAGCTAGATGTAGGGACAGGGGGGCGGGGTTTGTCCCTCCCATGCCTGCAAAGGCCCCCATAGAGGAGGTTGGAAAGATATCAGGCACACCAATTGGACACCCAAGGGAGGACCCAAACTGAGCATGTACAGACTAGGACCCCCTAGGCCAGGGGTTCTCAACCTGTGGGTCGCGACCCCTTTGGGGCTCGAACGACCCTTTCACAGGGGTCAGCTAAGACCATCGGAAAAACACCTATTTCCGATCCTCTGTCCGTCTCCAGGCCGGTCTGTCCACATGCAGCTATGCCCACAGGCCAGTCCCCGGCGTGAAGACTGTGACCCATGCTACACCATGCTTCAAGACACACTTTCATTGATTTGTCATTAGAAATAACTATTTCACAATAGAAAATGCCATATTGTTTTTGTGATGAATCACTATGCTTTAATGATGTTCAATTTGTAACAATGAAAATACATCCTGCCTACCAGATATTTACATGACCATTCATCACAGTAGCAACATGACAGTGATGAAGTAGCAACGAAAATAATTTTATGGTTGGCGGGGTCACCACAACATGACTGTCTTAGAGGGTCGTGGCATGAGGAAGCTTGAGAACCACTGCCCCAGGCCCAGGTGAAACCAATACCTGAGGCACACCTACCTCAGGTACCAGCAAATGACATCACACAGGTGGGCCTAACTCAGCCAGTGAGGTCAACCTTCAACCATGCTTCCTCTGGCATTTTTCATGGTCAGATTGGGAAGGAAGGGAGGAAAGAGATTCGAACTACACTTCCCATGAGTCACCCAGCCGGGGTCTCAGGTGTCTGATTAGCATGGCCTCATGGGAGTTGTAGTCTCAAAGGCTTCGTTTCTCCCCAAGGTTCAATGGAGGGAAGTATTCATTAAAAGGATAAGTATGGATCCCCAATGGGTCATGCCCGGGAGACAGGAAAGCCTGTCATCTTCTGAAAAGTGTGGTCTCCCACCCTGATGGAAGGCTCATGAGCTCCGTGAAGGGGTTGGGGTTCACGTTGGGTGAGAGGAAACCAGCCTCCAACCACCAGAAGGCCCAACTCTGGCAATGGTACCCAAAGAGGATAGTAAAGTCATCGGGGATAAGAGAGACAGGAGAGAGAAAAAAAAAGAGAGAGACAGGAGAGAGTAAAAGAAAGGAGTCAGACACATTTTATGGCAGCATGCTCACCTTATCTCCTCTTGAAGGACCACGTGGAACTGGGAGAAGAGAGAGTGAACCTTTACTATCTCAGGACATTGATAGGTAGCCTTGAGATATGCATCTTCAGTAGCTACATGCGTCACAAGGTGGGTGGTATCTACAGTAAGGTCCCTGAGCTCACAGGTGAGGAAACTTAATACCTGTGTTGGGGGAGGGCACAAGGGGGGGTTGGATGTCATGGTGGGAAGAGAGAACAAAAGGGTCGCGTCTGCTTCTTTTTTCTTTTTTTAAGCAAAAGGGAAGAAATGTGTTGGAGCCCATATGGGAAGCCCTAGAGGGGCCCAGCATCCCCTACTGTGCAGGCATGCCCAGCAAAGGGTCACCCCATTCACTGTACCCCATGTCCCAGAGGGGCTCCCCTGAGCCGAGCCCCAAAGCGCAGGACTGGCTGGGGGTGGGATGTTTGCTTCTATAGTAAAAGCTACCGGCTATATAGCAATCAGCCATGTGCTTGGAAGAGGTAGCTTTAAGGTAGCAGTATGATGGGAGGCTACAGCGGGGAACAAATTAGGTCAAGCACATTTGTACATATGTTGCCATCATCCTTTCCAAACATTTTATTTCTACTTGAGCCTTTGGTATCAGCTCACCCCCCCTCTGTACCCTCTCCCTCATGAACCCTTGATAAATTATAAATTATTATTTTCATATCGTCCACCGTCCGCTGTCTCCCTTCACCCCTGAAAAATATTTTAATTCTAATTTTCTCTTTTTCAGGTTTATCGGCACATAATTCACATCATATACTTGAATCAGTCAATGGTGTCAAGAATGTGGACAAGCATTGCCACATTCCGTTTTAGAACATCCCCCCCCTCCCCAGCACCTTGATTAATCACCTGCACCTTGAGAGTGAGCTGTGATCACATTCCGTTCTAGTGCTTCCGCCCCGTGGGCATCTGTCCTGAAGACGCCTTTCACCCGGACTTTCTCCCGGGAAGCTGTCGGGTTCAAGTTGGTGACCTTCCATCTAGCAGGAGAGCATTGAACTGTTGAACCCCTGGGGGCTGCTGAGATCAATCCTAGAACCTTAGGACTCCAGACCTGGGGTGACTCTGGGGTCAGGTCAGAGGGGCTTCCCTTGTGATAATGATCTTCTGTTGTCCAGGTCAGATGGCCCTCATCCCACAGTGCCGCCTCGCACTCACCTGATAGTGATCTCCTGATAGGGACCCACCTTCAGGGGACAGGGACTGAGTTTTTATTAAGTCATAAGACTCCCAGGAAAGACTGGATATGGAAGCTCCAGGAGCTGACCATATACCCTAACCTCCTCCTAGGTGCCCCTTCATTTGTAGCTCCCTCAGCCCCGTTCTCAATGTCTGTCTCTCCTCTTTCTCCTCTCCCCATCACCTCCTCTCTCACACACACTCACTCACTTGCTAGCTCAGTCGTGGGCACTCTCACACCCAGTCAAGCTGGGGTGGCATAGAGAACACTTTCCGTTAGTTCTGTGAATGGATACCCAAGGGGGCAGTGGAAACTGGCAGGGAAGAAGCGAGTGAGCCCAGAGGCCCTGCCAAGCTTGAACCTGGCATCTTGAAGTAGAGGGGAGCCCTTAATTTCTAGCCAATAGGTCAGAAGGGAGGGTGTCCTGGGGTCGTTTTAGCAGTCTGAAGGACAGCGCTCGTCTAACTTGTGAGTTCTGACCTAGTTCTGGGGAGCAGCACTCCTACAAAAGAGAGCTGCCCAGGTGGCCCTGTCAGCACCGAACGGTGAAGGTAAAATTGAGGAGAATAGTGAGGGAAGTCGGGCGAGGACCCTAGTCCCTAACTGATCACAGAGGGAATCTGGAAAGCTGGAATTCCACGGGAGGAAAGTCTCCACTTTGTAAGTTAGAGGTAAAGTCCAAGTGCATGATCCTGCTTTAAAGATGGTTCTCCCAGATTCTCCCCAAACGTATGCTGCCTTAAAGTGAGCACTAGCTCTTCTCCGCTGTGTCACCCAGCCCCCCTCCTACCTTCCCCCCAATGCAGGTATTAGATTTCTTCACCTGTGAGCTCAGGGACCTTACTGTAGATTCCACCCACCTTGCGACACTTGTAACCACTGAATATGCATGACTTATGGCGACCTATAAATGTCCCAATACAGTACAGAAGCTGTCTTCTCCCAGTTCCGCATGGTCCATCAAGAGGAGCTGAGGTGAGCATGCCACTATGAAATGTGTCTGACTCCTTTATCTTACGCTCTCCTATCTTTCCTATCCCCTATGACTTTACCATAATCTTTATATATTATCACC
>NW_022104553.1:22494950-22500846 GCF_000313985.2 Echinops telfairi | reverse complement strand
CTGTCAACTTGAGGATAGTAACAGGGAAGGGGTGGAGTCTAGCCTATCAATGAGGTCACAGCCTGATAATGCCTCCTGGTGGGCATGGCTTTCTCTTGAGGATTCTGGGAACTTCCTCTCTTTCTCCCTGGAGGTGGGCCACACACACTCTCTCTCTGCTTCACCTGACTGCCGAGGAAACACACTCAGGAACTGGAGGAGCCACATGGAGATGCTGCCACTGCCACTGGATCCACAAGACTTTTCAGCCACCAGCCTGTGATCTTCCTGCATTCGGCATCATTGCTGGAGGCAATGTAAGTCTGAAGAGGAATTTATGCACTAGTATTGGACATATGGGCTAAGATCAGGCATATGGACTTGATCTGGACTGGGCTGGGATGTTTTTTTCCAATATACAATTGTTCTTTGATATAAGGCTCTTTCCTATATATATATGCATTATCTCTGGATTTGTTTTTCTAGTCAACCTGGACTAACACAAATGGGTACTGGTAAATGTAAGGAGCCCCTGGTAGCACAATGCTCCTCTTCTAGCTAAAAGACTGATGGTTCGAATCCATCCACCATTCAGCAATTCCACAGGAGAAAGCCCTGGGAATAGGCCTCTGTGAAGATAACAGCCTAGAAAATGCTACGGGACTATTTTACTGTCACACAGGATCACTAGGAGTGGGAATTGACTTGACAGCCCATAATAATAACTAACGACCTTGATAAAAACAGGAAATTTTAAGACATAATGTTTTTAAAAAAGATTTTATAGTGGATGAATGCTCTGGTGATAAATCCACATAACCACTGCAGATCGAGTTGCGGTGATCGTTATTCTCTCTGTTATCCGATCTCTAGCCCACTTTTTGCCAGCACCAGTGCACCACCATTGACCTTTGCCATTTCCCTCTCTTCATTCTGTTCTTGCGATCCTTGCGTTGTTTCTGTGAGGTCTTTTTCTTCTCAGACAGGAGTTGTGAGAATTAGGTTTATTGTGCCAACCTGGCCAATAGGAACATGTGGGGTTAGTCAAGTCACAGTTTGATTGGAGGGCGAAGAGATAAATGACTCTGCAAGGCCCGCCCCCCTCTCTCTTGCTTTCAGGTGTCTGAGCCAACATGCATCTGCTTGAGCTAGTTCTCTGCCTCAACCTGTGAGCTACACTATTTGTGGGCCAAGCCAACCTGTGGATCCCATCGCTAGAGCTTGAGGCTCCTTTGAGACCTGCTTGGCCACACTGCTGGTGTGTACATCACTTGAGCTTGAGGCTGGTGGATCCTGTCGCCTGACATTGCTTGAGTTTGATATCCCATCCTGGTCTGCTTTGCTAAGCTCCTGAGCTACTACTGACTATTGGTACCTACCCTGCTGCTTGCTGCCTGTGGGCAGACTCTGCTTGCCTTGCCCCAGGGAGGACTCAGCTGTCTGCTTCCTTGACCTTGGACCCGGCAGCCCAAAGGAATTTAAGGACTTCCAGTATCTTAACTGTTCCACAGAAGTGAGTTGAACTGAACCCTCTGTACTGCTCTGTGGACTAATTAGCTGTCGTATTCCTCTCACTGTATAAACCTATCCTCTTATGCAGATATAATCAAAAGTGCCCTGGTTTTGTTTCTCTAGAGAACCCTGCCTAACAGAAAAATCTGTGTTTAGGTTCATTTTTCTTTGCATAATCCAAAGAATCATAAACCATGCCAAAGCCAGTAGTCTTACCACTACCAAAAAGGGTTATATCCAAATACTTCTGGTGTGCACGGGAAACTGAGAGCCAGGAAGAAGGGAGTGCATGTGGACAAAATTTCTTCACTCATGTGTTAACGAGTCTGGGAGACCAGGGCTTCCCTGGAGGGAAGCCTTTATGTTCGTGGGTTGGAGATGGGGCCCAATCACATTTTCCTAAGTAAAAGTTATTCCCCATGACATACCCCCCCCCCCCACTTAAGAATGCCAATTTTAAGGTGTAGCTTGCAAGCACAGGGTTCTTACTTTATACACTTGAAGGGTAACTGCTTGAAGGCTATCTGCCATTAAGAGCGATCAGACCCTATTGTCCATCCCACTCTAAGTAGGGCTCACTCTCTTCTGCTAAGGATCATAGAGATCAAGGACACCTAAGGTCAAGCCAGCTCAGAGATGACCAAGGTTAGGCCACCACGTTCACTCTAGAACCCACCCATCTTGTTACGTATGGGCCTTCCTGTCACATGTATGCCATTGACACCTCCCTTTCCTGTTGCATGTATACCCCTAGCTCATGCCCCACCCCTTATGTCTATGCCTCTATTACAGGGGTGGAAAACTGGTAATTTTTTGTGGCCCACGATGCTGTCAAATAAAATGAAAATAGAAAAAATTGTTATGAAGAAATAGCGCTTCGGGGAGATCGAGGCAATACTGTACACACAATTCTCTCATTAACCCTTTAACTGCCGAAGAGGAGTGTACATGTGGCGCAGTGCCTTTCTTGGGGGCCTGTGGATGTGTATAAAAGTTCCAGCGACGTTTGGAAGCGATGTGTCTGCCACTCTCAGTGTCACGTAATGTAAACAGATCCCAATAGCGAAAAGGTTAAAAAGAGCACTCCGGATTGTGTTGTTAGGAATCACACCTAGCGGAAGCGCTAGTTAACATTTTTAGAAGAAAGCCATTGTGTGAGCAACTATTTTCGTCCATGAAATTAAATAAAACGGCATACAGATCAAGATTAACTGATAAACATTTAACTGCCTCAATGACGATTGTCTGTTCTCAGTCTTTGAATCCAGATATTGGAAAACCAGTAGGAGGAAAGTGCTGGCAAGTTTTGGATAAAAAAGGTTAATATTAGTGTTATAAATATATTACATAAAATAAATGTTTAAATAAAAGCAATTATACGGTATCTTAATCATCCTATCCATATTCCTGAATCCTCACTTCAAAATGTAAATTTAGCAAAATTTGTAAATGTGATGTGGCCCGCATGAATCTTGCCTGTTGCACCAAATGGCCCACGTTGTAATTGAGCCTGACACCCCTGCTCTATTACAACTCCTTCCTGCTACATATGGGCTTAGTGGGGCTTGCTTGCCTGAGGTTTTCGATAAGGTCACGAGAGAATACATTACCCTGTCTCCCTGGTTCTGTCTCCATTGAAAAAGGTGAGCCCTTGCATGTCTTGTCTCATGCCTCTTTGATTTACCCTTCAATTACACAACTGCCCCTTAAACCCAGTCACTTGTGGTGAGACTGGTTCCCCCACAGGTGTGGTCTTGTACATTCTGGCTAGTTTTTTTAAAGGAATTTCTGTCTTAGGCACTGTCACTTCCCCAGGGAGAAGGACGTCAAACTTGCTGAAATAGTTGGTCATGAACTTCCTGGTCTGAATAGTGACTGTGTCATCCATGACGCCAGAGGATGCTCAAGTCGCTGGTGATGAAAAAATAAAACAGACCAGACAGCCAGCCAGTATTGTTCAGTCACCTCAGATGTACCTGAAAAGTTGGACATTGAGTAAGGAAACAGAAAACACAAATGGAAAGAGTGCATTTCAGTTGTGGTGACAGGGATGAACATGCAAAGGACTGTGGATGATCAAAAGAACACACAAGTCTGAGTCGGAAGAAGGACAATACGAATACTATTTAAAAAGGAGGATGAAAAAATAAAATAAAATAAAATAAAATAAAAAGGAGGATGAAATAAAAAGCGGGGGAGTGTTAGTCGGGGTAGACTAGAGAAACAAATCCATAGAAACTCCTTTGTGCATAAGAGAGAGGTTTATATAAAGGGTAATTGTACATTAAGAAAGCATCTCAACTCAGTCCGGTCCAAGCCCATCAGTCTGATAATTAGCCCATATGTCCAATACCGATCTATAAAGTCCTCTTCGGACTCACAAAACGCTGAATACAGGCCAATCACAGGCCAGTGGGTAGGAAGTCTTTGGATCCAGTGGCGTTGTAAGCATCTCTGCACTGGCAGGGGTCTCCACGTGGCTCCTGCAGTTCCCAGGGCACGGGGTCTATCAGCATAGTGCCAGGTGTCTTGTCAGTAGAGCATCTCCAACGGAGAGATATGAGAGAGAGCAGTGTCTCCTGCCTCCAAGGAGGAAAAAAAAAATATGCCAGAGTTCCCAGAATCCTCAGGAGAAGGCCACACCCACACAGAGACCTCCTTGGCTCTGACCCAATCGACAGACTAGACTCCACCCCTTCACTCCTAATCCTCTCAAGTCCCAACTTGAGCATCGTGGGCCACAAAAAATTACCTGGTGGGGGGCGGCGCATGCGGCCCTCTGGCCACCAGTCTGACACCCCTGCTCTAGATGGCTGATAACCCTTAGGGAGAATAACCTCTGACCTGCTTGCATTGACCTCCAAGGGTACAGCCGTTTACCACATGTATCAAGCAGTGTCTTGGGTTTGGCATATATTTGGGGGAGACAACTTGGGAGAAATCCTTCTGTATCCCACAGACAGGCGATAGGGAGAGACTGGTCGGTCCCTGGAGAGGGGCATCCTGCTTGGGAAAGTGGATGGGCAGCGACAAAGAGGAAGGCCCCCAGGAGATGGATGGACACACTGGCTGCCGCCAGGGGCTCAGACAATAACCATGGTGAGGATGGTGCATGGCCGGGCCGAGTTCTGTTCTGTGGTACATCGGGTCGCTAGGAGTCGGTCCGACTCCAGGGCCCCTAACAACAACGGCCGGCCCAGGGAGGGACAGCCTTTGCCCTCAGAGAACCTACCGGGGCATGTGTTCAATGACTCATCGTTGGAGCAGAGGGCAGCATGTTCAGGAGCATGACCCTGACCATCAGGCACCAAAGGGCGCCAGGATCGATCTTCCGATCTATGCTAATCTGTGCTTGGAAACTTCCTAATCACGGTCCTTTCTCCGCTTCCCAGGTGACCCTTGTGACCGTGATGAGTTCATCTGCTTCCCAGGTGACCCTTCCCAGGTGATGAGTTCATCTGCCGGCCATCGGGATCTTGTGAGGACTTCCTTTTGTTTGCTAAGATCGCGGTTACCCAGCTGGCCGTGAAGACGTGGACACGCTTAGTGATGACCTCGTGCTGAAGGTCTGGCTCAACCAACAGTTTTCTTTGTCCTGTTTAAGCATCCTAAAAAGGATGTCTATCCTATGGGTTTGAATTGGGGGATGGGAGTGGGTGGGAAGGGGTGTCCCTTATCCCTGAGATAGCCGTCAGCAGAAAGCAGAAGCAGACATGTTCGGTAGCTAAGAGACAGGGATTATCCCTCCAATTCCTGCACAGGCCCTCCTACAGGAGGTGGGTATGAAAACTCAGACAAGCCGTAGCCACCCATAAAGACTTTAAATGGGTATGCTCCAATTCAGGCCCCACCCCAGCCAGATGGGTGTTACACCTGGGCAGTCCAAACTAGGCCCAGCTTCGTGACCCCACCCAGGTGGGCTTAATTCTGCCCATGGGGTCAACCAATACCATCAATCACGCCTCCCTAGAGGCTTTAAATATCCTGGGGGGCAGGAAGGCTGCTCTCTCTTTACTCTGATCCTGGTCAGAGGCAGGTAGGAGGTGCCCATGTAGCTGGACACACAGGCACCCACTCCTGGGCCTCCTCGGGGCCCACAGCCTCGCCTCACTCACTCTCTTTGACCCCAGCTCCCGGTCCGGTCCGTGGCAGGTCAGAGAGGATTCTCTCCCTCTTTGACCCTGTTCCTGTGCCCACTCGGCCATGGCGCTCGATCTCTGGTCTCAGGTCACCACTGTGGGTGCGCTGTCCCACAAGGTTGCCCGTGTTCAGTTGTGGGCCCCAGCGCAGCTTCCCTGGGGTTTGGCATGCTTCCCTGACATCGTGTGTCCTCCTTTGAGACTGTAAAAGCTGAAACTTCCTTTGTAAAAACCCCCTTGGGGAACTGATTACAAGGATCTACATA
>NW_022104553.1:22485949-22493581 GCF_000313985.2 Echinops telfairi | reverse complement strand
GTTTGACACCTACGCTTGCATCTGATTGGCTGCGCTGTGGATTAGGGAAGTGACGGGATTGATGATAGGCGTACATCTGGTTTTTTTTAATGCCATGCGATCTACCTACACGACATTGGCAATCGACTAGTAGATCGTGATCGATGTGTTGAGCACCCCTAGGCTAAGGGGCAGGTGCCAGTTCAAGCCCGAGTCAGGTGGGTGGTACACCTGGGTGGGCCCAAACTAGGCCAGGTGGCCTTCATTCAACCCATGAGGTCAACCAATACCTTTGACCATGCCTCTCAGCCGAAGGCCCCAAATACCAAGACCTGGACACCGGCCAGGCCCTTTCTGCTGCTTCACCTTCCTCTCCCTGTGCCCCAGGCTCTCGGGTCTCAGGCTCCCACGTGTGGGCATGCAGTCCCGTGTCCAATTCACCATAAAGTCCGAAACTTCTTCCGTGCTTTATCAAAACCCACTTGGATCACAAACCAGGCTTTGGTGTGAATTCTTGCTCCTGCGAAGCCAAGAACCGAGGTATTTCTCACGCAAGAAACCTAACACTACCTTGTCGGTTTCCCGATCTGTGAATCTTTACAGGGACAGGAAACCTCTCCTTTGGAGCCCCTGGTGGGTCCGATGTGCTGACCTTGGCTCGCAGTTCAACATAGAACCCACAACCACCCCCGCCCCCCCGGGGCTCCCCCAAACAAACCACAATCATCACCTAGTTTGTTCAAAACTTTCCGGTTGGAGCTGGTTTGTCCAAAGTGGTTCCACTCTGCTTCACGAGACACTGCATGGGCCATCGGGCTGTGCTGGAGAACCCACCGCTAAGCTGATTCACTAATTCACAAGTCTGGACTAGCTGGTGGTTGGAAGGCAAGCCTGCCCGACCAGCTCACCTGGTTTACTGACCAGCAACAAGGACTTCTCTCTTCAGGGCATTCAAAGGGTTCTCTTTAGTTGCACCTCCTGCTGAGACATTTCCTTTCTACCACAGTGACACTGAATCCAAATCAACACGTCAGCACATGGTATGCCAACATCCCGGGCACCTGTGCCTACTGCACATATGTGGTGAAGGTAGGGTTGTCTGACCTCTCAAGGCGGATGGGCTTCAACAGCCCAACAATGATCCCTCTTATCTTTGTGTAGTGTCGATGAGGTGAAGGTTTACAGAACACAATTAAATTTACAATTTAAAAAAAAATCTATACACATTCTGATTCCACACCTCCCTGCCAGCCCATCGAGGGACTATCGCTCAGCCCACGCCCTCTCTGTTTCCTGTTTCCTCTCCTCCTTTGTCTCTAGCTCTCTGAACTTTGTCTCTGAGCAAATGATGCCCTTTTGTTCTTAGATGGTTGATTATTCTAACGTGGACGTGAGTCATTTCCAGACCTGAAGGGCAAGGGTCAGAGACAGATCCCACGAGTCTGTCTGACCGGTAAGCCTGACCAAGGGTAATTTCTACGAGGCAAAGGTCAGTCTGACCGCCTTCTCTCCCACCGTTGTTAAGAACCCTAACACCAACTATCCCTCCCATGTCACGCTCTACTGCTCTGCCGGCTTGGATGACCCAATGGCCATAGAGAACTCACAGACCATACCCACGATTATAGTTTATCGGGAACGTACTGGGTGACAACTCAGGATCAGAAATGACTCAGGATACAGTTCTTCAGTCAGGGCAGTTTCTTTTCAGCTTGCTCTTCTGCCTGTGTCTGCAGGCAGGTTTCTCTGGGCCTCTTGGACCGTTAGGTTGGATCCAGTCTATGGCCTGATCAGGCAAGAGTTACAATGCTGTTGAGCTTGGCCAGTAAGTGCCTGACAGCACCCTTCTTTCTTCACCAATAAGTCTTCTGCACAAAGGTCTTCAACCCTCTGTGGATCGGCAAGCCCATCTGCCAGTCTCCTGGTTCTGCTGCCCCTGCCTTTGCCCCTGCTTTTCTCTCTCTCTCTCTCACCACATCCAGTGACACAGCTCTCTCGCGCTCTGCTCATTCTGGGAGGTTCTCAGCCAATGCACCTCAAGTCCAAAGAAAGCACTTGTGGTTCTTTGTTCTCGATGGTCCTAAGGGCCCCTCTCTGCTCTAGGTTTGGCACTCTCTTCAGCTTGCTGAGATGGCAAAACTGACTAATCCCCTCATTAGGATTCTATGTACCTACTTACAGGGTCTCAGCCCCCTAAAAGGTCTCACACACCTTACTGGCATTTATTACCAAGCTGTTCAAGCCCTTTGATGGGCCACAAGCACCTTATGTGAATAGTCCCACCTCTGTTACCAGAACAGCCATATTAACTAATCCACTGTATTGCACATAAGAATCAATATGGGGTGGGGGGAGCGCGGAGTGGAGACCCAAAGCCCATCTGTAGACAATTGGACATCCCCTCACAGAAAGGTCACAAGGAAGAGACGAGCCAGTCATGGTTCAGTATAGCACCATTGAAACATACAACTTTCCTCTAGTTCTTTAATGCTTCATCCCCCTCAGTGTCATGACCTCAATTCTACCTTACAAATTTAACCAGACCAGAACATGTACACTGCTACAGATAAGAGCCGAAACACAAGGAATCTGGATAGATAAACCGCTCAGGACCAATATTGAGAATAGAGATACCAGGAGGATCAGGGGGAGGTTGGGGGAGAAAGGAGGACTCAATCACAAGGATCAACATATAACCCCCTCCCAGGGGGAAGAACAACAGAAAAGTGGGTGAAGGGATGCGGAGGATGATATAAGATATGAAAATAATAATTTATAAATTATCAAGGGTTCATGAGGGAGGGAAAAATGAGGAGCTGATCTCAAGGGCTCAAGTAGAAAGAAAATGCTTTAAAAATGATGATGGCAACATATGTACAAATGTGCTTGACACAATGAATGAACGTATGGATTGTAATAAGAGCTGTAAGAGGCCCCAGTAAAAGTATTCAATCAAATTATAAGAAAAGAATCAATATGTGGGGATGCTCTGGAAAAGTTCTTTTCTCTTGCTTTGGATCCTGCACCTGGCTTTCTTTCAGCTCACTGCAGGTTCTTGGGATGTGAGCCAGGGACCTATTGTTTGACCTTATCACCAACTTCCACAGGCTTGTGAGCTGATGATTTGGGTTTGTCAGCCCCTGCGAACACCTGGGTCAGAAGGAGCCTCCAAACCGACACCTGGTCCACCGAATTGGGACTTTGCCAGTCTCCACAGGCATGTGCTCGATGTTTCTGATGGTTCTGTTAGATGTTCCATCAGGTTATTGGACCCAAAGACAAGAGGGTGAGCACTAAGAGGAGGAGTTGATGTCAGAGATGTCGGAGCGGTTCAGCAATTTTAAAAAACTGGACATTTGGGCCTTCTTTAAGTGCTACTTCACAAGAATTAGCTTAGTGCTGATCTTTCTTTAAAAGAAAATGTATTCGTATAAGTTTATATGCAAATTTAATGTGGATGTTTAATTTTTGTGGACATTTCATTTGGATGGTTATTTTGTTTTAGCAGTAATTTTCCATTACCTGAAGCATCTTCTCTTTTACATTACTCGTTAAAATATTCCCAGAGTTCTTGCACTTCCATGACTGCCAAGTGGATTCTATCTCATAATGACTATAGGATGGAGTAGAACTACCCTATGGGGTTTCTAAGGCTGTCACCCTTACAGAAGCAGAGAGACTCATCTTTCTCCCACAGAGCAGCTAGTGTGTTTGAACTGCTGGCCTTTGGGTTCTCAGCCCATCACTTAACCAAGTTACCACTAGGGTGCCTTATTTAATCAATAACAACTTACATAGGTGGTTTGAAGAACCCTGATGGTGTCATGTTTAAGAGATCAGCCGAGACACAAAAGATCAACATCTCAAAGACACCCGCCACTCTGTGGGAGAAAGAAGTGGCAGTCTGCTTCTGTAAAGATGTTCAGCCTTAGAAACCATCGTGGGCCTTTCTGCTCTGTCCCATAATTGCTCTGTGAATCAGAATCACTTCAACACAACTCGGAATATGAGCTTACCCCAATCCTCTTCTGTTCAGTTTGAAGTGAGCTGGGGGGTGGGGGAGCGGGGAGTAGCATGAGCCAGGATAGCTTTTAATATAACTAAACTGTGGTTCTTGGAGGAGTCCTGGTGGCACAGTGGGTTACAAGTTGGGCAGTGAACCAGCAGGTCAACATTTCAAAACTACCAGCCTCCGAATTGGGAAAAGAAGAGGCTTTCCACTGCAGTAAAAAGTTACAGTCCCCCCCCCAAAAAAGTTGCGATCTTGGAAATCCACAGCACAGTTCTCCTCTGTCCTATAAGGTCGGTATGAGTCCGCATCAACTCAATGGCAGTTGAGTTTTGTTGGTTTTGCATTATCGTTTTTGGAATTCCTGGGAGGTGCAAACTGTTAAGCACTCAACTCTGAGCCAACGGGTCAGTAGTTTGAACCCACTCAGAGGTGCCTCAAAAGACAGACCTGACTATCTCCCTTCATAAGGGCACAGCGATTGGAAACTCTATGGGGCAGTTCTATTCGACACCTAGGAGGTTATCTTGAGTCGGATTTGACTTGACAACAGCAAACAGTAACACTGCTCATCGGAGATCATGTCCTTGTTCTTAGGAAAGTTATACACTGAAACAATTAGGGAGCAAAGGATATAGTACCTCAAATGTTTTCTCAAATGTTTCCCTGCCAAAAGTAATATATGATAATACAGAGAGATAGAAAGGGAATGAGAAAACAAATAAGGTGCAGTATCAGTCATTGGAAAACTAGGTAAGGAATGTACAGAGTTGTGGCCACAGTTGAGGGATGTGAATACCCTTGCTAACACAGAGTATTGTAAACTAGAGTATGGCAGATATAATTAGGTTAAAATGTGGTACCTGGTTGTGGTAGTTAGATAATCTGGTGTTAACTTGAGACTATTAAGAGTGATGGGGTGGACTGTAGCCTATCAATCAGGTCACACCCTGATGACCTCATTTGGAAGCGATGAAGATAGATAGCTAACTGGAGGCCAGTCACATCCTCTGCTTCACATTCCTGTTGACCAGCCACATGGAGACACACTGATGGAGCCAGAGCCCTGGAGCTGGAGGAGCCACGCGGAAACCCACATCAGCACTGAGATGCTTCCACCGCCATTGAATCCACAAGACTTTCCACCCACTGGTCTGTGATCTTCCTGCATTCAGCATCATTGCATGTGCTGCATGAGTCTAAAGAGGAATTTATGTACTACTATCGGACATATGGGCTAATCTTGGACTTATGGGCTTGGTCAGGATTAAGCTGGATGTTTTCTTAATATGCAATTAGTCTTTATGTAAAACTCTTTCTTATACACCAATGAGTGTCTCTGAATTGGTTTCTCTAGTCAACCCAGAGTCGTGTACTGGTCATTAGAGCTCCCTTTGGACTCATTTTGAATTTGTTCTAGTTTTCAATATTTCTTGCTTTTTTTCTCAACAGTCTACCCACACACACACACCCCAGGCTTATTTTAATATTGTGGTTGGTCTTTTTGTTAAAAAACCGATTTGTGGTTTTCTTTTCCTTTGTATGTTTTTCAGTATATGGATTACAGGATGGGTGGATGTATAAAGACTATTAATGGTATAATGGCTTATCTGGGGATAATAAGCCCAGGGTGAGGTGGAGGGAGGGAGATTAGAGGACAATAGAGAGTACATAATTAATACACGAATTGAGAGGGTGCTCCAGATGGTTGTGATTGTAGTGACATATATTAAACTCTTTTTAAAAAATCATTTTATCAGGGGCTCTGACAGCTCTTATCACAATCCATCCAACCATCCATCGTGTCGAGATCATTTGTACATAGGTTGCCATCATCATTTTCAAAGCATCTCCTTTCTACTTGAGCCCATGGTATCAGCTCATTTCCCCCTCCCTCCTCCCTCATGAACCCTTGATCATTTATAAGTTATTATTTTTTCATATCATTAACAAAATCATTTTATTGGGGGCTCTTACAGCTCTTGCCACAATCCATGCATATATCCATCGTGTCGAGCACATTTGTACATTTTTTGCCATCATCATTTTCCAAGTATTTTCTTTCTACTTGAGCCCTTGGTATTGGTTCTTCATTTCTTCTCCTCCCTTCCCCACCCTCCCTCCTTCATGAACCCTTGACAATTTTTAAAAAATTATTTTATTAGAGGCTCATACAACTCCTATCACAATCCATACATACATCAATTGTGTAAAGCACATTTGTACATTCATTACCCTCATCATTCTCAAAACATTTGCTCTCCACTTAAGCCCCTGGCATCAGCTCCTCATTTTTACCCCCTCCCACCTTCTCCCCCTCCCTCGTAAACCCTTGATAATTTATAAATTATTATTTTCATATCTTACATTTACCAATGTCTCCCTTTACCCACTTTTCTGTTGTCTGTCCCCCTGGGAGGGGGTTATATGTTGATCACTATGATTGGTTCCCCCTCTCTTCCCCCACCTTTCCTTACCCTCCTGGTATAGCTATTCTTATTATTGGTCCTGAGGGTCCTGGATTCCCTGTGTTTCCAGCTCTTATCTGTACCAATGTACCTGCTCTGGTCTAGCTGAATTTGTAAGGTAGAATTGAGGTCATGATAATGGGAGGGAGGAAACATTAAAGAACTAGAGGAAAGTTGTATGTTTTGTCAGTGCTATACTGCATCCTGGCTGGCTGGTTCAGCTCTTCCTTGCGACCCTTCTGTGAGGGATGGCCAATTGTCCACAAATGGGCTTTGGGTCTCCACTCCTCCCTCCCCATCATTCACATCGATATGATTTTTTGTTTTGGGTCTTTGATGCCTGACACCTGATCTCATATGCAACTCTTTGTAATACGACTTAACTATGGAAGTGCATGTGTGAATTATACCTCAATAAAAGTATTGGGGGGGGGGGAAGACACCAACTCCCCCAAAATGCATGGAGTTTCCTGTAAATTGTTGCAATGTTTGTATAAATTTGAAATTATATCACAATGAAGTCACCTCTCTGCTCTGGATTGAGTTATAACTCCCACAAAGAGATGTTGAGGTTTTACTCACTGGTACTCGTGAAGGTGAAGTTGTTTGCAAGTACGGAGTGTTATGGATGGAATAATACATGCTATTTAGAGGGGGAGAGGAAGGGAGAATGATTGACACATAGCCATACACCCCTCTACAGGGGGAAGAACAACAGAAAACATGGGGGAAGGGAGACAGTGGTCGGTGCGAGAGATGAAAAAAATAACAATGTACCATCTAGGGGGTTATGATGGTTGGGGGGAGGGAGGAGAACAAAAAAGAGCTGATACCAAGGGCTCAATAGAAAGTAAATGTCTAGAAAAGGAGGAGAGCAACAGATGTACAAACACGCCTGATCCAATTGATGTATGGATTGTGATAAGAGTTGTACGGGCTCCAAGTAAAATGATTTAAAAATATGCATGCTATACATAAAAATCCTTACACCTGTGGTTCAACGTGAATGGAAGAAATGATGTAGTCAAAGAGCTAAAGAGGAGATTTCAGAGTAGGCCAAGTCAAGTATTATATAAATGTGCAAAGCCCTGGGTTAAGAGGCCAATGGGGACACCAATGAAACATACAACTTTCCTCTAATGCTTCCCCACACACACACTGTCATGACCCCAGTTC
>NW_022104553.1:22473952-22485231 GCF_000313985.2 Echinops telfairi | reverse complement strand
TGACTGAATACTAATTTCAACAAATGGATGTAGAGCTGGAAGCACTCACTTGTGTATGCCAAAAAAGACCTTGGAAGGCCTAACAAGATAGACACAACCTAAGTACTCATCGATGAAGGAATGGCTAAGCCAACGATGGAAGAACCTGTAGGACATGATGTTGAGCGAAATGATAGTCAATCCAAAAGGACAAATAGGGGATGGGACCACTATTGTAAAAGGTCCGGGAAGGCTAATCACACTCAAAGAGTGTCTTTGATGATTACCAGGGATGGGAGAGGAAGCAAAGCTAGGACATGAAGAAAGAAGACAAGGGGAAACAATTGGTCCAACAGACTAACGGGCCAAGGAAACCCATCTCCAGGATCCTGAGACCAGATGAACTAGATGGTGCCTGGCTACCAGTACCAACTGCTCTGATAGGGGCCATATTAGAAGATTCAGGATAGAGTGGGAGAAAATTGTGGAACAAAAATTAAAAATCATTCAAGAAGGACACGGCTTGTTGGGTGGATAGAGATTGGTGGACCTCCCAAGACTATGGCCCTTACTCACCATTCAGGCCTGGAAGGGAACACATCTCCATTCCTCAGTTTTCAGCCAAACAATAGACAAGTCTATACAGGGACACAGGGGGCCCTGGTAGCATGATGGGCAACTCTTCTGCATAGCTCACTGCAAAGTCAATAGTTTGAACCCATCCATTGCTGTTTGGGAGAAAGATGAGGTTACTAGTTCCATTGAAGATTTACAGTCTCAGAAACCAAAAAGAGGATTCTAATCTGTCCTGTGGGGTCACTGTGAGTTGGAATTGACTCAACGGCAGCGAGTTTGGTTTGGTTTCCGTATCAAGCAACACCTTGGAATTACCAACCATTGGAAATGGAAAGGGCAGCACTTATCCTAGGACAACGCACAGAAAGAACAAGTCTGTTGGAAGGAGTATTGCCAGATGTTAAAATGTGAGGACATTGTGGCATCCTGTCATAACTTTCCACATGTTATCAGGAGGGACCGATCCCCGATGAAGGACATTCTGCTTGGTAAAGTAGAAGATCGGCACAAAGAGAAAGACCCTCACTGAGATGGGTCGGCACAATGGCTACAACAATGGGCTCTAGCACAGCATTGCTTGTGGGGACAGGGCAGTGTTTCATTCTGCTGTACTTAGAGGGACCTCATAGCAGCATACCTGTGGTTACCATCCCATTTGGGACTGGGTTTTCTTGGTTCGTGAGTCAGAACTAGTTAAGGTATGTCTTCAGTTCACCTCTTTTGGGATATAAAAGGAGCAGATTAAGCAGGCAGAAATGAGGAGAGAGAGATGCTGTGGTAGTTACACAATCTGGAGTCAATTGAAGAAGGGGTGGAGTCTAGCTGGTAAATCAGGCCTCAGCTTGATGACCTCATTTGGAGGCCCCCACAGAGATAAATAGCTCACTGGAGGCCAGATACCCACAGACACTCTGCTGGGTCTTTCTGCTGACAAGACACATGGAGCTATGCTAGAGCCCTGGAGCTGGAGGAGCCACATGGAGACCCCTGCCAGTGCTGAGATGCTTCCACTGCCACTGGATCCACCAGACTTTCCACTCACTGGCCTGTGATCTTTCTTTAGGCATTCGTTGCCATTGCACGTGCTGCTTGAGTCTGAAGAAGAATTTATAGTCTGATAATGGATCTATGGGCGAATATCGGATTTATGGAGTTGACCCGGACTGGGCTGGGCTGTTTTCTTAATGTACAATTGCTCTTTGATATAAAGTCCTCTCTTACACACATATGAGTGTTTGTGGATTCATTTCTCTTAGTCAAATCTGGACTAACACAGATGCCATGCTACCTGGAGAGATAACAAGGAGTCAAGGAATAGAAACAGAAATGGACCTTCCCCCAAAGCCAGTATAGAGAGAAAACCTTCCCCGAGAATGGGCACCCTGCATTCAACTGTGAGAAAATAGCTTCTGTTTATTGAAGCCACCCACGTGTGGTATTTTCTGATATAACAGCACCAAATAACTAAGAAAGGTGCCCTGGTAGCAAAGTGGGTTACATGTTAGACTTCCAACCACAAGGTTAGCAGTTCAAACCCACCAGCCACTCTTTGGGAGAAAGAGGAGGCTGTCTGCTCCTGTGACAACTTATAGCCTCAGAAGCCCACCGGGGCAGTTCTATTACTCTGCCTTACAGGGTCACTGAGTCCGAATTGACTGGGCGGTAGAGAATGTTGAATTAACTAAGAACGGGTGTTGGAAGATAGCAGTTCACATGAACTCCTACTCGGGGAGGGTGGGCCTTAATCCCTTCTTAGAAGGAGAAAGAACATATCTAGGAAAGGTGCCCATGTTCCAGAAGGGAAAGACGGAGGTGCAGGGCAAGTGACACCAAGGACCAGCGCCCTTCAGGAGAAGCTGGGAGAGGGCACGGGTCTGATTTTCTGTGCGCCTCAGAAGGAACCCACATGGCTGGCTTCCTCATTTCCGACTGTTGGCATCCAGGACGATGAGAAAACGCATTTCTGTCTTTAGAAGCCACCTCGCTTGGATTGTTTTGTCACGGTCCCCCTGGGAAGCGAAGACAGCGTTCTGATGTGGAAGTGGGGCCTGACATCAAATGGCGTGGTCCGCAAGATGGCGCCAAAGCTCCCGGCGGAAGTCGAGCAAAGCTCCTCCGGAAAGCTTCCGGGTCAAGATGGAGGCCTAGTCGCACCAAGAGTGGGATTCTCCTCCCTAAGAAGAAGCATCCCCAGTAAAGACTTTTTAAAAACCAAAGAGAGAAAGAGAGATTGAGATGCCACTAAAGCCCAGAGGTCATCATTCAAGGTCATGAAATCCACAGAGAAACAGTACCCCATGTTGTCACTTGCCCGTTGATAGATTGTCAACAGGCCTTGGGGGCCCCCCTCCCCATTGACCCTTGGTTGTGGCAGTCTCAGAGGGGAGCTCCTGCGGGGCAGTCACTTCCATCTCCAGAGGAGATTTGGGGGTGGGGGTGGGGGG
This sequence comes from Echinops telfairi, assembly GCF_000313985.2. NCBI lineage: Eukaryota > Metazoa > Chordata > Mammalia > Afrosoricida > Tenrecidae > Echinops > Echinops telfairi. The sequence goes on along the minus strand of NW_022104553.1, from coordinate 22,482,232 downwards.
CATGGACTGGACTATTCAGGACTATTTGCTTTTTGTTAATCATCAATTCCGTGTGAAGCAACTCACTCGGCGGCTCAATTTTCACCAACTTCCGCGGCTAAAAATAGTAACGCCAAGAATGTCCCCCGTTTCCCTTCCCCAAACCTTTCACCATCCCTGGCCAAAGTTAGCTAACGAGTTGTTTACAGTCAGCCAGCTCCTTGTTGCCAGGAGTCCACCGTCCAACTCACCGTCACCCTGTTTGACCGACCCTGAGGTTTTCCTGGGCTGTAATCAAGGGGAAGAGACACCCAGGTCCCTCCTCCCTTCTAGCTGCAGGTGGGTTCCAAGCACCCCCTGTTCGGTGAGCAGCGGGGTGCTAACTCTGCTGCAACCAGGGATACTTTCTGGTACATCTGAACCTAACCCAACCTACTACCACCTACTACTCACAGAGCTAGAACCAACGGTGGGATTCAGCTGGTCCCCAATGACTCAGTAAAAAAGATACCTAAAAAAAATTTTTTTAATTAAAAAAAAAAAGATACCTAATTTTTTGTTGAGCTTAGTGAAGCAGTTGTTAAAATGGAGTTGTAATCAGGGTTTTGGATCAGGTGAACAGATTTGTGGAAATCACAAATTCACTTTCCTTTCTCTTTCCCCACCCCCAACAGTCTATATATATATATATATATCTTACTCATTCCAATATATCCCTTCCCTTCCCATACATTTCTGTTGTCCAATCCCATCAGGTGGGGTTATACAATGATCAATGCAATCAACTCCCCTCACCCCAATTTCCTAATAGTCTTAATGGCATTTAATTCACATTTCATACAACTCAATCGTTCAATCATATTAAGAAGAGTTGCATGATCATCTCCACAATCAACTTTGGAAGGTTTCCTTCGGTCTTGCACTCATGGTTATCATCTCCCCATTTCCCCACAACCTCTCCTGCCAGACCCCCAAGAATCCATGATTCCAGTTACTATCTCTATCGCTTTAACTAGTCTGGATCCCTACTCTTTAACATTCACCATCTGCAGGACAGTATTCTAAGCGACCATAGAAATATTCATTGTGTCGATAGGTATGAGAAATTAGAACTACTGATAATTAGACATATACTGGTAATATGCATTCATTTCATAAAACTCATCATACTTTTGATAAAATACGGTGTGTGGGAAAGGCCAGCCCCCCACAAATAATCGCGGGTTCAATAGGTGCAATTGTATGGTTAAGATACATATATATAAAGATTACAGTAAAGTCATAGAGAGCATGAGAGATAGAAGAGAGATTGAAACAATGGCGTCAGACACATTTCATAGTAGCATGCTCACCTCAGCCTCACTTGGTGGTCCACAGGGAGAGAGATTTATTGCTAACCAAGGCTTATATATTCTCTGGGGACATGCAAATCCCCTAATTACAGGTGAACACATAAGTCACAAGAAAGGGTTGGGCCATAGGTAATACTGTAATGGGAGGGGGGTGGTCTACAGGTATCTATGTAATAGGAAGGGGAGTAATGTGACAAGATGGGTGGATCCTAGATTCTGGGAGGCAGCTTAATTTTGGATGTCGCCCAGCCGGTTTGACCAATCCTCTGGCTCACTAATGGTCACAAGCCTTTAGGGAGAAGTAGCCCATTGTCCTTAATAGCAAGGAGTGGACTCTACCTGGGGTGGGACCAGACAGTAGTCTGGCAACTGATTGTCTTCAGGGAGGATGTCTCTAAGCATAGGGCCACCCACCATATGCTGGCAAAAAACCCCTAATGTTTGGCATGTCTTTGGGGGAGACAAAGCTGGGGAAAAGTTTCTTTATAATCCCACAGGTACCTCTTTGATTGTTCTTTTTTAAGTGCTAACTGTATGAAATAATAAGCTACCTTTTGGTATATAGTGTTTTTATACTTAAAACAGTCATTAGCACAATGATCAAGGTATAGCACCCCTACACGCAAACACACACACACACACACAACAGGATGAACAACAGAAAGGAAGACAGCAGATGGTGTAAGATATGAAAATAATAATAATTTAAAATTTATCAAGGGTTTACGAAGGTGGGAGCGGGGAGGGCAAAAAGAGGAGCTGAAACCAAGGGCACAAGTATAAAGTATTTTGAAAAGGATGACGGCGACCTATGTACAAATGTGCTCGATACAATTGATGTGGGGATTGTGATAAGAGCTGTAAGAGCCCCCAATAAAATGGTTTCTTTTTTTAAAAAGTCATTAGGGCAGTGAGGCAGTTGTTAAATTATTTTCATCCCTACCACTGGTTATAATCAATGACCTTTGCAGCCCAAGCCCACTGCCATCAAAGTGATCCCAACTCTTAGGGACTAGAGTCTGGAGGGTAGGGTAGGACTTGTCCTTTGGGTTTTTCCAAGCCTTTAAAACTTTATAGGATGAGATTAAAACCCCAAAATAAATCTCTATAGGAACAGAGCACTTCCTCTGTGTCTCACAGTGCAGCAGTGGTTTTGAACTGCCAGCCTTGTGGTTAGCAGCTCAATGCATAACCCACTTGGCCACCAGGGCTCCTACAGTGGGCACTCTCCAAACCCAAACCCAAACTCACCGTCATAGAGTCCATTCCGACTCACAGCAACCCTCTAGAAGAGGTTAGAACTGCCCCTGTGGGTTTCTGAGACTGTAACTCTACAGGAGTAGACAGTCTCATCTTTCTCCTGAGGAGGGACTGGTGGTTTCCAAGTGCTAACTCCAACTTGTTACCATTGGGCTCCTGCAGCGCTACTTACCCTCAGAGTCCCTTAAATATAGTGTTGCTGATGCTAAGTGCTGTCAAATCAATTCCAGCGCCTCTGGACCCCATGGGACAGAGCGGAAGGACCCCAAAGTAGGCTGTCATCCTTGCAGATTGCCAGGTCTTTGTCCTTTACTTAACCAGACCCTCTCTCTGCCAATGAGTAGATTCGACTCATAGCAACTCTCTGGTACATGGTAGAACTGGTCCCTGGGGATTTCTGAGGCTGTAAATATATGTTTTTAAAATAAATCATTTATTTGGGAGGCTCTTACAGCTCATAGCAATCGATGCATCAGTTGTATCAAGCACATTTGTACATAGGTCACCATCATCCTTTTCTAAATACTTTCTACTTGAGCCCTTGGTATCAGCTCCTCTTTTTGCTGCCCCTGTCCTCCCACCTTTATAAACCCTTGATAAATTAAAATGTATGATTATTTTCATATCTTACACTGCTCACTGTCTCCCTTCATCCACATTTCTGTTGTTTGTCCCCCTGGGGTGGAGGGTTGTACATCGATCATTGCGATCGGTTCCCCCTTCTTCCCCTTCACCCTCCCCCCACCTTCCCCCAGCCCTCATGGTATAGATATTCCCATTACTGGTCCCGAGGGATTTATCTGTCCTGGATTTTGTGTGTTGAGAGCTCTTATCTGTACCATTGTACATGTTCTAATGTAGCCATATTTGTAAGGTAGAACTGGGGTCATGATAGTGGGGGAAGGAAACATTAAAGAGCTAGAGGAATGTTGTGTGTTTCATCGGTGCTATACTTCACCCTGGTCCCTTCCTTGTGACCCTTCTGTGAGGGGTGTCCAATTGTCTACAGATAGGCTTTGGGTCTTCACTCTGACCCCCCTCATTCACAATGTTATGGTTATTTGTCTTGGGTCTTCTGATTCCTGATACCTGAACCCGTCAGCACCTTGTGATCTCACAGGCTGGTGTACTTCTTCCATGCGGGCTTTGTTGCTCCCCTGCTAGATGGCCACTTGTTCAAGAGGCTGTAAATATTGATGAAAGCCTCCTCTTTCTCCCTCAGAGCTATTGGTGGATTTGAACTGTTGACCTTGTAGTTATCGGCCCAACACTTAACCTACTATGCCACTGTGTTACCTGTGAACTTTTCAAACACTTAAAGGACCAACATGTAGGAATACGACGATTATCAAATTGATTACTCTCCTGGTTACCAAAGTGCTGCAATCTCAGATATAAATGTATTTCTTCAATATCACAATCAGGGACAGTCTTGCTGAGTCTACGCTAACAGTGTTGAAATGTTGGAAAATGAGAGTGAGAATGAGAATAGCTGCCCAACATAAACTAAAACCAAAATAAAACTACAATTCAATTGACTCTGACTCATAGCAACCCTTTAGGACAGGGTAGAACAGCTGTGGTAGTTACATAATCTGTTGTCAATTTGAGACTATTAAGAGTGAAGGGGTGGAGTTTAGCCTGTCAATCAGGTCGCAGCTCGATGACTTCATTTGGAGGCGCTAAAGAGATAAATAGCTCCCTGAAGGTGGGACACAGACGCTCCCTGGAAGACATTCCTGTTGACAAGACACATGGAGCTATGCTAGTGTTCTGGAGTTGGAGGAGCCATGTGGAGACCCACACCAGCACTGAGATGTTCCTACTGCCACTGGATCCACAAGACTTCCCACCCACTGGCCTGTGATCTTCCTGCATTTGGAATCATTGCATGTGTTGTGTAAGTCTGAAGAGGCATTTATAGACTAGTATCAGGCATCTGGCTAATATCGGACTTATGGACTTGATCTTGACTGGGTGGGATGTTTCTCAATGTACAATTGCTCTTTGATATAAAGTTTTCTCTTACACATAGATGAGCGTCCATGAATTTAATTCTCTAGTCAACCTGGACGAACATAACTGCCCGTAGTGCGTTTCCAAGACTGTAACTCTTTGTGGGAGTGGAAAGCCTCCTCTTTCTCTCTCAGAGCAGCTGGCGGTTTCCAACTGTTGATCATGCGGTCAGCAGCCCAACATGTAACCACTACGCCACCAAGGAACCTCTCCCAACATAATCGCAGCAATGTTTGAGGGTGGATGCTTTTACCACAAGAGTGTGAAGGGAGCTAGGGGTGGGACGACAGCACTATTCAGATCCAGGTCTCCATTGAACAATTCTGATAGTATCCTTTAGGAGTGTGTGTTTAACCTTATTCAAGAGGTGAGTTTTACACTTCCTATGAGTTGAGATTAAGGAGCCCTGGTGGGGTAGCAGATACGCATCGGACGGCTAAGTGCAAGGGCAGCAGTCTGAAAGCACTAGCCACTGCAAGGGAGGAAGATGGAACTTTCTATCCCTGTGAAGAGTCGCAGTCTTGCAAACTCACAGGGGTGGTACTCCCCTGCCCTATAGGGTGACTATGAGTCGGTACTAACTCCATGGCAGTGAGTGAGTTTAGAGTTTTATCAGACGAGATTGCGTCATCCGTTTGACGATTGGAGTCAGGAGCCTGAGACATTTGTCCTAAAGTCCCTCGCAAGTCAACCAAGCTCCGGGACGAGACTTGTTTTATACTTAGACTTTGGCATGCCAACAAGAATCTCGATATGATTTATTGCCTGCAGCTGCTTCCTCTGAGTGTCTTGTCTGTACAGTGGAGCCTGAAACACTGATTCTAAGAGGCATGTCATTTTAACAGGCCTGGTTTTGGGGAGGAGCTGGGATTATGCAGGAGCTGTTCATGTCCCCTTTTCTCTGTCTGCTTGGAATACTTACTCTTGATGGGTGAGTTGCTAGTTAATCAAGTACCCCCCCCACCAAAAAAAAAGTATGTTGACACGGGGAATCCAGGACAGATAAACCCCTAAGAACCAATAATGAGAACTGTGATACTAGGAGGTTAAGGGAAAGGAGGGGGGCCAGGGGGAACAGATCACAATGATTGACATATAACCCTATCCCAGGGGAACAGACAACAGAAAAGTGGGTGAAGGGAGACAGCGGTCGGTGTAAGACATGAACAAAATCAAAATTTATAAATTATCAAGGGTTCATGAGGGAGGGAGGGGAGTGGAGGGAGGGAAAACAAATAAGCTGATACCAAGGACTCAAGTAGAAAGAAAATGTTTTGAAAATGATGATGGCAACATATGTACAAATGTGCTTGACACAATGGATCTATGTATGGATTGTGATAAGAACTGTAAGAGTCCTCAATAAAATGATTTAAGAAGAAAGAAGGAAAGCAGTTACATTATCTCGAATTTTCAAATATTAAAAAAATACTGCAGTGGCAAAAAACAAACAAACAAAATACGTTGACATTTTAACCTTAACCCACTGCCATTGAGTTGATTCTGACTCATAGTGACCCTCTAGGGCAGAGTAGAACTGCCTCTCGTATCAGCTCCAACTCCAGGAAGGGGAGGTGTTCCAATCTCTCTGCACCCTCTCCAGAATTTACTTTCTGGTGTTTTGAACTTTGGTGTCACTGCTAGATCTTCCCCCATTTAATCTATTTTGGTAAAAGCTTTTGTGTGTGGTTGGATGGATTATTTTGAGGGGTTATCTATTCTGCTCCATTGGTCTACATTTCTACTATTATACCAGTTTCAGGCTGGTTTGACTACTGCAGCTTTATAGGATGTTCTCAGTAGGTTTTTTAAGTTCGGAAGTGAGAGGTCTCCTACGTTGTTCTTACTCTTAAGGAGTTCTTTACTTATCCTGCATCTCTTTCCTTCCCTTATAAAGTAGGTAATTAATTTTTCTATTTCTTTAAAGAATGGTTCTGGGGTCTAGATAAGAATTGCCTGATATTTATAGATTGTTCTGGGTAGTGTGGACATTTTCACAATATTAGGTCTGCCTACCCATGAACATGGAACATTTTTCTATTTATGGAAGTCTCTTTTGGTTTCTCATAGTAGTGTTTTGTAGTTTTCTTTTGCTCCTCTGATGAGATTTATTCTTAAATATTTCATCTTTGGGATGGCAATTGTAAGTGGTGGTGTTTTCTGGATTCCCCCCTCCCTCAGAGCTATCTTTGCTATTGCACAGGAATGCAATTGATTTTTGTATGTTGATCTTGTACTTGCTACATTGCCAAATTTATTATATCGATTATTTCCAACTATGTTGGACAGGGTTCTCTAGAGAAACAAAACCAGAATGCTAATAATTATATAGATAGATAGATATATAACATAAGAAAGAAACAGTTAATTAATCTATAAAGCAGTACAAATGGCTCAGTGCAACTCACTCCCGTGAGACAGTTGTGAGACACTGGCAGTCCTTCAAGTCTTGAGGGCCACCAGGTAGTCCACTGTAGAGAAATTCAGGCTATCCGGGCACAGGCAGCAAACAGCAAGGCAGGTAAGTCACCAACAGTCAGCCAGATGACAGGGTCTGACAGTCCCCAGCTCAAGAGATGTAAATTCCAATGGTGTGGCAAAGCAGGTCTTGAAGGAACCTCAAATTACAGCGACACAGTCCATGGGTTAGGTGTCTCACGGGTAGCATACCATACAAATTGAGGCACAGAACAAGCCGCACACTGGTCCCATGATAAAAGAGCAAGAGACAAGAGAGGGGAAGTTCACTGAGCCATTTAGCTCTCTGCCCTTCAATTAATCCCACATGTGTTCATTGGCCAGGTTGGCACAATAAATGTTAACTATCTCACCAACAATGGTCTTGTTGAGTCTTTGAGGTTTTTCTACTTTGCATAAAATAGACTTGCAAATAGGGTTTAACTCCTTCTCTGCCAATTTGGATGGCTTTGGTTTCTTTTCGTGGGCTTCGCTCTGGCTCAGACTTCCAGCACAATGTTAAATAAGAAGAGTGACCAAAGGCCTCCTTGTCTGGATGCTCTCCGATTCTCATGCCCATTTGCATATTTGAGCTTATTATGTTAAGGAATTTCTCTTCTGTTCCTATTTGAGTGTTTCCCTGAATTGTAATGAATAAGACCTTTCAAAAAACAAACAAAAAAAAACTCACTGCCATCAAGTTGATTTTGACTCAGGGTCGGAGAGGGTAGAACTGCCCCTGTGTGTTTCTGAGACTGTTTATGGAAGTAGAAAGTCTCATCTTTGTACCGAGGAACAGCTGCTGGTTTTGAACCACTGGCCTACTGCTTAGCAGCCTAACTCATCATCCATTATGCCACCAGGGTTCCTAATAAGGCTATCAGCATAGGAGAATGAATATATGCTGTAAGCTCCTCCCCTTCGTTAGGCGAGGCTTCGAGTTGCTCATGCTCTCCTCCTCTCCATTAACAGCACTAAGGTGCTTCTTTATTGTAAATAAGCCTTTCCTTGAGTAGAAACTCCCTGCATTCCCAACAGTTATGAGGTAGTTAGTTTATTGTGCCAACCTGGCCAATAAATACATGTGGTGTTAATTGAAGGGCGGAGGGATAAATGGCTTGGTGAGCCTCGCCTTTCTAGTTCTCGGGTCTCTTGCTTTCTGATGGTCGGACCAGGGTGCAGCTGCCTTAGCTGATTTCCCTGCTTCAGCTTGCAA
>NW_022104553.1:22471050-22473168 GCF_000313985.2 Echinops telfairi | reverse complement strand
GATGTGAGTCGGGATCAACTCAATGGCCATGATTTTGCTTGTTTGTTTTGTTTTGAGTCTTAAAGGAGAGTCATTGTCATAGCTAGCACCAGATATGAAAGTGGATCACAGCCTTTGGACCTATGGTCCCTGCTCTTGTCACCTGCTGAGTCCAGGAGACAGTGAGCTGGGGCACTAGAGGTGGGAGGGTTAGAGGGACAGCATCAGCTGAGGCAGCAGATCTGTGCCAAACAGTGCAGTGAACTTGCTAGCCCATAGAGCGAGAGAGCTGAGCTCCTTCTGGAAGGAGGCTTGCTGGTGGAGTGGCATACCCGCAGGGCATGCATCAGCAGCGCTAAAGAGCTTTACATCATTTTCCTGAGTAAAACCCCCCCAACCTTGCTGCCATTGAGTCAATTCTGACTCATGTTGACCCTGTAGCAGAGGGTCGAACTGCCCTTGTGAGTTTCTGAGACTGTAACTCTCTATGAGTCTTTCTCCCAAGGAGTGGCTGGTGGGTCCAAACTGCTGACCTTGGGGTTAGCAGGCCAATGCATAACCACTAGGTTACCAGGGTTCCTGGCCTGAGCAAGGCAGAGGCCAGACCAGACCAGGGGGACCAGAGAATCAAGAGTCAAGAACCAATGAGAGTCCTGCCTCTGGGCATGACAAAGAAGAGGCCATCCTGACTGAAAAACTGTATCCCGGGTCTTTCCTGATCCTGAATTGTAAGCCATCCCTTCCCTGAGAAATGCCATAATGATGACTATCGTCTGTGAGTTCTGTGTAGTCACTGAAATGCATTTTCTCACTCGCGGGAGTGGTTAGGAGTGCCAAGGGAGGGAGGGCGGGTGTCAGAATTGGTCAGGCAAAATGTCTGACGTCCACCTGCCAGGAATCAGCCTTGAGGTGGGCTGCTGAGCACATTCTTTCCCCTTCCACCCAAGCCCTTTGAACTGCCACCTCTGGGGCCGTATCAGTTCCCCTTGGGGCTGTATTTGCATTGGATTGTGGATTTTCTCTGCAGTCATTTCTATGGTTCTTTGTTGAGTAAGAAAAAAATAGTGCTTTGTCTGTAATAGGAGTTGCAGATCTTACTCCCTATTCTGTCATTTATCTTTGGAACTTGTTTAGCAAGGTTTGTTTGCTTGACAAAAGTGTACTGTACTCCCTCTGTCCCTGCGCCTGAAGGTTTGGCCGAACAATCGACAGCTCTACGAGGTGAACAATAACGCCATGAAGGCGTGCACTCCTTGGGACTGCCAGCCATGAATCAAAAGATGATGCCTGCACAGCTCTTTCCAATATGTTTAGACCATGGACTGTATGACAGGTGAATTATACACCAATAAAGCTTTGCTCTGTTTTAGTATGGGAAACAGAAAGGTTATACCCCAGGTTGTCCCCCCATATCATATGCCAAACCCAAGATGCTGCTTGCTAAGACATGGTCAATGTCTATCCACTTGGAGGTCAGCTGCTGAAGGTCATCTCCCTGAGGGTGATCAGCCATCTAGAGCAATCAGACCCTAGAGTCTGTGCCACCCCAGCTGGGGCCCACTCCCTGCTGATAAAGATAATGAATTGTTCCCCTGAAGGAGAGCCCAGAGACAAGGTCAAGCCAACTCAAGGAGGACCAAGATTAGGCTGCCATCTGGACTTTAGAGTCCACCCATCTTGTCACATGTATACCCCTAGAGCCTCCCCTTCCTCTTGCGTGTACCCCCCTACCTCGTCCCCCTCCTATTGCATGTATGCCTGTGGTACAGCCCCTTCCTGTTATGATGTAATTAGGGGGGGTTGCAAGTCCCCGAAAGGTATATAAGCCATGATTGGAAATATAGTCGCTCTCTCTGTGCGGATCTGGCTGCTGAGATCATGGCCATCCCAGAGGTGAGCGATTGCACGCTTTCTCTTGTCTGATGTCTCTTTAATTTTACCCCTCAATGACACAACTGTCCCTTGGACACAATCAATTGTGGGGGCTGGTCCCCCACATCACAGGGATTTCATGCTGCTTTTCAAGAAACTGCCAAAATGTTCTCTCAATTCTTTGGATCATTTTACGCGGCTGGGTAATATTTACGTGGCTGGGTAATATTTACGTGGCTGGGTAATATTTTACGTGGCTGGGTAATA
>NW_022104553.1:22469075-22470173 GCF_000313985.2 Echinops telfairi | reverse complement strand
AGTCAGAGTGCTCCTTGGGGGCAAGGAGACTTCAGACACGGTGGCAGGAGAGACCAGTCCCTGGAAAAGGACATCGTGCTTGCTAAAGTAGACGCGCACTGCCATTGAGCTGATGCCAACTCTTAGCTGTTGTGAATAACGCTAAGAAAAATTGATATTCGTGTGAAAATATATTCATTAAAATCAATTGATTACATTGGTGTATTAATTATCGTATGATTATATTAATTCCATAAAGTGGAGTCATTAATTAAAGGTTGTTCTAAAGAAAGGAGGGTGAAGGGAAACAGAGAGAGGAAGTGGGAAGAGCGCTGTTAGCCTTGTGGAGACTGAAATCAGTGTCACAAATCAAAATATGTGTGACGTGCTCATTGGGAAACCAAGTTACTCCATCAGCTTTCCCTCAAATCACACACACACACACATTGCTGACATTTTTTTCCTTACTGTGTTAGTCCAGGTTGACTAGAGAAACAACTTCATAGACACTCATGTGTGTGTAATAGAGAATTTTATATCAGAGAGTAAGAAAGCATCCCAGCTCGGTCCAGATCAAGTCCATAAGTCCGATGTTAGCTCATCTGTCCAAGACCAGTCTATAATTTCCTCTTCAGACTCATGCAACACATGCAATGACGCCGAATGCAGGAAGATCACAGGCCAGTGGGTGGGAAGTCTTGTGGATCCAGTGGCGGTGGAAGCATCTCAGCACTGGCATGGGTCTCCACGTGGCTCCTCCAGTTCGTGATGCTGGGGGGAAATATTGAAAGTACCATGGACTGCAAAAGAATGGATACATTTGTCTTGATAGAAGTATAGTCAGAGTGCTCCTTGGGGGCAAGGAGACTTCAGACACGGTGGCAGGAGAGACCAGTCCCTGGAAAAGAACATCGTGCTTGGTAAAGTAGACTCACACTGCCATCGAGTTGAGCCAACTCACAGTGAAGAGTACCGACAAGGTAGGACAGGGTAGAACTGCCCCTCATGGGTTTTGAAGACTGTAACTCTTGACTGGGGGAAGGCCCTAAACAAGATGGATTGACACAGTGGCTGCAACAATGAGCTCACTGAAATGCATTTTCTCACTCGCGGGAGTGG
>NW_022104553.1:22441345-22468226 GCF_000313985.2 Echinops telfairi | reverse complement strand
AAGTTAAGAGCTTGTTTCTTCTGTGACCCAAGAGAAGGCCCTCCTGCTAGACTTAAGTAGGCAGACTTGGGGACCAAACAAGAGATATTTTTAATAATCTTAAGGGAGGGTGTGGTAGTTACATAATTTCATGACAACTTGAAGATATAAGAGTGTAGGGGTGGAGTCTAGCCTGTCATTCAAGTCACAGCCTGACGGTGCCTCCTTGTGCCCATGACCTTCTCATAAGGAGGGTCCTGGGAACCTCCCTCTCTCTCTGCTTCACCTTCCTGTTGGTGGAGCCACATGGCTGAGAACTGCCAGAGCCTTGTGGTGCTTCCACCGCCATTGGATCCACACGACTTTGCAGCTACCGGCCTGTGATCTTCCTGTATTCTCTATCATTGCATGTAGCTCTGGGAATCTGAAGAGGGACTTATGGATTAGTATTGGACTTCTGGACTTGATTTGGACTGGGCTTTGATAGTTCCTTGATATCCAATTACTCCTTGATATAAAGTTCTTTCTTACACATATATGAGTGTCAGTGAATTTGTTTCTCTAGTCATTTGGCCTAACACAGAGGGTCTTGACATAAGACCTTTACCATAAATCCCCTCAGCCTCCCTCAGGGAATGTTTCAGATAATTGCCACCCATAAAGCCCTTTCATTCACTCACTCACCATCCAGCCGATAGGGTCACCAACAGTCAGCAGCTCAGGAGCTTAGCAAAGCAGGCCCAGATGGGATATCAAAATCAAGCGATGCATAACAGGACTCACCAGCCTCAAGCTCGAGCGATGTATACACCGGCAGTGTGGCAAAGCAAGTCTCGAAGGAACCTCAAGCTCTAGCGACATGATCCATGGGTTGGCTGTTCCACAGGGAGTGTAGCTCACAAGTTAAGGCAGAGAACTAGCTAATGCAGTCACACGCTGGTCCGATCACCAGAGAGCAAGAGAATGAGGGGTGGGCATTGCTGAGCCATTGATCTCTTTGCCCTCCCATCAAACTGCGACCTGATTAATCCCACATGTTCCTATTGGCCAGGCTGGCACAATAGACCTACCTATCACACAGACGGCCACATATTCCTCCCACAGAGCAAGTGGTGGCCTCCAACCTTGACCTTTCCTTTAGCAGTAAAGCCCTTAGCCACTGTGCCACCAGAGGGCCTTCTGGTGTACAGGCCTGACCGCAAATCACACTGTTAGTGTACACAATGAAGCCTGGCCCCGTGTGGGAAACTGAGGACCAGGAAGAGGGTGGATGCAGGCAAATTCTTTATGCTCATGATTAAGGAAGCCTGGGAGGCAAGATTTCATGGTGGAAGGAGGCCTCCACATGTGGGAGCTGGAGAAGAGTCCCAGGCACATTCTCCTAACTGAAGGCCATCCCCACAGTATCCTCCCATCAGAGTGCTACCTTAATGAAACCTCTTCCAAGCACAATGCTGATTGCTAGCTGGCCTGCAGCTTTATCTCTAGGACCAAACATGTTGCTATTGCTCTCCCTGCTCAGGAGACAGTCACTCCCCTCTACCTGCCCCCAGCACTGCTGTTAGTTTACTCCCTGCGGTAGTTACATAATCTGGTGTCAACTAGAGATTTATGAGGGAAGGGGTGGAGAATAGCCTGTCAATCAGGTCACAGCTTGATGACTTCGTTTTGGAGGCACCACCGAGATAAATAGCTCCCTGGAGGTGGGACATACTCACTTGCTGGGAGACATTCCTGTTGACAAGCCATGTGGAGTTACACTCATGGCAGCCAGAGCCTTGGAGCTGGAGAAGCCACATGGAGACCCACATGGAAGCCACATGGAGACCCACTGGGTCCACAAGACTTTCCACCCCGCTGGCCTGTGATCTTCCTGCACCAGGCATCATTGCACATGTTGTGTGAGTTTGAAGAGGAATTTACAGACTGATACTGGACATATGGGCTAATATCGAACTTATGGACTTGATCTGGACTGGGCTGGGATGTTTTTTTAATGTACAATTATATAAAGCTCTCTCTTACACACGTGTGTGTCTATAAATGTGTTTCTCTAGTCCACCCAGACTAACACACTCTCCCAATGAGCTGAGAGACCTCTAGGGGTAAAGATACTTCCCACCTCGTTACATAGATAGGTGTCTATGGTTGGAGGGGGTGGGAGGGTGGCTTGCATGCCCCATGTAAGTTGGTGAAAGAATACGTACACTCACTCTCCCGCTCAGACCTGGCTTGATGAAGGAGGTGAGCACCCCAAACCTGTTGCCTGTCCTTTTATTTCTTCCCTTCAATTACACAACTGTCCCTGTGGGAAAAAGAAGGATTTCGCCCAAGTTGTCTCCCCCAAATATATGCTAGACTTAGCTGCTTGAGAATGATTGTACACTTGGAGGTCATCAGGAGTATATTAGGGGTCATTCTCCCTAAGAGCTATCAGCCATCTAGACCATGCAGACACCACTGTTTATCCCACAAGTAGGGCCCACTCCATTCTGATAAGGATAGTAGTTGTCTGTTTCCTTGTAGGAGACACCAAACCCGCCCAAGGATGACCAAGGTTAGGCTGCCATCATGGATCTAGGGTCTGTCCATCTTGCCACATGTATACCCCTAGACCTTCCCATTCCTATGGGCACACCCCTAGCTCATCCCCTTCCTGTTATGCTTATGCCTATCATAGATCCCCTTCCTACAATGTGTATGCCTATTGTACTGCCCCTTCCTGTGATGTGTGATTACCTATAATCACGGCCCCCTAAAGTGATAGAAGGATTGGTTAGCAATAAAAAGAGAGCACTCCCAGGTTCCTGAGGCCTGGAGGCTCTCCCAGTCCTCGCCCTTAAGCTATCCCTGGTTCTCGGGCCTGGGAGCTCTCTCCGGCTCCTGGGGGCCCGGGAACACTCCCCGGTTCTCAGCCCGCGAGACTGCTCCTCTCATGGCCGGGTTTCCCAAGCGGGGCTGAGGTGAGCATGCTACCATGAATTGTGTCTGACTCCATTTATTCCAGTCTCTCCCCTACCTCTCATGCTCTCTATGGCTTTACTATAATCTTTACTTATTATCGCTGTACAATTGCACCTACTGGACCTGTGATGATTTGTGGGAAACCCTCCCCTTCTCCCCACATGTCCCTTAGGACCCATTGGTAGAGGGCTAGCTCCCACAGCCCAAGGCTCCGAGCGTGTTTACAAAGTCATTCTTATCGAGGAAGCCCGTCCAAGCAGTCAGAGGTTGTTCCCCAGGAGCTGGGTGGACCTTTCTTTAGACTGTACAGGATTGACACAGCTGTAGGCCTAACCCTTTCCTGTATAAATACCTCTGCTAATGTTTGGGGTTTTCAACACTGTGGTTCTTTGCAGGTACGCTGCCTGGTGTTTCTTCCTGGACATGTCTGGGTGCATGGGAACCACCCAGCTCTCTGTTAGCAACCAAACACTTAACCCTTGCCCCGCCAGGACTCCTTCTCGCTCTCTAGGTATGAGTCCCAAGTGCCTGGCTGCTCCTCCAGACAGGATCAGACCTAAGGGGAAAATAGGGGCTGGAGGGAGGGGAAGAGACAGGCTGGGAGACCCCTCTCTCTGAGTTTCTCCATGTTCACTTGAGAAATGCATTTGAAAGCAGGGACCCTTCCCTAAGGGCTAAGGAACAGATCAGGGCTGAATTCCTAAAGTCATTGAAATTGCATGCAAAATGTAAGCCTCTCCGATCTTTGAGTATCTTTTAAAAAGCATGATCAAATGAACGATGGCAACTGACAGAGTTAGCTGATGAACCCAAGTGGCATCATCTTCCTGCCGCCTGATGACTTGAACTCACTGCCCCCTGGTGACTTCAACTCAAAGAAGGGTGATGAGAACTTTGGCCCAAGTTGAGGAATGTCTCCACGCCCCTGAATTGTCCGTGTTGAAGTTATTGAAGTGGTGTCCGATTGCACATGTTCACCCACATGTTCCAATGTCAATCTATAAAGTGGGTAATGGATAACGGGATGTGGGCACTGAGGGGAGACCAACTGGGTTCTCCCAACACCACAGGAGTGGCTCTTGGGCAGGGGACCTGCGCCTTGCTCAATCTCTGTATGGAGATGGAACAACTGTGGTAAGAATGAGACCCAGTACCTGGAGAAGAAAGGAGCCCTGGTGGCATAGTGGGTTACATGTCAGGTCGCTAACCTGCTGAGCACAAGGTTGACAGTTCAAACCTACCAGCTGCTCCTCGGTTGAAAGATGAGGCTGCCTGCTCCCACTGAGGTTTACAGCCTCTGCTCTGAAAGAGCTTCCCATTCGAAGGTCCTGGATAATGAGTGGGTGAAACTCAGAGACATAAAAGAGACTAAGCTTACTAATCGACTAGAGACTGGTGGGACCCTGGAGATAAGACAACGGTTACCCACCCTTGAGGTCTGGGACTGAACTCACCTTCCATTTAAGGTCAAACTGTCTCCGGAGAACTCCCTCTGTCTACAGTTGAGGGATGGGCGGACAGTGGTTCCTAAACATAGAGCTTTGGAAAGGTGAGCATAGATGAGAGGTGTACATCTGACTTGAACAGTTAAAACAGTGTCAGTAGATCCCCGCTCTCCTGCATGCTGGACCTGATCTGGTTTCCGGAATGATCTGGATCTTTGGTTTGTATTGTTCTGTTTGGTGTTTGCTTGTTAGGATGTGTCTCAGAGGTGGCATGTCATTGGAGGTCACCCTCTTGGAGTTGTGTTATATGTTTTCCCATTTTTCAAGATGCGAAACCCAGGACTGATGACCTTGTGGAGACAGCAGGTAGAATGAGAGTGTGGGGGGAGAGGGGCACCGTGGTGGAGGTAGGGATGAAGGGGAGACAATGTCAAGGGGTCCATGTAGGAAAAAAATGTTTGGAAACTGATTGTGGTAGCAAATGTACAATTCTGCTTGACGCAATTGAACTAGGGAATTATATATATATACAAAAATTTTAAAAATACCTTAATGATGATAAAATAAAAATATTTTCAAAAGTTAAAAAAAAAATCAAAAGGGTGGCATTTATCCAAGGGCAAAGGTCAGAGGGTTAGGAAAGGAGGAATAGAACCAGGGAACATAGGAAGGATGAGGAGTGAGGGGTGTACTGAGTGTACTGAGGAGGGTTTCCATGTGTGGCAGTTACATAATCTGTTGTCAATTTGAGACTTGAGAGTGAAGGGGTGGAGTTTAGCCTGTCAATCAGGCCGCAGCTTGAGGACCTCATTTGGAGGCGCAAAGGAGATAAGCAGCTCGCTGGAGCGGGGACAGACATTCCCAGAGAGACATGCTTGCTGGCAAGACACATGGAGCTACGTAGGCTAGAGCCCTGGAGCTGAAGGAACTACGTGGAGACCCAACGAATCTGTGCCCACCCATCCCCCCAGCAAGGTTGGCAGATCAGAACCCAGGGGGGGTTGTTGGTTGATTCTGATGTTTGGAAGTGGGCCAGCAGATCTTTTTTTCCTGGTCTGTCTTAGCCTGGAAGCTCCCAGGACACCTGTGCACTGGGTAGGAGTTGAACCCAGGTCTCCCACTTGGAAGAGTAGAATTCTGCCATTGGACCATGACTATGGTTGGCATGAGAGGGTTTGGGCTGTTTGGAGGTGTCGTGACTGATGAGTTGGGGTGCTGACTGCCAGGTCAGCAGGCAAACCACTAGCAGCAGTTCCATGAGAAAAAGATGCGTCTGTCGGCTCCTGTAAAGATTTACAGCCTGGGAAACCCACAGGGGCAGTTCTAGTCTGTCCTGGAGGGTTCCTGTGGGTCAGAATGGACTGCCTGGCCGTGGGGGAGTGGGGCAGTTGTTTGATTTCCCGGGTGGGAAATGCCTCGGTTCTCGGCTTCGCACGAGAAAGAATTCACACTGAAGCCTGGTTTGTGATCCAAGTGGGGTTTTATAAAGGACGGACGTTTCAGGCTTCACGGTGTACTGAGCACAGGACTGCCTCCCAACCCTTGGCGACCTGAGGAGAGAGAGACTAGCATGGCCAAGCGGAAGGGGGAGGAGCTGCTGAAAAAGAGAGTGGTGGTCTCCAGGTTCCAGCTTTTGAGCCCCTTCAGCTGGGAGGTGTGGTTGATGGTTGGCTGACTTAAGCCCACTTGACCTACATTGGGCCAATCCAGGTGTACCGCCCACCTAGGTGTAAAAGTCCCCCTCCTGGCTCTAGTCCAAAATTGGCACATGCCCCTTGGCTTTTATCGGCTTCCAACGTCCTGTAGGGGCCCCTAGGCATGGAGAGGAACAACCCCCTATCTTGATACCTAACAGAGGGAGGGAGGGAGCTGCATGATGGATTCTGAATTGATCTGTCAACCACAAGGTCAACAGGACAGCCTTGGGTACCCTAGGGAGCAGTTCTACTTTGCCCTTTGGGGTCAATACCAATCGGAAACGAAGAGCCAGCCCCCCTGGTCCAGAAATTCCCTGAAGCTGCTCACCCAAGGGCTGGTGGGGTGAATCCAATGAGAGGGCGTGGTCACAGCCCCTAGAGGTTCTCTTGGCAACGCAGAAGCTTCACAGCTGATAGGGGCCTGCTGGTTCGTGGTTCCCTGTTGGGCTGCCCACCTCAAGGACAGCAGTTTGACACCACCGGCCGCCTCTTGGGAGAAAGAGAAGGCTCTCGCCTCCGGTTAAGAGTTCTCACCACTTGGAGAGAAAATGTTTTGAGAAATGATGTACAAATACGCTTTACACAATTGATGTGTGTATGGATTGGGATAACAGTTGTATGAGCCCCTAATAAAATGTTAAAAAAAAAAAAAAGAGTTCTCACCACTGTTGAGTCAAGGCTGATTCACAGGGACCCTGCCCGCCCGGCCCATGGGTTTCCAAGACTGTAACTTTATGGGGGTAGAAGGCCCAATCTTTCTCCCAAGGGGCTTCTGGTGGTTTCGAACTGCCGACCACGCGGATGGCAGCCCAACACACACGTAACCATGACCTGGGAAGCCCACAGAGGTCGTTCTGCCCTGCCCTGTCGACTCCCTATGAGTCAAATGGACTCGATGGCAGGGGGTGAGGCAGCTGATGGACAGATCACAGTGTCTGGGCCTCCCAGGCCCCCGCCCCCAGCGCCCAGCCACTGGCAAACTAGACCAGAGACAAAGTGAACAGCCCAAGGGCACTCGGGCATCTTAGCACAGCGACCAGTTCGGACCTAGAGGAGTCTGGCTCTGTCCACACAGAGACAGCACACATGACTGTGTGGGAACAGAGTTAAGGACACCCAGACTCGTACAGTGGGAGAAGGTTCCAGAAAGGAAGACCCGGTGGTGCAGTGGCTAAGCACTTGGCTGCCCACCCACAGGCTGGTGGATTGAACCCGCTCCGAGGCTCATGGGAGAGAGGGCTTCAGGAGGGATGACAGTCCAGAAAACCCCATCCATGGGGCCAGTCTACTATAGGAGAGCTCCATTTCTGAGAAGCCGGTTTGCAGAAGGCTACTTGAGAGGTCAACACTGAGACACTGAACGGAGAGAGAACTGAGACACAGAACGTGAGGCTTATACTCGAGTCAACGAGTTTCCCAGTTTTGTGGTAAAACTAGGTACCTCGGCTTATCTTCGGGTCGGCTGCTACTCCAGTAGACACAGTCATCTGAAACGGATCCTGGTGGTGGGGCAGCATCTTGTCCCCTTCTACGTGGGGCTTCTTTGTATCGACTGAGCATCTAACAGGGTCTTCACCCTCAAACTCCAAACCAAACTCACTGCCATCGAGTCGATGCTGACTCATAGGGACCCTGTAGGACAGGGGCAGAACTGCCCCTGTGGGTTTCTGAGACTGTCAACGGCCAGCCTCATCTTTCCCCCAAGGAGCAGCTGATGGGGTCAAATGACTAGACCTTGTAAGTCAGTCCTGTGCTTAGCCCACCTCACCACCAGGGCGGCCTGGTCTCCAGCAAGGAAGGGGAGAATTCTCTATTGAACTGTGATGGAGCTAGCTTAGGGACAGGGAGTCCCTCCCATGCCTGCAAAGGCCCCCATAGAGGAGGTTGGAAAGAAATCAGGCAACGATTTAGACACCTATGAGGACCTCAAACTGAACATGCCCGGTGGGAGGGCCAAACTAGGCCCAGGCTCATGGCATCACCCAGGTGGGCCTAACTCAGCCAATGGGGTCAACCAATACCATCAACCACACCTTCCCCCAGCCAGGGGGTGGGTTAGAATAAAGGCAGGGAGCACGCTCTGAGTCGCTCTCTTACGCTGCTCCTGGTCAGAGGCAAGTACAGGGGGAGGGTCTCCCTCCCCCACGCAGGTGCACATGCACCCACTCCGGGCCTACTGGGGCACACAACCTCTTGACCCGCATGCGCTCAGCCTCTAGGGTTCTTGGGCTTCTGGCCTTCTGGGATTCCCCCCACCCCTCTACGATCCGCACTCATGGGTGCTGTCTTCCACGTGTTTGCTCAGGCCCAGCTGTGGGCCCCTTTGAGACTGTAGAACCTGACACTTGTTCCGTTCTTCATAAAAACCCACTTGGATGACAAAACGGGCTTCGCTGTGAATTCTTTCATCGTGCGAAGCCAAGAACCGAGGTCTGACCCACCTGAGAAACCTAACAGAACCACCACTGCCCATTAAGAGGATGTAAGAGAACCAGACCAAGTCCTCCTGCCCTCCTGCCTGCGGAATTCACGTTCTAGAAAGACCAAGAGGTGACAGCAAGGAGCTCTGGCAGCGCAGTGGTTAAAGCACTCGACTGGTAACTGGCAGGTCAGAAGTTCTTACCCACCAGCCTCTCCATGGGAGGGAGACGTGGCGGGGGTTTCATAGAGATCGCTTCTGAAAATCAGCTCAGGGCAACGTCACCGATGGATCATGGGATGGTGCAGGACCGGCCAGTGATCTGTTCTCCTGCGTGTGGGGCCGAGGGTCATCTGCTAACGACCAAGGCCCCAAACTCCGAAGCCACTGTTTCTGAGACTTTAAAGGAGCAGGTCTCTCCATCTCTGCGTCACCAGACTTTAGAATCGTCTTGAGGTCCACCTCCTGCAACATCACCCACCATCTGCAGGACTGGCTAGGGTGCTGCAGAGCCAGGTGAGAGCTGGGGGAAAGGGACAGGTGGGTATAGAATATAAAGACTTGTTGGGGACCGCCAGGAGGCCAGAGCGTGGGGACCTGGCTGGACTGAGGCACTGGGGCTGCGGCTGAAGGGGCGGGGTCAGAGGCCAGGAAGAACAGGGACCAGGGAGACCATATGCGTGGCTGTCCTCCAGACAAAGAGTTGGGAGCAGGTGAGGGACGCTATTCAATTGAGTTTGCGATAAAGAGGACGCCTGCTTCAGAGAAAGGGGGAAGGCAAAAGCTCGGGTGTGCTGGGTCCCTAAGTAACCGGCTGAGGCCAGGAGTGTCGAGTTAAGACCTACCACAGCCCTCACCTCTTGTGGGGTCCCCGCCCCCAGAAGTCACATCACTAGAGAGAGCAGTGCACGTCTTGATCTTTGGCATTTTATTTCAAAATTGCAGCAAGGACAATTCAAATCAACGGCAGCACCGGGAGTTCCCGCCAGGGAACGGAGAGAGGCGGAGTCTTGAGCGCACGCCCCTGGGACAGCGCTGGGGGATCCGATTCCCCCGGGCCCCGGAGGCGAGGCGAGGCGGGTGGCCAGAACGCCTGGGCCTGGCCCTTTATGGCTTTGGGGTGTAGCAACCACGTGGGGGCGCCCGAGATTCAGGCATCGGGCACCTGGCCTTTTCCTTCCCTATTGCACTTTCAGGTGTGAGGACGAGGGGGCTGGAGAGTCAAACGCTGCACGCGTCGGCGGGGCGACGGGTTCGAAGGTGGTGGGGCCCGGTCCGCAGGTCAGACCGGGAGCATCCATTTGTGAGCGCTCGTTCCGTACTGCGGGGGCAACGCAGGCAGAAAGTGAGGTGCGGGCTTGGCCCGGACTGCAACTCCCAGGAGCCCGTGGGACATCCCAGACTGCCGCGTTTATGGAGCTGCGCCCCAGAACCTCATGGGAAATGGAGTCCAATCCGTGGAAGCTCGCTAACCATCGTGGGTCCAGGGGAACCATGGCAGAGAAGGGGCCCCAGAACAGGGTAGAACTGCCCCTGTGGGTTTCTGAAACGGTAACTCATTACGGGAGTAGAAAGCCTCATCTTTCTCCCACCAAGAGGCTAGTGGTTTTGAACTGCCGACCTTGGGAGTTAGCCCAATGAGTGAGGGCTACCCCTCCAGGACTCTTAAAGGGTTGGAGACGTGAAAATGACGGATGGGAAGTTCAACTAGAAGGTTGTTCTCAGTCTGGAGAGCTAGGAAAGGTGCCCAGAGGTTCTCGGGAAAGACAGCTCAGAAGAATGAGAATGCTTCCAGAAGTTCATGCCGGGAACCGTTCTTGGGTCAGATCAGGTCTCGGAAGACCAGCATCTTCCTCTAAGGAGAAAGATTCTTCAGGCCAAATGGGGTAACCCTGGACTCAGGGCCTCATGAGAGGCCAACTTCGAAGGCCAGAAGACCGGCTAAGGCCCACAGGTTCACAGGAAGGCGAATTTCTCAAACAAGAATACCGGGTGCAGCAGAGGCTCATGGGAGTGGGGTGCTGGCACCAGGATACTCAAGGATGGGAGAGGATCACACCACCAAGATGCCTAGGGATGTGGAGACTCAGGGCCCAACCAGGTGAATGGAATGAGGATTTCTTGTGCCAAACGCTCCCAGGAAAAGCTTATCTGGCCCCAAAGGGACATTTTTAGCTGCTGTGATTCTTAGAATGCAGACTCATCTGGGGCTCCAAAGGATTATGGGAGGGGCTGTTCCTGGCTCTGCACTCTGTAGAGAGATCAGCTTTCATTCTGGAGGCTCCTGGGGACTCGCATGTCTCTAGGGAACAACATGTCCTGCCAACTGCCACGGTGGTGTACCTCACCTGAATGGCCTTCAGCTCCATCTGCAGGCGGAGAATCAGCTCAGGCCCGTTTTCCATGGTGGGAATGAGAAGTTGCTAGGGGGGCAGAGGGGGCCATGAGGATCGGGCCCTCTCTGTCCCTTTAGCCCTTCCCCCACTGATGCCAGTCCTGCCTGCTCACCTGGCCCTGGTACAGGATCTGGTGCACCGGGCAGACCTGGCAAGCCGTGCCTGAGCCAAAGACTTCACGCACCCGCCCCTCCTCCAGCGCCCGCAGCAGCTCTTTCATGGTGACCTTCCTCTGGGAGACCCGGAACTCGCCCTGTGGATGAGGGGGGACAAGGGGCCAGAGTTGATGCTAGCCCAGAGGGTGGGCCCGCCGCAAGGCTCTGCCTGAGACCCAAGGGGGGGGGGGACACAGGAAATTGGTGTGCCCCAGCCTCTCCCTACCCCATAACCCCCCTGATGCCCATTCCTAAGGCACCAGCCCTGTCACCACCACCCCCACTTCCCGATGCCCTCACCCAGGTCTGAGTCAGGTCCAGCACGCTCTGTCTGAGGACTCCAGGCAGGATGACACCGTCCAGTGGGGGGGTCACCAGCTCCAGCACTTGGTCAGGCGGGAGAGCGGGGCAATGTTATGGTCCCTCACCTCCTTAGGCCCACTCACCCCAGCCTCCTAGGAGCCAGAACTCCCAGAACGATCCTTTCCCAGGGGTCGCCCGATTCATCACAGTAGCCAAACGACAGTGATGAAGTAGCCACAGAAATCATGTTATGGTTGGGGGGGTCACCACCACATGAGGAACTGTATGAAAGATTCGCAGCATGAGGAAGATGGAGAATCACTGCACTAGGGCCTGCCGGTGCACCCCTTGCCCTGGGGTTCTGGGGGAGGGGCAGGGCTTGGGGAGTCCTGGGTGTGCTCACCCCCATCCTCGTGGGTCCAGTAGACGAAGATGTTCATGGTGCCCACCTCGGTGAGCTGGTGGTCCGGCCCGTACAGCCAGAGGACTTGCTCGCAGCCCCTGTTCCTCGCCTCCTGCTGTACGAACACGGTGGGCCCGTAATTCCTGATGGAGGGCAGCCTGATCGGCGGGGGCCAAGAACCCCATCCTCCCACTGTGCCCCAAAAGGGGTCTCCCAAGCCCCTCTCCCCCCAGGGCCATGTCCCAGCCTCTCAGTCTGCCTTTCAAAGGTCTAGCCTGGTCCAGGCATTTGCTCAGATGTTCAAAACACAGACTTGGTTGGTTTGGGATTTGTTTTTTTGCCCCTCATCCTGGACACTCCCAGGAGCCCTGGTGGTGCCACGGTTACCTGTTGGGCTGCTCGCCTCGAGGTCAGCGGTTCGAAACCACCAGCTGCTCCTCAAGAGAAAGATGAGGCTTTCTACTCAAGGTGTTAGGTCCCCCAAATCCTCAGGGGCAGTTCTACAGGGTCCCTGTGAGTCAGACTGGCCTGGGTGGCAATGAGTTTGGGTGTTTGGGCTTTTTGCTTTGTTTTAGATACTTTGCCAAGTCTGGCAGTGCTGTCGGGTAAGCAGTTGGCTGTTATTGTACAGTTAAGGTTGGTAGTTCAAACCCACCAGCGGCTTCAAGGGAGTGTTAGAATGGACTCGATAGCAGGTTTGGTTTGGGGGGTGGGGTGGCATGGGACACCTTCCCTGTACCTTCCTCTCCCCCATCCCCACTGTACTGGTCCCCAGTATTAGAAACTTCGTACCACCTTTTGTGCACAGGGAACCATCGCCCTTCTCCCCACTAGTCTTAGTTGAACCTTGAGTGGGAGTCACCTTCTCCAGGAAGCCCTCCCATCTCCCAAGCCTAGTCAGGCCATGACTGGACCTCCTGGGAGGAACCCAGAGCACATATGGATGGCTCTGGACAAGGGGGCAGGGACAAAGGGGGGGAGGGGTTCCAGGTGACTCTGACCGGACAGGGAGCTGCCCCTCAGGAGATGTGGGTGGAAAGTACCAGAGGACCCCCTGTGTGTGGGGGGGGGGGCACACTTCCTGTCTTAAGACCACCCTTGGTGCGCCAAGGGGGTCACTCCTCTCTTCTCCCTAAGTCAGAGCCCTTGGCGGGCAAACCAACCAGCAAGTCCACCGGAGGCCATTCCAGGCAGACTGCCTGGGGGAGAGGCCCTTGACCTACATCTAAGCTTCCTTCTTGCTAGCCAGGAGGTAGGAGGTTCAAGACCACCCCGAGGCTCCTCAGAAGAAGGGTCTGATTCCTCGGGAAAGACAGGTAAGTTAAGGCTGAACTTCATTTCTGGAGGCTTCTCAGGAGCCAGAGAGCCCCCATCCGCTCCCCGCGTGGTGCAAATGGTTAACGTGCTTGGCTGTTAATGGGGCAACTGGCAGTTGGGATCGCCCTCTGGGGTGCCTCAGAAAAAAGGCCTGGCCACCTACTCCCCCCAAAATCAGTCCTTGAAAATCCTAGCGGAGCCCAGTTCTGCTGACACTCAAGGGGTCGCTGGTGGTTCCTGGGCGCCCTGGTTCCCGGGTTTCCTTCCTGGAAGACCTGCAGCCAATCCTGCCCACTTGCTCCGCTGTAAAACCCTCTCCACGCCCCGCAGATGGCTTGGCTTCCTCTGGTCACCCCTCACCAGAGGAGGAAACCGAGGAGTGAGCATTCGAGGAAAGAACCGGGGGAGGGTGGTGGGTGGGTGCTTACCCCCCCAGCTTGCAGTCGCCAACCCCACCCATCCAGGCCCGCACGAAGGCGGGGTCGGCCAGGAGGGAGACGGGGGTCACGGCGTCTCCAGGGAAGTAGGAGCCCACGGGGCACAGGATGACATACAGCAGGGCGTTGGTGGAATTGCCGACACCCAGGGAGGGCTGCAAAGGACACAAGGACGGTGGTGGTGGTAATCAGGGACCCAGAGGTCCAGCTGCCCACCTTCCACCCCAGACCCAGAGGGGAGGCTGAAATCCCATGAGCCCCCTCCTCCCTCAGATCAGGGGTTCCCACCCACCATCCTTCCCCCATAGTCTAGGCCCATGGGCCCCTCATCACCTCCCCTTCCCACCAGTTGGGGCAGGGGCCCATCAGAGTCCCCCCACCTCGTTCCCGATGAGCACGGGCCGCACGTAGAGGCTGGTGCCCTTGGCCTCGGGAACCCAGGCCTGGTCCACTTCGATTAGCCGTCGGATGCATTCCAGCAACTCGCGCTTGTCGAAACTCTGGGCAGAGGGCGGAGAGAGTCAGGGGACCCCGCGCCCCTGGCCCGCGCCCCCGCCCACCTGGGAGGACCCCTCACCGGCAGGCAGAGGCGCTGGGCGGAGCGCAGCATCCGGTCCATGTTGAGCCAGGGTCGGAAGAGGCGTATCCTCTGGTCCTGGCCTCTGAAAGCCTTCATGCCCTCAAAGAGCTGCGGGGGGTGGGGGACCGGTGAGGAGGGGGTGCTCAGAGACCACAGGCCACCAGGAGAGAGTTGGGGACAATTACTAGGCCCCCCACAGAGATGGAGACCGCGGAGGGGCCGCAGAATGAGCACCGGGATAGGGACCATGCACACTGAGTGGCGAGGCAGGGCCCAGAGACCGGACAGCAGAGAAGGCCCAGGGTAAGCCCTGACCGCCTTGTTCCTAATTTTACAGGAAGGTGAGAATCTTCACCACCACTGCATCCAATGCCAAGGAGCCCTGGTAGGGTCACGGGGTATCATTGCACTGTTACCCCCAAGGTGGGAGGTTCAAACCCACCAGCTGCTCCTGCGGAGAAAGACCAAGCCTTTTTGCTCCGGTAGAGAGGTACAGCTTCGGAAAGGGACGGGGGCGGGTCTACCCTGCCCCATAGGGTCCTTATGAGTCCGAATTGACTCAGTGGCAGTGAGTGACCATGTACCGCCACTGGACCCCAAACATTCGAGTTGACTCAGTGGACCCCAAGCGTTTGAGCTGTCAAAAAGGCATGCGTGTTTTAATGCGCTATTTTCTTTTTGACTCCCAGTTAAACCAAATTTTTAAATCAAATGTTTGGTCCTAGTCTCCCGGACATTCAAACGGCTGAAGTCAGACCACAGGGTCTGGGCACTGGGTCACGATCTTACAGCCAAAGGCAAGAAGGCGGGTGGCCAGGTGAGATGAACCAACAGGTGCCAACTGATGACGCTGGGTGATCTGGGCCCAAGGTGAGCATTAGAGGAAGTTGAACTGAAAGGTAGAAAGATTCGGGATAAAGAGGGCTGTCTTCCCCGAATGGCTACGCCAAACGAAAATTAACTGGCCATGCCACAAGTGAAGGGGCCGCAAAGAAATCTGGCACACATTAGACACTTGTGGAGACTAAGCATGCTCAGAGCCAAGGGCATGCCCACACGAGGCACCAGGGACTGTACCTCACACAAATGCACTTGAACTCAGCCACTGAGATCGGCCAGTACCCTTGACCACGGGACAAATAGCTGTCCGAGGGTAGGCCATGCCCTCTTTCAGGGTGTTCTCTCGGGTCTCATGGTGGGTGGTGGGATCTTCCCCATGCTCCCCTAAAGCAGCCATAGCTGTTGGGTAGTTGGGTACTACCCCCACCCTACCCCCCACCCCTCATGGGTTCTTTCAGCGTTGAGAAGCAAGACTTGAGCTAGAAACCATCCCAGCAACCTAACAGAACCATGAATGAGAAGGGCCGGTGTGTTGGCCTGGACGGTGCTGGCAGACTCTTGCAATCACCCTGGGCTACCAGCCAGAAGCACCAGTAAGTCTATCTAGGAGGAAGTACAGCCAGAAAGCGCCTCAGAAGTGGGATAGTGAGAGCTCATCTCGGGCACCTTTGGCCACGTGATCAGGAGGCCCCGGCTCCTGGAGGAGAGACGTCGTGTCTGGGAAGGTGGGCGAAAAGAGGAAAGCCCGGAATGAGATGGCTGTACACAGGGGCTACAGCAGCGAGCGGCACCCCAACAGACATGAGGCTGGCCCAGGACCGGGCAGTGTTGGGGTCTGCTGTACACAGGGTGGCTATGTGGGTCACTGACGATACGGCGCCTAACAATGACACTTTCATATGGAATAATTCTATATCTCATGAATGACCCTCCGTTGTTCTCTGGACAGATGTAGCCTGCCTTCTAGGAGCCTGGCTGGCACAGTGGGTTACAAGTTAACTAGTAACTAACTAGTTGCTAACTAGTCTAACTGGGTCAGCGGTTTGAACCCACTGGGGAGAAAAGAGCTAAGTTTCCTGCTCCGGTACTGATCTGCAGCTTGGAAACCCACAGGGGCGGATCTGGTCTGTCCTAGCAGGTGGCCATGAGCCCCAATGAACTTGATGTCAGCCAGTATAAGCCCCAAGGCCGTCGCCTTTACAGAAGCACACTGCCACCCACGTCTTTCTCCCAGGGAGCAGCGGGCGGGTTCAAACCCCCGGCCTTTCTGTTCCTCACTGAGTGCTTAAGGACTGTGCCCCCAGACCTCTCCCCCCTGCTCCCCGATGGATCTAGGCTCCACCCAAGCTCGGGTTGGCCTGGGCTGGGAAACGCTCCTAATTTCACCCAACTCATCTCTCAGCTTCCGTGTGGCAGTCCCCCTGAAGTTCGCTCACCACAGAAACATCAGCATGCCAGTACACAGACTGGGAATGCCCATGGGGCAGGGACCCCCAGAGAGGATACGTTCGCCTTAGTACCCGCACTCCAGCCAGTCCCTGTGGCCAGAGCAGTGTGAGGCCAACACGGGCTTGTTGAGTGAATGATTGAATACATTCAAAATGGAAAGCAAGATTTGCCAGAACATTTTAAACAGGAGTAAAAGATGAGAGAGAGAGTGTGTGTGTCTTGTGAGTGTGTGTATGTGAGTGGAATACCTATCAGGTACGGATTACCTTATCAGATATTAAAACATATTACAAACCTACAATACTTAAAAGTGCAACATCGGCGGGTTGAGCAAGGGAACAGACAAGAAAACAGGTGACAAGTCGATAGGAGGAAATATCAGCAACTGAATAAATGTGAGTTCAAAGGTTCGACCGCTCGTTTAGCAGCCCTGTGCTTAGCCACTGTGGCACCGGGGTTCCTCGACAGCAAATAAACAAGACAAAACCACTGCCATCGAGTGGATTCCAACACAGCAATCCCATAGGACAGGGAGGAACGCCGCTCCCTTTGGGTGTCTGAGACTTTGCATCTTTGTGGGAACAGACCCACGGTCTCGCTGAGGGGTTCAAACAGCTGACCTTGCGGTAGCCAGCTCAGTGTGTACCCCACCAGGCTTCCTTCTAAAAAACTGAGGAGACTGGAAATGATTTTTCTCCTTGTTCAGTCTCACAAGGTTGTCTAGCGTTCAGGACATCGGTTCTGCAGGTAGAAGTGGAACTTGGTACAACTTCTATGGAAATCATGTGACAGCTTGCTCTCAAAATTACAAAATGACCTTTCCATCCAGGAACTCTTGAGGAAAATTCAATAGTATCTTTTCTTTCTCTTTTCGGGGTGGGGTGGGGATTACACATAGCACTCAGCTTAAAACTCAAACTCAGAGTAGAACTGCCCCTGTGGGTTTCTAAAGCTGTCAACGCTTGCCAGGAATAGAAAACCTTCTCTCTCCCCAACTGGGCTGCTGATGGTTTCGAACTGCTAACATCGCTGTTAGCAGCTCAACAAGCAACCCACTACGCCACCAGGACTCTTAGGAGACACAGCACAATACACAGGGACTCAGCTGCTTCTGTAGGTTAAGCATCTGTGACAGATTTCACTCCTCACCCTCTGGGTTGCTGCTCACCTTGTCACCATCAACTAGCGATGCCCCTAAGGTGCCTCTGAGTCTGTCCAGTTGCTGCTGTCAACTCGATCCCATAAAGATCACACTTGAACGGGCGCCGCGCTCCCAAGCGCACATTCTTGACGGATGGAGCTGAACTGTTACCTGGTTTAAAGAAGACTTAAGGGAGCGGGGGGAGGGGGCCACTATTTTCAGTTTAAGGTAAATTGCCGGGCAATCCTTTCTGGGGTTCCTCCAGCTCCAGGAAGCCTGGATTCCATGTGAACTTGACATTTGGTCCACATTTCCCCCTTCCCCTCCTGGTGATGAAGATGCTTTGGCGGATCTTGGATCAAACTGTTGCGAAGCAGTTCCTGGTGCTTAGCCACACAGTTCATTTCCTCCTCGGGATCCCGGCTTCCTTTGCTGCCCCAGGCAAGTAGCGTCTTGCTTGGGTAGTCCCTGACAAGCTTTTAAGATCCCAGGCACCCTCGACTGATATCGGACAGAACAAAGCACTAACCGTTCTATTGGGTCGGGGAACTAGGAGAGAAGCCAGACCCTGAACCACCACCTAGGGGCTCCAATGTCACAATGGTGACGGGCAGTGTTTGGCCACACAGGTCAGGTCACTAGGAGTGGACACCTAATAACAGCAGCAAACCTCCACACCAAGGCCCAAACCCCATGCGCTCTGGGCCTGGACAGAAGCCGTCTGCTCAGCTATTATTTTTGTCCCCATTGTCACCGTCGCTTGCTTTTAAGGGGAGTGGTGCCTGCCCTAGATGTGACCCCTGGTGGCATTGTGGCAACGCACTGGGCTGCCACCCAAAAAAGGTCAGCAGTTGGCAACCACCAGCCACTCCCTCGGAGACGGATAAGGCTTTCTGCTCCTGTAAACAGCTACCGTCTTGGAAACTCGGGGGGCAGCTGGACCCTGTTTGAGAGGGTCCCTATGAGTCAGCATCGACTGGATGGCAGTGAGTCTCTTGTTTAGGATCACACAAGACAACCGCGAAGTTCAACAGGAACAAACAACCCACCAGCATCCGGCTGATTCCAACTCCTGGCAGCCCCGTGTAGGGTTTCCTGCATCGTAACTCTTTAAGGGAGCTGCTGGTGGGTTTGAACCACTGACCTTGAGGGGAGAAACCCATGGTAACCCACTAGTCCACCAGGGCTCCTTAATCTAACATTAAGGAACTGATTCAATGAGGTGCCTTGGTTACAGCAATCACAAAGAAGGAGAAAAGGTTTTTCAAGAGCTGCTATGGAAGAACACTTCAAGGTTAAGATCTAATCTAGTACAAAGCACCAGCTGTCAACAACAGTGGATGCCCAGTTCCTTAGAGTGGAATGAGAGAATCCTATCCATCAGCGTTTGAATCCGGGAAGAAACGTTCCAGAAGGGCAGGGAAACTGGTAGTAGGCCTCTTGAAGGGGCTGCTACGAAGCTGGATATAGGAACAACATAGCCCCTTTTGTACATTTTGAATTTTAAACAATGTGAATATATGACCCACTTTTTTTTAAATAAAAAGAATTTTCTCATGAAAAAAAGGCTGTCATGGATTGAGTTGTGATTTCCTTAAATATGTGTTAAATCTTCACCCCTATACGCACTATAAATGTGTCTCGGCTTGAAGTAGGATTTTACTTATGTTAATGAGGGCATATCAGGACAGGGTGGGTCTTAAATCTAATCGCTTTTGAGTTCCAGAAATGTCAGAATACACATTTAGAAAAAAAATACACGAATAACAAAAAAGGAAGAAGAAAATGTTCTAGAATTAAATGTGGTGAAAACTGTACAACTGTTCTTGAAATGACTGAATTACTGAAAGAAATGTCAGAATAAACACAGAGATCATGCTCTATGAAAATCACCTACAAGGGTAATGAATGTACAAATGTGCTTTACACAATGGATGGATGTATAGATTGTGTTAAGAGTCGTATGAGCCCCTAACAAAACGATTTAAAAAAAGAAAGAAAATCACTTACAAGAACTTCCCCCAGTTACGGAGAAGGAAGGGACTGACGTGCCTGAGCTCCTGATGTGAACTTTCGCCTACAGGTCTGTGAGGAGAAGAACCTGTTCTTTAGAGTCACCCACTTAGAGTATTTGTGTGTCAACAGCACCAGGTAACTGAGACAGTCGCCAACTCAAAGCACGTACAAAATCAACCAGGTGGGCAGGATAGCAAGTAGCTTAGTGGTTGCCAAAGGCTTGGAGAAGAGGGAATGGGGAGGAACTGCTTCCTGGGTAGAAGGTGTCTATTGTGAGTGGTGAAAACATTCTAGAACTAGACAGTGGTGATGGCTGCACAACACTGCAAGTGTATTTCAGGCCACGGCATTGTGCCCTTTAAAAGGGTCTTGTTATATATTTTTACCACAGTAAAAAGAATACCTGTATAAAAATATATCCGTTATTCATGCATGCATTTAAGGAGGGTGCTATGGGACATGAGTCTTGCCTCCTAGGAAGGAGAGTCTGGGGATTGTAGAAATATATGTTTTATACAGCAGGGTGTCTAAACCCAATAATTTCTCGGAGCTCACTCAACTGAAGAAAAAATGCCAGAGGACAACCTGGCTGTGGTGGCTTAAATGAAGAAGGGATATGGTGTTCTCCAGAGACCCACTTAAGGGAGATATCAGTGAGCCTAGTTTTCTGTCTGCCCCTGATACTTGTCACCTTATCTAAAATGTATACACCCACGGTGTGATTCCTCAGTTCACAAGTGACTAGATTCTGGAGGGGAACATTCTCAACATTCTGGATATGGTGATCAAAGATTCTATAGAAGATTCCTGATCAAAAAGAGGAAAAGGAGGAACAGAACCTCAAATCTTCAGGGAATCCAGTTTCTGGAGCCACGAAGGCTGGATGAATCCCTGAAACGGTTGCCTTCAGAAGTATTTAAACCTTAAACCAAAAGCAATCCCCTACAGCCATTTGGAAATTTTAAAAGATCACTCTCTGGCCATACCAGTCAAACATGTCCTTAACCCATCCCCAGTGTGATGGCTAGAACGGCTGGCTTCTCTTGGGTGAGGCATGTGATGTTAGCTGGTACTGGTGACTTCATGGGCCTTATACTGTCTGCAGTGTGGATTACAACTCAATGTAAAAACATTGTCTGAAATATCCCCACAGTTGAATCAAGAGGTAATGACAGGATACATGGAGACAAAGATTGAAGTTCTCAGGGATTTTGTTTTGCTTGAAACCACAATCCATGCTCGTGGAAACAGCACCAGAGATCAAATAACCCACTGCACTGGGTAAATCTGCTGCACAAGACCTCTTTAGGGTGCTGAAAAGCAAGGGTGTTACTTTGAACACTGAAGTGCACCTGACCCAACCCTTGGTATTATCAATCGCCTCAGATGCCTGTGAAAGTTGGACTTTGAATAAGGAAGAGCAAAGGAGAACTGCCGCGTTTGAATGTGTGGTGCTGGTGAAGATGACTGAATTGAAAGTACCACAGACTTCCCAAAGGACAAACCAATCTGTCTTGGAAGAAGTATGGCCAGAAAGTTCCTTAGAGGCCAGGATGGGGATACTTTGTCTTATATACTTGGGACATATTGTCAGGAGAGACCAGTCCCTGGAGAAGGACATCGTATTCGGTAAAGTAGCAGGGCAGCAAAAAAGATGAAGGCCTTCAATGAGATAGGCTCACATAGTGGTCTGCAACTGGGGGCTCCGGCATAGGAACGATTGTGAGGGTGGCACAGGGCTGGGAAGTGTTTCTTTTGTGCATCTGCTGTGCATAAGGTCCCTACGGGCTAGGACTGAGCAGACGGCATCTAACCACAAGCATGGCCCTCAGGTTGATGCTCCCCACCGCTGCCTTCAAGTCTTGAAATCAAATCAGTTAGCTTAATTCATAAAGAATGTCTGGCCGTGCTTAAAGATAAAGAACAATCCAGATAACATCCAATCCACAGCAGCAGCTCAAAGATGAGAAAGGACCAGGCCGTGCATGTATCTCAAGGGGCCTGGGGGAAACAACGGGGAAAAAGAGGGTGGGCTCTAAACAGAACGGTGGGACGTGGGACGACGTGAAGAATGACATTGTGTCCCTGAACTGTGTGGCCGGAAACTGCCGACCTGGTCCGTGTGTCTGCCGTGTAGAAAATCAATCTTCAACTTTAAAAGAGACTGACCTGGTGCTGAGTGGCACAGAGGTGGGCCCTGGAGGACAAACACGGCCCTAAGAAACAAAGCTGATGTGAGCGAGGACCGTCACTCAACCTTTCCTCCCTAAAGACCTTGGTTTGGACATTTCAAAGGAGAAAAGAGAGAGAGGGAGAGAGATGAGGAAGAGACGATGGCTTTGCCTTTGGCCACAGCTCCACGTCAGAAAAGCTACCCTCTCCTGGATCTCCCTGTAGAAACCCACCCGTCCTCACTCTCCACGGGCCCAAGGAGTTGCTCCCCTTCCTGGGTCCTCATTTGTGGGCCATCACACAGTACAACCCATGGGTCACCTGGTCAACCCCCCAGGTACCACCTATTCTCTCCGCCCCCTTGCCCTGGCAGACCCGTGTGTGTCTCTCGTTTTTTCGGCCATCCCCTGGGCTCAAGCCGCACCCTTTCCTACATGACCCGTCAGCTCGGCCTCCTCCAGCTCAGCCTCCACAGAGGCGTCCAACTATCCCCCAGAGAGCTCTGCTCACAGCACCCCCATGGCTCCCCCGGGTTTGAGGACCTGCGTGGCCCTGATGATGTCCTTGACCTGGCCCCGATCCAAGGATCGCCCCAAACCTGCCAAGGTCTTCTCCTCCCGGGCACTTTGTACTGACTGTCCCCTCTCCCTCAAGCACCCTCAGGACAGGCCTCCGCTTCTTTCCTGCGAAGGCCGGATCGATCTCGATCGATCGATCGATCGGGAGTCTTCCGGCCTCCCGCAATGCCTAGCTAGGGCTGGGTGACAAGCAAAACGTGGGGTGTTCAAGTCCCCCGGACCTCGGCACCGTCCCGCCTGGGACGCGGGCGAACTCCGAAAACAGGAAGGAGAAACAGACAAACCCAGCGCGGTGGACTCAACCAATCAGATGCGGAGCGAGCACGTGGGGCGTGGCGAGCGAGCGGGCCGCAGCCGGCTAGACACGCCGGGAAAGCACGAGGGGAGCGGGGAGGATGGCGCCACCTGCAGGGAGTAGTGGAGGCCCGAGCAGGCCGGGTGCAGCGAGAGGTTCTGGAAGGGCTTGATTCGGGGCTGGCTCCAGCCCCCAGACTGGGTCCATTCCACCATCAGCATGTGGTCAGTGAACGTCCTTCCAAACAGCAGGGGCTCGCTGGGGCTGGGCTTCTTTTGAGGCTTCTGTGTCCTTTCCAGCTGCAGGTCTGCAGCCTGAGGAGAGACAGGGGACCCCCAGAGGGCGTCCTGGAACTTGGTGTCTGACTGCCAAATGGAAAAAACTACACTTCCCATGGGTCCCTGGGGGCACCGTCCCATAGAGAGAAGGCGTTTGCTACCCTAGAGCTTTCAGGGAAATGTAGTCGCCGCTCATTTCCACTGCCTAAGGGCGGCCCATTGAGACTCGCCCACTGCCAGTCACCTTTCAGTTCTAAGCTGGGACCTTTAGGAACTACCCAAATCCAACCTGAACCACCCCAAGCCCCTCCTCCCTCAGACAAAAGAGTACAGGTCTCTGGACTTTCCTCCTTCAGACCCTGGAGTCCAACCCCCCTGCCCCTCTTTCTGCAGACTCGGGAGTCTAGGTCCTGGGCCCCCAAGAGTCCTCTCCTTTCACCTTGAAGTTGGAGGAGACGCATCTTCTGGAACCACCCAGAAGCCAAGGGACAGGGAGAAGTTTTCGTGCCCAAATCTAGGGGTGGGAAGAGAAGGAAGTAGAGTCAACAGGAGAGGGCAGGGCGTCCTGGCACCCCCTTGGCCACCTCCTGCCATCAGAGGCCCCTCCTGCCACAGTGCCTCATGCCAAGCCCCTGGTCCTGTCGGATCCGTGTGGATGAGACAAGACTCCAGGAAAAGGCCATGTGGAGGGCCATCCCCAGGAATAAGCTGAGTCAGGGCCCCCTCCTTCCTCCACCACACAGGGCAAAGTCAAACCCTGGCACCTCCCACCCCGGGAACTTTGGCCCCAGCCCTCTGACAGGCCCAGAGGAGACGGCAACGAGGAGAGGTTCACAGGTAAGTGATTGGAGACCCCCAAATCTGACAAGAGCTAGAAAATTGAGGACCCTACAAGAGGCACCTCCCCAGGGACCTGCAGCCCCCTCCTCCCTTAGACCAGGAAATGCCCTCAGACCCTGGAGTCTGGAGTCCCTTCCACAACCAGATCCAGGAATCCTGCCTTGGATCCAATACCCCAGCTTGGTCGCTTGGTGGAGGTGGTGAGGTTGGGGCAGACAAGGGCTGGGTGAGCTAGCACCCATTCATGAGAACACCAGGGCCACTGACCAGAAAGTGAGTCAGAAGGGAGCTACACGCTGGAGGAAGGCCCCTCCAGGGGATGAGTGGACAAGTGGCTGCCACCATGGGCTCATAGGGTCCATGGTGAGGATGGCACAGGGCCGGGAAGTGTTTCATGCTGTGGTGCCAAGGGTCCCGTGGGTCGGGACCGACTGGAGGGCACCTAACAACCACTACAAGGGCTGGAGGCCTGCTGTGCCTAACGTCTGGGGGTCACGGAGGCTGAGTCCCGGATGGAAATAGAATGGACACACGGGGGCAGCACGGGGACTGCAAGCCGCTGGGGTGGGGGGGCAGTTTTCAAAAAAGCAAAGGGAGGCCAAGGGGCATGGAAATCTATCTGGTTCTAAAGCGAGAGGGAGGCCCAGCGGGAGAGGGAGCAGCTAAGGGCGGAGGAGAGGGGAGGGGAGGGAACAGAGAGAAGCAAGAAAGACAGTGAAGGCCAAGGGAGGGAGGGGAAAAGAGAAGCTGATCCCAAGGGCTCAAATCGAAAGTGAATGTTTAGAAAATGGTGCTGGCTGGGGAGGGAAGGGGAAAAAGAGGAGCTGAAACCAGGGGCTCAATAGAAAATAAATGTCGAGAAAAGAATGCGGGCGACATATGTGCAAATATGCTTGATACAACGGATGTATGGCTTGTGGTAAGAGCCCCCAATAAAATGATCTGTGTTTCCTTTAAATCATTTTATTGGGGGCTCTTACAGCTCTGATCGCAAGCCATCCATGGTGTCAAGCACATTTGGACATCTGTTGCCATCATCATTTCCGAAACATTTCTTTCTACTTGAGCCCTTGGTATCAGCTCCTCTTTTTTTTTTCTTTCCCTAAAATGATCTTTTTTTGTTTTGTTTTGTTTTGAAATCATTTTGTTGGGGGCTCGCACGACTCATCACAATCCATCCATCATCCATTGTGTCGAGCACATTTGTACTTCTCAAAACATGTGCTTTCGCTAAAATGATCTTTTAATGGAAAAAAAGAGACCTAAATTAAAAAAAAGTACCGAGGGCCCAGAGGAGGAGGGGAGTGGAGACTATCTGAGCGTCCTGGAGGCAGAGCAGGGGTGGAAGCGAGACCCAGAGAAGTGAGGGCAGACTGGGTGGGGGAGACTGCCAGGGACCCAGAGAGAGGAAAAGAAGGGGGCAGGCAGGCAGACCCCTGTGTCAGGAGGCGAGGCTGAGGGAGGGCATGCTTCTGGGCACAGCGCCCGGGCAATTACACAAGCCCGGCGGCCCCAGAGGGAGTCCCCTGGGGGGTCACCCCCCCCCTGGGGGGGGGGGTCAGCAGAGTACTTGCTCAGTTGGAGGCTTGAGTGCCCTCCAGAAGTGCCTTGTCAGAAAGGCCTGGTGATCGGTTTCGGGGGGAATCAGCTGTTGGCCACCCCATGGGTGCAGTGCACCTCCAACGCCTCTGCGGCCCCTTGTGGCGATGGACTGAGCTGCCAATGGTCCCCTGAGACCCTGCCAGGGTGGGCAAAGTGCCCTCCTTCCCCTGGGGTTTTATGACTCTAGGGACAGGTGGGTTCGGCTTAGGAAAGGTGCCCCACCTCTCCCATAAGGAAAGGAAAACCCTCCAGTCAAGACAAGTTCATGGAGATGTGGTGGTGGTGGTGGTGGGGTGTCAGAGAGGAGCTGGGACCCTTGGGAAGTGGGTGGAAACAGCCTCATTTCCGGCATCTCTGTGAGGGTTCCAAGTGCCCATCTATCCACCTGCAGCCTGGGGCTGAGCTCTTGATGCCACCCAGGAAGCCTTTTGGACAGCGGCAATGTTGGGACTTTAAGCCAAATGCAACCCAGCACCCACCACGAGGCTGGCTGTCGGGGCAGAGGTGTAAGAGGCTTGGGGCTGAATTGAGAAATGAGAGAGGGAGGAGCAGGCAGGGCTTCAGGACATGAGGAAGCTGCACTGTGCCCCATTTCAGCTCACCACTGCCCTACCTCCACCTGGCACTGCTCTCCTACAGTCACCCAAGAAATCACCATGAAAGTCCTGCCGAAGTCCCGCACAATCCCCCCCACCAGCCCCTACCATGGGCAGCCATCCAATTCACAACCCGGGAGAGTCCCCATCAGAGCACAGGGCTGTCAGTGTCTCAGCCACGGAGTGTTCCGACACTGTACTTGTTAGAGTTCAGGACTGATCCCAGTCAGGTCCACCCACCCCACCCCACACGCCCCCCTCCAGCCACCATGGGGATACAGGGGTATCCTTATCACACTCCTGATTGTCCTGGTCATGGCTCCAGATCCTGTGTCAATTATACTCACTCACTCACTCACGGTGTCTCTTCGGACTCAATAGCGACCTTATAGGACAGATTAGAACTGCTTTGCAAGGCTGTAGATCTTTTTTCTTTGTTTGTTTATCCTGGGGGTTTTTGTGGCTGTAAGTCTTTTGTGATTAGTATTTATTAATATTAAAAGACCGCTTTATTGGGGGGTCTTCCAGCTCTTATCACAATCCATACATCCACTGCGTCAACCATATTTGTACATAGGTTACCATGATTATTTTCTAGACATTTACTTTCGATTGAGCCCTTGGTATCAGCTCCCCCCTCCCCCCTCCTCTAAGTCTTTCCTAGAGCAGAAAGCCTTGTTTTTTCTCCAGGGGAACGGCTGGTGGCCCCAACCTGCATAACCCACCCAGGCTCCTTTGCCTTCATGACAGCCACCAAGCTACAAGGAAAGTTCAATGGTAGATCTTGAGAAAACAGAACTCTGCCACACTGCTGTCCATCGACCAGGAGGCCTGGTCGGTGGCCTCTAACCCCAACAGCGGCTGCTGGAGCAAAGGGCCTGGTGGACTGGTTGCTCTTGAAAGATAACAGCTGTGAATGAGGGGGAGTGTAGAGTGGGGACCCAGGGCCCATCCGGGGGAAATTGGACATCCCTTTGCC
>NW_022104553.1:22431832-22439610 GCF_000313985.2 Echinops telfairi | reverse complement strand
GGGGGGCCCTCCCTCGCCCCGGCTTTGCGCAAAGGCCCTGTGGGTGCCGGGGCGACGCACGTGCCGGGCAAATGCGGGGAAGAAACTGGGGGGTAGACTTGGCAGGGATGGAAAACGGACCGTGCAGGGACGGCACGAGAAGTCAGGAGGCGGGACTGTCACCCGGCCGCCCTGGATGGATGCGTCCCTGGTTGGAAACTGGGTTTCATGACTAGGTTCTGAGATAAAGCAGGACACACACCCCCCCATGGGTCCACTTGGATGCCTACCCGTGTCTTTTATTAAATCTCCATGTCAACCCTTTCCCCTCCCTCCTAAGGAGCCCTGGTGGCACCGTGGATGGATTATGCATCCGCTGCTCACCCCAAGGTGGCTGGTTCTAACCCATCAGCTGCTCCGCGGGAGAAAGGCGAGGCTGCCTACGAGATGTAAAGCCTCGGAAACGCACCCGGGCAGGTTAACCTAGGCCCTGTCTCCCTAGGGGCGGGAATGGCCAGGGTGGCATTGAAATTTGGGTTCTTTAGAAAGACTCCAGTGCTGCCCCCAGGGCAGGATTTCCTGGTGTGCCCTTTGCGAAGGACTCTCTCCAATTTTCAGGAACCCGAACCGAGTCAGCCGGTGATGGTACGATTCGGTAACCCGTGTTAGTGACCATTACAGCTATGCCCTCCGGCCCGCCGTATCCGCAGAGCCTTGCGTGGTCCAGGCTCCCACAAATCCCTGCCTCCGGTTCACGGGCCCCAGCGGTGTCTTCAAAAGGCGGTCACTAGGTCATCGCAACCTCCGCGGTTTCACCCTCGGAGGCCTGGGCCCGCACGGTGACCCCGCCAGGGACCCGCCTCCAGCGCAGGCCGCCACATCGCGCGCCCTCCCCGGCAGGGCGTCACCCTGTTTTGCTCGTGGTCGCGGGGCCCTCTGGCCCGCGTTGTAGGGGCGGCGCCCCCGGCCGGCCCCCGCCCCCGCCAAGGCCTATCAGGGACTGCCGCACACACCCCCCGCCGCGGCCAATCCGCTGCCGCCCTGCGGCCCCACCCCTGCACCCCTCTGAGGCCGGGACCCCGCGCCCCACTTGGAGGCTGCGGGGTCTGCAACCGCCCAGCCCCTCCTTTCTCAAGACCCAGGGGTGCGGGTCCCAGCATCCTACGCCCTGAGACCCAGCGGTGCAGGTCTCAGCCCACCTCCCACCCGGGGATGGGAATATGGCGCCCTCCGCCTTCAGACCCAGGAACCGGGGGGCCCCAAGCACCCCCTCCCTCAGATGCATGAATCCCGGACCCCTCCACGCCCGACACACCCCTTCTACCCAGGCCAGTTAGGACTCCTCTCCCCACAGAGCCCGGAATGAAGGGAACGCCGGCTTTCCCTCTTCTATTATCTCCCAATTAGCGCTTAATCCAGTCTCCCTTGCGGGCCTTTTAATCAGCGCTCAGACGGGGCCGCGGCTCAGCTTCCCGACGCCCCGCCCCCTCCGGAGTCTGCCCCGAGGCCTGCCGGGAGTTGTAGTCCTCCCGCGCCCGGGGACAAGCCTGGAAGATCAGCAAGCGTCCGGAAGCACTTTCACAGGGGTCCCGGGACTAGCCTTTCGACCGTAGCCCAGCTCTGCACCCCCAGTCACCAACAGCTCGATGCCGGTACAGAAGCTGGCCTCGGAGGCCAGGAACATGGCGGCGGCCGCCACCTCGGCAGGCTGGCCCATGCGGCCCAGGGGCTGGGGAGAGAGGCGGCAGAAGGGTGAAGGGGCGTGCTAGCCCACCCCGCACCCCCACTCTTCACCCCCACCCCTCCCGCTCCTACCTGGGCCAGCGTGCCTTCTTTAATTTCGGCCTTGGGGTCCGGAGCTGCGGCCGCCAGCTCCTGCCACAGCGGTGTCCAGATGTTTCCAGGGGAGATACTGTGGGAGGGGAGGAGGGGGGAAGATCATCAGGGAATTGCCCCCCAAAGTCTGGACTCTTGGTCTCACTCCTTGGGGGTGGGGGTGGGGGGTCTTCTGATCGATTTATACACTACAGTTGCCAAACATTGGGGGGTGGGTAAAGTCAAGAAACACCTGACACCTTGTTACAGAAGCGAATAAAGACAGCCAGGCTCTTGAGGGTGTGGGAACGAACGTTTGGGGTGGGTTTGAACATCCATCCCTTGAGTTGGTGGTTAGCGGGGAAGGCCTTGGTGTCTCCCAGGGGCCTGACTCACGCCCAGTCCTACCGCTTCCCCCCGGGAGCTTCCTGGCCTCTGGAGTGGCGGGGAACTCACCAATTGACCCGGACACCATGTCGACTCTCATCCAGAGCTAAGGCCTTGGTCATGGCTGTGACAGCCCCCTGCCGGGAAGGGAGACCAAGGGAGTTCAGATGGTGGCAGGCGGGCCTCATGCCCCTCCTCCCAGCCACAGAGGGTCCACGTGGCCAAGCACACTCTTTCTCACAGGTGGGCCTCCTCTGGATGCAGGAGGCTTGGTGTGTGTTGGGTGCTTAACAACTTGGTGCTTAATAACTTTCACCGAGGTCCTCCGGGAGGAATCTGGGACTCAGAGGGAGGACTCCCTGGTCCTGATTCTACGGCCCCTGGACGGGGGCTGGGTTACCTTGGTGGCCACGTAGGTAACTGCCTGGAGCTGGCCGATTGCTCCCACCAGGCTGGAGATGTTGATGATATTCCCTTTACTCTTCCGCAGGTGAGGCAGGGCGAGCTGGGGGCAGGTGATGAAGGAATAAGTTACCCAAACCCTTGCTGGTGTGTCCCTTCCCTGCCCCTGCACCCCTGAAATACAGGCACATGTGACCATGTTCTGGGGACATGCTCCTAGTTGGTACGGCGTCTCTCAGGGACAGGGTGGAACCCAGAGCTCTTCGGTGTCTGGTGTCTGCTTTCCTCAAGGGCTCCTCTGCTGGGTATCTGCTCCACCATCTCTCCTTCGGGTTCTTTATCTCCCCACCCCCTCTGGTCCTCCTCTCTCTGAGTCTGTCCTCTCTGATCTCTGTCCCCCTAGCTCTCTGGGTCTCTGTCCTCGCTCTTTGATCTCTGACCCTCTCTCTCTCTCTTTGGGTCTCCACCCCCCTCTCTCCCCACCTCTGCCCCCCCCCCCCCTTTATAGGTCTCTATTCCTCCTGCTCTGGGTCTCTGTCTCCTGTCTCTCTGGGTCTCTGTCACCCCTTCCCTCTGAATTTCTCTCCCTCTCTCTCTGGATCTCTGCCCCCCCTTTTTCTCTGGGTCTCTGTATCCCCCTCTCTCTCTGGGTCTCTCCATTTCCCAACCCTTGTCCCCAGCAGGACTAGAAAGCATGGGTGTGGCTCTGGAGCTGAAGGCTTTGCAAACACAGAGAACCCCGCAGGGCGGGGGCGCTTATCCGTGGATAGAAGTCCGGTCCTCTAAGGTTCCCTCCACCCTCAGAGGTGAGGGTGTGGGAGCCCCCCCCAACACACCCCATTTTATGCCAGCCTCCCCTCTGCACCTCCCTCCAGGTCCCTAAATTCTCTCTGTTCTCGGCTTCCTTTTGCCTGTGCACATAACAGTGAAGATAGTCCGATGCTCCGCTTCCAGCCCTTTACACAAGCTAGGCAGCCACGCTGCTGGCCCAGGCGAGCTCCTGCCACGGACTCAACACCACCCACCGTCATCCAGTGGGTTCTGACCCATAGGGACCCCATAGGCTAGGCCAGCGTAGAACTGCCCCTGTGGGTTTCCAAGGCTTGAAACCTTTAATATATACAATATTTTTTATTGACATTTCTAACTCCTTCCAATAGCATTTCTATCCCTTCCCATACAGTTCTGTTGTCAATCCCATCAGATGGGGCTTTACAATCATCCATGCTATCAACTCCTCTCCCTCCCCACACACATACTCACTTCCCCTACCCTCTGGGAACCCTTACTCCTGTTACTGTCTCTGGGGGGGGTCCTCTATCTTGACTTACATGTACAAACTAACATACGCAAGTTTAACCGACCAACGGGGTCTATCACGTACGGACCATCATAGTAACGGAGGAAATCTTCAAGAACTAGAGGAATAGTTATGTGGCTCATCACCCCACAGCACCCTGCATTCATCCTCCGCTCAAAGCCCGAACTCTTGATGGGAGAAGAAAGCCTCATCCTTCTCCCTGGGAGCAGTTCCTTGGTTCGAACTCATGACCTTGGAGATAAGCAGCCCCATGCATACCCACTAAGCTACGGGGGTGGGGGTGGGAGTGGGGGTAGGGGTGGAGATGGGGGCTCCTTCCAGTTCCTGCCAGTAAGGATTAAGGACCTTGGGCCAGCCAGCCACCTAGGGGTTCTTGAGGCAGGGATCCCTATAAATTCCCTCTCCAGCTCCCCACTGCTGGCAAGTGGATTTGGCCTCACAGTGACCTGATCCAACAGAGGAGAAATGACCCCTACGGGGTTTCCAAGACCCTATGGGTGGCAGAATTTTCTCCTTTTTCTCCAGAGAAGGCTGGTGGCTTCAAACTCCTGACCTCTCAGTTGTCAGCCCAGCACTTGACCCAATGCTCCACCAGGACCCCCCACCCCCTCAGAACCCCCCACCCCATGTTTCTTAGTCGCTCGATGTGATTCAGCGTGTGTGGTTTACCCAGCATTCCACCCACCTCAGGAGCTCTGGTGGAGTAGGGGTTAAAGTGCCCAGGGACGTGGGTCCAGAGGGAGGGAGGGCCGGGAAGCAGATAAGCTTCCAGTGGGTCCTGGGTGGAGCTAGGTGACCTTGGGATAAGGAGATGCTAGAGGCTCAGGCGTTCCTGGGAGGGTCAGTCCAGGTAGGGGCTCTTTGAACCGCCTGGACCTCTCAGGTGAGTTGGAAGGAGGGATCTCTGTCCTCTACCTGTCTCCTCAGAGAGGCCCTCCACCCTCTCCTTCCCCAGCAACCAGGAATTGCTCCCCACTCCCCACACCCCCTCCTTACATTTCTCCTCTGATTCCTCATAGCTACCTGCCCAGCTACTTATTAACTCCCTCCCCACCTCCACAGGTCCACGTGAGGTCCCTGAGGGCCCGGGCACGGTTTGGTGAACCGGCCATACAGTTGACGCTTAAGAAATATTTGTCTCTCATGCGCTCCTTGCTGCCCTCCCACACGTTCCTGGCAGGCCTCTCCTCTCCCAAGGTCACACCCAGTCTCCCACAAAGTCCCACCAGAACAGTGGTTCTCAGCCTTCCTCATGCCTCGGCCCTGTCAAACAGGTCCTCCTGTGGTGGGGACCCCCAACCGTAGCATTATTTTCGTGGCTGCTTCCTCACTGTCATGTTGCTCCTGTGATGAATCCTCCTGTCAATATCTGAGAGGCAGGATGTGTCTTCCTTGCTACCAATGGAACATCATGAAAGCAACGTGATTCATCCCAAAAGCAATAGGTCATTATAGGTGGTGAAATAATTATTTCTAATGACAAACCAATGAAATTTTGTCTTGAAGCATGGTGTAGCCTGGGTAATAGTCTTCACATCGGGTACTCGTATGGGGGCATATCTGCATGTGGGTGGACCACCTGGAGACAGCTAGAGGAGGGGTGTCTCGGTTCCTAAGACCACCAGGAATATGTGTTTTTGATGGTCTTGGGCAACCCCTGTGAAAGGGTCAAGGGGTCGAGACCCACAGGTTGAGAACCACTGCACTAGCGCCTATCTGCCTACTCTCCCTCCCTGGCCTGTCTCCCTCCCGCCCTCTCTCAGATACCAACCCCCCACCCCCACCATCCTGGAAGTCTCTTCCTTTTCACTCTGGCCAGCACCCCTAAATGATGGGGTTCCTGGACCAATATGGGGGACACCCCCAACTTGGTTTTGTTTCCCACCAACCAAACCCTTTGCCATCAAGTGGATTCTGACTCATGGCGAGCCCACAGGGCACAGGGTAGACAGTGCCCCCACAGCGTGGCCGTGGCACTTCGTGGTGCATACCTACGGCAGGCCCGACCCAGAGTCTCTGCAGCACCCCCCTGCGCGTGTGGAAGCTGGACAAAGAATAAACTCACTGTCGTACAGTCTACTCTGACGCCCAGCCCAAGGGGGCAGAAGAGAACGACTGTCCCCGGGGCTTTCCGAGAGAGTGTATTTTTTTTTAAGGATTAGATCTTATTTGTCTAAAGACAAATAATACAAATAATGTGTGAGAGGGAGAAGACACCACCACCACCATCCACATTCAAAAAACCAAGGAAGGCATTTTTGTCCCAGAACATGGAAGAGATACTTTTGCACCCAGATCAAATTCGGGTCCCGTCTACAGGGAGGTCCACTGGCCGAGTATGGAGTTCGATCCAGCACCCTCAAGATGACAGTGGC
Source organism: Echinops telfairi (assembly GCF_000313985.2). Taxonomy (NCBI): domain Eukaryota; kingdom Metazoa; phylum Chordata; class Mammalia; order Afrosoricida; family Tenrecidae; genus Echinops; species Echinops telfairi. The sequence continues at coordinate 22,433,331 of NW_022104553.1, read as the reverse complement.
CTCTGTCTGACAGGAAGGCTGTTGGAGACGCACGCCTGTGGCTAGAGCGGATCTGCCAGTCTGAGGAGATGCTCTGAAGAGGGGTCTGGGGCTCCCACCGTCCCCCAACGCCTTCTCCAAACTGGGTGTGAGCCTGTCGCTCTTGATGAGATCAGAAAGGCTCAGCTTTCTCCCACAGAGCAGCCGGCGGCTCTCACTGCTGTCCTCTGGGCTCAGAGCCCAATGGGTCACCACCACGCCACCCCCAGGGCGCTGAGAGAATGGGTGCCTTCGAATGAAGGTGTTGAAGACTATGGACAACAAGCCGGTGTGTCGTGACAAAGCCCAGCCAGAAAGCTCCTTACAAGAAAGGACAAGGAGGCTTCATCTCCTGGACCCTGGACCTATGAGTCAGGGAGGGCCAGTCCCTGGCACAGGACATCAATCAGAGGGTCAATGGAAGAAACAAACAAAAAAAAAAGAGCCCGCAAGGAGACAGACGAACCAACCAGAGGTTCCCCAAATGGACCGAATCAGCACAAGGAAGAAGAAGATGGTCAGGGCCCAGCAGTGGTTCCGTTAGGTAGCCAGATTCAGGGGCAAGGAGGGGAGGCTGTCCCTCCCATGCCTGCACAGGCCCCCTAGAGGAGGTTGGAGGGAAATCAGGCGACCACTAAACACCTATCAAGACCTTCACTGAGCATGCTCAAATTCAAGGACCCAGCCAGGTGGGAGGCACACCTGGGCGGACCAACTTGGGGATCGGGAGAACATCACCCAGGTGGGCTCAACACAGCCAATGGGGTTAACCAATACCTTCAACCCCACCTTCCCCAGCCAGGGGGTGGGCCAGAATAAAGGCAGGAAGCAGCTCTGGGGCTTCCTCTTACTCTCTTCTACCTGCTCCTGGACAGAGGCAGGTGGGAGGGTGGAGGACACCCACCCACCACGGCCTGGGCATGCCCCCGAAGGACCAGCTCTGGGCCTACTTGGGGCCCACAGCCTCTCTCTTCCCCCAGGGCTCTCTCTGGCCCCAGTCTTCCTGCCCTTTTCTCCCTCGACCCCTGGGCCCCTGGGATCCCTCCCCCAGTTCTGCACGTGGGGGTGCACTGTCCTGCGAGGTTGCAGTGACCAGTCGTGAGCCTCCGCGCGGCTTCCCTGAAATAGCGCGTGCTCTTTCGAGACGCTGAAGTCTGAAACCTCTCCCGTCCTTCATCAAAGCCCACTTGGAGGACAAGACAGGCTTCGCTGTGAGTGCTTTCTTTTGCGAAGCCAAGAACCGAGGTCTGACCCACTCCAGAAACCTTACAGCAGGGGTCCTCAAACTTTTTAAATGGGGCCAGTTAGTTCACTGCCCCTCAGACCCATTGGAGGGCCGGACTATGGTTTAAAAAAAAAACTATGAACAAATTCCTATGCACACTGCACATATCTTATTTTGAAGTAAAGAAACAAACGGGGCCGAAACACCAGGTGGGCCGGATAAATGTCCTCAGTGGGCCGCATGTGGCCCGCGGGCC
>NW_022104553.1:22425056-22426040 GCF_000313985.2 Echinops telfairi | reverse complement strand
GGTTCTGGAGGGACTTAGGGGGAGAGAAGGGTGGGGGGAAGAGAACGGTGAGCAAACAACGCCATTGACAGGGGAACAACTAGGGAATTAAAATCAGCAACAAGGAGGACGTAGAGATCCTGGGGGAGGTGGAGCAACAGCAACCTAGCTGAGAGGAATTACTAAGAGGCAGAAGAAGGGCGAGTGTGGTGGTGGGAAAGGAGGAAGGTAAAAGGGAACAGAGGAAAGATCTAGGAAGGAGAGCTATGGATAGAGGTGTAAACATAGGTGTGCACGTATGTAAGTCTATTAATTCATAAAGATAGAGGTGTTGGCATAGGTACATGTATTTAAATGGCAATACATTGAGGAAGTGGATGGACTTTGAGCCTCTGCTCAAGCCCTCCCTCAACGCAAGAACAGTTGTTCTACAAAACTGGCATTCTGTGACGCTCACCCTCCCAACATGATCTCTGAAGACAAAATGGTGAAATGTGATGAAAAAAGCAGATGGTGCCCAGCTATCAAAAGATATAGCATCTGAGGTCTTAAAGGCTTGAAGTTAAACAAGTGGCCATCTAGCAGAGAAGCAACAAGTTCATATGGAAGAAGCACACCAGCCTGTTCGGGGATCAGGCAATAGGCATCAGAAGAGCCAAAACAAACAACAACAACAACAAAATATTGATGAGAACAAGGAGGATCAGACCAGAGACCCAAAACTCATCTGTAGCCAATGGGACATCCCCTCACAGAAGGGTCGCAAGGGAGGGATGAATCAACCAGGGTGAAGTATAGCACTGATGAAACACACAATATTCCTCTGGTTCCTTGAGGCTTCCTCGACCCCCAGATCATAACCCCAATCCTGCCTCTCACTGTGGGCTAGACCAGAGCATGGACACAGGTACAGGTAAGAGCTCAGGACACACGGAATCCAGATCAGATAAGCCCCTGAGGAACACAAATGGGAGCAGCAATACCAGGGAGGGTAGGGGGAAGGTG
>NW_022104553.1:22413754-22422554 GCF_000313985.2 Echinops telfairi | reverse complement strand
TGGTCTTAGGAACCGAGACGCCGCTCCTCTGTCTCCAGGCGGGTCCGTCCACATGCAGATACACCCACCTACGAGTCCCCATCGTTGACTCATCCCTTCCCTATGACCTCTCTGTGGGGGACGTTCCATTGGTTACAGATGGGCTTTGGGTCTCCGCTCAAGAATAACAATTTTAGAAAGCTCTATGGGGCCAGTTCTCCTCGGGCCACATTGGGCTGCATCAGAATGGATTTAACAACTGGGTGGAGTAGGGTCCTCATCCCCTCTGAGCAGCGCCATCATTGAAAGACAAAAACTTGAGCCTAACGAAGAAACGGTCACACACCTCATGCCACCAATGGGTTTAGAAGACTTGCTGGTGAGCAAAGAAGTGAGTCAAGCCCAGAAAGACAACCATTGGGGTCGGGGGTCGGGGCTGGGGGAGAGGAGGACTCAAACAGAATGAAATATTTTGAAAACGACGATGCCAACCTAGGTACAAATGTGCTTGACACAATGGTTGGATGCATGATGGTCAGAGCTGTCAGAGCCCCCAATAAAATGATTTAAAGAAATAAAAAGAAGAAGAAGGGATAAAAAGAATAATGGCAACCTAGGTACAAATGTGCTTGACACAATCACAATGGATGGATGGATGGATGGATGGACGGATGGATGGACGGATGGATGGATGGATGGATGGGGATAAGAGCTGTCAGAGCCCCCAATCAAGTGATTTTTTAAAAAGAAATAAAGACAGAAAGGTGATCATTGTATGAGACTCCTGTTGTAGAAGAAAGGCAAAATTAAGAAAGAGGGAAGAAATGTTTTCCTACCAAAAGAAACGGGCTTTGATGGTGATGGGGTGGGCAGATGGGGAGAAAAAGAGAAGGTGGGAGCCAAGAAAGAAAGGGAGGGAGGGGGATAGAGAGAGGAGGAGAGAAGGCATGAAAGAAAGAAGAAAGAGAAGAAAACAATGTGGGACAGGGCGGATGGAAAAAGACAAAGGAAGAAAGTGGTAGGAAGGGGAGCCCCCGTGAGGGGTTGACTGGGACACTGTAACCGGTGTGAAGACAGGATGGGCCGCTGTACAACTACAAACAGCAGATCCCACACACAAAAGGGGGAAAAGAATGAACATGAATAAAAAGACAAAGGTTGCAGCCTTCAAACCCCCCAGATTACACACACACACACACACACACACACACACACACACACACACCCGCCATCAGATCTAAACACTGGTCTGAGTGGCTACACAGAAAGGGAGGGAACGTGAACCTGAAACTGACTAATTATATGGTGACACACAAGCTAGTTTCAAACCAACCAACCAACCCATCTTGTGGAAGGCAATCTCAAATTCCTTTCAAACATGAAACCACTGGGGCAGTTACATCATCTCCAATCAACCAGAGTGAGGGGGTGGAGTCTAGCCTGTCAATCAGGTCAGAGCCAATGAGGCCTCTGTGTGGGCAGGGCCTTCTTCTGAGGATTCTGGGAACTCCTACCTTCCTCCCTGCAGGCAGGACATCCCTGCTGCATCTTCCCACTGACAAGGCACATGGAGCTACCCTGATGGCAGCCAGAGCCCTGGAGCTGGAGGAGCCACCGGGAGACCCATGCCAGCAATGAGATGCTTCCACCACCATGAGATCCACCAGATTTTCCACCCACTGGCCTGTGCTCTTCCTGCATTCGGCATCATTGCAAGGCTGTGTGAGTCTGAAGAGGAATTTATAGACTGGTATCAGACCTATGGGCTAATATTGGACTTAGGGACTTGATCTGGACTGGGCTGGGATGTTTTCTTAATAGACAATTCCTCTTTGATATAAAGCTCTCTCTTACATGTAGATGAGTGCCCTGGATTTGTTTCTCTAGTCAACCCAGACTAACACAACCACCTTCCAGGCTGGTTGAGACCAGAGGACCCCTCAAGACAATCACCCTGAGGTCACTCTTCAAACCCAGGGACCAAACCAACTCCTTGCCCCAAGGTCACTTTGTAGCTAAAGAGCCGATTGGCTCAAAAAAAATCAGGAGCACCACCAAGAATGACTTCAAAGATAAAGACAAGAAAACTAAGAGGGCAGGGAAGCTAGATGAAGGGAAATGGAACAAGCAGAAAGAAAACCATGAGGTTGTTCACACCGTAAAGAATGCAACTCGCAGCACCAAACAACCTGTGTTGAAACTGTTGAAAGGGAAGCGAGACCTTCAAAGGGTGACAAGAACCTTCAAAAAGGGCATAATAAAGTATGACTTTGCTAGAAGAAGAAGAAGAAACAACACAGTGGGGCATGTGCCAATGGAGAAGTTGGAGTGATGCTGCCACCAGGAATGCTGAGGGGCTGCCAGAAGCTGGAAGGGACAAGGCAGGCTTCTTCCCTAGAGCCTTCAGAGCACAGCCCTGCCGATGCCCTGACGTCAGACTCCTGACCTCCAGAACCAAGAGCCAATGCACTCCTGTGGTCTTAAGACACTCAGCCTTCCACCATCCCCAGGTCGTTAGTACACACAGTCCCATTGTCCGAAGGCGGCGCTCACCCCAGCTGGGGCGCCCAGACTCACCTTGGTCAAGGTGTACATCCCCAGCAGGTTCACCTCCAGGAGCTGTCGGAAACCTTGGAGAGAAGTCTCTTCAGGCCACTGCGGGGGTGGATCTAAGAGTGAGAATGTGGCAGAGAGAAGAGGAAAGAGTGAGTGGAGCCTTGTAACCAGAGAAAGGGCGGAAGGGGGCCCAGGGAGCCACAAGCAGGAGGTGAGAAGGAAGGGAAATAGTGGTGGAGCAGGTAAGACCAGTGTTGGGCTCTCCTCGTCTGGAGCAAAAGAGAAGGAAGGAAACTAAAGGTTCAACGAAGAAACTAGTCCACAGGACAAGCAGCTCATGTGAACCATGGGGACCAGGAGAGCTAGAAGGTGCCCCACAACTAAGGACTGTTTTGACTGGGAACACAATAGAGGGTCCCTGATACAAAGAAAGAAAAACACAGAACAGAGCTCAAATTCTTTTTTTTTCCCCCTTTCTTTTTTAAAGCCAGGCTTACTAGACCAGCAGAGGCTAAAGGATTCCCCATGACTGTCACCCTATGATTCCTTTGAACCCAAGGTCACCTTCCAGGCAAATAATGCATTGCTCATAAAATGAGCAACATCGCCCACGAGCCAGCATGATGCTCCTTGTAAATAACCAACAATGGGACAACACAGGCAGCTTTAATCCTAAGTCAACTTTCATCTTAAGCCAACATAGAGATCGTAGGGAGGGGAGGGGCAACTAGATCAATGGAAACAGAACAACGTGAATGGGAATCATGAGTAAATGCTGGCAGGGGGGTGGAAAATGTCACCCATGTCCCAGGACAATCGTACGAAATTGTTTAATGGGTGTGGGGGTGCAGAAAGGTTTTTTCCCCCAGGTTGTTCCCCCATATCATATGCCAAACCTAAGATGCTACTTGCTAACACATGGCCAATGTCTGTCCACTTGGTGGTCAGCTGCTTAAAGGTCATCTCCCTGAGGTTTATCAGCCACATGGAGCAATCAGACTCTATTGTCTGTCCCACCCTAGTGGATTATTCCCCTAAAGGAGAGCTCAAAGACAAGGTCGAGCCAACTCAAAGAAGGTCGAGGTTAGGTTGCCATCCTGACTTTAGAGCCTGCCCATCTTGACACGGGTATTCCCCTAGGACTCCCCTTCCCATACCGACTCCACCCCTAGCTCGTCCCCTTCCTGTTACGTATATGGTTACCTGTAATCAGGGGGGGCTTACATGTCCCCTAAATGTATACAAGCTGCGATTGGAAATATATTCTCGTTCTCTGGCGGACCTGGCTGGTGAGATCATGGCGGTCCTGGAAGTGAGCACTCACGTGCTTTATCTTGTCTGATGTCTCTTTCATTTTACCCCTCAATGACCCAACTGTCCCTTAGTTCCCTTCGATTGTGGGAGTTGGTACCCCACAATAAGAACTTCACTTGCTGTGTGAATTTTTCCCTGAAGCACACCCAAATATCAAACTCACTACCATCGCGTCAACGCCAACTCGTAGCCACTCTATAGGACAGGGTAGAACTGGCCCTGTGAGTTTCTGAGACTGTAACTCTATGGGAGTAGAAAACCTCATCTTTCACTGGAGTGGCTGGTGGCTTCGAACTTCTGACCTTGCACTTAGCAGCCCAATGCCTAATCACTACACCATCAGGGCTCCTCACAAGAATATATTATTTTTAAAAATAAAGTCAGATGTCAGCACTCAGATCAGTCCCAGCAGTGCCCTTCCCTGGCTGTGTGACCTCAGGCCAGTCACCTTGTCTCTCCACCTGCAGAGCACAGCTTGGGCTTATAACTGTCACGAGTTAATAACTGTACCTGATACTGAATGCCATGCATGTATTTGTGGAGTACATAGTAGGACTTGGGGAAAAGGATAGTTAAAAATGCCCCACATTCTCCCCAAAAGAACAACAAACAAACAAATCTGTTTTGAAAGAAGACTAGCCAGAATGCTCCTTAGAAGTGTTTTAAACACGTACCCCCCCCCCAATTTCAACTATAATTAGAAAAGAACATGTATTAAGCTTTAAAAGAGGCAAAAACAACATAAAGACCCAGATTCATCAGATGAAGGTGAGGCGGGGGTGGGGTGGGGCATGAACAGGAGGTCAATGGCATCCAAGGATTCCCAACTGGGAAAGAAGATACATAGGGTGGGGGGACTGTCACAAAAGTATGATTGGCGGCAGATCACCATGACAGGTGGGACTTGGGACTACAGTGTTGCACCGGGCAAGGTCAACCACACGACTATCTTAATAACTAAAGCCTTTATTAAACAGCTAGATCGAGAGCAGGCTAACAACGCCTGGAGCCCTCTCGATCCAGAACAAAATTCCAAACTTTTCAGAGTTCAGAATGGGGGGCTGGCTCAAGGGGAGGGATATCCTAGCTGTTCATTCTTATTGGGGTAGTGGGGTTGTGGGGACTAGCACAGCTCCAGGTGCTAAATCAAGGTCTCACGAGATAGCATACATTTCTTGCTAATTGGGAAGGCAGGGTTTGGAGAAGTCTCCTGAGTGTCAAGTTCTTGTTGGGAGGGCCAGGAGAGGGAAGAGAAGGGGGCTAGCTGTTAGCAGGGGTTAAAGTCAGTTTGAAATAAAGTGGATTTCCTTCGTGTTTGGGATATGGGTTTGGGCCGGGTCTGGACCAAGGCAGCCCCTTGTACCAGCTTCTTGAGAAGACAGATGACCTGGCTGAACTTCAAAGCACCTGAACTTCAAAGCTCCTGCCTTCAGCGTTTCACAGAGCTTACCTGCCCAGACAGAGCACAGCCCCCCCTCTCCCTAGCATTGTTTCCTAAGAACAAGATGATTTACTGACAGGAGGTCACCTACCCCGAAACTTGCAACCAACACAAAGAACCTCCCTTCCCCTGACCGGCTCATATGCTTTTAAGCTCATACCCTATATATGTCCCACCGCCCCAGTACCAGGCATGACTTCCCTGACCTAACTCATTGGGTTGCGGAACCCGCCCAGGGGCTCAAGATGCCCCCACCCCTTTCCTTGCTCTTCCTTTCCTCCCTCAATAAAATCCTTTCCTTTCACTTCTCATTTTTGTCTAAACCCTGTCGCTGTCCTGCAACCCCGTCTCCACCTCTCAATATGTACATCGTCAGCTTGAAGGGCTTACAAGACTGGTCCAGAGCCTTCCGACCAAGGCAGTCAGGGAAAGGCTGGTAACACATGAACGCATGACTATTCACCAGGAAGCCCTGGGGACAGTGGTTGGTGATACGTTGGGCTGCTAACCAGTTCAATACCACCAGCCGCAGGAGAAAAACTGGGCTTTCCACTCCCGTGAAGAGAGTTGAGTTAACAGTCTAGGAAAATTTACCGGGGCAGTTGAGTCGGCATCGACTGGCTAGCTGGGGGTTTGGGTTTGGGAAGGTCCGCAGGACAGTGACTCCCATCTAGGACACACCTAGGCAAGCACTTCAAAGAGAGACTATCCCTCCCTGGGCTGTCCACTCTTCCCTGCACTCTGCCCGAGGGCAAGATCATCTACATCCTTCCTTAAGGAGCACAAAGCATTCTAAGGAGGCTTCCTCTGTATGGGGACTCTGCAGATGGATTTCAGCCTGTTCCTTCCTTTTGCAAACCAGGATGCCCAGAATTTAAACTCTCAGCATCGAAGCCAGGTACTTTGGGCATGGTATCAGGAGGGATCCATCCCTGGAAAAGGACATCATGCTTGGTAGTGTCATCCGGACAACAAAGAACTCCCACAAGGAGATGTGTACCGGGAGGACCTGGGAGGACGCGGAGGTGGCCTCTTCTGCACAATGGAGACCACGGGGCTTGGAAGACCAGCGTGTGTAAGACGGCCTCCACGGTCCCAAGATAATAGCGCCAAAGGCGCACATTCTCTGTGACACCTCTTCACATCCACCCTCCATAAAATGGTAAGCTGTCTCCTCCAGATGCCTGACTTCCCAGTCAAAGGATCTCTGCCCTTAGGAGTATCCGCTGCCTTTGTTTCATTCTTAAGCAGCTGACTGACATGGTTTGTTTCTAGCTAGCCAGAAGGCTCAAGATGTTCAAGATGAACACATTGCCCATCTCATTGTATGTACTAAGGAGAGGCTTGCAACGCCCACTACTACAAAGCCTTATTGTTGAATCAACGCCAGTGTGGGAAACGAACACGGAGGGAGATAGGACAAAGATCAGATTCCCTAACTTATCACAGAAGGAATCTGGAAAGCTGGTCTTCCACGGTAGGAAAGCTGGTCTTCCACGGTAGGAAAGCCTCCACTTTGGTCAGTTAGAGGTCAAGTCCAAGTCCATGATCCTGCTTTAAATAGCATTCCCACAGATTCTCCCCTAAGAGCCATGCTGCCTTCAAGGGAGCACATGGTGGATGTTATCTCCCTACAGAAACAGACATCCCGTTGCTGTATCTCCCTGCCCTGTCACCCAGCTCCCCTCCTACGTTCCCCCAATGCAGGCACGAGGTTTCCTCACCTGTGAGCTCAGGGACCTTACTGTAGTCCACCCACCTTGTGAGGTATGTCACTACTCAATATGCATGTTTTAAGGCTACCTATCAGTGTCCCAAGAGAGTAAAGACACTCTCTTCTCCCAGTTCCATGTGGTCCATCAAGAGGGGCCAAGGTGAGCATGCTACCAAGAAATGTGTCTGCCTCTTTTATTGTACTCTCTCTCTACCTTCGATGACTTTACTATGACCTCTATAGATCATCACCGTGCAATTGCACCTACGGATCCTTCGGTTGTCATAGACTGGTTTCCTCTGATAATCCAGACCGCTCTTCTCCCCAGATTGGAAATCAGTCCCCCGCACCCCACTTTCCTGTCTTCTTGATTCTACACTTGCACACACGTCACTCCTAAGGACCCCGACCCGTTCCACGGTGGGACTGGAGCCCACAGAGATGGATTTGGCACAGTGGCTGCACCAATGGGCTCAAACCTAACAAAGACGGATGTCTCAGGTCCAAGGACAGCAGCAGACATTTCTTCTTTTACAAAGCTTACTCTGTCGTCTTCTCTGCCCAAGTAAAGGACACCAGCTCACGGAAGGAAGCTGACATCCAGCCCACTGGATTAAAGGCCACCAACCAGAAAGAGGCACTGATTCATCAAAGACTTAAATACCTGGGAACATCCTTTGTTCACCCTCTGGCTGTTCTTGGGTCTTGCCCTAGGCACACCGACCAGGCTCAGGCTCCACCACGCCCCTCCCCCCCACCACCACTATTTAACTCTTTCCTCACCAAACTCTGTTGTAGTTTATTAGTATTACCTACTTGTCTCTTCCTTGATGTAATAGAGGCTCTTGTGGTCTTGATACCTGTTAAGTCAGCTAGCTCTCTGGCTTTATGTTACAGTAAACCAGCCTCTAGGCTCAGCCATATGGCGATAATCTATAAAGATGATAGTAGTCATAGAGAATAGGAGAGGTAGGAGAGAAGGTAAAATAAAGAAGTCAGATACATTTCGTGGTCGCATGCTCACCTCTGGGACAGCCATGATTTCAGCAGTCAGGTCCCGTGCAGACAGAGGGAGGAGGTGAGGGTATATTTTCCATCACAGCTTATATATACTTAGGGGAGGGGGGACGGGCAAGCTCCCCTGATACAGGTAACCACCTACATCACAGGAAGGGGTTGAGCCATTGGCAATACAAGCAATGGGAAGGGATGATCTCGGGGTGTATCCACAAGGGGAAGGGATGATCTTGGGGTGTACCCACAAGGGGAAGGGATGATCTCAGGGTGTACCCACAAGGGGAAGGGATGATCTCGGGGTGTACCCACAATAGGAAGGAATGATCTCGGGGTGTACCCACAATAGGAAGGGAAGGGTCTAGAGGTTTACATGTGTCGAGATGGGCACATCCTTGATTCAAGATGGCAGCCTAACCTGGGTCCTCCTAGAGTGGGCTACACCTTGTCTCTGGGCTCTCCTTCAAGGAAACAATCCACTACCCTTACCAGCTGGGTGACAGCCCCCACCCCAAGGTGGGACAGACAATCATGCCTGATTGGATAGATGGCTGCTGCCCTCAGGGAGAGAACTTCTAACAGCTGACTGCTAGCAAGCAAAACCTGTCTGCATCCCACAGGTTAGACTAAGGGCAGGCTCTAACCTTTCTTTACCTGGCTAACCTAAATTCCTTTCACTTCATTTCCTTTGATCTCCGGTTCCCTACAAACTTCACCTCCCTCAATAAATCCTTTCATTAAAGGTCTAGCTCTGTATCCTGTCTCTGAGCGACCTGACAGGA
>NW_022104553.1:22409827-22413589 GCF_000313985.2 Echinops telfairi | reverse complement strand
GGACAAGATGGGAGAAGGCAGAGCGAGAGCCTGGGGGCTGAATGATGCCCAGAAGCCAAGGCACCCCTGAACGAGCACTGACTTCATCCTAAGCCTTTACTGTGAGTTCAAGGCCATCTTGACTACTTCATGTCCACTCTGTGAAGTCCCAGAGACCAGAGACGTCAGGGGCCCAGAGCGAGCTCCTTGGAAATCCGGGAAGGGCAGGGTGGGTGGCCGATCTCAGGCTCATGAACAGTCCAGACTCCAAAAAGGGGGTCTGACAATGGTTTGTCTGCCATGGTTGCCGCCGCTGTGGGAATCCATCTGGTGGAGGATCCGTCCTCTCTTTCCCTTTCCCTCTACTGTCCCGAATACCACAGATGCCTTCTCCAGGGCCTGGTCTCTCCTGACAGCATGTCAAAGTAGGTCAGACAAGTCTCACCAGCCTACTCTAAGGAGCCTCTGAGGAGCATTCTTCCAAGACACTTTGTCTTTCGGGCAGTCTGTGGTCTGTCAATACTCTTCCCCAGCACAATCGAAAGGCATTGATTCTTCCCCCTCTCCTTATTCAATGTCCAACCTTAAACGCACTCGAAATGTGTGGTCCCAAATTAGACTCATTGACAGCGATGTTTGGCGGCTGGTTTTCACAAATAGATAGCCAGGCCTTTCTTCCCAGTCTCTCTTAACCTGGGTGGCCCACAGCCACCTGGTTCAGCCTCCCAGCCTCCAGGGACAAATGGGTGGTGGCTGCACAGGAGGTGCATGGGGTGGGGATCAGGCCCGGGTCTTCTGCGGGGAAGGGAGCATCCTACCCCTGAACCTTGGGGTTGACCTGATTTGAGATATGTGTAAACTGAGGCACAGAGAGGCAAAGACACCAGACAAGGGCGCATGGCAGGATGAAGATGTTAAGACTGAAGGGCAAGTCAAGGGGGCCCGGAGAGGGAGTGCAAGATGAGAGGGAGGGGAGTTGGGGTGCAGGAGGATGAGGGACAGGGGGCCCTGGGGCTCCACAACTCACGGTAGCCGGCATTGTTGACCACACAATCCAGACGGCCGAATTGGCGCAGGGTCTCAGAGACCAGGACCTGGGGAGAGAAAACAACTGATTGGGAGCCTGTGGTGGTGGTGGTGGGTGGGTGGGGGCTGTCCTCTTGGCCACAGCAGTGGGGGAGCTAGAGGAAGATGGGACAGCCCTTCCCTCCCAAATCACCAGGCGTGGGAGGCGAGGGGGCAGAGATCGCAGGGTGGTGAGGGCCTCCCTGCAGGGCCGTTTCTGAGATGCAATGAGAGGGATATTTAGAGCCAGAGAGAGTGGGACATGGGGACAGAGAGCCAGAAATGGGGGGAGCGAAATGGGGGAGTGTGGGGGAGGGAGGGTTGGAAACAGAAACTCGAAGAGATGCTGACTAAAGAGAAAAGATGGAAGGGGGAGGGATCACTAGAACGGATCTGGATTGCAGGACTCACACTGAAGACGATTTAACTCTGTGTGTGTGTGTGTGTGTGTGTGTGTGTGTGTGTGTGTGTAGGGTAGTGGGGGCATGCTCTAAGATAGATGTGGTAGTGATTGTCCAGTTCCCCCTTGACATGATTGAACAATTGAACTTACTCGATTGTAGGCTATGTCAATTTTGTGCCAATAAAACTGTTGGGGGGGAAGAAAAGATAGACACCCAGCTTTGGAGGGGAACTATTAGGGAGCCCCACTTGGAGGAAGTCAGTAACAGGAATCCATGTGACAGGTGTGATAAGAGCCTAGGGGGTTCCTCCTCCAGGGACCCAGTGTAGAGGCATTTAAAAGGGTTCGGCATCTGACCTTCCGGAGTAGGAGTAGGCTGTCCTAGGATACAGGCGCTAATAAAAGGAGGCTGCCCAGAACCCCTGGTCATAGGAATGTTTACCTTTCTACAAAGAGGGTTGGGACGGAGCCCAAATCTGCATGTGGCCTGCACCCAGGCCGACTTCAAGGAATCTGTGCTGTGAAACCCAACGTTCGCATGAGGCCCCAAACCAAACAAACAGGGTCAGCAGGGCCTAGGGTGGGTCCCTGTGTGCTAAATGTGTCCAAGACAGGCCCAAGCATGCTTTCCTTATCAAGGAGCAGAAAATCGTTGTGAACTGTGTGGAAGTCACAAGCACAGGGTCAGAAAGCTGAATTAAACATAAAGGAAGCTTTTTTGAAGAATAAACAAATCAAATGGAAAAATAAAACAGAGCCTAGTGGAAGTGGAAATGACCATTTCCTGGCGGGGTGGTCGGTGGGGAGGCATGGCCCTGGCCAAGGGGTCAGTCGTCTAATCCCTTTGGATCCCATGTAACCACTGGAGGAGGGAAAGAAAGTGCCCAGCATGGGAGGGGGAAGGGAAAGGAGCCCAAGGGGAGAAGAAAGAAGGGGCGGGTGACTCTTGGAGCTGGGGGTCCCCCCACCCCACCCCGACACAAAAATGCTCACCCTCATATCTGCCTCCTTAGTCACATCACTGAGGATGAAAAGGGTACCAGGAAGTTCCCTCTCCAGGGCGCGACCCCCACTCTCTGCAGAGAGAGAAAGACCCGGGAATGGGACCGAGGGAGGAGCGGTGGGGGGACCCGGACTCCTGGGTTTGAGGCGGGGAAGGGCTAGGGCTGAGACTCCGGGGTCTGAAGGAGGAGGGGCTGGAGCAAAATCGGAGGGGTGCTCACTCACCTTCCTTGTCACAGATGACCACCTGCGCCCCGCTGTCCACTAAGAAAAGCAAAGGGAGACCAGGTTACCCGGGCACCAAGCCGCCCGCTGGTGGAGGGCCGGGCCGCCCCGAGGTCACCTCGCGTTGCGCAGGTCCCATTAGGGTTCCCCGGGCAAAGGGCAGAGGCTCGGCTGTCTCCGCTGCTCGGCCCCCGCCGGGGCCTGCCACGGGCGCCCGGGACCCTCGTCCCCACCCTCCGGGGTCACCCCAAACCCACAAGAGACCCATGCCCCAAACCAGCCCTAACATTGGCAAGGCAACAAGAGAGACGAACTGCCTCTAGACCCAGCTCAACAACCCCAGGCTCCAGGGTGCCATTCAAAAGCCCATCTCGGCGTCACTGCAGTGTTGGAATCCCTGCCTCCCAGCCCCCATTGACCCCCTCTCGTCTCCCCAAAAATGAGCACCCAGACCGGTACTCACCGAAGGCCCGCACGATCCCCGCTCCGATGCCGCGCCCGCCCCCGGTCACCACCACCACCTTCCCGGCGTAGCGTGTCCCCGTGGCCATTCTGTCCCAGCCTGTCTCTCGCTTTACAAACTCCCCAAGCCAGACTTGCTCACACTTGTAAAGTCCCCTAAGGCCGTCGGATCGATTTCTCAATAGAGGCTGGGTTCCAGGGGCCCAACCCAGAGGCGGGGCTGGGGAGGTCTCGGGCCTGTAAATTCCAACCCAGCCCCTTGCACCTTCAGACCCAAGAGCCTAGGGCCCTCCTCCTTCCCAAGTAGGAATTCAGGTGTCAAATCCCAGTCCCCTTGTCCCTCACTCAGAAATCTTGATACTCAGATCTCCGATGGATCTCAGACCCAGGAGCCCAAGTCCTCTGCCCTTCCACCCTCAGACTCCTCATCCCTCAGACCCAGGAGTCCTGGTTCCAAGTCTCCCCTCCAATCACCAAATCAGTATCTGAGGCACCCCAACTCCTCCTTCCTCAGACCCTGATCCCCCAGACCCCTCATCCCTCAGACCCAGGAGTCCTGGTTCCAAGTCTCCCCTCCAATCACCGAATCAGTATCCGAGGCACCCCCAAATCCTCCTTCCTCAGAC
>NW_022104553.1:22408002-22409672 GCF_000313985.2 Echinops telfairi | reverse complement strand
CCCAGGAGTCCTGGTTCCAAGTCTCCCCTCCAATCACCGAATCAGTATCCGAGGCACCCCCAAATCCTCCTTCCTTAGACCCTGATCCCCCAGAAGACTCATCCCTCAGACCCAGGAGTCCTGGTTCCAAGTCTCCCCTTCAATCACCGAATCAGTATTCGAGGCACCCCCAACTCCTCCTTCCTCAGACCCCTCATCCCTCAGACCCAGGAGTTGGGCCAGTTCCTTCCGTCATCTGATCAAGGAGGTCAGTTGTCTATCCCTTGCCTCCCCCAGCCCCCCTCCCCGCATTCTGGGACTCCAGCTCTGCTCCAGGAGAAACCCCAATGTTGCAACTTCAAACAGATCGGGAGGGGAAAAAATCTGTTCACTGAAAGTTCAAAGGTTTAATTCAAGCTTGGACAGCGTTGGGAAAATCAAAATTTCGCTGTGGAAACCCGGTCTCTCCCTGCCGTGGGAGACACTCCCCCCCGCCCCCTGGCCACGCCCCAGGGTCCTTGATTGGCTCAAGCTCTGTGGGCGGTGCCACACCCCACACTTTGGTTGATACGTTTGGGCGGATCAGAAGCTGGACTGCAGTAGCGTAACTCGTAAGGGCCACGCCCCCTCGGCCGGAGTCAGGGCGGGAGGGGCGGTGCCAGGCTCCCACGTGGACTCCCAGGGGGCGGAGCCTCTGCCACGCCCACTACTCAGGCTGGAGGAAGCCACCACGTGGGAATTGACCGCCGGAGATCTTGGGGGAGAGACCGCTCGGGGTGTGGGGTCCGGTGGAGACGGAGGTGCAGGGGGGAGGGGTTCTCCTCGGGCGTCCGAATTTCCACCTGGAGAAGATGAGTGAGCAGTGAGAATGACAATCTGCACGTTGGCAGAGCCGGTTCTGTCCTATTGTGCTGACCCTTCCCCGCACCCCCCCTCCCCCCGTCAGCCTCCTCCCGCAGATCCAGGGGTTCTGATTCCCAACCCACTCCTCCCTCAGACCTAGGGGTACTGACCTCCAGCCCCCTCTTCCCTAATACCCAGGGGTCCTGTCCCCCAGACCCCTCCTCTCTCATACTCAGGAATCCTGACTCCAGGCCCCTCCTTATTTCCTCAAACCAAGAAGTCCTGACCCGAGCTTCTTAGACCCAGGAATAAGGACCCCAGTCCCCTCCTCGTTCAGACCCAGAGGCTGATCCCCACCCGCGCGCCCCTCCGCCCAAATTCTTGAGCCCCGACCCCCACTTTCCTTTTGCCTGGGCCTTACATTTCTGAGCCCTGCCCCTCCCATTACGCATACAAAACAAAGGATCCCCAGATATTGCCAGACTTCTCCCTGGGTTTTAGAATTCTAGACTTCCAGAGCCCCCCACTCCCTCACCTGTCATCATTCGCTGCCATTGTGAGGCCTCTGTAGCCAGAGCTTGGGAGAGGCTGAGGACCCGCTCCCGGTGACCATCAGATGTGGGCAAATAAGGCGTAGTATTCCTTGGACTAGAAGAGAGGGAGTCGGGAGAAGGGAAGATCTGAGGGCCGCGCTAGTCCTTCTGGGAGTTGTAGTCCTAAGCACGTGGCTCTAAGGGACTCCAAACAAGGGTTTCTCACCGAAGCCAAAGTGCATCGTGAGATTTGTAGTTCCGTCTATATTACAGCCACCACCACCACCACCACCACCACCCCATCTCCGCCCAGGA
>NW_022104553.1:22402195-22407178 GCF_000313985.2 Echinops telfairi | reverse complement strand
TAAGTAACCCACTAAGCCACCAGGGCTCCATGCAAGGCAGGGCAAAACTGCTCCCTAGGGTTTCAAGAGAGTGGCAGTTTGCAGGGAAGCTGGCAGCCTCATCTTTCTCTGCGTTGGAAGCCAACCACAAGGTCACCAGGAGAAGGGATAAAATCACCCAGAAGGCTACCATGCTTTGACCTTTACCTGACCCCTGCGAGCTCCAGGATAAAAGCGATGGACGGTTAAAAAAATCCCTCCGCTTCCCTCCGCCCCCGATTCTAGGAAATGACAGGCCTCTCGTGACTTTGATCAGCCTCTGAATCACTCTAGGCAGTGCCTTCCGGATTTCCGCCCTTTGTTTCAAAAAAGATGAGCTGTCACGTTTGTCCCCCTAACACAACTTAGACGTAGAGTTGTGCGTTTCCTGTTCCGCTGATGGCACAAACAATCCAACAAGGTTAACTGCATGGTCAGGGGTTCAAAACCACCAGCTTCTCTGAGGGAGAACGGACGAGCCTGTCTGCTCTCCAAAAGATTTACAGGCGTGGAAACCCTGCCTAGGAATTAGCATCAACTCAATGGCAGTGGGTTTGGTTTGAGTTTGGCATCATGTACCAAGGAGCCTGGATGGCAGTTGGAACCCCCTAGCCCCTCCTCGGGAGAACGGTAAGGCCGCCTTCTGCTTCCACTGAACCCCGATGGCCTAGTGGTTACTGGGCTGCTGACTACAAGGCGAGCAGTTTCAAACCACTGGCCACTCCAGGGAAAAAGACAAGGCTTTAACTCCTGTACTGAGATACAGTCTCGGAAACCCACAGGGGCAGTTCTACCCTGTCCTTCCTATAGAGTTGCTATGAGTTGAAATTGACTAATGGCAGTGAATTCTAAGTTTGATCTTCTCCCATAAAGACGTAGGACCTCGCAAACCCAAAGGAACGGTTCTCCTGTCCTACAGGGCCACTAGGAATCAGAATCGACCCGCCACCGCAGTGCATTGATCATATGTCTATTGTTGGTAGCTGCTATCGAGCCAGCTCAAACTGCTATGAACCAGAGTTTCCATGGACTGGTTTTGGGGAAGAGATCGCCAGGCCTTTCTTCCTCGTCTTTGTTAGTCTGGAAGCCTCCGCTGAAACCTGTTCAGCATCAGACAAACACGCAAGTCTCCACTGATCGGCCGGCGGTGGCTGGGGAAATGCAGGACTTCATAGGGTGGCAACGTCATGGGGACTTGAACCCCTCTGTCCCATAAGGAAGGTGGGCATTTTCCTACCCTGGAATCACTGTTGCCCCCATAACTCGTCTCCGTCTCCCTGTAGACCACCACTTGTGTGTCCGTTTGTCATACAGTGGTGGCTCCCGTGTAGCTGTAATACTAGAAGCTGTCACTGGTATTTCAGCCTTTGGGAAATCAAGTGATGCATTCTATTGAGTCGCTCTGCTGCACAAGACCTCTGTAAAGCGTTGAAAAACCAAGATGTGACTCGGAGGACTAAGGTGTGCCTGACCCAAGCCAGGGTATCTGCCGTCACCTCCTACAGCCAGCAGGCTCCCTAGAGGCCAGGATGGTGAGACGTCATTCATCTCACGTGTTCGCATCACGAACCAGTCCCTGGAGAAGGGCATCATGCTTGATAAAGGAACAGCCAAAAAAAAAAGGAAAATCCTAGAGTAGAGAGCTAGGCATGGCGGGCTGCGACGCTGGGCTCAGACAGGACCATACCTGTAAGGCAGGTACAGGACCGGGTAGGGTTTGGTGCCCTTGTACATGGGGGTCCTAGGAGTCAGAACCTAACAGTCATCTCCCTACACAAAGGATGGAGAGGCGGGGCCTCAATGACCAGTGATTGGCGGGTCTGGGCGGCGCTCCGGAGACCACGCCTCCAAGGGGGTGGGGCAAGATGCAGACGTTCCACCCAGCCACACGTCGTCGGGGCGACTCTGGGAACCTAGGTTCAGATGAGGACCCCCACTTTTAGGAGAGGTCGACTGAGGCTCAGACCCGCGTCATCACCCGACACCCCCCTTCCCACCCTCCACCCTCTGCTCCTCACCCTGGGCTCCGCGTCGGGCTGGCGTCGGGCCGGGGGCAGGGTCCGGCCCAGGGGGAGGAGCCTGAGGGAGGAGCTGGAGGGGAGGGGCCTGGCCCACTCCTGGTGTCTGCGCATGCGTTCCAGCTGCTCCTGGGCGCTCATCCGGGGCCGGGGCTGCGGGGCCTGCAGAGAGGAGCATTGGGGGGCTCCAGCCATGGGCCACCCATGACTCTCCTTTCCCAAAGCCTTGTTCCCCCACGAGGTCCCAAAGGGGTCGCCGAGCACCCAAACACACTGCGCACAGTCAGACCTCCCAGGAGCCTAAGCACCCTGGACGTTCATTCTGAACCCCAAGTGTGCAGAATTCTGAGCCCTAGGTTTGCAAAATGTGGAACCCTGGTGGCGTCGTGGGTACGCGTTAGACTGCTAACGACAAGATCCCCAAAGATGGGGCTCTCTAGAAACTCACAAGGGGCAGTGCCAGCCTGTCCCACAGGGTCGCCATGAGTCGGCATCGACTTGATGGCGGGGAGTTTTCAGTTGTTTCTGAATTCGGTATGCGGAGGGCTCCAGTTTACAGGGGAAGCCCCAAATCCACCCTGAGTCTCCAGAGAGATTCGGTCAGCACCGAGCCCTTTCTGACCCCTGACCTGCACGTGGAAAGCTCTGCCCACAGTTGTCGGGGCTTCCCCTGGGTGTGCCAATGCACCGTGACCCTATAGGACAGGGTACAACAGCCCCTGTGGGTTTCCAAGGCTTTGAGGGAGTAGAAAGCCTCTCCCCCCACCCAGGAGGGGCTGGTGGGTTTGAACTGTTGACCTAGGGGTTAGCAACCCCACCTGTAACCACTATGCCACCAGGGCTCCCAGTCATCATATTAGGAATGAGTTAATTCAATGGTTTGACCAGTGAGAGCAGGCTGACTTTTAAGTTGCAAATTTTGTATTGCCCTCCAATGACATTACAAATATCCAAATGGCCCTTGGCAGAAAAAGAAAAAGTGCCCTGACCCCACTCCAGCTCAGCACCATGGTGGAATGAACAGGCAGGAATGAACAAAGTCCAAGGTCCAAAGCCCAACTGTAGACAATTGGACACCCCCTCACAGAAGCGTCACAAGAAAAGAAGGAGACAGCGCAGGCAGCACAGCCCCAAGGGAACACACAGCATTCTCTAGTTCCTTAATGCCTCCCCCCACCCCCACCCCCAATGATCACGGTCCCAGCTCTACCTTACAAATCTAGCTAGACTGGAGCATGTGCACTGGTACAGATAAGAGCTCTGGACACACAGGACCCAGGACAGATAAACCCCTCAGTAATGGGAGTATCCGATACCAGGAGGGTAGGGGGAAGGTGGGGGGAGAAGGGAAAGAAATGAGAAGGGACTATAATGAACGACATATAACACACACACACACACACACACCCCAGGGGGGCAAACAACAGAAAGGTGGGCGAAGGGAGACAGTGGATGGTGTAAGATAGGAAAATAATTTATAAGGGGTCCATGAGGGTGAGAGGGGGAGGAGGGAGGGAAAATGAGCTGATACCAAGGTCACAAGTAGAAAGAGAATACTTTGAAAATGATGGTAGGAACATATTTACAAATGGGCTTGATACAATTGATGTATGGATTTTTTTTTTTGGTTTTTTGTTTTTGATGTATGGATTGTCATAAGAGCCCCCAATAAAATGATTTCTTTATAATTAAAAAAAACATTGGGTTCTGCAATTATAATTTTTAAAAAACATTGGGTTCTGCCATTGCTGTCACTGTTGGGGGCCACGGGATCGGTCCCAGCCCATAGCAGCCCCATGTAGAGCATCATGAAACACTGCCCCCCCACCAAAAAAAAAGAAAGAAACACTGCCCAGTCCTGCCCCATCTTCACCATGCCTTTTTCTTTTTTTTCAATCATTTTATTGGGAGTGCGTACAACTCTTATCACAATCCATCCATCCATCCATTTTATGTCAAACACACTAGTACATTTGTTGCCCTCATCATTCTCAAAACATTGCCTTTCTACTTGAGCCCTTGGGATCAGCTCCTCATTTTTTCCCCCTCCCTCCCCGTCCCCCCTCCCTCATGAACCCTTGATAATTTATAAATATTATTATTTTGTCAAGTACATTTGTTGCCATCATCATTCTCAAAACATTTGCTTTCTACTTGAGCCCTTGGTATCAGCTCCTCATTTTTCCCCTCCCTCTCTGCGCCCCAGACTGTAATTCTTTTACCCTCATCCTTGTTCCACAGAGTGCAGGGACAGTGGGTTTGAAGTGCTCACCTGGTGATTAGCAGCCTGGTGTTTAGCCCTCTGCGCCACCAGAGCCCCTTCCCACCTAGACAGGAAAAGGGAAATCGCGTTTCCCTCCCATAGTTAAGAAGCTACCAAGACAAAGTCAACTGCTATCTCGTCTATTTTGACTCATAGTTACCCTGTAGGTCCTGAGTTGGAATTTTTTCCGCAGTTAGTTTTATAGAGCTCTAATTAACACTTCATACACATACAATTAGCTATAAATCTTCAGACTGACACATTGGTTTCCTGAGACTGTAACTCTACGTGGGAGTAGAAAGCCCCATCTTTCTCCTGGTGGTTTTGAATTGCTGACCTTGCGGTTAGCTGCCCAGTGCATAACCACTCGGCCAGCAGGGCTCCAGGGAGGAAAATTAAATACATAACCCAAATCCCCTGCTGTCAGTGGGTTCCAACTCATAGTGACCCTGTGGGACAGGGTTTCCTGAGCTAGAAAGCTTTTTTCCCAGTTTTATTGAGCTATAATTAATACTTCATAAAATTAGCTATAAATCTTCAGACTGACACATCTTTCTCTTGTGGAGCCTGGCGGCTTCAACCCCCCAGCCTTTCTGTTAACAGCCAAGCACGTCACTACTGCCCCACCAAGCCCCCTAAGAAGGACCTAAGACTTTATCGGTCCCCTCTCGGTTTCTGCTGAGC
>NW_022104553.1:22400481-22402095 GCF_000313985.2 Echinops telfairi | reverse complement strand
TGACTGGCTCATCTCCTCCCTGAGACCCTTCTGTAAGGGGATGTCCAGTTGCCTACAGATGGGCTTTGGGTCCCCAATCTGCACTCTCCCTCATTCACAATGATATGATTACTTGTTCTTTGATGCCTGATACCTGATCCCTTCCACACTTCGTGATCACACAGGCTGGTGTGCTTCTTCCATGTATGCTTTGTTACATCTGAGCTAGATGGCCGCTTGTTTACCTTCAAGCCTTTAAGACTCTAGGCGCTATATCCTTTGATAGCCGGGCACCATCGGCTTTCTTCACCACATTTGCTTATGCACCCACTTTGTCTTCAGCGATCATGTCGGGAAGGTGAGCATCCTGGCTTTTTCTGTTTGAGCCCATTGTTGCAGCCACGGCAGCCATTATGTTTAAACGGTTGTCGGAATCCATCTGGATGAGAGCCTTCCTCTTTTGTCTGCCTCTCTCTTTTACCCAGCACGATGTCATGAAAGAATTACAACCAGAACGTTCCATAGAGGACAAGAATGGTGAGACGTCCTTGAGACGTGTTGTGTCCTTGAGACGTGTTGTTGGGAAAGGCCAGTCCGTCCCTGGAGGAGGACATCGTGCTTGGTGAAGCAGTGAGTCGGTAGAAAAGGAAGCCGGCCCTCCACAAGATGGATTTTGGCACAAAGGCTTCGGCCACTGGCTCCACCGGATCACTCAGCACCAGGGGGTGTTTTGCTCTGTTGAAACCTGGGGCTGCTTTGGGCGGGAACCCACTCCAGGGTACCAAACAAGAACAATCAATCTTTCCAGAAACAGACTCCATGTCTTCCTCCCGAACAGCAGCTGGTGACTTTCAACTCTGTCCCTGAGCATCGAAGGGCTTAACCCCACTGTGTAACCAGCGCTCCTTCAATTTCTCCTGGAAATAAACCTGTCAGCCTCAGCCCGCGCCCTGCAGCCAGTTCCCCGCGCGGCCGCCAGATGGCGAGCGCTCCTGCTTTTTAACACGAAAGAGACCTTCCGTGGTCACTTTTGTCCCTTCCCACCTCTGGACCAAGTGACTGCAAAGGCCTCATGTCACACACACACACACACACACACACACACACACACACACACACACCACACACCACACCACCACCACTCCCTTTGACAACGTGGGCTCCAGCCACCCTGGCCTGCTCACTGCCTCTCCCACCATTCAAGCACTGTCCTGACTTTGAGCCTTTACAGTGGAGGTTCCATCTACCTAAAACACGTTTTGGGAAAGCCCCAAGGTTCCCTCCCTTACCCTATCACCTTTCCGTGGGGTTCCCCAGACATCCCAAAGCCTCTTCCCTGGCTCTTTTATCTCTTTCATAAGTAAAACCTGATACTCCCACAATAAAATGATTTTTAAAAAAGAAAGAGGGAACCGATAACAAGGATCTACATAGAACCTCCTCCCTGGGGGACGGACAACAGAAAAGTGGGTGAAGGGCGACATCACACGGTGTAGGACATGACAAAATAATAATTTATAAATTATCAAGGGTTCACCATGGAGGGGCGGCGGGGAAGGAGGGGGAAAAAATGAGCGGATACCAAGGGCTCAAGTAGAAAGCCAATGTTTTGAGAATGATGATGGCAACAAATGT
>NW_022104553.1:22397404-22399729 GCF_000313985.2 Echinops telfairi | reverse complement strand
AAGACTGTAAACCAGAAGCCAGAGGCCCTGGATTCAAATTCCAGCACTGCTATTTATTGGCTGTGTGCCGTTGGAAAAGTTGCTTTATCTCTCTGGGCTACACTTCTCCTTTGGAGATGAAGATGGGGGCCATAGGCATAAGGTATGTGGAGAAGGCAGTTGTTGTAATTATTATTATTATCCCCATTTTAAATAGGGGCAAACGGAGGCTCAGAGAATGAGCTCGAAGGTCGAGGCCACACTGGTACCAGGAGCTGGGATCTGAACCCAGGTCCCCTGGACACCAGGACTCCATAGGCCTCAGGACCACACAGCACGGAAAGAGTTCTAATCAAGAGCAGAAGCAGAGCAGGAAGTGAATGCAGAGTCTAATGAAGGTCAAGGCTCAGCAAAGACAAGAGTGGCAGCTGCCTCCTGAGCCCGACAGGCACTCTCTGATGGTCTGCCACGAACCTACAGAAGGTGGTACCCTGGTGGCAACAGTGGTCACACACTGGGCTGCCGTTCCCCAGGCCTGCAGTTGGAAACCACCAGGCACTTCTCGGGAGAAACACGGGGCTTTCCACTCCTGAGTCTCAGAAACTCGGTGGGTGACTTTTGGTTTTTGCTTTTGGATTTTGAGCCTTTGGAAGCAGGAGAAAGATGAGACTTCCCACTGGTGTCAGGCGTTCCGGTCTGGGAAACCCACCCACAGAGGCAGCTCTACCCTGTCTCACGGGGTCCCCGAGTTGGAATGGACTGGGCAGTGGCACGTCTGTTTTTTGAGTCTGCATTTTGTTTCTGGACGAACACATTGTTTTCTGTTCCTAGTTCACATTGCGCGGTAGTGCAACCACATTCCCTCTCCCTTCTTTCTGGAAAATAGGAGGGGAGGAGTCCTGAATGCAAACTGAGAACTTGTTCCACGACAGATTGAAAGGCTGCTGGTTCCCAAGGACCCAGAACTGCATCAGAAACCATGCCCGGAGATTTGTCTTCCAGAAGGTTCCAGTCAAGGAGACCCTCGTTAAAAGCTCTACCCCATGGGGGAAGGGAGACAGCGGTTGGCGTAAGATATGAAATCAATAATCATTTATCGTTTATCAAGGGGTCATGAAGGTGGGAGGGGAGGGGAAAAGAGGAGCTGATACCAAGGGCTCAAGTAGAAAGAAAATGTTTTGAAATGGACAAAGGCAACCTATGTACAAATGTGCTTGATACAATGGATGTATGGACTGTTATAAGAGCTGTAAGAGCCCGCGATGAAATGATCTTTTAATTAAAGAAAAAAAAAAAGCTTTATTCTGCACCCATTGGGTTTCCCTGGAATCAGAATCGATGGGAAGGGGACTTGAGGAAGTTCATGGAATTGAAAATTAATGGAATGTTTTTTTTCCTACAAACTGTTCAAAGCCCCACATCTGTATGGGGCGTATGCCGTTCCTTAGCCTTCATTTGTACAATTCAGTGATGGTAAGCGTTCGTGTCAAGGGGCCCTGGTGCCACAGTGGGTGATGTGCTGGGCTGCTAACTGCAAGGTCGGTGGTTCAAATCCAACAGCTGCTCCAAGGGAGGAAGATGAAGCTTTGTCCTTCTGCGAGGATTTACAGCAAACCCGCAGGGGTGATTCTACTTTGTCCTCCGGGTTTGGTAGGAGGGGGAATCGCCTCGAGGGCAGTGAGTTTAAATTATGTGTCCCGTGGTCGTCATTCACCACCACTGTCCATTTCCAGATTGTCCCACTACACTTAAGAGAAACCCAGTGAAAAAAGAAAAAAAAGAGAAACCCAGTGTCCCCTAAGCAGCGAGTCCCCCTTTCCCTGCCCTCTCCCCCTCCCTCACTTACCCCTGGTGAAATCTAATACGCTTTCAGCTCTATACACTGGTACCTAATTCTTACAAGAGACTAGGATTTTTTTAAAATTCTAGATCTCTCATCTCCAGGCACAACTGCCTCTTTTGCCATGAGTCTGGAAGGACCGGATGGTGCCCAAGTACTACAGCTCCACGTTCCGATCAACGATTGTATAGAAGAATCCCGATCACCAGGGGGAAGACGCAGAAAAGCATCGCGGATTCTCACGGAGCCGAGATTTTCTGAAGCCGTAGAGGCCAAGTGAAACCCCCACAACGATGGTCCTGAGATAAGTCTTTAGAACTAGCCCCGAAAGGGGCTGCCGCAATGTTTCAAACATCAGATCAAGTGTGAGGGCGGCCCAGGACCTGCCAGTATCTCCTGTGGTCCTACCTAAGGTCGCTATGAGCCGGAACCGGCTCGGAGGCACCCAAGTAGCCCAAAGTCCTCTTAAACCAGACCGGTTTGGCTTCACTAGGTTTTGGTTTTTG
>NW_022104553.1:22389222-22391401 GCF_000313985.2 Echinops telfairi | reverse complement strand
CTATGCAAATGAGGTGATTGTGGTCTACCAAGGGATTGGTCAGCTTACTAATAATGCAAATAAGGTGAATGATACCCTTGGGGATGGTCCGACGCAAATAAGGCATATGAAAGTCTAGACAAGGGATTGGTTGATTTTTGTCCTCCTCCTCCTCCTCCTGAGGTTTCAAAGAGCCAATAGGAAAAGACAGGAGGAGAGTTTTTTTGGATGTAGGGTCTCTGTGCTGGCAACCTCCTAGACCCGGAGACAGGCTGTGGCACTGAGGACGATGAAGCATGGTGAGAAGCACAGCAGGAAACAGCAGCATCAGAAGCAGCAGGAGAGGCAGAGTGGGTTTCAGGCGGTTGTGGTGGAATTAAACCACTGTGTGGCACTGAGCAGAGACCAGGCCAGTTCAAAAGTTCCCAATGGGTTGTGGGGGCAGTGGGGGGGGCAGGGAGAGGCCTCTCTGCAGGCATCTTTGAGAAGAATCGGATCAAAGAACTGTATCCTGAGTGAGTTCTGATCCAGAATTGTAACCTGTTACTTCCTAAGTAAACCCCAAATGGCCCATGAATTCTGTGCAGCCATTGGGATGAGTCATCCCACCCAGGAGAGAAGTAGGGAGTGCCTTGGGAGAGACAACTGGTGTTGGAATTGATTTTAAAAATTTTTAAAAAGCCGAAGGGTAGAGACATGTCTGAAGTTAAAAGCACATATTGATGGTCATTCTCTCTCCCCTTCTTGAACTTGGAAAAGGTTAGGCATTGCTGCCAGGCCTTTATTCCAGTTAAGACTCACCTCTCTCTCTGAAGACTCCTCACCGGGGAGCACAGAGGATGGAGAGCCAGACTCGGGGTTCGGGGGTGGTTTCTGGGGACCTCCCAGACCTGCCAGCGTATCTTCCATCATCCACAGCTGCTGCTGAACTGATGCTCTGTCCTGCAGGGAAGGAGAGGACGAGGAGGAGGGAGATAATGAGTTTGCTCCTCAGAGCTGTGAAAAGGCAAAGTGGGGACGGATTCAGGGTAGGACTGCTCCACAGGGTTTACAAGATCTTGAAGAAGTGAGTCACCAGGTCTTTTTTCTGAGGCACCTCGGGGTGTGGGTGGGGTGTTGAACTAATGACTTGAGTGTGTACACTGGTACAGAGAAGAGCTCACAACACAGGGAATCCAGGACAGATAAAGCCCTCGGGACCAATAATGAGAGTAGTGATACTAGAAGGGTAAGGGAATGGAGGGGAGTGAGGGAGAACTGATCACAATGATTTACATATAACCCCCTCCCAAGGGGGCGGACCACAGAAAAGTAGGTGAAGGCAGACATCGGTCAGTGTAAGACATGAAAAAACAATTTATAAATCATCAAGGGTTCAAGAGAAGGAGAGAGGGTGGGGGGAGAGGGAGGAAGAAATGAGGAACTGATACCAAGGGCTCAAGTAGAAAGAAAATATTTTTTAAATGATGATGGCAACATATGTACAGATGTGCTTGACACAGTGTATGGATGGATGGATGGATTGTGATAGGAGCTGTAAGAGCCTCCAATAAATGATTTTTAAAAGGAAAAAATGTATAGAATAAAGTTTCTTTAATATATTTTTAAGTGGATATTAATAAATAAATATCTGCAGAAAAAGATGCACGGTCTTGGACACCCGAGGGGCAGCGCTGCGTGGTCCTTAGTGTCATTGTGAGTTGGAGCTGACTCGATGGCAGTGGGGGGCGGGTAGGGTCTCCCCGAACTATGTTTAATAGATAATCCACAAATCCAGCCTCACATGTTGAAATGACGGTCTCCTCTGTACTGCTGCCGGGAGACACCTGTTATTCCTTTCCTTCCTGCCAGATTCAACTCATGGGGACCCCCCTCCCCTCTCTGGTACCCATCTTTATTGGAATAGATTCTGTTGTGAGCCAGACGATTTTTTTTTTAGTATTATTTTTAAACCGTTTATTGGCACACAATCCACATTATCATGTAATATAGTTCGATCAGAGCCAAAGGATTCTCATTAGCTAATTTTTCAAAGTAGAAATTACAAGCCAGGAGGCAGCACTGACTCCACAACAACGGGATTTGGGTTCGGGCGATGGGGCTTCTGGCTGACGCAGGGCTAGAGGTAAGGGGTGGGGCTTAGAACAGAGTGGGCGTGGCTTAGCATGATAGGAGTGGGGTTAAGGGATGGTGAAGTGGG
>NW_022104553.1:22382079-22388650 GCF_000313985.2 Echinops telfairi | reverse complement strand
GTGTCAAGCACATTGGTACACTTGTTGCCATCATCATTCTCAAAACATTTGCTTTCTACCTGAGCCCTTGATATCAGCTCTTCATGTTTCCCCCTCCCTCCACGCTCCCCACTCCCTCACGAACCCTTGATAATTTATAAATTAGTATTGTTTTCTCATATGGAAGAGAAGTTTAAGTGCAAAAGTTAGGATGCAAAATACGAGAGATGACCTTGAAAGATGGGGACCCCGCTGAACTTAAAGGTGGGGCTTTAAGAGAAGGGGCGCGGAAGCTCTGAGGGGGCGCGGATATGAAGGTAACTCTTTAAATGAAGGCTGGGGGCGGGGGGGTGGGAAACCCTCACTACACGTGGGTCCTTAGACTAACAAGGACAGAAGGAGGAGGGGTTTAGGATAAAGTGGGAGGGGCTGTAGTGCTGAGAGAGGCACTCCTGTGCCAGAGAGGGCTGGGGCAGGGCAGGGACGTACCTGGGGGGAACCAAGATGCAGCAGGTACTCCAGGGTCTCTCGCAGTGTGCCCAGCTCCTGCTCCAAGCCGCTGTACGAGTCCCACACCCGCTCCCGCTCCTAGGGCCCCGGAACAGAGGAAACACGGGTGGAGAACCGCCTCTACCACATCTCTCCCGCCTCATCTTTTCCCCTGGAGGCGAGGGGGACTACAATTCTCGTGAGCCTCTTTGCTTTGACTTCTGGGGAACCCCCGAGATGGAAGCTGACCCTGGAATGCCAGTGTGCGTCAGTGTAGACAAATAATCATACCCCATTGCCAGGGGGCGTGTCCCTGGTGAACCCCTAACAACCCCATAGGGCAGAGTAGAACTGGTCTGTCAATCTTTACATAGAGTCAATACTGACCCATAGCGACCCTATAGGACAGGGTAGATTTGCCCCCTGTGAGTTTCCAAGCTGTAATTATGTATAAGAGTAGAAAGCCCCATCTTTCTCCCATGGAACTGCTGGTGGTTTTGAACTGCCGACCTTGCGGGTTGCAGTCCTACTCCTCACCGCTGCGCCACCGGAAGCAAAAAGCCAGTCTTTTGGTGAGCAGCCAAACTTTTAAGCAGGCCCCACCCCCACCCCGTGGAGGCAGAAAGTGGCTAAGGCCCAGAGAGGTTAAGTAGCTTTCCTAAGGCCACACAGCCACCAGAGGAGTGTAGGCTCAATTCACAACTACTTTCCCGTGAGCCCCCCGGCCCCCTGAAGGGGACCCCCTGAAGAATCCTGGGCCCTCTGAGGCTCACCTGAGCCAGGTGACAGAGAGCGGCCCTCACGCACACCAGCCGGTCCTGCAGAAGGCGCTGGCGCCCCCAGGCCCTCCCGGGAGCCCCAGCCTCGCGAGTCGTTTGGCTCAACTGCTGTCGGGTCAGCTCCAGAGCGGCCTCCAGTTGCTCCTGAATCAGGAGTGGAGAAGGTAATGCGATTCCCACCCCAGTCTCCTGGGAAAGAAAGCCGCCGTCTTCCCATCTGCAGCCTTTCCCTCCTCTTCTCTTTAACAAACAGAACTTAATTTTCTTACAGAGCAGGAGGCTGCGAGTCTGAATGACCCTGGCATTCTCCTGCGAGTTTTAGCGTCTAAGGAGAACAGGTGTCAAGGGGGCGGGGCTATGGCAAAGCCACGCCTGTTTTGGGTGGAAGGGCGGGGCTACCAGGTGAGGGGCGGGGCTACCCTCCTGACCTTCTCCTCTTGCCTCTGGTCTAGCTCTTCCTGCAGCCTCTTCAGGAGCCGGTCCTGCCCGCACAGCTTGGTCAACAGCGTCTGGGGAAAGGCGGGCAGGAGCTGATTCTGGGTCAGAGCTGGCTTGTCACCCCACCCGCTCCCCTGCACACACATACTTTACCACCACCACCATCTTCCCGAACATTCTTTCCCCGCCTCTGGGTACACCGCAGGGGTTGGAGACAGAGAACTCACATCGGTCTCCAAGCTTTGGTGGAAGGTTGAGTCCAGCGGGGGCCCAGGCTGAGGAGAGGGGAGGAAAGTCCAGGTCACGTGGGACAGTCTAGTCCATATCGCCGCTCAGGACCTGGTCAAGCTCTGTTTCTACAGACAACCGCTCCCCCTGACAAGCTCATTCCGAGCCCCTGTCAATTTCAGTTGTCGATTGCTAGGAAGTGTCCGTCAATCGGTCCGTCCGTCAATGAAGGGAGGCAGCTACAAGCCAAGGAATGCAAAGGCCCATCTCCTAGGGCCCCTCAGACTCCTGCCCCCAGAATAGAAGGCAGTGCATTTCGGTGACTTTAAGGCACCCAGTGGGTGCTATATGGACTATGTGTCTGACCCGCTTTGCCTTCACCAAACCAAACTTACTGACATCGAGTGAAAGCCGACTCCTAGTGACCCTATAAAATTGTTTAGAACTAAAAAAAAAAAAAAAGAAAAAATCGTGTAGAACTGTCCCTGTGGATTTCCAAGGCTGTGACTCGTCTATCTCCTGAGGAGCTGCTGATGGGTTTTGAACTGCTGATCTTGTAGTTAGTAGCCCAAAGCGTTACCCACGACACCACCAGGCCTCCTCTGTCTTAGCACAAGGGATTTCCAAAGGGTGGAAATGGACAGAGATGGGGCTCAGGCCCTCATCGGTCTTGTTGCCAGGAAAGACACCCCCCCATCACCCTTATAACCTGAAAATTCTCAATCACCTACCCCACCAACCAACCCATCGACCCACCCACCAGTTGGAGTCAGGCCATCCCAACTCCTGAGGTCCCCACGTGTGTCAGAGTAGACGTGTGCCCCACAGGGTTGCCAGTGGGCAGTTTTCTGGTAGATCTTCCTTCCAAGGTGCCTCTGGGTGGATGTGAACACCCAGCGTTTCAATCGTCAGTGTCTAGGCTCACCACCCAAGGATTCTGAGCATTGACATTAGAATCTTGACATATCCAGTCTCTCAGTCTCTTTCAGGTATGAATCTTTGCTGCCCATGGCCCGCAAGCCAGGAGGGGGGCCCTGGTAGATGTGAGGTGCCCCAGGATACCTACCAGTAACACCATGGAGGCTCGGGTTCCAGGGGACTTTGGGGGGAGCTGTAGATAGGTGGCAGAGCCAGAGGGGGCCTGGGAAGAATATTGAAACAGATAAGTTTAGAAACAAGCATGACTTTATAAGGAATATTGGAGACCCCCCTCTCCCCATGTGCACTCTGCAGCTAAACCAGGGTTGCAGGTTCAAGTTGACTCAGAGGCCCTTCAGAAGAAAGGCCTGACAATTTGCATTAAAAAAGAAAAAAAAACAGTCACTGAAAACTCCGGGAGATGCAGTTCTCCGAGCGCGCGCGCACACACACACACACACACACACACACACACACGGGGTCACCGTGAATTGGAGTGGACACAACAGCAGCTGCTTTAGTAGCACACTTGAACGAGCGTATCCAGAGTTGGGGTGCCTATCACCATGGTGATATGGTTGGATACGCGTGGGGCTGCTAAACGCAACATAGGGATGTGCCTCAGGAGACTTTTTCAGGTTCAGAACTGGGTCCTCCCACACCTTCTCAGTGGCCGCCTCACTCGCTCTCAGCCAGGATAGGTAGAGTAACCCAGCAAAACAGCCCAGCTACCATTACTGAACAGTTGGATCAAAGATTCCAGAGAAAAATCCTGATCAAAGGGGAGGAAAATGTAGGACAGAGTTTCAAATTCTCATGGACTGCCGACTTCCTGGAGCTGTGGTGGCTAGATGAACCAGGCAATGAGTCTATGAGCACGAGGAGGGACAATTCAGAAAACAGGGGTGGGGGTGGGTACACAAGTCAAAGAATGTCATTAATGTCATTGAAGAGTAGGGGTTAAAAACTGTTGGATAGCCCCTAATAAAATGTTTTAAAAAAAAGAGTGTAGGGGTGAAGTCTAGACTGTCAATCAGGATATAGCCAATGAGGCCTCTGTGTGGACATGACCTTCTCTTGAGGATTCTGGGAACTCCTGTATATTCCTCCTTAGAGGTGGAGACACACTCTCTCTGCTCACTCCCTGAGAGATATCCCTATGGAGAAGACATGTGGAGGGAGGCTGATGGAGCCAGACCTCTGGACAGAGAAGCCACGTGGAGAGCCCTGCCAGTCCTGAGACGCTTACAACGCCACTGGATCCACAAGGCTTCCCACCCACTGGCCTGTGATCTTCCTGCATTTGGCATCATTGCATGTGTTTCGGAGTCAGAAAAGGACTTTATAGACTGGTATTGGACATATGGGCTAATATCTGACTTATGGACTTGATCTGGACAAGGCTGGGATGTTTTCTCAATATTTAATTGCTCTTGTATATAAAGCTCTTTCATACACACACACACACACACAAAAAAAACCGTTGGATAGTGTGTTCTTAACAACTATATAAAAAAGGCGAGGCCTGATGATGGTAGTGGTTATGTGTTGGGCTACATATAACCCCAAGGTCAGCCGTTCAAAACCACCAGCCGCTTCGTGGGAGAAAGATGAGGCTTTCTACTCTCATCAAGAGGTACAGTCTCGGAAACCCACAGGAGCAGTTCTAGTCTGACCCCCAGGGTGGCTGTGCATCAGAAACAGCTCAACAGCAGTGATGTGTGTGTATCAAACATAAAATACCTTTTTTTTCTTTTTAAACTCAAAATATTGGAAAGAGTGGAGAGGTGATGGTTCCAAAGCACAATGAACAGAAACAATGTCCACGAACTGCATGTAAAAGTGTTAAAACAGCAAACACTTCATTACATATCTATTTATACCAGCTAGGAGCTTGGGTCGGGTAGTGGGGTAGTGGCTAGTGGTAAAGCAGTTCAGATGAAGCTTTCTACTCCCGTAAAGAGTTACAAACTCAGAAACCCAAGGGTGCGGTTCTACCCTGTCCTACAGTGTTACTTGACGGTAGTGAGTTCGGTGTTAAGGGTTGTACCAGATGGTGTCTGATTCATGCTAATGCCACTGTCTCTGAATCGAACTGTGCTATGGAAGCCAGGTTCTTACTGGCTGGTTTTCCCGAAGTAGAACTGTAGGCCTTTCTTCTAAACGCATTTGTTTACCACAGTTGAAACAAACACAGCCACCGTTTGGATGAAACCACAACCCACTCCTACATTTATAACTAGTTAGCAGTGAGGTTTTCCAAAGGAGCCCTGGTGACACTGTAGGATAAACATTGGGCTGCTCATCACAAGGTTGGCAGTTCAAACACACCAGACACCTGAGGAAGAAAGACGAGGCTGCTTGCTCCAGTAAATGTTTACAGCCACCAAGTCTTTAAGAAACCATTCTAAAAAGAAGAACAAGAAGCAGTTCTACTCTTGTTCTTATTATGACTCTGTAGAGTCATAATCCAATGGATGGCAGAGTGGTTGGTTTGGGTTTTAATCCTTAAAGGGTCCTGCAGTAACACCAAGGTTCTCAGCCACAGCCAGCATCTCTAACTCTTCTCCATCCCCACCTAGCACAAAGTGACACCTCGCCTTCTGAGACATCTCACGGAAACCTTCCCCCTCTTCTGCTGGTGCCACAGCCAATCAGAGGGAAGCATGGGCTCCTCTTGAACATGATCATTTATTTCTGTCCCAAAAGTTTAACACAGGTAAGTTACCTTTGTTTGTCCTCTCTCCCTCTCTCTCTGACTCTCTTCACCTTCTCTTGCCTCTTCCTCTCTCTAGCTCTCCCTTTCTTACTTTGGGCTAGTCTCTCTTCACACTGTCTCCCAATTTCCCCTCACCCCGCCCCCTTGACTCTCATTCCAATCTAACACCCCCCCCCTCACCTCCCACCCCCGGGGGCAGGTCGTGAACGCTAATAAAACCTGTTCCTTGAAACCCATGCTCTGGGTCCACTTTCCTTTGATTCCCGTTCTAACAATTTTAGGATGGATTCTCTGGGTGACAGTACTTTGATTCTCAGAACAAAACAGCAGATAACAACTTTGGAAAGTTAAATTGAGGATAACAGGGCAGGGGGAAAAAATTAACTTTCGAGTCCCAGTTACAGAGCAACATATTCTGAACTACAATCCCCATAATACTCGAGGGCAATCGCCTGGAAACCAGAGACGAGGGAAATCCCAGGGATCTATGGGAAATGGAGTTTCCTTCCCCCTCACCTCTCTGTTGACCTGTGTTCTGGACTCTTGACTCCGGTGCTGCGGGCTCTTGGGAGCCCTTCCTGATCCAGCCTCAAAAGAGGGTCCTCGGCGAGGAGTGGGGGGCCGGGAGAGGGTCCTGCGCTGGGTGCCCCATTCCAGGGGAGGCCGGACATCGATGCGATTCATGGGGGTATGGGGACGGGCAGGGGGTGCGGAGTCTCCAGAGGAAGGAGGGGGTCGGCGCGCCGGAGCAGAACGGGGCCGGGGGAGAATCAGAGGAGAAGGAGGGCGAGAGAGGGGTGTGAACAAGCTGTGGGGGCGAGAGAATTGCGAAACAGAGTGAACTAGAGCCCACCTTCCTCCTCCCCAGGACCCACTAACCCTTCTTCATTTACCAAAAACCCAACCCACTGCCACTGAGTTCATTCCGACTCAGCCATGGTGATCTACAGGCAGTACAGTTGCTAAAATGAATTTTTTTTATCAGTTTATTGGGGCTCATACAATTCATCACAATACATAG
>NW_022104553.1:22370387-22381420 GCF_000313985.2 Echinops telfairi | reverse complement strand
TCTCTCTCTCTCTCTCTCTCTCTCTCTCTCTCTCTCATTTTACACCAGCCAATGTGTCCCTTCACCCACAGTTCTGTTCTTAACCCCCTCGAGGGGGGAAGGATTATGCATGCATCATTGCTATCAGTTCCCTGAGACTGTTACTCTTGTTTTTTTAATACTTCAACTGGGGGCTCTTACATCTCTTATCACAATCCACACATTCCTCCAATGTGTCAAGCACATTTGCACATATGCTGCCATCATCATGTGCAAAGTATTCTCTTCCCACTTTGGTCCCTGATATCAGCTCCCCATTTCTTCCCCATCCCTCCCCTAGCTGTTACTCTTTATGAGAGTTGAAAGTCTCATCTTTATCCCGTGGAGAGGCTGATGGTTTCAAACTGTTAACCTTGTGGTTAGCAACAGGAAGCGTATTCCACCACACCACCAGGGCTCCATCGTGTGGCCTAGACCACCTCCACAGAGCATTAGCCCCACCCCTATCGACCCCAACTTTCTCCCCCATTGGGCTTGCCCTTCGCCCTTCTCATAAACCACACCTCCACCATCAGATTCTAAAGCCCAGTCTTATAAATCCTTCCCTCTGCAGCTGCCCCAGTCCCAGTTCCACTCACTCTGGGCTCCTTGCCCTCCGGCCAAGGTCACTTGTGGAGCTGGGAGTGAGCATCCTGGGTCCGTCACGCGCCCGAGAGAGCCGCGCCACCTCCAGTGATTCTGGACTGCGTCCCTCTTCCCCTCGGCTCGCCTCTGGGGGTCCACCGGGGCCACCAGGGCCCTCCCCAGGCTGGGGACGTGCAGGTGACCTGGGCTGCCCACTAGCAAGCAGACACAGACAAAAAAGCATTACGCTTTCACCAACGCTCCCTATGTATAAGGAAGGGGAGGGGTGTCCCTAAATCGTGAGCCCTGGTTGCAGATGGCAGATACTGAGGCTTGTGCGGTTGGAACCTCAATGCCGTCGAGTCGATTCCAATTCATTGCCATCCTGTGGATTTTTCAACCTGCAAATTCCTGAGACAGTGCATTTGTAAAGGAGCAAACCGCTTCAGCTTTCTCCCACGGAGCTGCGATGCCTTTGAATCACCACCCTGGGGGTTAGCACCCAAAACGGATAAGCAACTCATGACGCCACCAGAACTCCTCACTCACTCACTGACATCGAGTTGAACTACCCCTGTGAGCTTCCGAGGCTGTAACTGTTACACGGGAGTAGAAAGCCCGTCTTTCTCCCCCGCGGAGGGGTTGGTGGCTTCGAACTGCTGACCTAGTAGATTGCAGCCCTCTATGTAACCACTCGGTGCAGCTAGGACGCCTCAGAGTGTGTAAACACCGATGAGGCGGAGCTTACAGGGGACAGACGTTTGCTGATTGGAGGAACGGATGTTTTCCCCCAGAGGCGGGGCTTCAAAAGACGGCCTCCTGATTGGACGTTCCTTTCGAGGGGAGGAGTTGGGAGGGATTGAGGTACAGGGAGAGGGGCGTGGTCTGCATCTACACTCACCAATCATCACCCTCCGCCCGGGAGGCGCGGCCCAGCGCGCGAAGCCAACCTCTCAGGTCCTCCAGTGTGTCCGCCGCCAGGACGTAAGTCCTCATGCCCGGGTGCTCCGCCTGCGGGAAGAGAGGGCTGGCGACTTGGACGCCCTGGTCGCCCACAAAGCTGCCATGGACTCTAATCAAGACCCCTTCTCTCCGCTAGTGGGTGCTCTGGGTCCTCCTGCAGACTGCCCATGAGCCCTGCTCCATGCTTCGCGCCCACGGGAGACCGAGAGACTCACGGTGAAGGTGAAGCGCCGCCCGCGAGGGGCTCCCGGCCCATCTGGTTTGATACTGTAGCTGGGGAGCAAGACACTCCCCAGGACGCTCTCCTCGCGGCTGTCTACAAAAAAAGGCGGGGGTATGTGTGTGTGCTCGGGTCAGTGGTCATCAGAGGTCAAGAGGTAATAGATTAGAAGGAAATGGCTATTGCTTACCCTTGTAATAGAAGAGGCAATGACCAGAAAGGACGAACCAGCGGCGTTTCCAGAGCCGGAGACCAGCGCTATCCTGGAGAAAGAGAGTTGGGAACAGAGCCTGAGTAGAGGAGAGGGGAGTGGAGATGGGGACAGTGACATTGAGGGACAGAACCCCAGAGAGAGAAGCAAGAGATCCAGAGAGAAGGGAATGACGGAGGCCACGCTAGATCTAATAGATAAGGGTGTGGGAACTGGACACCAGTGTGTTGTGGGGACAAGGTGACTCTTCTTTCTAACCAGCTCGCAGAGGCTGCTGAAGCTGGGGACTCCACTTTGAGACCCCCTGCGTGTCCCTGACCCCATAGCAGACTCTTAGTTTCCACATCAGGGACGCCTTCCAGGACTGCAATCAAGGGTAGCCCTCGTGCCCTGAGCCCCAATTTCTCCACAGCATGCACTACCCAAGCGCCTAATAGCCCTGTTGGCTTTCCAAGGCTGACATGTACTTAAACAGAAGGGCCACGTCTTCCTCTGCCTAGCCAGCTGGTGGGTTCCCAGGGCTGACCTTTGAGTTAGCTGCCTGGCACTGTAACCACGGCGCCACCAGGACTGCTAGCAGCACTCACTCCCATCCGAAATGGTCGCATCTGGAATTTATTGACTAATTTGGTACCCGTCTCCATCCTTGGTGTCCTACCGAATTCCACGTTGGGCTGCTAACCACAGAGTCAGCAGTTTGAAATTACCCACCGCTCCACAGTAGAAAGATGAGGCTTTCTACTCCCAGCAAGGAGTAGTCTTAAAACCTCCCAGGGCAGTTCCCAGGGAATCTGTCGATATAAGGTCATTGTGAGTCGGAATCCACTTGATGGCTGTGAGCTTTATTTTCTGCCCTCGTTCCCTGGCTCACCCCCCAACCCCCAGCCCCTCATACCCAAGTCTGGAATGTCATATGGAAGCTCATTGGTGTGATTTGCAGGCTGGGGGGGGCCTCTAAACAGAAGGCTGATGATTGGACGCTTCTCACAAGGAGGGTGAGGATTCGTCAGTCTAGTCCTAAGCCACGCCTCTTTCCCTTTGTTCCCCACTTCTCTTCCCCCCACCCTTCAAGAACTAGACATTGAATCAGTGAACAAGAGACAATAAAAACAAACGCCCAATATCTCACTGCCATCGAGTCAATTCTAACTCCTAGGGAATCTATTCTAACTCCCGGCGGCCTTATAAGACAGGGTAGAACTGTCCCTGTGAGTTTCCGAGACTGTAATCCTTTACAGGAGTAGAAAGCCTCATCTTTTTCCTATGGAGTGGTTGGTAGATTCGAACTGTGGACCTTGAGGTGAATAGGTCTACACTTAACTAGCTGTGACACCAGGGCTCTTAGGGAAAAGGCAGTGATATAGCCCATAGAAACACGTTTGGAGACATGTGAAGAGAAAGAACATACTTCAGACAGCCAGGGCCCCAGCCCCTAGTGCCACCCTGCATGGCCGAATCCCCCGTTCCACCTGCTTGTGCAGCCAGCCTCGGATGTGGACCGTGAGGTTGGGGTCCCTCCGGAGAGCATTGCCCCTTTTCCCGAAGGCGTGGACCTTGCTCACCGCCCTGGTGGACTTCTGAGAAGAGGAGAGGGACAGGAGTGAGCAAGATGGTCTCTTGGGGAGGCACGCAGGGCTTTTCCCAACCAGTGCCAGCCTGCCCTTGCAGGTAGGTGATGGGTCCATGGTAGTCTTCCCCTGCCCTAGAATTCTGAGCCTAAGCACGCCGGGCATGGTCACCTCCAGTGCGTCAGTGGAGGCTTGTGCGAGGCTGTGACGCTGAAGGGTTTCCACGCAGCGTGAGAGATGAGACAGACTAGGCAGAAAGGCCTGGCCATCCCGCCATGCGGACTCATAGCGACCCTATAGGACCCGGTAGAACTGCCCCCTGTGGATTTCATAGACCGGAACTCTTTACGGGAATAGAAGCCCTTTCTGTTCTCTCCCAGATGGACTACTGGCTTCGACTACTGGACCTATGCATAAGTAGGGTGTTTTTTAAATTTCATTTTGTTTTGGTTTTCTCTCCCCCATCCCCGCAGTGGGCCCTCTTGCGAGGCTGGGGCGTGGCCTTATCTTCTCCACCAAGGTCAAGGGCAGTCCGCACTCTGGCTTCGGATTAGGAAAATACTCCGGGTGGGGACAGCGCTGGGCGTGACTCTGCATTCCTGGTTGTGGCTGGCGGGCAATTCGGGACCTTCCCGGACCTGGCCCTGGCGGCTCCGTTGCTAAGCGTCCTTTGCCCTTAGCAACGGGAGATGGGAGACGGAGAGGCGTATTGAAGCCCAGGGAGAGGCCCGCCCTCCTCCCCAGGCCCGCTGGGGAACTCGCACCTTGGCGCTCAAGTTGTTGAGTGAGGCGATGGTGGAGACGCTGCTGGCCACACTAAGGCTGCTCCGGGGCCTGCCCTCCTCCATCAAGGACTGGGGACAGGAAGAAAGAGGCTATGTGTCTGTCTGCGCCGAGCCTTCAGAGGGGGACTGAGCCGGGGGTCAGGGCCCTGGAGGTTGGAGGAGGCTGAAGGAGAAAGAGGCTCTTGTTTGGGGGCTGGGGGGCTGGGGCAAGCCCTGGCTTGGGACCACATACCAAGGGCAATGCCAAGAGAGGTGGGCGGTTCGGGCAGCTGTTGGGGAGGGGGACAATTATTTTGCTGCCCAGGACAGAGAATAGGGACCCTTTCTTCCTTGTCCTGGGTCTCTAGCCAGGAATCTGACCTCTGGGAACCCTATAGGCCCCGCCCCCTTCCGGCTGCCCCAGTTACCTGTCTCCTGCACCCCCAGACAGTCGCCATGCCAAGCCCTGGGGCACAAGGGAGGGATGTTCCTGCAGGCAGCACCCCCCAACCCCCACCCAACCAGGGGACTTACCCAGCGCTGGGTCTCAACGACCGGGGGCATCAGAGGGCACCCTGGGTGTGGGGGTGCCCTGGTCTCAGGCTCCGCCCTGCTCTGTCTCTCGGTCTCTCAGCTGCTTCCTCACACTCTGTCTCTGGCTCTCCGTCCCTGAAGGTCTCTCTCTCTTCACACCCTTCCTTCCCGTCTCACCTCACTCTCTCTCCAAACCTGGTCCCTTCCTGTCCCTGCCGGCTCCTTCCCTTACTCATTCTCGTCCCCTTTCCCCCTGCAGCCCCTACCTGCTCCCCAATATCACTTCCCCAACTTCTCTTTCTGTTTCCAAAACCCTTTCACTTAGAATCTCTCTTCTTCAAGTCTGCGCGCGCGCGCGCGTGTGTGTGTGTGTGTCTACCCTTAAGTCTGTCTCTCTGTGAGGCTAGCTGTCTCTCTCTCTCTCTCTCTCCCCTCGTTCCGTCGATCTCTGTCTGTCTCTGAGGTCCTCCGCACCAGCCTTTCCTCCCCTCTCCTCTCTCTTCGCTTTCTCTCCCAGTTGCTCTTTCCTCCAGACGGGTCTCTGCCGCTGCCAGCCGCCCACGCGCCGCTCTGTCTACCCTCCCAATCCCAGCTGTCCCCGCCCCTTCTGGCCTCCCCTCCACCGCCTGACCCCTGGCTAGCTTCCCCCACAGATGAAAGGAGGGGCTGGAGCCCTGACTTCCCTGGGGTCCCCAAGGCGGGGCGAGGCCCGGGAGCTGGAGGGGCTGGGGGTTGTAAGAGCCCAGCGAAGAGCATGAGTGTTAGGAGCCTGCCCCGGGCTGGTTGTGGTCTGGGGCGTGGACTGGTGGCACCCTGTGAGGATCCGGCAGAGGGTGGGGGCCTGAGGAGGTACAGGCTGGGAATCAGAGTTGCTGAATCCTGAGAAGAGGGGCAGGGGCTGTTAAAAGTGTGGCTGAGTGGAGGGGGTCAGGGGGCCCTTGTCCACGTCCCTCAAGGGGAAAGGGATGGTCCAGATGCCTGGATTCTAGCTGTCACACGCTGGCATTCCAACCATGCTGACTCCGAGTGACCCTGTAGGACAGGGTAGAACTGTCCCTGTGAGTTTCTGACACTGTAACTCTTTAAGGGAGTAGAAAGCCTCGTCTTTCTCTCGAAGAGTCCCTGGTGATTTCAAACAGTTGACCATCGTTTGGTTAGCAATCCAACGGGTGACCGCTGTGCCACCGAGGATGGGTTTAGGTGGCTGCTGGTGGGAAACTAGCACTGAGGGAAACAGGACGAGGACTAGATCCCCTAACTTATCACAGAGGGAATCTGGAAAGCTGGTATTCCACAGTAGGAAAGCCTCTACCATGGCAAGTTAGAGATAAACTCCAAGTGCATGATCCTGCTTTAGATAGCATTCCCACAGATTCTCCCCTGAACAGCTATGCTGCCTTCAAGTGAGCATATGGTTGATTCTATTTCCCTGTA
The DNA here is from genome assembly GCF_000313985.2 of Echinops telfairi. NCBI lineage: Eukaryota > Metazoa > Chordata > Mammalia > Afrosoricida > Tenrecidae > Echinops > Echinops telfairi. The sequence goes on along the minus strand of NW_022104553.1, from coordinate 22,375,123 downwards.
GAAGCAGGTTAGATCCTTTTGCTCTCTCTTCCCGCCGTGACACCCAACTTGCCTTGTACCTTCCCCCAGTGCAGGTATTAGGTTTCCTCACCTGTGAGCTCAGGGACCCTTAATATAGATACTACCCACCTTGTGATGTATGTAACTACTGAATATGCATGTCTCAAGCTTACCTGTAAAGATCCCAAAATAGTAAAGGCTCGCTCACTTCTCCCAATTCCACGTGGTCCATCAAGAGGAACTCGGGTGAGCGTGCTACCATACAATGTGTCTGCCTCTTTTATTTGATACTCTCTCCTTTCTTATTTTCCATGACTTTACTATCATCTCTCTGTATCATTGTGGTACATTTGCACCTTCTGGCCCTTCGGTTATTGGAGGCTGGTTTCCTCTGACAGTTGCTGTCAAATCCCCACCTCAGATCCTGGGGAGAATTCTGAGCTAGACCAAGGAGGATGCTCTCAAGAGGGAGCCATGATCGCTGCTGGTGGTGGGAGGGGCAGGGTTAAGGACTCAGGCAGGGCGGTGCCCTGGTGGCACAATGGGTGTCAGGCTCAAGATCAGAGGTTCAACCCCACCTCAGGAGAAAGAAGAGGCTGTCTGTTCCCTGAAGGAATGCAGTCTCAGAAACCCAAAGGGGCAGTTCTACCCGGAGTCGAATCAAAGGATGACACTGAGTTTGACTGGTTTGAGGGGAGGAGTCCATCCTGGGGTGGGGGTGGGGGGCAGTGAGTTATGTGTTGGGTGGTTAGCCAAAAGGTTAGGGGTCGGAACTTGCCAGCCGCTCTGCTGAAGGGAGATAAGGCCATCTGCTTCTGTAAAGAGTTACCCCAGAAACCCTATCACATTGTACCATCCAGTCGTTTCTGTAGGAACAACCCTATAGGACAGGGTAGACCTGCTCCCGTGAGTCTCCCAGACTGTAGCTCTTTACGGGAGTAGAAAGCCTCCTCTTTTCTCCCTACCAAAGCAGTTCTACTCTGTCCTGTTAGGGCGACTCGGCGGAGTTGGACTAGAAGCAGTCTGTTAGGATTTGAAGAAGTTTAAGCATGCAGGCAGTTCCTGGATGGTGTATAAACCGTGATGGGTTTGGCCTCCATCTGGGAGGGCTAGAAGTTCAAGTCCACCAGCAGGATCTCAACAGAAAGGCCTAGTGCTCTGCTTCCTGAAAGCAGCTTTTTTTTGGTTTTGTTTGTTTTGGTATTTTGTATGTCTTTTGTTTTTATCATTTTATTGGGGGCTCACAAAACTCTTATCACAATCCACACGTATATCCATTGTGCCAAGCACATTTGTACATTGTGGCCATCATCATTTTCAAAATATTTTCTTTCTACTTGAGCCCTTAGTATCAGCTCTCATTTTTTCCCTTCCTCCCCCATCCTCCCTCCCTCATGAACCCTTGATAATTTATAAATTATTATTTTGTCATGTCTTACACTGACCGATGTCTCCCTTCACCCACTTTTCTGTTGTCCGTCCCCCAGGGAGGGGGTTATAGGTAGATCATTGTGATCAGTTCTCCCTGCCCCACCCTTTCCCTTACCCTCCTGGTATTGCTACTCTCATTATTGGTCCTGGGGGTTTTATCTCTCCTGGATTCCCTGTGTTTCAAAAGCAGCCGTTTTAACCCCATGGAACCCTGTTATACTCTGGCCTCACGAGTGAGTTGACGCCAAGGCCACTGGACTGGGTCATGTTTTGGAGGCAAGACGGGTGGGAAGATCGAGTCAGGAAGTCTTCCATCCATTCCCATGGGTCCAGTAGGTGTCATCCAGCCAGACTTTACATTTGAGTAAGCAGGTGAAACCTTGTAAATGACTGGGAAACAAACAAATGCAAAACATCCACAGAATAGAACTGTCCCTTTTGGGTTTCCAAGACTTTAATCTTTATGAGAGCAGACAGCCTCATCTTTCTTTCTCTGAGGGGCTGGTGGGTTCGAACTGCTGACCTTGTAGTTAGTAACCCAACATGTGCCCATTAGGCCACCAGTGCTCCTTAGCGACTGGCAGGCAGGTGGGGGGGGCGTGTTGTGGGGACTCCCTGATATCCTGTCGATTTTGACTCATAGCAAGCCTATAGGATCGGGTAGAACTGCCTCCATGAATTTCTGAGACTGTACCTATTGACGGTAATAGAAAGTCCCATCAGTCTCCCTCGAAGGAGCAGGTGGCTCAGAACTGCTGACCTTGTGGTTACCAGCCCAACAGTAACCACTATGCAGCCAAATTTCTACTCTATTCTCCATTTGGAGAGGGCCTCAAAGAGTTGGTTAAAGAAGACAACAAACTCCTGTATCTTTTTTTTAAACCAGGAATCTTTTTAAAAAAATAGATATCAAAGTTTATTAGTGGCTACTAGGGTCAATACACAGAAAGTGGAGGGTAGGGGTGATGGGAAAATTACATGGATCATGGAATGTTAGCTTGCAAACAGATTCTTGTAATTGCGGTCAGTAAGGCTTAAACCTGTAAATAACTGAGCAGGCACAAGCTGTGTGACAGATATACAAGGGGGCTTCAAAAAGTTTGTGGGAAACTTCTATCATTTTCTAATTCATTTGCAGTCATCGCTGTGGCTATTTCTTGCTGCTGGCTTGCTCTTCCACCTGCATGACCAGTCCCAGGGCCTTCCTGAAACCTTGCAGGCCCGAGAGGTCATTGGGACGCATAGCTGCGGTGGGTTCTGCTTTGTCTTCAATGGTCTCCTGGTCGTAGTCTGGCTGCTTGGTCATCTCGGGAGAGCTTAAGTCAGGTTGGCCGGTAATTGGAGCTGAAGGTGCAAGGAGTCTCTGGGAGAAGGCACGGCTGGGTGCGCAGACTACACGCTGCACAGGCTGCAGGCGCTTCTTTGTCACCACCACCAGGAAGTTTTCGAAGCCCCTCTCGTATTTGTGGAGAGTCTATGAGGTGGCGTAGTGGGTTAAGCGTTGCAGGGCTAACCAGCAGGCCAGCAGTGCAAACCCACCAGCCGCTTCACGGGCAAAAGATGAGGCTGTCTGCTTTCACACAGGTAATGTGGTAAAGGTGGGGGGCAAGTAAAAGGGAGACGATGTCAGGGTAATTCTGCTGCCCTATAGGGACATGAGGAGTCCGCAGGCTCAACGAAACGGCAGTGGGTTTAGTTTGATGGACACCAAAAGGAAGCAAGCTGACACCCCCCCCCCCAAAAAAAAAAAAAAAAGCAAGCCGTAAAAGCAAAGTCAAGTTCCTGTTGGCGTTCTCGCTTCATCAGTCAGGACTCGAACCCCTGGAGGGCAGCAGGTCACGGGTGCAGGCAGAAGCCACACCGGCTCCGGCCGGTTCCTCTGGGCTGGGAACGAGTTTGCGAGAAAGCTCGCAGGTTGGGGGCGGGGTCTCGCCCGGACGCGTGACGCCATCACGTCACGGGAATCTCCGCGACCGCCCGTTCTCCTTTTCCCTTCTCACGTCGACGTCCCGAAACCCCGCCTCCTTTCGTGACGTCACCCAGCCTGACGGAATAAAACCCTCCCGCAGGCGTCGCCCGCACGCATTCCGTCCCCAGCCGGCTCCAGTTGTAGATGACCCGTCCTTCGCCCGGAAGACGTCGCGTCCGCCTGTTGCCATAGCACTTCGGACCCGCCGAGATCCCTGAAAGCCCCTGTCCCTGAGGGCGAGATGTGTGCTCCGGTTGCCAGAACTGTCCCGCCCGCCTGGAACTGCGATCCCTTCTGGCCGTCGGAACCCACACTTCTGTCCCCGGGGTGACGCGCAACCCGAGCCGGTGAGTGAGAGATCGGGGCGCCCGGGGCCTCCAGGGGGTGGGCAGGGAGGGGACCAGACCCCTGGTCACTAACCCGAGAGAAGGCTCGGATCTGGATCTGGGCAGTGGTCCCCGGAGAGGAATTGACACACGCACCCCGCCTCCGTAGCGCATTTCCCGAACCAGAATTCTTAGTAATGTTTCTTACCGATTTGACTCATAGACTAGTATGTGATCATAGCTGTCGCTTGCTGACATGTATTTCTTAGATTATAAACCTACTGTGAATGCTAACCACCGTGAGTTGTAATAGACTCGATAGCAATTTGTTTTTGCTTTGGGTGGATGGTGGTGTCTAACAACAGAAATAAATGTTCGTAAGATCTCACAACGTTAAAATTGCAAGACTTAGCTATGTTATTCAGAATTAGGCGAAAGCTCCCCACCCCGTCTTAACTATACGACTTCATTCTCAAAGTTACTGCTAATCCGTTCAAAACGACTAGCTGCTACTGTAGTTAAAATACCAGCACCTTTGCCAACAGCTATGTAAACAGCAGCACGTGAGCCTGCTTGTCGGTAGGGCTGATGGAACCATGTGATCCCTGGAGCATTGGGTCATAGCTCTTTGTAAGCGGGCAATAATGACAACTATGCCCGGAAAGCTTTAGAAGGCTCAAAAGAATGCCCTTCCATTGAAACCCTACACATAAGGTTTATAGGCAGGTCATTCTTGTGACAGACACCTCAGTGTCACCCAGTGCAGTGACACCTCCTCAGAGTGTCACCCAGCGCAGCGCACACTCCCTCCACCCCCCAGTGAGATCAAGCCAGAGGGAGGAGGCTGCCATCTAAGAGCCTGGATTCCTGGGGTCTGTGGGGCAGAGTAGAGGCTTGGGCCTCTGGGGGAAGGACTGGCCTGGGGGCCTGGGTTTAAGAAGGAGAAGGGATTAGGTGTGAGGTGGGCAGGGTGTGAGAGCTACACTTTGGGATCTTTCCTCAGGGGAAGC
>NW_022104553.1:22366112-22370287 GCF_000313985.2 Echinops telfairi | reverse complement strand
GATCCGCAATTGGAACCCATCAGTGGAGAAAGACGAGGCTTTCCACTCCCGTCAAAAATTACAGTCTTGGAAACGCACTGGGGCAGTTGTAGCCTGTCCTACAGGGTCACTGAGTTGGAATCAATTCCAGGCGGTGCGTTGTTGTTTTTCCCCCTAGCTAGGCTAAATAGTTCAATTTTATGAAGACTTTAGGGCATGTTTTTGGTTTAAGGTTTAAGATGATCTCAGGACAATATTTTCTTTAAAATTTTTTTTAAATCATTTTACTGGGGGCTCATACAACTCATCACAATCCATATATCCATCCATTGTGTCAAGCACATTTGTATATTCGTTGCCTTTATCATTCTCAAAACATTTGCTTTCCACTTAAGCCCTTGGTATCAGCTCTTTTTCCACCCCCTCCCACCTTCGTGACCCCTTGATAAATTATGAATTATTATTATTTTCATATCTTACCCTGACCGCTATCTCCCTTCCCCCATGGTTTCTGTTGTGCATCCCCCTGGGGGGCAGTGTGTGGTTATATGTTGATCATGGCAATTGGTTCCCCTTTCCTTCCCTCCTCTCCCCAACTTCCCCCTACCCTCCTGGTATCACTACTCGCGTTCCTGTTCCTGAGGGGAGGCCTCTTGAGTGTAAAGGATTTTAGACCCTGGTTTCTGGGCATTGAGTGAGTCAGAGATGGAAGTGACTGGACACAGAAACAAATGTGAGGCAGGGGACCTACCTCATGGCTGCCCCTGTGCTGTTGGTTATATGGCTAAGACTCAGGGTCAGGCCCTGAAGCTGTACCCTAAAGACCACCTATATTTTATTTTTTGTCTCCTTTTGCCCCCAGGCAGATGGCTCCAAAGCAAGGGCCCCCTCTGGGTGCCTCCTTCTTCCTGTCCCCACTGGTGGGCATCCTCAACCGGGCGTGGAGCCGCCTTCGGGGCCCTGGACCGCCAGAGCCCTGGGGCATGGAAGTTGCCTCACGAAAAGCTGCCTTGGATGTGGAAACTGAGCTTTCTCTGGCCTTGGGCAATGCCACTTGGAGTGGGCACCCTTACGGGGAGGCTGAAGACAAGGGATTGGCTGAGGACAACAATGGAGCAGCAGACCTCAAAGCCCCCACTTCTCTCGTTGAAGCCTCAGAGGTTGACCGTGAAGGGTGTGCTGAGAAAGAAGCACCGAGGGTGGTCAGAGAGCAAGGAAGTGGACTTGTAGGGAGTCAGCCTGCCCCCCTGCCCTCCGGCCTTCCGACAAGAACCCCGCCTGACCCTCTTGGGGAAGAGCAGTCTGAGGAAGAAGACAGGGACACCGCTGTCCATCCGGAAATGGCCAAGACCTTCGCTTGTCCTGTAGTCGCCTGCATGTACGGCCCCAGGCCGAAGGAAGAAGAGGCAGAGAAGGGAAAACTTGTAAAGGAAGCCTGGCCCCAAACCACTACTTGCCTCTTCTCCCCAGGCCCCGTGCCAGGGGCTGCGCTGTGGACCGAGGAGGCCACAGAGGGGCATAAAGACGAAGAGGATGGAGCCGCAGAGGATAGAGAAGCCAGGAAGGCCGCCATGGCCTCCTGGTGGCCAGTTTCGCACCCTAGGACTGGGGAGTATCCTTCAGGAAAGTCTAAGGAGGAGGCAGCTGAGAAAGATGGGGACCCAGAGCTTCTCTGCTACAGCCAGGCCTGGAGGTCCCTGCTCAGTCTGTCCCTGGAGGCCGCCCCGACAAGGAACACAGAGACAGAGGAGGGAGCCGGTGGCGAAGGTGGTGCTTCAGGAACAACTGCAGAGAAGTGGGGAGCAGGGAGGCCTTTCTTCATCCCATCCACACGGACCTTCCTGAGGGCCCTGGTGTTCTGGCCAGGAAAGGCCTCAGAGAAGGCAGGACACGAAGAAGGTGCTTGCAGGGCAGCTCAGGAAGGAGGGGAAGCTGCGGCGGGTCCAACCTCCAGCCCATCCGTAAGTCCGTCCTCGAAGGTCCAGGTGATTTGGCCAGGAGAAGAGGAAGAAGACAGCGAAGACCACAGCTCAGGAGAAGCTGAAGGTCCCTCCTCCCTCCAAGCCACGGGTGCCTTCCTGAAGGACTGGGTGTACTGGCCAGGAGAGGAGGAGGAGGAAGAAGATGAGGAAGACCGTGATTCCGAGGCAGCTGAGGAGGAGGGAGAAGCTGAGTGGGTTTATAAACCAGGAGAGGACTCTGAGGAAGAGGAGGAGGAGGGAGAAGCTGAGTGGATTTATAAACCAGGAGAGGACTCTGAGGAAGAGGAGGAGGAGGGAGAAGCTGAGTGGATTTATAAACCAGGAGAGGACTCTGAGGAAGAGGAGGAGGAGGGAGAAGCTGAGTGGATTTATAAACCAGGAGAGGACTCTGAGGAAGAGGAGGAGGAAGACAGGGCTTCCAGGGCACCTGAGGAAGAGGGAGAAGCTGAGGGCTTGACCTCCGTCCCATCCACAAGCACCTTCCTGAAGAACTGGGTGTACCGACCAGGGGAGGACTCTGAAGAGGAGGAAGACGGTGACTCAGGGGCAGTGGAGGAGGATGGAGAAGCTGAGGGCTTGTCCTGCCTCTCATCCACAAGCACCTTCCTGAAGAACTGGGTGTACCGGCCAGGGGAAGACTTGGAGGAGGGAGAGGAGGAGAACAGTGATTCAGAAGCGGCTCTGGGGGACTCCACTGGGAGGCCCCACCCTCCTCTCCAAGTGGCCATCTATTTACCTGGGGAGAAGCCCCTCCCTCCCTGGGCCCCACCCCTGCTGCCCCATAGGCTGCAAAGGAGGCTGGAGTCCTTACAAGCCCCAACCCCTGGGGATCCAGATCCTGAGACGCCCCAACAGGCCAGAAAAGTGAGTGCAGAAGGCTCCCCAATTCTGGGAAGTGGGCGGGCTAGAACAGCGTGGGGGGGGGAGGTGCGGGGAGGGCGTTTGTGTGTGTTCCTGACTGTAACTGAGACCAAGACTCCAGGGTCTTGCAGGGGATTGCATGGGAACTCCAGGGAACGTTTCTCTACCTGGAAGGCAATCCTTTGCAAGAAGCTGGGTCCCCGGGGTTTCCTGGGGGAAGAGGGAGGGGCTGTGACTCATGCTGGCCTCCCTCCTCCCCAGAGCCACCTCTGTCGTCAGTGAGCCAGAGGAAAGGGTCCCCTGACAGGCGCATGACTCACCAGATGGTATTTCCAGAAAACTCACCTGTGTTTCCTTCTCTGCCTGTCTGTCTCTCTTCGGTGTGGCCGGTGCCTTTTCTGCCGGGCTGTGTCAGGTGCGCTTCGCGGACAAGGTCATCGTCCACCGCCTGATTGTCTGGGCCGGGCCAGCCCAGGCTGTCCGTCGGGGTCCCTGGGAGGAGATGGCCCGGGACCGAAGCCGCTTCGCCCGCCGCATCGCCCGCACCCAGAAGGAGCTGGACCCCTGCTTCACCCCTGCCGCCCGGGCCAAGGCCTGGGAACGCCTCCGGGACCCACCTCTCTCGCTGGCCGCTTCCCCAGCCCCTGGGACCCAGACCCTCGCCCGCCCTTCCGAAGCCCCACACCTGGCCCCGCCCCTGAGCCCCACGGAGGCCACGCCCTCCCCCTCCCACTGTCTGGCCCTCCAGGAGAGGCGGGGCTGAGGCCACGTGTTTGTGTGTGTGTTATTTAAGTGTTTGCATAAAGAATAAAGCCTTTTGATATCGATGGGGCCGTTTAATTCCTTCCGTCGGTCTGAACTCGCAGAATCCGCACTCCTGGGCCCGGAAATAATTGAGAGGAAGCGCGTCGGGCCAACCTCCGGGCAGAGCCCCCAACAAAACTACATTTCCCATCCTGCCTGTGGGCAGCTTCTTGCCTAGCCTGGAGACTTTGAAAGAAGGGGTGGTGGGCTTTGTAGTTTTTCCTTGGCTCACTGCTCAAGTGTTGTAAAATGTTAACTCGTTTTGCTACTGAGAATTTATACCGACGCTGTAGGAACCAGGGGCACCGAAGACATTCTGCGCATTATACAAGGATTAGCACCCTTTCTTGCGTAGCTCCTCCCGCACCAAAAAGCTCTGGACTCTCTCCACTGGCTGCTGTCAGTATCAAACCCAAACTCCCTGCCAGTGAGACCATTACGACTCGCCGCGGTCCTATGGGACAGGTTCCAACTGTTGTGGGTTTTTCCCAGACTAACTCTTTCTGAGTAAAAAGCCCCATCTTTTTCCCCTAGGGGCGAAGCAGTTAT
>NW_022104553.1:22347072-22364503 GCF_000313985.2 Echinops telfairi | reverse complement strand
GGAGTCGCCAGCAGTTTTCTGGGCGAAAGATGAGGCTCTCTACACCGTCATCATGATTTCCAGCCTCGGAAAACGTTATGAAGCAATTCTACTCTGCCCTCTCCAGGGTCGAGTTGAGTCTGAATCGAGATTGACATGTGACCTGCAACCGAATGCCCACCTCTGACCTGGATCAGAGATTGAGGGACTCACATTTCGTGGCTGGACCGTCATTCTCTGGTTCTCAGTGTCAAGTCCTGGGATGATCACAGTCATTTTCCTGGGTCCCCGGAACCCCAAGACGTTGGTCTCCTGGGGACATTGTGGTGCAATTGTTTTGACTTTTCCCCCCTCTCCCCTAAAAGCCAATCTCTGTTCTCTCATCCCCAACACTCACGTAACACACGGCCCCCAGCTCCTCCCTGATCGGGGCAGTATCCTGGACGAAACTCTTCCGGTCAGGGTTGATGCCTTTGTTGAAGATGATAAATTTAGTGCCCAAGATATTGGATCTGCTCCACAAGGGGAATGGAACCCCATCAAGAAAAGAATAAAAAAGAAAGAAAATAACACGGATTGTTACCGTTTGGCTGCAAGACTTGAATGTCCGTGTCAACTTTCATGAATGCTTCCTATCTACTCTCTAAGTTCCCCCCAATCAGAGGAGAAACAGACTCCATGGGGTGGAGTTCTTTGCCAGGAATCAGAGAAGCGGAGATGAAATTGCCCATCCAGTACACTCTCATGCCTACACTCTTAAAACACCACAGCAACCTCAGACTATGCACAGTTCTTCCTATCTTGAGCTACCTCCCCTACCCGTTCAGACCTCCCTGCTATAGCTTGTTCCCCAAGAAAGGAGTATCCAAGAATCCCAGGCCCTTCTATCTTCAGTGTACCATGTTTGTTTGTTTGTTTTAATTCACTTTTCTGGGCCCTTAAGGTACTTTGGTGACGTAATTGGGCCGCTAACCCCAAGGTCAGCAGTTCAAACCAACCAGCAGTTCTGAGGGAGAAAGATGAGGCTTTTTGTCCCTATAAAGGTTTACAGCCCCAGAAACCCAAAGGAGCAGTGCTGCTCTGTCCTATAGGGTCAGTCTGAGTCAGAATTGACTCAAGGGCCCTGAAGTTGACCTGGGCCCTTAAGGACCCTCTAGAACAGGGGTTCTCTACCTTCCTAATGCCAGGACCTCATGTGGTGACCCCCCAAACCACAAAATCATTTTCGTTGCTACTTCATCACTGTTATTTTGCTATGATGAATCGGGAGACCCTGTGAAAGAGGTCATTTGACTCCTAAAGGGGATTCAAACCACAGATTGAGAACCGCTGCTCTAGAATTCACATACCTCAGGTCAATTCTCCTACAGGGGGGAGGGAATTCCAACCCCTTGCCTCTCACGAAGTCAAATGTCTTAAATGCCAGCCATTGTTCCAAAGCATTTCTAGCCCCAGCTATTGGAGGAGTGGGGGGTGTGTGTGTGTGTGTGGGGTGTGGGGTGTGGGTGATGTGATGTGATGTGAAGAACTACAAAACCCATGATGCTTTAGGAGAAATGGTCCCAGAGTAGGTGGAACTTCTGCTCCGTGGCCTCTTGGGAACTGTAGTCCACTTGTATCCTTTGCCCTGCCACCCGTTTGCACGCACATCAGGACTGCCCACCTGACTTTGCCCACAAAATTGGGCCCACCACGAGACAGGTCCACGGGGTCCATCGAGATGAGGTAATTCGAAGTTCTGCTCCTCCTCCTCTTCCGCCCCGCTAAAAGGAAGTGCTGTGGGTGGGAAGAATGGCCCATTAGCACTGATATCTGGCATCTGGATGAAGTTAAGGGCTGAAACACAAGAAAACCCACATGCCCATGACAGAAGAGAGAGCGACGGGGTGGAAACCTTACTGAAGGAAGTCCTTGGGCTGATTTCTTAAGAACTCAGCATCATGGAAGGGGAGCGGGGAGGGAGGGGGAAAAATGAGGAGCTGATGCCAGGTGCTTAGGTGGAGAGCAAATGATTTGAGAATGATGAGGGCAATGAATGTACATATGTGCTTTACACAATTGATGTATGTGTGTATTGTGATAAGAGTTGTATGAGGCCCTAATAAAATAATTAAAAAAAAAAAAAGAACTTAGCATCTTAAAGCAACCCTTGCTTAGTATCACCTCACCTATTCTCTCACTATGGGTCAGGGGTCAGGCCGAGACCCCCGAGGGAGCCAAGCCTGGTGGTGATGCGCAAGGCTTGCTATAAGGAATGGCGGAAAACTTCACTAACAGCAATGAGGCAAGCAGGGTTTTGATAGGAATATCATGTGAAAGGAAAAGTAAATCCTGGATCGAGGTACCCCAAAAGCCCCTTTCTTAGAGAGATAGGGTACCCTAAAAGGAGGCACTCTGGCAGAGGGAAATGAGTCCGAACTACGATAATCTTAAATGTGGCTCAAGAAGAGGGGAGGTGTGGCCAAGGCAGGGCGTTGTCTGGCTTCCAGAGAGGCATTGCTAACCTTGTAAAATTTGAGAATGAAGGGGCGTGGCCTGGAATAGAAAGCCACCAATGAGTGATGCAGCTTGGTCGCTAAGGGGTGGGATTTATGCAGGGAGTGGGCGGGGTTCTTATAAGGGGCGGGTCTTGCGACAACAGAGGTCGAGCCTGCACCAGCACAGGGTCTGTAAGGAGTGGAGTTTGGGACCCTGAGAGGACCATTCCATATCTAGAGGGGACAAGGCTTCTTTATGAGACTGGTGTAGGGCCGATCCCACCAACTCAGCACAACGTGTGTTTGAACCGCTGATACTGGCGTTGATGGGCCCTAGTTTCAGTAACAAGTTGTCCGAGTGGCACAATGGTTAAGCACTCGGTGGGGAATCCAGGGTGGATGATCCCTTCAGGACCAGTGGTGAGAGTGGCGATACCGGGAGGGTGGAGGGAAGGTGGGTTGGAAAGGGGGAACCAATTACAAGGATCTACATATAACCTCCTCCCTGGGGGACAGACAACAGAAAAGTGGGTGAAGGGAGACGTCGGGCAGTGTAAGATATGACAAAATAATAATTCATAATTGATCAAAGATCCATGAGGGAGGGGGGAGTGGGGAGGGAGCGGGGGAAAAATGCGGAGCTGATACCAAGGGGTCAAGCGGAAAGCAAATGTTTTGAGAATGATGAAGGCAACAAATGTACAAATGTGCTTGACACAATGGATGGATGGATGGATGGATGGATGGATGGATGGATGGATGGATGGATGGATGGATGGATGGATTGTGATCCGAGTTGTATGAGCCCCCAATAAAATGATTTTTTAAAAATGATGCTTTGTACCCATGAGCAGCTTCAATGGAGAAAAGATCTAGCAACCAGCTCCCCTTACAGGTGCCAGCCTAGTAAACTTTAGGGGCACGTCTACTTTCACACCTGGGGCCGCCAGGACTTGTAACCCACTGACAGCACCCGAAAGGACAGCCCAACGCAGATGGAGTCTTGGGCTGGAGACAGATTTGTCTCTGGGAGGGGAGGCTTGCTTGCACGGCTCACCGCACCTTCCTGCCGTTGTCTGCCTCCAGGTAGAGATAGTAGAAGGGAAACATTCCCTTGTCAACACTGCTCTTGTTCTGGCTGATGCGGCATTGAACCGTGTGGCCCCGCATCACCGGCCGCAGCATGTAGGCCTCCAGATGTTCGCCCAGCCGAGGTCCGGGGGCCAGGAGGGGCAGGTTCGCGCCCCTGTCTCTGCTGCCATCCTTGTCTGCTGGGACCTGGGCCATCTCCTGCATTTCGCCTAGGAGGTCCGGCTGCGCGGCCTCCACATCCTTAACGTCCAAGTCTTCTCCCTAATACCAGGCACCACGATCCACGTTGAGGGATAACCGTGCCCCCAGGATGACAGCCACTGATTGGCCAACCCTGTTCAGGGTTCTGCTCTCCCCCACCCCCTATTCCCTGCCCATTAGTCAAGACGTTAAGGACCCCGGTGGCGTAGTGGTTTACGCGTTGGGCTGCTAACTGCAAGGTTCCCAGTTCGAAACCAACAACCTCTGTGAGGGAGAAAGACAGGAGTCTCTATTCCTGTAAAGAGTTAATGTCTCGGAAACCCACAGGGGCAGTTATACCCTGCCCTATCGGGCCATTATGAGTGGGAATCCACCGGATGGCAGAGTGTCAAGGCAGTGAGTCAAGTGGTCCCCCACTGGCAGCACTTTCTCCCACCTTGTAGGAAGCAAAACCTTCAAGTTGCCGGTCGCTATTCAGCTCCAGTAGCCCGAGAGTGGACAACAGGTACTCATTTTCACCATCTTGGGATTTATCGTCCACAGCATTGGCCCCTGGGGGTGGAAGAAGGCGGGGATTGAGCTTAGGATCTCTCCAGAGATGAGACTAGGTCGCCAGGGCTAGCTGAAGATGGCCTCTTTGCACCCCACCCCACCCCCGCGCCTCTCCCTCATACTCACCTGCCAGATTCGCCTCTCCCTCGCTGTTCCCGGGGGTCTCTCCTCCAGGTGAGGGGTCCTCTGAGGATACAAGGACATTCAGGTTTCCCTTTCCCAGGCCCCAGGAGAACTAAAACCGTAGGCTCAAGGGTACATTTGGTCTAATAATTAAGAAGCCTGTTATTGATAAAGGAGCTCTGGCGGCATAGTGGTTATGCCACTGCTAGGTTCTCAGTTTGGAAACCATCAGCTGCTTCTCCCAGAAACCCACAGGGACAATTCTCTCTCGCTCCATAGAGCAGTGGTTCTCAACCTTCCTAATGCCGCGACCCTTTCAGGCAGTTCCTCATGTGGTGGTGACCCCCAACCATGAAACTATTTTGCTACTGTCATGAATCATCATGTAAATATCTGATATGCAGGATGTATTTTCATGGTTAAAAATGGAACATAATTAAACAATTAAAGCATAGTGATTCATCACAAACAATATGTAATTATATAGTGCGAAATATTTGTGTTTTCCGAGAGTCTTAGGTGGATCCCTGTGAAAGGGTCGTTTGACACCCCACCCCAAACTCCCCAAAAGGGGTCGCGACCCACAGGTTGAGAACCGCTGCCCTACAGGGTGGCTCTCGGTCGAAACTGAATCGGTGGCAGTAAGTTCGGGTAAAGCAGCCTCGGCGGCGCTGTCGAATAAGCATTAGACCGCTAACCACAAGGTTAGTGGTACAAGCCCACTCTGAGGGAGAAAGTTGAGGCTGTCTGCCCCTGTGGAGATTGACAGCCTCTGACACCCTATAGAGGATTGCTAGGATCGCCTCCATGGTAGTGGATTTTGAGGTCATTGATATGGTTGGCCACGGCATAAGAATTAAAAGGAACATTGCTAAATAGAGCAGGATTCGGCACTCTATGCCTGACCCTACTCACAGGGTAGGGCCCACTCGCAGGACTACCAGGCTCCGCCCCAGCCTTCCCTCAGAACGAAGCAATGATACACGCTCATTGAAAGAAGACAGTGGGCTCTTCGGGGTGCTGGCTATGTAGGGTTTGTGTTTTTTTTTGTCTGTGTGGTGCATTTGCACATTTTCAATGTTGTCCTTGAAGTGTCTTTTGGCCTTAAATTTTTATTGAGGTCAGTCACACAGATACCAAACTCACAAACAAAAACCACCTACTGTATGGTTTCATTTAGAATAAATGTCTAGAAAGGGCAAATCTGTAGGGGCAGAATTTCTTGAGACCCGGGGAAGTGGAAGAGTGCTTGTTAAAGGGCATGAGATTCCTTTTGGGGGTTGATGGAAATGTTCTAGAATTGATGACGGCGCCGACTGCAAAACCCTGTGACCGAACTCAAACCTATTTTTCAACTGCCTGCCTTGTGGTTAGTCTGCTCCACGTGGAACCTATTACTTCACGGGAATTCCTGATAATTTGTGGTTTTAGGAGACTGCGCATGTTTCAAAAGGAGTGGGTTACTTGTTGGGCTGCTAACTGTAAGGGTCAGTGGTTCAAAACCACCAGCCACTCCCCGGGAGAGAGATGGGGCTCTCTACTCCCAGAAACTCACAGGGATAATTCTACCCTGTCTTATAGGGTCACTATGAGTCGACAGGGCAGTGAAAGGTTTTTTGGTTATTGTTTCAAAGGTGGCTTTTCTGGGCCAGAATCTTCTCAGAAACAAATCACAGGCAGGCCTGTTACTTCGGCTGGGTGAGTTCTCCCAGGGGCAATTGATCGATCTATCGGTTACAATCACTAGGATACTAGTGTCAACCATTAGTACCAATCAGGAACCTTCATCCTGAATGCCAGTGAATTTTAAACTTCAGGTGAGTGGAATTCTATCATATATGAATCACATCTCAATCAAACTGTGGTCCCCAAAAGAAAGGGTGTGGCATAGTGGGATGAGGATTTGGGGCAGTCCCAGGGGATTCGATTTTACCCCAATATCCCTCCCCCCAAATTACCAGGTTCTTGGCAGGCAAACCAACCCCTGCGTCTGATTCTCAGAGGCTCTTTTAACGGAGGAGGGGGAGTCGGAGGGGGGAGCAAGGTTTCCAAGTAGTCTTCTTCCAGATCTGAACTGTCTACGGATGGAATCGGGAGAAGAAGGTGGAGTGGAGGGCTGGTTCCCTGGGAATAGTCGGGGAAGGAGGGGCTGGAGACCCAGATTTTGGGGCAGTGGCGATGGAGGAAGTTCAGGGCCTGGATTCCCCAGTGGCACTGAGAGAGGGCAGGGCTTGGGAGCCAGGCATCTGGGTATAGGGCAGCAGTGGCCTGTGAGAGGAAGGGTGGTCGGCTGGATCGCTGACTCCTGCAGATTCGTGGGCTCCAGAGGGAGGGCAGATCTCGGCAGTTTCCGAGGGCTCCGTATTACCTGTTTCTGTCAGGAACACCAGGTTCTCCTTTCCACTGCTGTCTCCACCGCAACTCATAGTGCTGGTGCCTAGGGCACTCTGGTCTCCAGAGCTCAAAGGTGCCTCTGTAACATTTTCCTGAAGCAAGGAGTTCCTCCCGGGGCCTGGGAGGGCAAGCGGACAGGCGCATTAAAACCGGCTACAAATGCTGGCCCTCAGCCAATGAAAACAGACTCACTAGACTTCCAGCCCTTGTTCCTTGTTCATTCATCACCCAAGATCACCCCCCAGCACACCCCCAGGCCCCAGGATTCATCCGAAGGCTCAAACCAGCCCAGTCTTTGCTGGCAAATTGTGGTAGGCTAGCTTCATAAGCAATCGCCTGAGCAGCTTATATATGCTCTTCAGGACCCCATACACCAAATTACTAGGACTCCCCACCCCCTCTCCCACCCCTCTCTCAGGTCTTGCCTTCTCAAAACTCACTTTCTTTGAGTGTATTTCTATCCTAAGGACTTTTTAGAACCAGAGTAGAACTGTCCCTGTCAGTTTGAGACTGTAAATCTCTTTACCGGAGCAGAAAATCTCATTTTTTTCCGCGAGGAGCAGCGGGTGGGTTAGAACTGCTGACCTTGTGGTTTGCAAGCCAAAGCTTAACCCAACTCGCCACCAGGCCTTACACTCGTTCTGTCAGGCGCATCCAACAGGGCCACGGCGCCCCTGCAGGCCACGCCCCGGCTCGGCCGGGCCCCGCCCCAGGCACTACGCCGGTTCTCATGGACTCCGCCCCCAGCTCTGCAGAGGCCAATCACAACCTTCTGCTCAGCGCGCTCCGCCCCGAAGGCTGGTGACCCCGCCCCGCTTTGGCTGGTCCCCACCCTTAAACGGCCCCTTAGGCTTCTACTTGACTCCGCCCACAGTGCACCTGCAGGCCGCACCCTTTGGATGAATACAGGCCCCGCCCCCAGCCTCCAGACCCCGCCCTCTAGTCCTTCCCTTCACCGTTTTCACTGGGGATGCGATGCTTATCCTGACTTCTCGGTGGCCAGTGCTGCAGAAAGGCGTCCGGGTTGGCCTGAACCATGAGGTGTTCTTGGTGCTTCCGTCGTTGCTTCTTCTCAATTATTCGCCACTGCAGGGGTTAGCCCGGGGAGGGGTGGGGTAGGGGGAGGCGGGAAAGTGGCAGCACAGGAGTCAAGACCAGAAGGGAAGGCTGGGGGGTAGTGGGGCCTGGGGCAAGGGGAGGCCTGCATCGGTGGAAGGCTCCTCCCACCGATCCTGGAGTCGGTCCCCATCTCTCCTTCCTCAGACCCAAGACCCTAAGGAACCTGTATTTCTTAAAAACGTTTGAGGCTCATCGCCAGAATTTGCTTAGCCTTCCAGATTCTTACTGTTTTCACTTCCAAATCTTGGGATGGGGAGCCTGTGCAGGTGGGGGGATGGGAGGGCGATGGAAGAGTCCAGGCTGGTTCCTGGGGCCACAGTACCTGCTGCTCCAGTTTCTGCATCCTCATGATGGCGAGCTCATCGCCAAGGCCCCTGAGAGAGAGGGACCCTTGTAGTGACAGTAAGTAGGACATCTCTGTTGCCCAAGAACCTGTCTCTCCCACCTTCCCAGAGGTTCAACTTAGGGTTCTGAAAATGTGTGAGGTCACACACGATATGGAATCTCCGGGGCTGCCCTGCTCTGTCAGTTCGTAGAACCATCTAGAATTCAGGGGTCAGCAATTCCAGACATGTTGCATCCAAGAGTCTAGTGCCCCCCACCCCACCCCCCTGCCTCCATCCCTCAGGAGTCTAACCCCCAAACCCTCTTCCTGTCAGCTTGATGGGACTAAACATTGCAAACAAGAGCTGTGGGTCTGAGCTCACCATACATTTCCATCCCCCGCCTCCTATCCCATTCCCTACTCACTCTTTTTTCCAGGTATGGTTCTCCCGAGACATTCTGGAGAAGCAAGCATTAGTCAGAATTCAGGCCCAACACTCATGAATTCTACTTTCCAGCCCCTCATCCTAAGGCTTAGACCTCCTGAACTCATGAAGTCCCTGGCCACGGAGCTTTGTAGCGACTCATAGGACTGAGCAGAACGGTCTCCTAGGGAGCAGACTACCACATCTTTCTGCTGAGGAGGGTAGTGGCTGGTGAACCACTGACCTTCCCATTTAGCATCAAGCATTTAATGGCTGTGCATCCAGGCCTCCTCCTCCTGGACTCAGACCACCAATCCTGTTAGGGACCCAGAAACCCAGTTCTAGTTTTTATCACGACGAGGAGTCCCAGAGGCCTGTTCCTGCTCATCTTAAAGTACTGAATTCTCTCTCATCCCATAATCCAATCTCTGGCTCTCAAAGGCCCAAGCACGGGAACTCTGGCCTCTGGCCTCCAAACACCTGACCCCCAGGCCCTCTAGACCCCAGCACCCACCTGCCTGGGATCCTGAAGATGCTTTCTCAACTGCTCACATTCATACCTCCCTGAATTGCTTCAATGGCCTATCTTGAAACTCACCAGACCTTCTTGTTGAGAACGGAGGATCTAATCTACGGTAAATAGGCAGGGAAAGACAAGAGGGTTCAGAGGGAGAAGATTCTCACTGTGACTTACCCAGACCCTATCTTTCTCGACCCCCAGGCTCCACCTCCCACAAGCAATAAACTATCACCGCCCCCCACCACGGCACTGAAGTAGCCAGGCAACCCTACTCCAGGCGTTCTGAATTGGAACAGGGTGAGGATCTTCCTTAAAGGGCTCTAAGAACGGCCCCCCAGTAGTCTCGCTTTCACGTGGCACAACTTATAAACGTGGGCTGTGCAATTGCTTCGGAGCTGTAACTTACGTTGCAGAGGGCGCTAAGGCATGGGGAAACTACAACTCCCATGAGGCAAGGGGGCAAAGATGTCCTCCGAGGTTGGCTCACTTCTCTCCAGGCCTGCAGGGAGTTGTAGTTCAAGCGTCTTCGCGCTCCCTCTTCTCCCCGTCAAAAGACAGAAGATGTGGCGCCAGAGAAGCCAGACGTACGAGAAAGAGACCGCACGACTTCCGAGAAAAGGCGAGCTACTTCGGCGGGAGGTGAGGCTGCAGAAGCGGAGGAACAGGCCCGAAGCCTAGCCCCAGAATGGACCAATCAGCATCTAGGGGCGGTGCTTGCAGGGAAAGCGGGCGTGGCTTAGAGGGGAAATTGCCGAGAACGCACCGGAGGTCCTAGCCGGGGAAAACGCCTTCTGCGGTGCGTGAGAGGTGAGGGGTCTGGGCATCCCGACTCCTGGGTCCTGGGGCTGTGGGAGGCAGAGGACCTCGAGCACTGGAAAGCTGGGTCCTGGAGGAGGGCGGCTGAGCGCCCGAACTTCTGGGAAAGGAGGAGGCTAGGTGCTTGGACTCTTGGATCTGGGGGAGATGAGGGGGATCTTAGTCCCAGAATCTGGGGTGCTGCGTACCTAGACTCCTGGATCTAGGTAAGATAAGACTGGCTAGGGTTCCGGAATACTGGGTCCTGGTGGGGTGGGGTAGTAGACGCTTTGACTTTGGATAGTGGTGGGGTGGCGGGGTTGGGGGTTCACAGTCTGGGTCTTGGGAAGGAGGGAGCTTGGGTGATTCGACGGTTTCACTAGCACTGCCTTGCAGACCACGCCGCCATGCCTCCCGCCGGGCCCCGCGCTGCCCTCCTGCCGCCGCTGCTGCTCCTGCTGCTGCGCACTGCCCTGGCCGTGCCCTTGGAGCGGGGGGCGGCCCAGAAGGACAGCCCCGCGACTGAGAGCCCCGTGAGTCGCCCCGCCCTGCTCTCCAGCCAGGTGTCTGATGTGGTCCTACGATTCCCGCGGACCCCCGTGGCCCCTGGGGTGGGGAGGTGGGTCCTGGATCCGTCGGCGACGACTTCCTGGTCCCAGGGGCTGACTGATGCGGCGTGGACTTTGGCGGTCATTCATAGGAGACTGCGGGAGTTGACAGGACAGTGGTGCTGAACTGGGGAGGGGACCTAGCTCCACGTCCCCGACTGTGGACACTGGTCAGATTTTTTTTTCCAAGTGAAAAGTCTTTTTAATTTCACCCAGCCCACCCTCTGTCCCGCCCCCCGCTTCCATCCCAAAAGAATATGGAAAAACAAAACAAAACTGCAGTTCCCAGAAGTGGCGGCAGGTGATGCCGGTCAGGTCAGCAGGAGGTGTTGACCCGGGTGGAGCTTGTCGGAGGTGATTCCGTGGAATCACTGATGACGAAGGCTCACGTGAAAGGCGTTTGTTCATTGCCACACAGGTTTATTAAACCCTGTGGAATCTTCGACTCGGGGCGGTTGAGGTTTCAAGATCCAATACCCCGATGTTTGGTCTGAATCATCATCCCACGACTCCCCCTTGCTTTGGGGTCTCCTGTGTTGCCGAGCGCCACTGGGTGAACTCCTAGTGACCTCACAGGGCAGAACAGAACTGCCAAGGGTATTCCAGACCATCTTTACAGATGGCAGATGGCCAGGTCTTTATTAAGAGGAGCTGCAGGGGGAAGGGTGTGTGTGTGTGAAGGGGGAGGGGCAGGGGGAGTGTTCAAGGGGCCTGGGTGTGTGGCCAGCAGCTAAGCATTTAGGCATTGTCCCTCCAGGCCTCCCTAGGTACAGACAACAGATCACATCGGGCAGGTTCCCATCAAGTGTGGGAGTTCTGTGCTCCTAATTCTTGCAAACATCCAAGGGCAACATGAACTGGAAGAAAAGAAGAAAAAAAACACCAAACTCCCTGCCCATTGAGTTTATTCTGACTCATGATGTCTCTGCCCGACGGGGCCACTATGTGTTGAAAAGGGCCTCCGTGGAAGTGCGTTTGGATTTTCCTTTTGATCGGCTTTAACCTACAACCGGTAGAAGGTGTTGGTGCCATCCAATTTATTTCCACTCAGAACAAACCCAAGTGACCCAGTAGAACAGTTCCATACGACTCGGTGGGTTTGCTCGAACTGCTGACCTTTGGGTTAGGGGCCAGGCGCCTCACTCACCCCAATGCCATTAAGTCTTCTTATAGAAATAATCCTACTGATGTTGGGTCCACTCTGACTTAAAGCAGCCCATCGGACTGCCCCAGAGGGTTTCCCAGGCTACAGTCCGGAGCTGGCCCGCCACATCTTTCTCCCAAGGATGGTGGGCTGGAACCACCAACCTTTTGCCCAGCAGCCGAGCCCCTTAGAGAAAATAACACCACCACCCCCTGCCACCGAACATGTTCCAACCTGCTCTCGGGCAATGGTTTTTGGTTTGGGATTTGTGTGTTGCAGCGTAGGGTGGGGGGAGTTGAAGGGGTGTCAGCTTGGCTTCTGTGGTTTTCATTTCATCTCTTCTACAGAGATGTGGCCATGTGCTTGCATAATGATTTACACTGTACATTTACACAGGGCTCCTCAAACTTTTTAAACGGGGCCAGTTCCCTGTCCCTCAGACCCGTTGGAGGTTCACTGTCCCTCAGACCCGTTGGAGGGCTGGACTATAGTTAAAAAAACAAACTATGAACAAATGCCTATGCACACTGCACATATCTTATTTTGAAGTTGAAAAAAACCAAAATGGACAAAAACACCCAGCGGGCCAGATAAATGTCCTTGGTGGGCCGCATGTGGCCCGTGGGCCGTAGGTTGAGGACCCCTGATTTACAGGCTCTGAGACCCCAAGGAGCAGTTGTACTCTGCCCTAAGAGGGCCAGTGGGTTTGGTTTTTGACACCCGTGGGAAGAAGGTGGGTGGACGTCGTGGACCCCGAGGGTTAGCCAACCTGCGAGGGCGTCACATAGCACAATGGGACCCTCAGTGGCCACCACCTGGGAACAGGGCTGACACTGCTTGTGGGAAGACCTGGGAGAGGGGCAGAGCTGAGGCTGTTATCTGTATCTGCCCTTGACACCTTAGGACACCGGCTTGTATTACCACCGGTACCTCCAAGAGGTCATCAACGTGCTTGAGACCGATGGGCACTTCCGGGAGAAGCTGCAGGCCGCCAATGCCGAGGACATCAAGGTGGGCCGGGAGGCCGGGTGGGGTGAGGCGGGAGGGCAGAGGCTGGGAGAGCTCTGGGCTCCTACAGGAGCCACAGGTATCCAGCCATGCTAGCTCTCTCTGTCCCAGAAGGCTTCTGGGGAGAGGCCTTGGGGCTGGAGAATGTGGTAAATGGGGACCTGGGACAGTCAGGTGTTGGCTCCTGTCCCTTGCTGGCAGTGCCACCGGGGTCAGTTGCCTTGAACCTTTCCGTGCCTCAGTTTCCCTAGCTGTAAAATGGCCTCTCAAGAGTTCGGGCTAGGATCATCTGAGGTAACAAGTGGAGTTAGTAGCAGTGTCCTGTTGCTTAAATTTTGCAGTTAAAATGCAGACTTGAACATAGAGTGTCTGCACGCGCGTTGCCACCAACACTCATGTGAAGTCCCCCAAATTAGGGGAGACTTAGAGGTAGGGCAGAGACTCAGGCCCTGGATACTGTGTCTGCCTCCCTCCCATCCTCCCATGGCCCCAAAGTATCACTCCAGGGCTGCCTTAGTCCAAAGCCATTCCCTATCCAGCAAGCAGGCACCCCCGCCCCACCCTCCGTCACCCTCCCTGGGCATGACAGTAGCTCCGGTGGCCTAAGATGTTACTTGTAACGTTAATCAGGGCTGCCCCTACACAAGCTTCTGCATCCCTGCTCCTAGGGATAGTCAAGGGTGGGGTCCCCTCACCTCCAAACTTCCCTACATCCTTAGGGTTCTTCTCTATCTGGGCCCAGCCCGTTCCATCTGCCAGGCTGGACACGGTTCCTGAAGGTCTCTCCAGCCCCTCCTATGGCTGTGTGCGCAGGCAGGTGTCCCTGTCTCCCCCCCCAATCCCCACCCCTTGCTAGGCGTCACCCTTGAGTTCCACAAGCCCAAGCCCTTTTGGGCCACGCCCCCTCTGTTCTTCCAAGCCCCGCCTCTGCTCCCTTATCACCAATCAGTTCCAGAATTCTAGGAGGCTCTCCTTACTCCACCCTTTCAAGGTAGCCCTGCCCCTCTCAGGCTCCGCCCCCAGCATGCCAAGCCCCGCCCCTGGGCTCTTTTCACCTGACTGAGAAAGAACCTTAAAGCCTGAGTCCAGCCCCTCCCACTTCCCAGCCGGGGGCACCGAGGCCAGCTTACCCAAGATCTTACACCTGCCAAGCGATGGGTTAATCAGACCCAGCCTGGAGTGCTCTGAGCTGGGTCCTCTTGCCTTAGTTTCCATAAGTGTGACTCCTGCAGCGTCGTGGTAGGAATTAGCCCTCTTGTACCCGGCCTGGCGCTGCCTAAGGCGGCAGCGAATTGCCAGCCTTATTCTGAGATCCAGAGCTGGAAGTGGGTATACTGCCTACACCGGGATTTGAACCCCAGCCCCTGAACCTCCACCGTGAGACGACACTACATCGTTAGTAAAAAGCACCAGCCTGGTCAGGGTGTCAGTCTGGGTAGACTAGAGAAACAAATCCATAGACGCGCAGGTGTATAAGAAAGGGGTTTATATACAAGAGCAATTGAATATTGAGAAAACAGCCCAGCCCAGCCAAGGTGAAGTCCCTAATTCTGATAGGAGCTCCTATGCCCCATCCCAATCTATAAATTGTTCTTCAGACTCATACACCACATACAATGATGCAGAATGCAGGAAGATCACAGGCCAGTGGGTGGGAAGTCTTGTGGATCCAGTGGCGGTGGAAGCATCTCAGCGCTGGTGTGGGTCCACGTGGCTCCTCCAGCTCAGGGCACTAGCGTAGCTCCATGTGTCTTGTCAGCTGCAATGTCTCCCAGGGACTCAGCATGTATCCCGCCTCCAGCAAGCTATTAATCTCCTTAGAGCCAAATGCAGTCATCGAGCTGCGACCTGATTGACAGGCTAGACTCCACCCCTTCGCAAGTAGATAACAGCTTATGTACCTACTACAGTCAGGAAACCACCTGGGGGTCATGAGCTGGGGAAGAAGGCAGGTGGACCCAGACCTGGGTATTAGCTTGCAGAAAGTTCTAGAAAGGGCAGAGCCAGGAGTGAGGGCAACATCCGGCCCCCCAACTTGACCAGTGCCACGTCTCTCCCCGGGCAGAGCGGGAAGCTGAGCCGGGAGCTGGACTTCGTCAGCCACAACGTCCGTACCAAGCTGGACGAGCTGAAGCGGCAGGAGGTGTCGCGGCTTCGGATGTTGCTGAAGGTCAAGATGGACGCCGAGCAGCAGGAGCCCAGTGAGCAGGGGGGACCGTGGGGGTGGAGTGGGGGGAAGCGGGCACGTCTTCACCTCCGGTAAAAGGTGCGTGCATGCAGCACACTAGTGACTCATTGGGGACTCTCATCGCCCAGGCAGGAGACAGGGCGAGTCCCCCAGCCTGCACCCCGCACTAGCTGCCACCGGCTTTTCAACAGAGGCATGTGTGTGGCTTGGCTGCTGCGCGATGATCTGGCGGCGTGAGTTAACCCCCAGGCTGCACCCCAGAAGTAGGTGGTGTCCAACCTGGACAACCCACCCCAAACTCACCGCCTTCGAGGTGATTCTGCCTCGCAGGGACACCTACAGGACAGGGTTCCCAAGACTGTCAGCCCTTACAACACAGGCAGCCTCCTTGCTCTCCTGCAGAGCGGCTGGTGGGTTTGAACCACCAACTTTCTGGTTAGCAGCCCAACACTTAACCCACTGCTCCACCAGGGCCCGTTGGTTATCAGTTATTCCAGTGAGGTCACCCGGAGTCATTGTTACCCTTGCTGGGGGTCAAGTCCATTACTGACGCGTTGTGACCCCTGTCTGACGGAGCAGCACAGCCCCATAGGGGTTTCTAGGCTGCCATCTTTATGGCCGGAGGTCTGGGGGTGCAGTGGTGATGCTCCGAGGTTATAGCTGCGAACCAGAAGGTCAGCTGTCTGAAACCCCACCCCCAGCCCCGCTGCTGGAGAAAGAAAGATTGACAGCCGTGGGAACCCCAAGGCAGGTCTCCACTGCCTGTGAGATGGCTGTTAGTTGAATTGGATCGACAGCAGTGGGTTTCACCAACCCTGTCACAGGGAACCAGCCTCCGACCACCGAAGGGCCAGTAGATGCCATTGTATGGCGAAAATAAGTAAAGATTATAGAAAGGCTAAGAAAGATAGGAGAGAGAGTAAGATAAAGGAGTCAGACATGGTTCATGGTAGCATGCTCACCTCAGCTCCTCTTGATGGTCCATGTGGAACTGGGAGAAGGGAGGGAGAACCTTGACTATCTTGGGACATTTGCAGGTAGACTTAAGACATGCATATTCAGTAGTTACATGCGTCACAAGGTGGGTGGTATTTACAGTAAGGTTCCTGAGCTCACAGGTAAGGAAACTTATACCTCCGTCGGGGGGAGGGGAGGAACGGGGCTGGCTGACATGGTGGGAAGAGAGATCAAAGGGATCATGCCTGATTCCATAGGGAGATGGCATCCACCCTGTGCTCACTTGAAGGCAGCATGGCTCTTAGGGGAGAATTGGTGGGAATGCTATTTAAAGCAGGATCATGTACTTGGACTTTACCTCTACCTTACCAAAGTGGATGCTTTCCTACCGTGGAATTCCAGCTTTCCAGACTCCCTCTGTGATACGTTAGGGAATCTAGTCCTCGTCCTATTTCCCTCCGTGTTCGTTTCCCACGCAGTACCATCTTCAAACCCCCATTTTCTAAACAAGAGTGTGTGGACAGGTACCGAGGGACTGGATCCCACCGGATTCCCAAGGGGACAAGTGCAACCTGTAACAGGCCGGGGGTGAAGGGGTGTCACGCCTGGCCTCCTCCACACTGCCCCCACCCCATTCCGCCCCTTGCCCTTTGCCCTTCTGTGCTCATTAGTCCTTGGCCGTTCTGTCCCACTGCCCACCGCAGTAGCGTGTGTACTGGTCTCTGGAGTGGATCTCAGCTCTCCCGGCCTAGCACTTCATTAAGCTGCACATCCTGGTTTGGGTGTCTTGCTTTGTTGATTCCATCCGTCCTGCGGGTCACTGTGCCCTGCCCTCCGGCCCTCCCTCTGCCCTCCATGGCCACTTGGGTCATGCTAGTCCCAAGCCCTAGGCTTGCACACGCTGTTTGAGGAGGCACCCTTCCAGAACATGTACTGTCCTCGAGTGGACTCGGACAGGCCCCACAGTCAAGAGTAGTCTTTTATCGACACCCGTCAGTTAACTCTTTGGAGCTCTGGTGACCCCATCAGGTCAGCGACAGGCTACTAACCTGCAACCTGGCACGTTGGACCCACCAGCTCCTCTGCTGCTGCAAAGGTGGGCAAAGCCTAACACTAAGAAAAAAATCAAATCTCTGCCATAAAATCCATTTCGGATGCCTCGTGACCTGATCACACAGAGTAGAACTGCCCCTAGGGGGTTTCCGAGACTGTAGATTTTTACCGGCGAGAAAGCCCCATCTCTTAACCTCGGAGAGACTGAGCTCGTGGAAGTAGCAGTCAAGAGGTACCATGGTGCCTGGCACTGGGCAGATCTGCTGCCCCAGACCTCTTTAAGGTATTGAAAAGCCAAGCGGGTTACTCTGAGGACGAAGGTTTGCCTGCCCCAAGCTGTGATGTTTTCAATCCCCTCTTTTTTTTTTATTTTTAACATTTTATTAGGGGCTCACACAACTGTTATCCCAATCCATACACACATCAATTGTGTAAAGCGCATTTGTACATCGTTTCTCAAAACATTTTCTCT
>NW_022104553.1:22344367-22346599 GCF_000313985.2 Echinops telfairi | reverse complement strand
TTTGGCCTCCAAAGGGGTCGAAACCCACAGGTTGAGAACCGCTGCATGATGGATTACCCAAAAAGCACAGCAGATCTGTCCCAGCAGGGTGCGCCTCAGAGGCAAGGATGGCCAGGCTTCGTCTCATGTACTTTGGACATCTTGTCAGGAGAGACCAGTCCCTGGAGAAGGACATCCTGCTTGGAAAAGCAGAAGGGTCAGCGACAAAGAGGAAGGCTCCCAGTGAGGTGGATGGACACTGTGGCGGCAGCAGTGGGCTCAAGCGTAACCAAACCGTGAGCAGGCGCAGGAGCGGTCAGTGGTCTGTGCTGTCCTACATCCGGTTGCTATGAGCTGGAAAGCACTTGAGAGCAACTAACATTCCTGGGAACAGAGTTTGCCAGATCTTCTCTTCCCACCCCCCCATTTCCCATCCCCCTTCCCCAAAGCCTCTGGTGGGTTCAAACCACTGACCCGCTGGATAACCCACCCCTACCTTTCTAAGTGCTCCATACGAGGGAGTTATGGAGTCGAGAGGTGATACGGATCGTTCATACCCTTAGCTGCTGAAAAGGTTGGAGGTTGGAGTCCACTGAGAACCACCTTGGAAGAAGCAATGAGCTGGTAATCCTCTCCCCCAAAACCAGCCCTTGGAAACATGATTCTCAGACGCAGATGGGGTCACTGTGACTCAGCATCAATGGGAACCCAGTTTCGTTATCAGGGCTGTCTTAATGGAAGTATTAGCTCAGATGAGGCTTCCCCTCCTCCAGGCAGCCCTCCCTGAATGACCTCTGGGACCGCCACTGGAACTTCCTGTCCTGGCTGGAGTGTGTGAAAGACAGACCATCCACAAATCGTTTTTATTTTTTATGTTGTCGAATGATTTTTTTTTTCTTTGTCCTCGCCGTCTTCAGTTGAGTACTGAAGAATCATAGATTAGGTGAGAGTTGATGCTGGCTCATAGCCACCCCACAGGATGGAGTAGAGGTGCCTGTTAGTTTCTGAGACGGTGACCCTTTAGGGAGGAGGAAACTTCCTTTCTCTGGGGGAAGCCTGCCAGCCTTGCGGTTGACCCAGCCCACTAGGCTGCCAGGGCTCCGGTTCCAACTTAAGCCCCCTACCATCCCCTCCCCGACCCCGCTCGAATGCTCTTCTCTTGTGAAACGCTAGCTTCTCCTTCACCCAAATGAACGACTGACTGCCTTCTAGACAACTGTCTGTCCGCAGACCACCGAGTTCAGGCCGAATGCAGCCCTTTTGGCACATAGAGGTGACTGTGAAGGGAAATCGGATAACTTAAAAGGAGATTATTCAGATCCTGGGGATTTCATTTGTTCGTAAAAACGTTTGGGGGAAAATAATAATAATTAATAAATTATCGAGGGTTCGGGGGTGGGGGGGAGGAGGGAGGGGGGAAAATGAGCTGACACCAGGGGCTCAGGTGGAAAGCGGGTGTTGTGAGAATGATGAAGTCAGCATATGTACTAATGTGCTGGACACAAATGATGTTTGTAAGGCTTGTGATGAGTTGTGTGAGCCCCTAATAAAATGATTATTTAATAAAAAGTAAAAAGAAATGTTTGCGGGGGCTCTCGAATAATCTTTTTAAATGGTGGTGAGGAACAGGGGCGGGGTGGCTCTTCCGTCTCCCAAGTGTGCCTGTTGCTCCCCTTGCCCCGTCTGCCCCTCCCACCCCATCAAAGGCTGTTTCTTGGGCAGGAACACCTCCGGCCTTGATTTCCCCTTTATAACTGGGGTCTCGTACAGGAGTTGACCTTTTGTAGGTGACTCGCTGCGCTCGGTGTAACGTCCTCCAGGGCGATCCGTGCCCCGAGGTGCCCCTGTGTGGTCCTCCCTCCGCAGCGATGCGCAGTACTCGGTTGTGTGTCTGCACCCACGTGCACCCATCCCTTCGGCCACCAGCGGGCCTTGGGGTGGTTCTGCTACCGCCGCACAGCGCTGCAGCGCGGATGGATGCGCGCGTACGCGCGGTGGATGCTTGGACCGGTCTCCTCTCTTTCAGACGTGCAAGTGGACCACCTGAGCCTCCTGAAGCAGTTTGAACACCTGGACCCTCAGAACCAGCACACGTTCGAGGCCCGGGACCTGGAGCTGCTGATCCAGACGGTAACGTGGGGTCCTTGAGGCAGGAGCTGCAGGGAGGTGGAGCGGCCTGGAAACCTGTGTGTGTGTGTGAAACCTGTGTGTGTGCGCGCACGCATGTGTGTGTGTGCACGTGTGTGTGTGTGT
>NW_022104553.1:22342060-22343082 GCF_000313985.2 Echinops telfairi | reverse complement strand
GATGATTTTTAATTAGGAGAACGCGACTGGGACTCTTCTCTAACTCACACGCGTGAAGGCCTCCCTCCACCCAGAACCCTGGCCTCCCAGGTTTCCTCGATCAGGAGCAGAGAGAATGTGTCCGCATGCACCCTCTCCCCTTGTTGTGACAACCAGAAGCCTCTCCAGACTTAGCAGCTGTCCCCAAGGGACACAGGGTCACCTTGGTTTGCAGCCACGGCGGGCTAATCCACACCCCTGAGATGACAGCCACGAACATGGCCAGCTCAGTAACTCTAAACATAGATACTGCATCGCCTGCACAGGGAAAGCCAGGGGCGACCCAGCCTTAGCGAGCAGCGCATCTGCTGGCACCACTCTCCCAACTGTACGGCTCCCATTGGGCTGTTCTTGCGAGATTTCCCTCCTTGCTCCTGCACACTTGGCAGGTGAGTCAGGTGCACACTTCACTTTCTTCTGCCCGGGGGCACAATGACAACTAGCAGTCGGTGTGATTTGCTTCCTCGAGGCAGAAACAGAGACACAGAGAGGCTGAGGAATTTGTCTAGGATCCCAGCCATATATATATATATTTATTATTATTTTTTAAGGATCCCAGCTATATATATATCTTAATATATATATACATATATATATATATTTTAAGGATCCCAGCCATTGCACATCTTAACTTTTGTTTTCCCTTTTGACCCACTGTGAACCAGTTGTAGTTTTTATTAGAGGAACCCTGGTGGCGTAGAGGTTCCGTGTCGGGCTGCTAATCACAAGGTCGGCAGTTCGAAACCACTAACTGCCCAGGGGGGGGCCCTCCCCTCGTGAATCCTTGATCAATAATATATTGCTGTTGTTATTTCATATCTTACCCTGTCCGCAGTCTCCCTTCACCACATATCTGTTATTCATCCCCCTGGGGGGTGGGTTGTGTATCCAACCTTATGATGGGTTCCCCCTTTCTCCTCCTCCCCCCCACCCCGCCCCCACCATTCCCCTGCTCTCATGGTATCGCTACTCCCACTACTGTT
>NW_022104553.1:22333105-22341825 GCF_000313985.2 Echinops telfairi | reverse complement strand
GTCCCTTCCTTGTGACCCTTCTGTGGGGGGATGTCCAACTGTCTACAGATGGGCTTTGGGGCTCCACTCCAATCCCACTCTTTTGCATCGATATAATTGTTTTGGATCTTTTGATACCTGATCCCGTCGACACCTCTGATCACACAGGCTGGTGTGCTTCTTCCATGTGGGCTTATTTGCGTCCTTGCTAGATCGCTCCTTGTTTAACTTCAAGCTTTTAAGACCCCAAACGCTATATCTTTTGAAAGTCAGGCACCCTCTGCTCTTCATCGCCTTTGCTTATGCACCCATTTGCTTTCAGCGAGTGTGTTGGGAAGATGAATATCAAAGAGTATCAGGTTATTAGAACAAAGTGTTCTTGTGTTTAGGCCCAAATTCCATCTATCTTAATACTTAACATACATATATGTACATTGGCCTCTCTCTCTTTCATTGTAAACATTTACATATATACATGCCTATAGCTATGCCTCTATAAATAGCTTTTGCCTCCTACTTCTTTCCTTGATTTCCTTTCACCTTCCTTTTATCCCTTTGATCGCCCCCCACTCGGCTCTCAGTAATTCCTCTTGGATACATTGCACTTGATCAAACCCCACCAGGTAGTCTAGCCCCCTGCTCGCCATCAATGTTAGATTTCTTGTTCGCTTATCCCTGGGTTTGTTGGCTTGCGGCTCCCCTTCTCCGCCCCCTGCTCTCCCTTGTCCCTCAGGGACCGCTGGTTCCTGGTCTGTCTGCCGACTCTTAGGATCTGCTGAGGTACCATCCCCACCCCCTTCGTCAGAAGTCTATTTCCAGGATTTCTCGGGGACTTGGTTACTTTGCTCCCCTTGCTGCCCTGTTACAGTCCCATCATGCTTTGCCCCGC
This sequence comes from Echinops telfairi, assembly GCF_000313985.2. NCBI lineage: Eukaryota > Metazoa > Chordata > Mammalia > Afrosoricida > Tenrecidae > Echinops > Echinops telfairi. Next base: position 22,340,957 of record NW_022104553.1, on the reverse strand, counting down.
TGTGCATGGGACAGACCAGGCACACTTTCCACAGTGTCTCCAGTGCTGTCCCCATAGCGCTATGGGTCAGTGAGGGAATGTCGTGTCTTGTGGTGGGGCCGTTCCCTAAAGTCCTCTCTGTGCATTGGCTGCTCCGAACAGGGATGTCATCCCCGGGACTCGGTGGGCCAGGATGAGGTCCACTCTCCTACTCTTGACTCAAATATTTTATAAAAGAGTTGTGCCATAATCTTCACAATCAGTTTTGGATCATTTCTTTCATTTTGTGCCCATTGTTAGCTCCCGATGACCCCCTTCCATCTCCAGTCTTAACCCTAAGGAATTATTCATCTAATGCCTATCTCTGTGTATTTACCTATCCTGGGTTTCATATAAAAGAAATCATACACCCCCCCAAAAAAACAACAACACGGCAGCAAAATAAAACACAGGAAGATCTAAATCCAAGAGAAAGCAGAAGATGATAGAAATTAGAACAAATTGAAAATTGGTCCACATTGATTCTAACACAGTTTCTTTGACTGATCATAGCCAAAAAGCCGAGCATCTATCTCACAGTTTGTTATTGATGCAAATACCTGCATCACAGTGCCTGGCAGGCGTTGGATGTAGAACCTGGAGCCAGTGTTCAGGTACAATGACAAACCCAGCCTGGTACCGTGCATCTGCTCGTAAAACACGGAAAACCGAGAAAATGCTGGTGTACATGTCATTGTGCATTAAAGCAAATGGGGAATTCCATGTAGTCCTGGTCCGTTCGTATAGTTCCAGGGAACTTTCTGTATTATCCGCTCATTGATATAACTTACAGTTTTGCACAATTTGATTACTGGAAATAGAATCGTAGATGCCCACGAACTAACGCTTTCAAAAGTTTGTTTTCGTTTAGTTTTTAATTCTGATCTTGGCACAGATGTTAGGCATGCCTTATTTGTATCATGACGAGGAAACAGACAGCCTAACTCACTGCCCGAGAGTCCGTTTTGACTCATACTGACCCTATAGGACAGGGTAGAGCTGCCCCTGTGAGTTTCCAAGACTATAACTCTCTCCATGAGTAGAAAGCCCCATCTTTCACCTGCCGAGTGACTGGCGGTTTGGAAAAGCTGACCTTGCAGTTAGCAACCCAGCGTGTCCCCACGGCACCACTAGTTCCAGACCAGGTGCTCAAAGTTTAAGTTCTAGTAGAATTCCCTCCTCTGATCTTGGATTGGGCGGGTGCGCTCCTTCTGGGTGGCCTTAGTTGATCATGTTGTTTTGGGTGCACTATTCCCCTGAAGATCTGGAAAACCTGAAGAGAAGTCGCTTAAAGTTTCCTGTTCCTATTGTGTCACCATCATAATTCCAAACTCGGGGAGGAGGGTGTGGCCTGGTGCTAGGAATGCCTCATGGGGTGGTTCTGTGCCTTCCAGTTGATTCCGACTCCTATTAGCTGTATAGGGTAGACACTAGATACGCTAGTACGTGATAGGTCGGTTTCTTGTGCCAACCTGGCCAATAGGAACATGTGGGATTAGACAGGTCACAGTTTATTGGAGGGCAAAGAGATAAATGGCTCTGCAAGGCCCGGCCTCCCCCTCTCTTGCTCTCTGGTGATTGGAACATGCGTGCTGCTACAGTAGCTAGTTCTCTGCCTCAACCTGTGAGCTACACTACCTGTGGGCTTGGCCAATCCGTGGATTGTGTGGCCAGAGCTTGAGGCTCCTTCGAGATCTGCTTCGCCACGCTGCTGGTGCGTACATCGCTTGAGCTTCAGGCTGGTGATCCCATCGCCTTGCATTGCCTGCTTCGCTAAGCTCCCAAGCTACTGACTGTTGGTGACCCATCATGCTGCTTGCTGCCTGTAGGCAGGCGCTACTTGTCTTGCCGCAGGGAGGACTCTGCTGTCTGCTTCCTTGACCTTGGACCCAGCAGCTCGTGTGAGTTGAAGGATTTCCAGTATATTGTTCCACGGAAGTGAGTTGAACGGAGCCCTCTGTACTGCTGTGTGGAAGAATTAGCGGTTATATTCCTTCTTGCTGTATAATATATATATCGTCTTAAGTGTCCTGCTTTCATTCCTCTAGAGAACCCTGCCTACCACACAGTAGAACCTGCCTCATCAGGTTTAGTCCACCTTTACAGAAGCAGAGGGCCGGGTCTCTTCTTAGAGCAGCTGTGGGTTTGAACCACTGACCTTTGGGTTAGCAGCCAAGCACTTGGCCATTACACCAACCAAGGCTCCTTGGAATGAATCAGGGAGGCCACAAGCTGAGGGCAGGACAAGAGTCAGGAGAGGCTGGAGGTTGGGTGCCCTGGCCAGGGGGGGTGCCATGGACCAGGCATTTGGAAGCCAGGGTCCGGGGCTGGATGTGGTGGGGCCAGGTGAGGGAAACCTTCTTTCATCCCCTAGGCTACCCGGGACCTTGCCCAGTATGATGAGGCCCATCACGAAGAGTTCAAACGTTATGAGATGCTTAAGGAGCACGAGCGACGCCGGTATTTGGAATCCCTAGGGGAGGAACAACGGAAAGAGGCAGAGAGGAAGCTGGAAGAGCAACAGCGCCGGCACCGAGAACACCCCAAAGTCAATGTGCCCGTAAGGACCCTCCTCCTTCCCACCCCCCCTACGCTCAACTCCCCAAGCACCCGAAGAACTATAAATCCCAGCAGGCTCTGAGGACCAAGCGCCTTTGTTTATGTATTTCATTGCCCAGGGGCCTGCTGGGAGTTGTAGTTTTCTTCTTGGAGGGGGCATGACACCTCCTGGAAGTCTACTTCCTCCTGAGCCCCTGCCTCTCGCCTCTGCAGGGCAGCCAAGCCCAGTTGAAGGAGGTGTGGGAAGAGCTGGATGGATTGGACCCGAACAGGTTTAATCCCAAGACCTTCTTCATCCTGCATGGTAAGGTGGGTGGGGAGGAAGGCTCAAAACTCAGGTTGACCCCTGGAGGCACTGACCTCTCCAAGGTCTGGCTGCTAAGGGGGAGCCTCCCCATCCCAATGGGGCTTATTCAGGCCTAGGAGGTTGAACCCATCTCTTATGGTTGACCAGACGGCTCTGTCCTACCTCGTTGCCCAGGCCAGCAGCTTCCACAAAAAGACTGGACCAAGTCCCCGGGACTAGATGGGCTGGTGTCCAGTATCTGAGAGAATCCGGCTAGCCTCAACCTGGGCGCCCCCTCCCAGGTCAATCCAGAAGCCCCAGTCCCTTCTGGGAGCGTTATGGCTGAATGAATACCAAGAACAAGTATCTTCAAACACCAAACTCACTGGCATCAAGTAGATGCCAACTCTTCGTGACTCCGTAGGACAGGGTAGAATAGCACTTGTGGGTTTCTAAGACCGTGACTCTTGATGGGAACGGAGCAGCTGGTGCCTTCGAACTTCTGACCTTGTGGTTCACGGCTCAATGCGTAACCCACCGCACCACCAGGGCTCCTCAGGAGCATGCATCCTAGACTCACTGAAGTAGGCTCACTGGAGAGAGCCTCAGCTCATCACACCTTCTGTGGAAAAGAGCCCAGCCGGGCTGAGCGCTAGCCCTGCCATGTTAGTTGGCGTGGTCAGGAAGGTCTGGGTTGACCAACTGAACACCCTACGCTGATACCTGCACCCTCCTGGTTTTTGGTTAGAAGTGGAGAAGGGGAGTAGGCAGTCAGGGACTCCAGTGTAGAGGCAGCTGAAGGATGTCTTTGAAAGCGGAGAGATCAGAGGAGGCCACCTAGGGAAGTCCCGTTGCTTAGAACCCCCTGCTTTGTTGGACAGTGCTCCAATCTGGTTTATCCAATATGACCGCCACCAGCCAGACGTGCACCTGACCTGCTCAACAAGCGAGGCCGATGAGAAACGGGAAACTTCATCGTAAATTCCTTACGTGCAGTCAGTATTTAAATTTAAGTAGCCCCATGTGTTGTGGCAAAAACAACAAATAAAAAAACCCCAGATTGTTCCTGTCCAGTTAGTTCCGACTTCTGGGGGGCCGGGGGGGTGGGTGAGTGAGACTGCTTCATGGGATTTTCTTGGATCTCGTCTCTTTCTTTCTCCTTTTCAATAAGATCGTATTGTGTTTTCGGTGACTTTTTTACACAACCAATCAGTTGCTCTTCTGATCATTTCCGTGCAGATTTTCCCATGATGGTTAGAAAATAATAATGTATGGCCTCCTAACGTCCCAGGGGGTGAGGGGACTCATAATCAGCATCTGCCACCCAAGGCTGACTCCTTTGAGGCGGACGTCAGCTGCACTTCCTCTCCCCCACCCTTGATCACTTCTGACCCTAGCCGTCCCTCCCACGGCACTCTCTCTCTGCTGGACTCACTCACTGGTTACAGTGGCCACGATACCTACAGTGATGGAGTTTATTAGGGATGTAACAAGTTACATTTCAGTATCAGAAACAACTTGGGATAGAGTTCTCGTGGTCAGGACAGCCTTCTCTCAACCTATGCCCTGCTTGGGCAATTGTTACAAAGTTCTTTAGTTCCTCCAATAAAGGTCCCAGGAACTCCCCCACTCCCCCAACAGACCTCCTACCCCGAGGCACTTAGCTCTCTTGTCCTGCACAGTCTTCTACCCCTTCTGTTTCTGTTCCTTCTGCGGCCGTCATCTCTCTGTCATTGCTTCTCAAATCTCTTGCTGTCTCTGGTGTTTCAGCTCAGTCTCTGTGTCCTGGGTCTAGGAGGTTCTCACCGTAGGGACCTCAGGTCCAAAGGATTCTTTGAACTCTTGTCTCATCTTGATTTTTTTAAACAGTTTTATTGTCCTATAATTCCTTTGTTGTTGTTGTTGTTGGGGCTCTTATAGCTCTTATCACAATGCAGCCATCCATTGTGTCCAGGGCATTTGTACATCTGTTGCCATCATCCTTTTTAAAACACTTTCTTTCTACTTGAGCCCTTGAGATCAGCTCCTCATTCCCCACCCTCCCCACCTACCCTCCTTCATGAACCCTTGATTTATGAATTTCCACCTCCACCCCCATGTCTTACACCGACTGCTGTCTCCCTACACCCGCTTTTCTGTTGTCCAGCCCCCTAGGAAGAGGTTATATGTAGATCAGTGTGTGGTCTGTAATTCAGACATCATATAATTCGTATTTAAGTCGTATTAAGAAGAGTTGTGCGATCATCACCACAGTCAACTCTAGAACATTTTCTTCTTCTTCCTTGTACTTTCTGTTGGCTCTTCTTGCTTGACGGTTATGTGGTCCCTTCCTCCACCTCTGGGATGGCTCATTTTTAAACCTAATGGGATGACAAAATTGACCAATCACTTTGTTAGGGTTCCGTGGCCCCACCCACACAAGTGTCCCATGCACCTTTTTTACATCGTTAATAAGCTAGCCAATCTCCCCGTAGGCCAGAAGCACTTCATTTACATAGTCCCATCCAGTCGTTTGGTAGAAGTGGCTTAGCTAGAAAGCATAGTAAGGGATTCTGTGCACCTCTGGGACATTAGTTAGGTTTATTTGTTTGTTTGTTGACAATGTGTTCACATTGTCAGTAGTCGTGGTCTGGTTGTTCCATTTCCCCTGCTTTGGTTTCCCTGCCCTTTTGTAAATCTCCAGGTCTTTCTCCCACAGAGCAGCTGGGTGGGTTAAAACCACCTGGTTAAAACTGAGTGGGTTAACACACATCTTTAGGTCAGTGTGTTCGTCTGGGTTGACTAGAGAAACAAATCCAGGAAGAGTCGTGTGTATAAGAAAGAGCTTTATATAAAGAGTAATTGTATATTAAGAAAACATCCCAGCCCAGTCCAGATCAAGTCCATAAATCTGATTTTAGCCCATATGTCCAATACCAGTCTATAACGTCCTCTTTGGACTCATGCAACACAATGCAATGATGCCAAATGCAAAAAGATCACAGGCCAGTGGGTGGAAAGTCTTGTGGATCCAGTGGTGGTGGAAGCATCTCAGTGCTTGTGTGGGTCTCCAAGTGGCTCCTCCAGCTCCAGGGCTCTGGCTGCATCATTGTAACTACGTGTGGCTTATCCGCAGGAAGACCAAGCAGAGAGTGTGTGTCCGGCCTCCAGTGAGCTATTTATCACCTTAGCGCCTCCAAATGAGGTCATCAAGCTGCGACCTGATTGACAGGCTAAACTCCATCCCTTCACTCTTAATAGTCTCAAGTTGACACCAGATTATATAACTACCACCATTAGCAACTGATCACAAACCCACCCAGGCTTCTTGGCTCCAAACTCAAGTCACCGAGCCAATTCTGCCTCCTAGCCAGCCTGTGACCCAAAGTAGGCCCGCCCTTGTGGGTTTCAAAGGCGGCCATTGTTAACAGGAGGTTTCAAAGGCGGCCATTGTTAACAGGAGCAGAAAGCTCATCTTTGTCCGGAGGAGCCACTGAGAGTTTTGACTTCTGACCTTGGGCTCAGCAGCTCCACATGTAACCCACTAGGCCATCAGAGCTCGTGGGCTAGTAGCTGGCATGTTGGATACAGCACAGGTTCGGAGGTTAATAGAGAAGCCCCACTCCTGAGCCTTGGGCTGCAGGTGTGGGTAGAGGTGCGGAAGAAGAGGGAGGCTGCCGGCAGAGGAGACAGAGGGGCTGCCAGAGTGAAGGTGGAAAGTCGATGAAGATGGAAATGATCCCTTCGTTGTTTTTGTAAAATGATGCTTCCTGGTGAGCTCACCACGAGCAGCTCAGGTGCTGATCGGAGCGGGAGACTGAGCCCCTTCCCCACACACGAACTCACAAGCCAGTCGATAGCGAGAGGCTTCCTGGGACCCAAGAGTAGCCGTGACCCTGTGCGCCGAGCTGGGGGCGCAGGCTGAGAAGGCTGGTGTGCCCGGGATGGACACTGAAGCATCACTGTCGCATCTGGTTGCTAAGGAGCTGTCCAGCCTGGCCAAACTCACCTCCGTGGAGTCAGTTCTGATTCTTGGCGACCCTATGGGACAGGCAGTTTCTAGACAGCCTCGTCTTTGCCCTGCGGAGCCTCTGGTGGTTTCAAACCGCTGACCTTGCGGATCGCAGCCCAAGGAGTAACCACTACTCCACGATGGCTCCTCCAGAAGACACCCCGCCCTCCCCCAGCCTCAAATTCAGCTGGTCTCTCAGAGACTTGAACCCAAGTCCATTGGCCTTCCCCCCTGACCCAAGACACATGGTTTCTACCTTCAGATATTAACAGCGATGGCGTCCTGGATGAGCAGGAGCTGGAAGCCCTCTTCACCAAGGAGGTGAGTGTCCTAGAAGCTGTGGGTTCAAGGGACACCTTGATCAATTGCATGAGACCCTCATGCCCGCCCACCCCACCACCACCCAGTCCCTCTGGCGGGAGTTCAGGCGGAAACTACAACTCCCAGCAGCCCTTGCGGCACAGGGAAGCCGCCTTGAGAAGCAGTGTGCCCCGGGGCCTGCTGGGAGTTGAGGTTCCACCTGCCCAGAGGGAGCGTAAACGGGGAACAGGGATGGCTAGGACGGTTCAACTGCCCCGTCCTGCCTCCTGCCTGCAGCTGGAGAAGGTGTACGACCCAAAGAACGAGGAGGACGACATGCGGGAGATGGAGGAGGAGCGGCTGCGCATGAGGGAGCACGTGATGAAGAACGTGAGGAGCGGCTACGCAGACTAGGGGGGTCGGGGCGCAGGGGACCCCCAACTCTTGTCTCTTACCCTACCTGGGCCCCCAGGTGGACACCAACCAGGACCGGCTCGTGACCCTGGAGGAGTTCCTCGCATCCACGCAGAGGAAGGAGTTCGGAGACACCGGGGAGGGCTGGGAGGTGAGGCCGCCCAGGAGGTTCTGGGCCAGGTCCTGGTTCGCTGGCTCCTTCCTGAGCCTTTGGGGAACACCCGTCGCTTTCTTCCTCTGGGGGCCCCTGGGCCCCTGTCCCTGGGTCTCTTAACACCGCTCTC
>NW_022104553.1:22330395-22332356 GCF_000313985.2 Echinops telfairi | reverse complement strand
CACTCTGCCCCTATCTCTAGGTCTTCATCCTCCGGCACCCAGGCCTCTTGTTCCCTACCATCTGTGTGTCTTTAGATCACACACGGCCCCAGTCACCAGCCTCCCCTGCATCCTGCTCCGTGCATAGCCCTCTCCTCCACAGATGACCAGGTCAGAGTCTGCCCATCTGATGGCCCCCTCCTCCCCCCCAGACTGTGGAGACACACCCAGCCTACACGGAGGAGGAGCTGAGGCGCTTTGAGGAGGAGCTGGCAGTGCGAGAGGCAGAGCTGAATGCCAAGGCCCAGCGCCTCAGCGAGGAGACCGAGGCTCTGGGGCGGTCCCAGGGTCACCTGGAGGCCCAGAAGAGAGAGCTGCAACAGGTGACCAGCAGGGGAAACTAGGCTCTCTCTGTCCCCGTGGTCCTTGTCCCAGTTAACAGGTGTCAAGAAGTTCTCTATGTCCCCGGTGGTCAACGGGTGTCTAGAAGCTGAGAAGGCCCGATGGCCACCAGGAGAACCACTTGGCTCAGCCACCTTGACTAATGGCAGGGCCACTCTCCCTGACAGCTCTGGCTGCCGTGTTGGTTAAGGGCAGTGGGGGAGGAGGGAAAGAGAAGTGTAGACTGGTCGAGTCTCAGTCTGGGGACTTCTCTGTGTGACGCCCCCACCCCCACCCTACAGGCCGTCTTGCACATGGAGCAGAGGAAGCAGCAGCAGGCAGCCCACAATGCCCCTGGCCCAGAGGGGCAGCTCAATTTCCACCCTGACACAGGTGCTGACTCCAAGGGTGGGTAGCAGGGATGGGGCTCCCGGGTCTGTGGAAGGAGGGCTGGGGGGCTGGATTCCTCTGTCTGAGGGCTGGGGGGCTGGATTCCTGGGTCTGAGGGCAGAGGGGACTGGGGGGCTGGACTCCTGGGTCTGAGGGAGGAGGGGCTGGGGTTCCCAGGTCTGAGGGAGGAGGGGGCTGGGGGACTGGACTCCTGGGTCTGAGGGAGGATGGACTTGGAGCTGGGATTCCCAGGCCTGAAGGAGGAGGGTCAGAGGCCTGGTCTCCTGGGGCTGGGGGACATGTACCCTTGAGTCCAGGGAAGACAGGGCCACATTTGTAGATGCCACCACCTATCTCTTCTCCAGGTGACGCACCTGTCCCAGCGCCAGCCGATGACCACAAAGGGGTGGATGCTTCAGAAAAGAAAGTTCCTGAACCGCCCCAGTTGGACACCCAGAACTTGTGATCCGTGGGGGCCCAGCCGTCTGAGTGTGGGGAGACTCCCACAGCAAACCTCCCCTGGGGGCCAGCGATATGTGTAGCCTCTGGGGGAGGTGAGGACAGACGGAGTGGCCTTGCTGCATGGGCCATCTCTGCTACATCAGCGCCCTTCCTTAGTTCCCAAGTTCATTGAGGGGACAGACCCTAACAGCCCCAGCCGCCTTTATCCACGGTCTGGCCTCAGCCACCCCAGCCTGTGGCTGCTCGAGCGACCTGCCTGTGGCCCAGGGCTCAGCCTCAGCCAGGGGGTGTGAGCTTCTATCGTCTCCCGAGACATTTCCTCCCTCAGGGGCCTCCTGTCCTGCAGTCCCCGGGGATCTCCACCCAGAGCTGCTGCTGCGCCTCCCCAGGTGCTCCTGGAGCTGCCCCGCTTCAGCCTCAAGTGGAGGTCCTCCAGGGACCGGGCCATGCCCACCTCTCTGGCTTCACCCGAAGCTGCTCTCCCCCTTGCCTTTCTCCAGTTCTGTCTAAATACACCTTCTGGAACACTGGGAAGAAAGTGGAGGCTCTGTGCGTTTGTGTCCAGTGCTCACTCAAGACACCCCCACACACACACACCTTGTAAAGCAGATTTGGGGGCGAAAGAAAGAAGGCAAAGGTAGAAAATCATTTCAGAGGTTTATTTCGGAGCTCCTGGGTGAGGTTCCTGGGTCCCTCATTGGGGCCAGAGAAGTCTTGCCTCCTGGGAGGGAGGTGAGGGGTTTCATAGG
>NW_022104553.1:22328448-22329846 GCF_000313985.2 Echinops telfairi | reverse complement strand
GGCTCCTCATTTCCCCCCCCTCCCTCCCCACTCCCCCCACCATGCAGGTTCTTAACAGCTACCCCCAAGCCCTATTTATTACCCCAAACAGGAAGTCCCAAGGTAGAGTCATTATAAAGGGCTTTCTGGGAATCGGTTCTCCTAACTCCACAGGCCTACACTCCTCGTGGTCCCAAAGGGACTGCAGTGGCTCCTGACACCAGCTATCTGCATTAGTCCTCAGAGGAAGAGGCCTCCTCCTGTCTTGTGTGGTGTCCCCAGTGGGAGGAAACCCTCTACCCACTCTCCCCTCCCGTTCCCTTGGCCAGCAGACGTGGGCGGGCCGTGGCTTCCCTGAGGCGGTGTCTCCCAGTCACGAGTGGTCCTTCTCTAAGCTGCTGTGAAAGCAATGCCGAGCAATGGGTGGCTTTAATAAACCCGCTCACCAGGGAGGCCAGACGTCTGAACTGTGGGGGCCGCCGCTTGCCTTTCCATCGACTCATCCTACCGGGGGGCTCGTGGCCGTGCTGTGATGCTGGAAGCCGTGTCGCCGCGTCTTTCAAACACCAGCAGGGTCCCCCCAAAGTGAACGCCGTTCCAACAGCACTTCCAGACTAAGGAGAGACAACGGAGGAAGATTCGGCTGTCCGTGCGTTGACGGAGGGACATGCCGAAAACCTTGGGCCTGTCATTGAAACGTGATCAGACGCCGAAGGCCTAATGAACAGGAGCAGCGCATTGCCAGAGCACCGGAGGACGGGGAGACGCTAAAAAACAAACACTGGCCACAACAATGGCCTCAAGCGTTGGAGCGATTGTGAGGGTGGTGCAGGACCCTGCAGGGTTTCCTTCTGCGAAGTCTGACTGTGGGTTGGAACTGGCTTGATAGCACCTAACAGCTTTCAGGGAAGGCTTTCTGACAGTTCTGAGGAAAGGTCTTTGTCTCAACGTCTGGGGGCTCCTTGGAGTTTTCCATGTGTGTCGGGATCAGTCTTCCACTGGGTCTAGGAGGTTCTCAGCACACTGAACCTGGACCACACTACCACTCTGCTCTGGGCTCCTCCTCCACTGTGGTACTGTGTCCCCTCCCTCTCCACTCGTGGTAGACAAGGCTGACCAGAGGAACAAATGCAGAGATATTCATATGTGTGAGTGGACTTTATCTCAAGACCTCGTTAGGCATCAGTAAAATATCCCAGGCCAGATCAAGCCCCTAAGTCTGATATTAGCCCATCGGTCCTATACTAGTCTATAAATTCCTCTTCAGACTCATGCAACACATGTAATAATGCTGAATGCAGGAAGATCACAGGCAGGCCGGTGGGTGGAAAGTCTTGTGGATCCAGTGGTGGTGGACGCATCTCCAGGGCTCTGGCTGCCATCAGCGTGGCTCCGTGTGGCTTGCCCACAGGAAGGTGA
>NW_022104553.1:22327129-22327897 GCF_000313985.2 Echinops telfairi | reverse complement strand
GCCAACAGTGACCTAGCGGCTATTGAAGGACTAGGAGAACTCCCTCCAGCCAAGAAACTCAATTCCAACCAGGACAGCCTGACCCTACGGGCCCTCCTCTCCCACTGGAGCCTTCTGCTTCTCAGCCCTTTCATGTTCACCGGGTGATTGTCCAGGACTCACCAAGGTCCAAAGGCTGCTGGGACTGGAGAAGCCCACCTTGTCGTCCCTGAAGAGGCATGTGCCGCACCCCATCCCTTTGACCTCTGATCTGACGGACATTTCTATACAGAAAATGAAAACAACAACAAAAAAGTGTGGCTGAAACAGCAGATCTTTCACTTCCACGCCTGTGGGGGGCCAGCAGCAAGTGCCAGTGCTGTGGCTTAGCAAGGACGTATTGGTAACAGAGCAGCCAGCAAGGACTTTCAGTGAAATAGTGTGACAGGGGCATTACACTGTCCTGAGGTGCCTTTAGTCAGTTCAGCTCATAATGACCCCTGTAGGACAGAATAGAAAGGCCTCACCCGCTGACAGATCACATCAAAAGGGATGATTAAATCATTAAAAACATTCATATAACTAATAATTTATAAATTATCAAGTGTTCATAGGGGAAGGAAGAGCGGGCAGGGAGGGGAAAAATAAGGAGCTGATACCAAGGGCTCAAGCGGAAAGCAAATGTTTTGAGAATGATGATGGCAACAAAGGTACAAATGTGCTTGACACATGGATGGATGGATTGTGATAAGAGTTGTACAAGCCCCCGATAAAATGATTGGAAAAAGA
>NW_022104553.1:22319716-22326628 GCF_000313985.2 Echinops telfairi | reverse complement strand
AAAAAATATTGGAAAATTCTTCCTGATAGCTTAAAAAAAATAAAGAAGAAAACAAGCCACTTGTGAATAGCTCTTGCCACAGTAATAAAGCCAATCAACCGTGAAAAAAAAAAAGATTCACTGCCATGTATCAATGCCAACTCATAGTAACCCTATAGGACCTGGTAGAACTGCCCCCTGTGAGTGAGTAGAAAGCCCATCTTGCTCCCAGGTCACCCCATAACTGACATGACAAGAAGAGCTTTGAGCAGAACGCATCCTTGGATCCCAGGGTCCCTGCACTGAGAACCTCCTAGACCAGTGGTTCTCAACCCTCCTCATGCCGCGACCCTTTAAGACAGTTCCTCATGTGGTGGTGACCCCTTATGTGGGTGAATCCGCATGTGGGCGGACCCGCCTAGAGATGGCTAGAGGAGCGAGGTGTCAGAAATACGGTCTTAGGAGACCCCTGTGAAAGGGTTGACCCCCAAAAGGGGTCGTGACCCCCAGGTTGAGAAACCGCTGTCCTAGACCCAAGGGAAGGTTGATGCCAAAGACCTTCCTTGAGAGAAAGCAGAGAGAGAGAGCCTAGGGCTCGCACCCTGGGTTTAGACTTCTAGCCTCCACTGTGAGAGAAGATGCTTCTGTTGGTTGGGTTGAAACCATCTACTTATGGTACTTTGTGGGGGGATAGGCCAGCCCCCCACAACTAATCGCGGGTTCAATAGGCACAATTGTACAGTTGAGACATGTAAATATTATAATAAAGTCACAGAGAGCATGAGGGATAAAAGAGAGAGAGAAATAATGGAGTCAGACACATTTCATGGTAGCACGCTCACCTCAGCCCCACTTGGTGGTCCACGTGGAGAGAGGGGGAGGGGAAGGAGGATAAGGGGAAAGGGAACAGGGGAGCAAGGAAGGGGGAGTCAATGATAGGCCAAGAGGGAAGCCCGAGAGAGCTCTTCATTGCTAACCCAGGCCTATATACCTTGGGGGAAGTGCAAGCCCACTAATTACAGGTAAAGACATAAGTCACAGGAAGGGGTTGAACTCTAGGTTATACAACAATAAGAGGGGGACAATCTAAGGATATACACACAATAGGAAGGGGAGGGATTGAGGTACACATGTGACACTGATCCTAGATTCAGGGTGGCAGCCTAACTTTGGATGTCACTGAGCAGGTTTGACCTGTTCTCTGGATCTCCATAGAAACCATTATCAGTAGGGTGTAAACCCCACCTACAGGGGTTTACCAGGCTAATGGTCTCCTCCCTGAGACCCTTCTGTAAGGGGATGTCCAGTGGCCTACAAATGGGCTTTGGGTCTCCACTCCTCAACACCCCCCCTTCATTCACAATGATATGATTTTTTGTTCTGATGATGCCTGATACCTGGTCCCTTCGACACCTCGTGATCACATATGCTGGTGTACTTCTTCCATGTGGGATTTGTTGCTTCTGAGCTAGATGGCGGCTTGTTTACCTTCAAGCCTTTAAGACCCCAGATGGTATATCTTTTGATAGCCAGGCACCATCAGCTTTCTTGGCCACATTTACTTATGCACCCATTTGTCTTCAGCGATCATATCATGGAGGTGAGCACACAATGATATGATTTTTTGTTCTTTGATGCCTGATAACTGATCCCTTCGGCACCTCATGATCACACAGGCTGGTGTGCTTCTTCCATGGCACTCCCTTATTCAACATCCAACTTCCATATGCACGTGTGCAATTGATTCAGGAGAGGCCGCGGAGCGAGGGAGATCATGGCTGATGTCAGATGGATCTTGGCTGAAAGCAGGTAATACCAAGAAAGATGTTTACTTATGTCTCTTTTTTCTAATCTTTTGATTGGGGGCTCATACAACTCATCACAATCCATACCTCCATCCATTGTGTCCAGCACATTTGTACATTTGTTGCCCTTATCGTTCTCAAAACATTTGCTTTCACCTTGAACTCTTGGTATCAGCTCTTCATTTTCCCCCTCCCTCCTTGCCCGCCGTTTACCTGTGTTTTACTGACTGTGCCCAGGCATTCAGCTGTGTGGATCATAGAAAACCGTGGGTACCCTGGAGAAGGATGGGGATCCCAGTTACATGGGCACATGGTGGAGGGAGAAGAGGAATGGCAACTATGTCGCTATCTGTCCACTGAGCAGCCAGACACCCTCAGAAAGGAGAGCGTAGAGTGTTTTTTGGGCACAGACTACACACTCCAAGAATGCGGGTCAACCAAGAAGTTAATGAATAAACGCTCTCCCCTTTTCGCACCCCATGCCTTGCTTGCCTGACCGTTTCTAGTGACCTTTGATTTACTGAGTGTTTTTGTAGCCCCTGAAGGTGCGTCTGCCCTCACCTCCTCCCACCTCTGCTTCCCACTCTGCCGCCCACGGGATGAACTCCTTGGCCTTGTTGGTGACTGGCCTCGTTGGCCTCTCTGGGGTTGTCTCCCCACCCCCACCCCCCCGTTCTGTGCTCCAGCCTCACAGCTTCTAAATGGATCCAACTCTCTCCTTCCACCTTGACTCCAGCACCTATTTCTTCTATGTCATAGGTCCTCTCCCTGACTCCTACCACCAACCAGGACCCCTTGAGTTGACGCGGGCCCACGGCGACCCCGGGTGTGAGAAACCACCATGTCCATCTCTCTCAATGTGCAGCGGGAGGAAGTGGATCGTGTGGCTGTGGGAAGCTGAGATCCTGGATGAACATGTGAGCCGCCTAATCTTGACACTCGTGACCACAGGGCTTGGGAGACCGGCTCTAGTGAGAAAGAACAAAAAAGCCTTCCACAGTGCCGAGCTAAGAGATGAAACTTAATAGACTTCCTCCAGGTAGAAAGAGTTCTTGCCAACAATGAGCAGATTCGAAGGGCTCAAGTAGAAAGAAAATGTCTTGGAAATGATGAGGGCCACCTGTGTGCCAATGTGCTTGACCCAATGGATGTAGGTATGGATTGTGATAAGTGCTGTAAGAGCCCCCAGTAAAATGATTTTTTTAAAAAAAGAAAGAAAGAAGGAGTTCTCTCCACCACTGCCCTCCTTTAAGATGCTAATGTAAAGCGGTCTTTTATGGGGTGCTTGGCTCACCCCTACTGACCTGAAAGATGCCTATTTTTCAAAGCAGTTAAGCTCACAGGGTGCCTCTCATGCTAGGAGTCAGCTTCTCCTTTGTCCCTTATTGCCGGCTACTTAGAGTGAAGTCTAGATATACTGTCTCCAGGACATAGGTTCTTCACATGTAACCTGTACATAGGTTCTTCACATGTAACCTGTACATAGGTTCTTCACATGTACGACAGTGGTCCTCAACCTTCCTCATGCCTTGAGCCCTTTAATACAGTTCCTCATGTCGTGGTGACCCCACAACCATACATTTCTTTTGGCGGCTACTTCACCACTGTCATTTTGCTACTGTGATGAATCGGGCGACCACCGTGAAAGGGTCGTTCGACCCCCCAAAGGGGTCACAACGCACAGGTTGAGAACCACCCCTCTATGAAATGATAAGCTGCCTCCTACAAAGGTCTGGGTTCTCACACGGACTGTCAAGAGGATGCTAATCTCTGAAAGTCTCCAATGCTGCCGTTCACTCTTCTTAAGGAGCGCTTGACACCAGGTGACACCATTGTTCAATCGCCTGCCAGACACTTCCTTCGAAGAGTTCTGAAATAACAGGATCTCTCAGGTTCACACTGTGCAGCAATCTCTTGTGCGGGTGCCTGAGGGAGGCTTGCATGCCTCGCCATTGTACATTCTCCCAGTGAAATGAATGAGTTCTCTGCCTCTTGATTCCAACATTGGGATGAGGAGCCCCTACCGCCCCATCTTTTGGTCCTATTTGTTCTCCTGAATGGCACACGTGGCTCCTAAGGACCCCTTCAATTGTGGGGACTGGATTCCACAAGTGGCTGTCTTCAGAAACTGCCTCCTTTACCTTGAGACCCAGAAGAACTAGATGGTGCCCCGTGACCAGGACCGAACCGGTTTGTTTGGTTTGGTTTGGTTTTCTAAATCAAAGGCTCTGTAGATGAATCCTGATCAAAGAGGAAGAACAAGGAAAAGAGTTTCGACTGCTCATGGAATCCAGACATCCTGGAGCCACCGATCCTGGATAAACTACCACCACCCCATCACCACACGTAAAGGATTGCCCTGTGATAGTCTTTAAACCTTCAACCAACAAACTTCTATAAACCAGACACGGGTTTAGCTAAGTCAGTAGAGACAGCCTGCCTTGAACATTTAAAGCACTTTTAAAGAACTCGAGCTATGAGCTCAGCAAATGAGAACAGCATATCGAAAGGTTGACTAGGACGCTTAGCGGGCAGTGAGCTGACCTAACGAATGGAGAAAAACAATTGAGAAAAGGGGGGTGAGAATGGCTGCCAAAGTCTAGCATGTAACCCATGGTACGTAGAGAAACTTGAACTAGTGCCTGTTTGGCTGTACATGTTATCAATAACAATTTTAAAAAATCTGTCAGGTGGCATTTATTCATCATCAAACCTGTCCATGATCTTTTCTGGTCCTCCCCCAGCTCCTGGTTAGTTTGGGGGCTCTTGTTTCTGTCCCTTTTCACTTGTGATTCACCTCTGGGCCTCCCACATTACCCAGCATGGGGCCAGTATGGCAGTTACATCATCTCCTGTCAACTTGAGCAAAGGGGTGGGGTCTAGCCTGTATCAGGTCACAGCCAATGAGGCCTCCCTGTGGGCAGGGCCTTCTCCTGAAGATGTTGGGAACTCCTGTCTTCCTCACTGGAGCTGGGACACATACTCTCTCTGCTTCATGGAGCTATGCTGATGGAGCCCTGGAGCTGGAGGAGCCACACCAGTGCTGAGATGCTTCCACCACTGGACCCACAAGACTTTCCACCCACTGGCCTTTGATCTTCCTGCATTCAGCAAACGTCATTGCATGTGTTGTGTGTTGCCTGAGTCTGAAGAGGAATTCATAGACATGAGCTAATATCGGACTTATGGACTTGATCTGAGCTAGGCTGAGTTGTTTTCTCAATATACAATTGCTCTTTTATATAAAGCTCTTTCGTATACACATATGAATAGCTGAATTTGTTTCTCTAGTCAACCCACACTAACATATTTTCTTTTTTTTTTCTCTTTTCTTTCTTATTTACCATCCAACTTTCACAAGCATATGAGGTCATTGAAAATACCGTGGCTAAATTCAGACACACCTCGGTCCTCAACGTAACAACCTTGCTCTTCAACACCTTAAAGAGGTCAGAGGGCATGTGCCAAGTGGAGGTGGGCTCTCCCGTGTTCATGGCAGCACGGTTCACAATAGCGAGAAACTAGAAGTGGCCCAGTGGTGACAGCTAACCACAGAGTGGGAAGGGATGCTAAACAATGGGTGAAGGGAACCTAGAGGGGCAATGGGCCAGGTTTCATTTTCCTGGGTAGACACACGACGTTTTCCCTACTCAACCTTCAGTGAACCACGCCACGGACTAAGAGTCATGATGATCGTGGAAGCTGGTCTTGCAGGCAGCAAGGCACAAGGCAGGGGCAATTTCAGAAGGACGTAACACAGAGGCCCGGCTGAGTGAACTGAACCCCGCCTCGAGGCTGCCTGCCCCTCGCACTGAGGGCCGGGGTACTTGGATGGGAGAGGAAGCAGAGAGTGGCCACCCCAGGACTGTGAACGTGATGGTCACTGAATCCAGTAGGGATCCAGAGGACCCGGGATCATCATACACGTTGAGCTTTGGTGCCCACCTTGCAGGTTCTGATCCGTTGAGCGGGGATCTGCATTTGGAAGAACTGATCCAGGAAGCCCACACCCCCCCCCCCAGCACCAATCCCTGTACTTGGGGTCCACAGAGCCCAAGAGAGTTGTGTAGGTCAAAAACTCCTCGTGGGTTCTGGCACAAGGTGGAACTGTATTGGCATAGACTCCTCAGACCGACAGGACCTGCAATGCTGTGCATTTGGGGAAAATGGATGACAGTAACAGTGCAATCGACTCATCCTCCAGGGGGATGATTGACAGGGGTGTCCTCGTTGTTTGTAGGGGGCTTTGCTTTCCTGTTTGTAGTTGGTTTCTTTCTTTCTGGTTTCCTTTTTGTGTGTGTTGTCTGTTCGGTTGCTGCTTGGCGTATGGCTGCTATTGATGCAGTTGATTGTACGGGGTTTTGATTTTGTCACATTACGATTGCCAGAGTAAACCTGACCCGTGAAAACCCCGTGGACAAGAAGATGGCGTCTGGGTTCCCACTTAACTCTAGCCCCAATTCACGAAGAGTTCTGATAGCATGACCCTGCTCGATACTCACCTTCATGAAATGACCACTGAAGATAAGGGTGTTACACCAAAGTGTGGTGAAGATAGTAGAGGGTGCCCCGCTATCAGGTCATAAAGGCTTGTCATCAAACAAGCAGCCACCTAATGGAGGAGTCAACTAAGTCCACATGGAGAAAGCACACCAGCTTGTGTGATCCCAAGAGGACAATGACAACATTTGAGTATGACAAAGAGAAGCGTATCAGAGCTGAAGTTACAAACACCCAATTTGTAGAAGGCTGTGGAGGACAGTGGGAACCCAAAACCCATCTGCAGACCATCTCCTCAGACATCCAGATCCCCTCTAGCCACAGGCAAGAGTCTTGAAGAGCCTTCCGATCAGGAAGAGGCCATTGTCATCTTGATGTTGCTGGATGGAACTCGATACGTGGCCACTTGACCTCCCTTGTGTTAGTCCAGGTGGACTTGAGAAACAAATTCATAGCCACTCATTGGTGTGTA
Source organism: Echinops telfairi (assembly GCF_000313985.2). Classification (NCBI taxonomy): domain Eukaryota; kingdom Metazoa; phylum Chordata; class Mammalia; order Afrosoricida; family Tenrecidae; genus Echinops; species Echinops telfairi. The sequence continues at coordinate 22,319,872 of NW_022104553.1, read as the reverse complement.
AGAGAGAACTTCATATCAAAGAGCAATTGAATATTGAGAAAACATCCCAGCCCAGTCCAGATCAAGCCCATAACTCTGATACTTGTCCATACATTCCTCTTTAGAGTCAGGCGGCCATGCAATAATGCCGAATGCAGGAAGATCACAGGCCAGTGG
>NW_022104553.1:22317020-22319055 GCF_000313985.2 Echinops telfairi | reverse complement strand
CCCCCCAGGGCCAACAAGGAGAGTAGAGATACAGTAGGGGAGGGTGGGGGGAGAAGGAGCTAATTGATCACAAGATCAACCTCGAACCCCCTCTCAGGGGGATGAACAACCAACGGAAAAGTGGGTGATGGACAACGGAGGACGATGTAAGATATGCAAATAATAATCTATGACTTATCAAGGGTGAGGGAGGGAGGGAGCCCCAGGGAGGGAGGGGGAAGAATGGGGAGGTGATATCAGGGGCTCAAGTGGGAAGAGAATGCTCTGAAACTGATGACGGCGGCATAGGTGCAAATGTGCTTGACACACTGGAGGAATGTATGGGTTATGATAAGAGATGTAAGAGCCCCCAATAAAAGTTTGTTTTTTTTTAATCTTATCTGTCGGTATTTTTGCCTTCTCTTGACAGGGTCATAAAATAGTGTTCTCTGGGTCCATCTATGTCTTAGGGGGTTTAACAGAACAGTCCTTGTTTTTAATGTTCTTTAAACAAGTTGTGTTGGACGATCATTAACAGATCACACAGCTCAACAGTTCCGTCGTATTAAGAAGGCGTTGTGCAATCCTTACCCGCATCAACTTTGGGACATGTTCTTCTTTCTCAGACTCCCCGCGGTGGACTCTCCACTCCCCCCGCCTCCCCTCCACCTCCCCTTTGGTGTCCCTAGGTAATTATTCATCCAGTTCCTGTTTTCCCAGAGCCAGCCATTCCTGGATTCCCTACACAGAAAAGCATCCAAAACAAAGAACAGCAAGGTCCAAATAGCACCGGGGGGAAAACCTCAATGGAAAAGAAAGCAGACCAGGACAGATTAAACACGGGGCGATCCAATGACAAGGCGTGACCTTCCAGTCTAATTACCGCTGTGGAAAATCCAGTGCGCATGCTCTCTGTCGGATAGTCAATCCGGGAACTCCGTGAAGCCCCCTCCCGTAAAGGCATCAGTCGACGTGCCTGTCTTGGATGAAGCCTCACCAGGTGTGCTGTCCTGGGTCACCTGGGTCACCTCAAGTTCTCTGCTCTTTGATTCTTGTCTGGCTCTGGCTGCTGTCACCCTCAGGGTTGTTCCCAGGGATGGAAGGTACTGAACCTGCCGATCAGAAGAGACTGGTTTCATATCAGTGGCTTCTTTAATAAATTAAATCAAGCTCCATGCAAATAGCTGATGGACTCTGGGGCCAAGACACGATTGGCCGGCTTTCAATCCCGTCCCTTCCGTTTTCTAGCTATGAGACTGTGGGTCACGTTCTGAACTTCTCTGGGCCCCCGTCTCCTCCTTGGTACAGTGGGGCCGGAGAAACTCACAGGATTGTCTCGAAGATGCTAGAATCACTGCTCTCAAGCCCATTCTGATTCATAGAGACCCTATAGGACAAGGTAAAACTGCCCGCCCCAGCCTGGTGGGTTTCTGAGATGGGAACTCTTTCTTTGTTTTGTTTTGTTTTGTTTTGAAGTTAAGAAAGATTTTATTGAGGCAGGGAAAGAACTCCCGGGAGGGAAGGGAGAGCAGAGAAAGGGCCGGAGGCACGAGACCCAACAAGTTAGGTCAGGGAAATCGCCGATGGTCACTCTTGATGGAAGCAAAAGCCTCCTCTTTCTCACTCGAACCAGCTAGTGGTCTCGAACTGCTGACTTTGCCGTAGCAGCCCATGCATCATCCACGACGCTACCAAGACTCCTTTGGAAAGTGTCGGGCACAGGTAGCCCTGCATTCGAGCCGCGGCGCTTGCAAAGACGACGGAAAGGACCGCAGACCATCCGAAGAACAAAGACATCCATCTCTGAGCATGCACAGCCAGGATGCTCCTTGGGAGCGAGAATGGGGAGACTTCATCTCACGTGCTTCCGACGTGTGATCCGGAGAGATCAGTCTCTGGAGGAGGACATCACGGTTAAGAACAGACCCTCAAGGAGATGGAGCAACAGGGTGCCAGCAACAATGGGCTCAAACAGCGGCACAATCTTGAGGCTGGCGAACCACTGGGCCTCCTTTTGTTCAGGTGAACCTGGGGCTGCTCTGAGTCAGAACCGGCA
>NW_022104553.1:22311459-22315437 GCF_000313985.2 Echinops telfairi | reverse complement strand
CGCGGCTTGGGCACTGCTGGTGGTGGCCATGGCGGTCCGCTGGGGCATCGTGTCCGTTGGGCTCATATCCAGCGACTTCACGACTGTGCTGCGCTCGCTGCCTCCCTCCGAGCATCAGGTCTGGGGCCTGGGGGAGCGAGGGGAGGGGCGCTGCGTCCTGGGTCCGGTGAAGTTGAGGGTGAGGGACCCTAATGTAGGCATCCCGATTGGATTCTCCCACGCCGTGACATTTGGTAACCTCCTCACTGCTCCCCACGCTGTCCCGCAAGCGCGTGACCCTGGGGTTTGATCCCCGCCGCGGTGCCAGTGCAGAGAAGCCATTTGACCGCTGCGCTGGGTAGTTTAAACCCACCAGCCGCTCCCTGGGAAGGAGGAGACCTTAAAGACTGACCGTCCCCGGAACCCTAAGTCGAGCCGCTAGGAGTCACAATCTACTCGATGGCAGTGGGTTTGGATTGCAAGCGTGGGTCCCCACACCCACTCCTTACCCAGACCCAGATGTCCAGCTCCCTGGCCACCTCCTTTCCCCAGCCTCCCATCCGGGGCGTTGTAAAGGCAGCATCACCACCCTGCCACCTACCTGCTTCCCATGCCAGCCCCACCCCAGCCCTGAAACCCGACCCCTGAGCCTGATCCCAGTGTTTTCACAGGTGGTGGCGGTAGCGGCCCGAGACCTGAGCCGGGCGAAGGAATTTGCACGCAAGCATGAAATCCCCAAGGCTTACGGCTCCTACGAGGAGCTGGCCCAGGACCCAAACGTGGGTGAGTGGCGGGCGCCGCGGGTCCTGTTTCGCAAGACCTTTGGGTGGGGAGGCGGAGCTCTACTAGAAATGCGCTCCGAAAGCGCGGTGACATTGCGTTGTACGAGCCAGGCGTCTGCGCCCAGGGCTGGGGCTCGACTTTGCCACGAAACAGAGTGCGCCCCACCCTGCAAGGATTCAAGTGATCAATGCCCTGTGGGCAGGCTCGTGTGTCCTGGGGTGGCGGGCAGCACTTCGCAACAGGCAAGACCCTGGCGCCGGAGTTCAGGAGCAAAAAACGAACAAATGAAACAGTGCCATCAAACCGATGCCAAGGCACAGTGGGTTACCGAGACTGTAACTGTGAACGGAGCGGAAAGCCTTGTCGTTCTTCCGGGGCAAGTCGCTGGTTTCGAGCAGCTGACCATGCAGATCGCCGCCCAGGGGGCAGGAGGGAGGCGCCTGCACTCGCATTGTGCCAGTTTCTCGTGGGCGCCATGGCGTTGCGGGGTCGCTGGGTGGCGCCCGTGGCTAGGGAGAAAAGTCGGTATGGGATCTGGCCCAGGGCTTCCCCGGAAAGGCTTTCGCTGGAACCCAGTGGGGCACCACCGTGGGGCACCCAGTTGAGTCGAAATAGACTCCCTGGTCTTGAGCCCGAATCACAAGACGGCATTGGCATTGCTGCGTGGTGGAGTTTGAGAACTTGGCGACGTGGCTTCTGCGTTAGGCAGCTACCTACCAGGTCAGCAGTTTGACACCACCAGCCCGTGGGCAGGAGAGAGCTGACGTTTTATCCTCCTGTAAACAGTTACAGTGAAGAAAAGAGAGTTACAGTCTCAGAAACCCACCGGGTCTGAGGCCCTTGTCCTCCGGGGTCACTCTCAGTCAGAATCGACTCGAGGGCAGTCAGTTTGGTTTGGGGAGGCCATGGAAGAAAGCAGAGGAGGCAGTTCCTGGTGAAATCAAAACAACGAGCAAACACGTGCCCTCTAATTCAGGGAGATCTCATGTATTAGGGTCAGTCAAAAAGTATCGCTCTTGGGTCCCAGTTCGAACGTTTTAAGCGTGTCTGTGAGATTAGTGTGTGGCTGCAGACAAGTTCTCCCTGATAACATATCTTAATCTCCTGAAACCGAACCAAAGTCGCTGCCATGGGGCCATTCTGATGCATTGCTACCTACAGGGCAGGGTAGAACTGCCCCTGGGGGCTTCCGAGACTGTAACTCTTTAGGGGAGTGGAATGCCTCGTCTTTCTCCTGCTGAGCTGGCTGATGGTCTCGGACTGCCGATGTGATGGTTAGCAGGCCGATGTGTGAAGGGTACCATCCAAGCCACAGTGTCCTAGGGCATCGGCTGGGCCAGTTAAATTCCAAGCGGAGAAGTCAGTTCAGAGGGTTATGGTGACTGGTTTGGAAATTGCTGCCAGTATCCCCTTCTTTGAAGAAGCATTCCTTGGGACATCCTACCCCGTCCTACTTACAGCCGTGACCTTACCCCATTTACACTTCCTTTTGCTCCCCCCAATTCAAAGAACATTTCTGAGAAAGACAATCTGAGCCACTCGGGAATCCCTAAACAGCTGTTTCAACATGGCCCTAAGCCGAAAACCATAGAATTCTTGGGAAGACACGTTGGAGAGATGGCAATGCCACTTTCAGAAATGTATGGACCTTGGGGGGAGAGGGGAGGGAGGGGAAAAATGAGGACCTAATGTCGGGGGTTTAAGTGGAGAGAAAATGTTTTGAGAATGATGTACAAATGCGCTTTACACAATTGATGTGTGTATGGATTGCGATAACAGTTGTATGAGCCCCTAATAAAATGTTTAAAAAAGAAAAAAGAAATGTATGGACCTCAAAAACGAAACAATTCTCTGTCAAGTAGTCGACTTCGGAGGCCTGGTGACATGGTGTTTAGCACTGGGTGCTTCACCTCAAGGTCAGCAGTTCAAAACCACCAGCCTCTCCTGACAACAGAGACCAAGTTTTCTACTCCTGTAGAGAGCGCCGAGTATTGAAAACCCACAGGGTTAGTGCTACCCTGTGCTATAAGTTCACGATGCATTCGAATCTCGACTTCTTCACAGTGAGTTGAAAGATAGGGGTGTGTGTGTGTGTGTGTGTGTGTGTGTGTGTGCAAGCGTGCACAGGGGGGGCAGACTTTGACTCCAGTTGGAGGTAGGGGGTGTGGGGAATTCTAGGGGCGTCATCTCCAGCGTGGGATCTGGGGTGGGCAGGGCTGATAACATCTTGACCTGATCATGTTGTCCCTCCTAGAGGTGGCCTACATTGGTACCCAGCACCCCCAGCATAAAGCCGCGGTGATGCTGTGCCTGGCTGGGGGCAAGGCCGTGCTGTGTGAGAAGCCTCTGGGTGTAAACGCCGCAGAAGTCCATGAGATGGTGGCCGAGGCCCGCTCCAGAGGCCTCTTCCTTATGGAGGTGACTCGCCGGCTGGGGGCAAGGGGCGCCTTCCAACATCCAACAGGGGGGGAGCCCACAGACGGCCATATCTAGTGACCCAAGAGCCGTTGGTGGATTCAAACTTGCACCCCTGCAGTGCTTAACCACCGTGCTGCCAGGGCCCCTCTACTTTCATCCTAGGGAATATCATAGCAGACACATGCCTTGGCGGAGTGGGTTCAGCTGACCTGACTCGATGGAGAGAGTTTGGTTCAGGTTTCAATTCCTCCTGGTAGGTTCTGCCAGTCAGGAGTCCCTGGTGGTACCACTGCGTACAGCAAGCACAAAACCCTGACAACCAACTTGTGGCAAGATGAGCTGACCACCTTGGACACCCTGTGGGACAGCCCCGCTCGGTCCTATGGGTTGTCTGTGCGTCAGAATCCATCCACTGGCAAACAGCCCACTCCTTCGACGGCCAGTCGGAAGGGGCTGCTGTGGGCTGTTCTCAATGTCCTGCCCAAAGCTGCTAAACCAGTCTGCAAAATGTCCCATCTTGAAGCTTTGGAAAATCAGGATTGAGTGCATTGTTTCCTGTTCCCACCGAAACAAACAAACAAACAAAGAAACATAAAGACCCCAAACTCCCTGCCATCCCGTTGATCCCGACTCAAAGCGATCCCTGTGGGATAGGGTAGGACTATGCCTGTGGGTTTCTGAGACAGAAACTCTTTTTTTTTTTTTTTAAGATCATTTTATGGGAGCACTTACAACTCTTGTTACAGTCCATACATCAGTTGTATCCGACATATTCGTACATATGTTGCCATCATTCTT
>NW_022104553.1:22300001-22311219 GCF_000313985.2 Echinops telfairi | reverse complement strand
CCCCCTACCCTTGATGGAAACCTTTTCCAAAAGTAGAGAACACTCTCTTTCTCCCCCAGTTGACCCTGCCGATTCCAGAATTTGATTACATTCCTGAAGTCGTTTTGTGGTACACGGTTCTAATCTCCCAGCAGCTCCACGTGAGACAGATGAGGCCCTCTGCTTCCCTACAGAGTTAGAGCCTGGGGACTCACAAGGGAGGGGCACTTGCACCCTCTCCTGCAGGGTCACGAGGAGTTGGCCTTGACCCAGAGACAGTGGGTTGGGTTTGGGTTTGGGTCAGGGATTGAAGCGTTCCAGGGTCCATGTGGGCCTTGGAGTGGGCAGCCCCCATGCCCGGTTGGTGAGGCCTTTAGTGAACATAGCATGGGGCATCCCGGTCCAGGGGTCTCCAGGGAGGTTTCCTGCAGGTGGGGCAGAGTACCTGACACAGGCCAGTAGGGTCAGGGACTCGCAGACCACAAGAGTGGACAGATGGCTCAAACTTGGGCTGAATGAGAGCTTGGACCACCCCAGTCTGACTTTCTGGAGCATCCCATCCCTGACTGTCTCACTGCGCGGCACGTGATTTCGCTGCACCGATGCTCAGTTTTCTCCTCTGTCCAGTGGACCTGGTGAGAGGCACCTGGCAGGGTTGGTGGCCATACTCATTCAGGCCAAGCTTGGTCAGTGGTTTGCCCATGCTGAAATCTCATTGCCACTGAGTTGATTTCAACTCTCCGGACAGAGTAGAACTGCCCCCATGGGGTTTCCGAGGCTGTATGCAATATGGCAGCCGACTGCCTCATCTTCCTCCCACGGATCCGTGCCCCAGCACCACCAGAGAGCCTTTGGCCCATGACACCATGGTCCAGAAATGGTATCAGGCAATGGGGAGCCGTAGACGGGCATTGAGCAGGGGTGGGACAGAGCCTTCTCTACTGGAAGGAATGCTCCCTCTGAGGTGGTGTGCGATGTGGGCTGGACTGGAGATGCTGGTGGCCCCCGGAGGAAGACTGGGATAAAAACCCAAGTGCAGCAGGTCAAGGGTCAAGTTGGAGCTGAGGTCAACAGAGAGGAGAGGAAGGGGGCAGGCAGAGAGGCATTGGCAGGAGAATGGCAACATGGGAACCAGTGGGCTGTGAAGAGGAGAGAGGAAGAGTCTGGTTTGGAGACAGGGGCGGGTGTGCAAGGGCCTAGTTCAGTGGTTCTCACCAGTGGGTTGTGACCCCTTTGGGGGTCACCCGATTCATAACAGTAGTAAAAGGACAGTGATGAAGCAGCAAGAAAAATAATTTATGGTTTGGGGGGGTCACCACCACAGGAGGAAATGTATGAAAGGGTCACGGCATTAGGAAGGTTGAGAACCACTGGCCTAACTCATATTCCAAACCAAACTCACTGCTCTGGAGTTATTGTGACCCTGCAGGAGAATTTAGGGAGGCTCTTTGGGTTTCCGAGGCTGTCAGTCAATACAGGAGCAGACAGCCTCATCTTTCTCTCAAGGAGCGGCTGGTGGGTTTGAACTGCTGACCTTGCAATTAGCAGGGTTCCTTAGCCTCAGTCTTGGGGCCCCAGAAGAAACCGAGCTGGGAACAGGCTGAAACTTGACCCTTCCCCCTTGTCCTAACCTCTGCCCTCTGCTCTCTGCAGGCCATCTGGACTCGATTCTTTCCAGCCTTAGAGGCTCTGAGGGCCATCCTGGCCCAGGGAACTCTGGGAGACCTTCGGGTGGCTCGAGCAGAGTTCGGGAAAGACCTTGTTACCATTATGCCCCGGGCCACCGACTGGGCACAGGCTGGCGGGGGCCTGCTGGACATTGGCATCTACTGCATCCAGTTCATTACCATGGTCTTCGGCAGGCAGAGGCCTGAGAAAATCTCCGCAGTTGGGAGGCACCATGAAACTGGTAAGGTCTACTCTGGACCACTGGGGAGTGAGGAGCCTGGGGGGTGGGCTGCTAACCAAAACATCCAAAGTTCACATCCAGCCAGGATGGCCTGGCGGTCTGCATCTAGACAGGTGGTCGGTGTGATTCCGACTCACAGTGACTCGAAGTGCACAACAGGAAACACTGCCCGGTCCTGAGCCACCATCACGGCTGCTGTGGGGGTGCGTCCATCGCTGCAGTCACTGCGCTCACGTTCACGTTCAGCTGTAGTATTAAATTTAAAAATTGAGGGGCGCTAGAGGAGGGGTGCCAGCCCCCACCCGTTGATACTCTCTACGAGTTCAGTAAGTACAACTTCTGGGTTCAGTAATGCACAATTGTACGGTTGAGATATATAAGCATTATATTAAAGTCATCGAGAGCATGAGAGATAATACAATAATACAGTCAGGCATGATACATAGCAACATTGCTCACCTCAGCCCAGCTTGGTGGTCCACGTGGAGAGAGGGGGAAGGGAAGGAGGAGAAGGGAACAAGGGAGAGGGGAGTGACCAGGGAGTGAGCAGCAAGGAGCTCAGAGTCAGAGAGAGAGATCTATATTGCTGACACACCTATATACCTTTTGTGGGCAAGCCAGCCCACTACTTACAGGTAGAGACATACGTCACAGGGAGGAGCTGCACTATAGGTTACACATCAATGAGAGGGTGGTCTAGGGGGTGGTCTCTGGATCTCCATAGGAACCATTATCAGTAGGGTGAAAACTCCGCCTACAGGAGCCTGTCCATTGTCCCCAGAGGCAGGGAGCAGGCCCACCCCTGTGGTGGGATGAGAGGGGGGGTGGGGGAATGCCTGCGCATCTGACCTCCCCACACACACGTTCAGCCTTCTCCTTGGAGGCCTTCACACAGTGGTTAGGCACTGGGCCACCGAGACAGTAGTTCGAAACCACCAGCCACTCCACAGGAGAAAGATGAGGCTTTCTACTCCTGTAAAGAGTTACAGTCTCAGAAACCCACAGGGGCAACTCCACCCTGTCCTATATGGTTGCGATCAGTTGGAATTGACTCAGTGGCACTGAGTTTGTTTTTTGGAGGGTTTGGGGGGTTTTTTTGGTACTCTGAAGAATATAGTCTATACCAATAAATCTGGATTAAACAAAAAAGAGATTACATCTAGAAAATCTAATAGGACAATTCCACTCTGTGATTCAATAGCAGGGTTTGTTCTGTTTTATTTTCTTTTGAAACAGCAAGGTTTTTTGCTGCAGGGTAGAGAAAGCTTTTAAACCTTGGTGTGTTAGTCCGGGTTGACCAGGGAAACCAATTCAGGGACACTTATATGTAGATATAAGAGAGAGTTTTATTTTTTTTATTATTATTTTTTTTATTTTTTAAGAGAGTTTTATATCAAGAAGTAATCACATATCAAAAGAACAGCCCAGTCCAACTTAAGTCCACAAGTCCCTCTTCAGACTCACACAGTCACGTGCAATGGTGCAGAATGCAGGAGGATCACAGGCCGTGGGTGCAGAGCCATGCGGATCCAGTGGCAGTGGTAACATCGCAGGGCTCTGAGAGCCATCAGGGTCAGCCAGCAGGACGGTGAAGGCAGAGAGCCAAGGGGAGGTTCCCAGGACCCTCCTTATGAGAAGGCCCCGCCCAGAAGGAGGCACCATCAGGCTGTGACAGGATTGACAGGTTGAATACCACGCCTACCCTTTTCTGTAGCTTCCAGTTGACTTGAAACTATGTAGCCACCATGCTGGGAAATGTAACCATCTGTTGAGTCTGGTGTGGTTAAGCACTCCCCTGCTAACTGAACTGTCCTCAGTCCAACTCCCCCCAGAGGTTCCCCTGCAGATAGGTCCTCTGCTTCCATGAAGATGCTCACCATGGACACCCCGGGGGGTGGGGGGCAGTTCTGCTCTGTCCTAGAGTTACTGTGAGTCGGAATCAACTTGCCAGCAACAGATAGTTGATAGTGTTGACATGGAGCTAGAAAATCTCAGGGGAGTCAGGTGAGACAGCTGGAGGAACGCCCCACACAAAGTTGTAGCGTATCAACTCTGTCTCATGGCTTTCTTTGTGCAACCTTGGCCCGGGCCCTCCTCATCTCTGAGCTTGTCTTTACTGGTGAAATGACAAGCACAGCGCTTCCATAAGGACTTCACGAAATGTCGTTGAGGCAAAGAGTAAGCAGTTAGTTTAAGAAACTTGCTCCATGTTGAAGCCGTCTCAGTGATAATGACCTAAACCTCGGTGACTTAAAAGATAATCATCAATTCCGAGCGTGTGCTTCTGTGGGTTGGTGATTGAGGCTGGGCTCAGCCTGACCGGTTCTCCTGCTGGACTCAGTCACAAAGCTGCAGTCAACTGGACGTTGGCTGGGACCGGATGGCCAAGGACTGCTTCGATCACATATCTTGGAGGGAGCAAGCTATTGCTTGGCGAGTCTTGGTTATAAATGTATATGAGGGGGTACCCCCCCCAAAAAAAAAGAAACCCGGAATTTCCCCCCCAAGGCTATGCATTTAAATTTTTTCACAAAACAACTTTATCACCTTCAAAGTCCTCTCCATGACACTTAGTACACTTGTCAAATCTGCAATTCCACTCTTGGAAACATTTTTCAAACTCATCCGTTTGGATGGCTGACAGCACCTCCCTTGCTTTTTTCTTCACCTCTTCTACCCTGTCAAATCGCTGTCCTTTCATGCCCCTCTGCATTCTCAGAAACAAAAAGAAGTTGCAGGGAGCGAGGTCAGGTGAGTCAGGTGAATGGGAGTGAAGTCAGGTGAGTCAAGTATGTAGGGCAAGAGAAGCATGCTGGTTTTTGCCAATCGTTGGTGCACTGAGATGGCTGCGTGAGCAGGGGCATTGTCGTGGAAGCAAAACCAGTCCCCCGTCTCCTACCCATCAGACCTTTTTTTGTCGCACACTGTTGCACAACCTTTTCAGAACCTCTAACCTGAACAGTCTGACCTGGTGGAATGAACTCCAAATACACTATCCCCCTCACATCCAAACAAACCAGCATCAGTTGTTTTTTTGGTGGGGTGGGGGGGTATCCCCTCGTATACTTTGTTTCTTTCTATGGGTGAAACACAGGTGAGCTCTCCTGTTTCCCCGGGGCAGGAGGTGAGCCCCTGAGCCCAGCCCAGCCCCTGAGCACTGCCTTCCTTCCAGGTGTGGATGACACAGTTACTGTCCTGCTACAGTACCCAGGAGGGGTCCACGGCAGCTTCACCTGCAGCATTACTGCCGAGCTGAACAACACGGCCTTTGTGAGCGGCACCAAGGGCAAGGCCCTGGTAAGATGGACAACCAGGGGCCGGGAATCAAGGTGCTCCACAAGGAGAGGGGGCTGTTTTCGGCTGACAGAGGGGCAAACAATGAATCCCTCCTTCTCATGAACCAGGCCCAGAGCGTCCTTTGGGGTTCCATGCGCCCACCTGCGGGTAAACGTTTTAGTTGTTCAAATACCTCTAGGTCAGAGGAGAAAGCAGTGCTCAATAACCATGCTTCCAAGGCAGTTAGGAGCCTGGAAGGAGCTTCCTGAGCAGTTCTGTTACCCAAGGTCACCTTCATGGGCCCTCCCAGGGCCCTCTTGCTACAAAGAAATACTGTAATATTGTAGCAAGCCCTAGGGGATTCTGCAGCCAGGACTGCACACGGAGTTGGGCCTTGCTTGATGTTCTGGGAGACCTAAATCCCTTAAGGCAGTGGTTCGCAACTTTTGTAATGCCGCGACCCTTTCATACAGTTCCTCGTGTGGTGGTGACCCCCCAACCATAAAATGATTTTCGTTGCTGCTTCATCATTGTCATTTTGCTACTATTATGAACCATCATGTGAAGGATGTATTTTCATGGTTAAAATCAAACAATTTTTTTAAAAAATCAAACAAAATTAAACAAAATGAAAGCCTAGTGACTCGTCACAAAACAAGATGTAATTATAGATCGTGAAATATGTATGTGTTTTCTGATGGTCTTAGGCGCCCTGTGAAAGGGGTCGCGACCCACAGGTTGAGAACCACTGCCTTGGGTCTTGTTTCTCTGGAGGAAAGGGGATCGTACTTCCGTTCCCCGTTTGAGCCAAGGCTGGGTTGTGGGGGTAGCTTAGGCTTCCCAAGAAGGTTCTCTGGCGATAGTCACCACTGTCTTCTAGTCAGAGGATAGGGCTGGGGTGCCTGGGCATCCTCCCTAAGGAGCTTCACCCAGGCACCCAAGGAAGCCACTGAGTCATGCACAGTCACACACCCGACTACCAGCTAACTGACAGGTGACCGGTTTGGACTCCTCTCAGAGAGACGGCTCAGAAGACCGGCCTGACAATCTGCCCGGAATGCCCTATGGAGCAGTACTAAACTGCCCCCAGGCATGCCCTTGGGTGGGCACCAGTGGGGGTATCCATTCCACCGCACATAGCAACAGAAGCGACAACAGCAACAAGTACGTCTCTTGTCAGGTCGTCTTGTTGTTGGGGTGCCCTCAAGTTGGGGGGGGGCCCTCACAGTGACCCCCGTGTAACAAGACAAAAGCTCCAGACGTGCGTGGCTGCGCTCCGAAAAGTTGGCAGTTCGAAATGACCAGCAGCTCCTCCTCGGGAGAAAAAACAGCTTTCTACTCCCCTCAATGGCTCCCAGTGTTGGAAACTCACAGAGGCTGGTCCACCCTGTCCTCCAGGGTCGCTGAGTGGAGTGGGCATTGGCTCCATGGCAACCACATGTTTTGCTTATTGGTGTAGGGTAATAATGACCCAGAGGCAGCGTTTTTTATGAGGTTTTTTAAAAATCATTTTATCGGATGCTCATACAACCCTTATCACCATCCATCCATCCATTGTGTCAAGTACATTTGTACATTTGTTGCCACGATCATTCTCAAAATATTTGCTCTCCACTTAAGCCCTTGGTATCAGCTCCTCATTTTCCTGCCCTCCCTCCCCGCACCCCTCCCTCATGACCCCTTGATAATTTATAAATTATTTTGTCATGTCTTACACTGTCCAACGTCTTCCTTCACCCACTTTTCTGTTGTCTGTCCCCCAGGGAGAAGGTTATATGTAGATCCTTGTAATCAGTTCCCCCTTTCTACTCCACCTTCCCTCCACCCTCCTGGTATCGCCACTCTCACCACTGGTCCTGAAGGGATCATCCATCCTGGATTCCCTGTGTTTCCTGTTCCTATCTGTACCAGTGTACATCCTCTCGTCTAGCGGGATTTGTAAGGTAGAATTGGGATCATGATAGTGGGGGGGAAGAAGCATTTAAGAACTAGAGGAGGGCTTAAGTGGAGAGCAAATGTTTTGAGAATGATGAGGGAAATGAATGTAAAAATGTCCTTTACACAATTGATGTTTGTATGGATTGTGATAAGAGTTGTATGAACCCCTAATAAAATGATTTAAAAGCAAATAAATAAATAAACGAATAAATAAACAGTCAAAAACAAAGGAGAACTAGGGTAAAGTTGTATGTTTCCTCTGTGCTATACTGCACCCTGCCTGGTTCGTCTCCTCCCTACGACCCTTCTGTAAGGGAGTGTCCCATGTTTTTTTAATGGCAATGATTACCAGGTCTTTCTTCTGCAGACCTCCCCAGGTGAGTTCTAACCACCAATTTAGGGGGATAAGCATCCCAGTGCTTCACCACGCTGCCCCCAGGGCTAATCTTTATTTATTTGTTTGTTAATTAAAAATCCTTTTATTGGGCACTCTCACAGCCCTTATCACAATCTATACACAGTTGTATCAAGCATATTCGTACCTAGGCTGCCATCATTATTTTCTAGACATTTACTTTCTATTTTTTAATCATTTTCTTGTGGGCTCATACAACTCTTACCATAATCGATATACCCATCTATTGTGTCAAGCACATTTGTACATTTGTTGCCATCTTCATTCTCAAAACATTTTCTTTCTATTGAGCCCTTGATATCAGCTCCTCTTTTTACCCTCCCTCTCTCCAAGCCCCCCACCGTGACCCCTTGATAAATGATAATTATTTTCATATAGGGTGAATGTTTAGCTATGGGGTTAGAAAAGAATGTGCCCTGGGGGAGGCAGACAGACCGAAGGATTCCTGTCAGACACCCTGGTGGATGAGGAATGCATGTAGTCCTCCTATCCACCGGTGAAGGACCTCGCTGGGGTTGGATGGGAGCAGGTGTGGGAGGGGCCCCCCTGATGTCACCAGGTACCCCGGTTCATGAGGGGTCCCCCTCAGTTTGAGGATTTTTTTTTAGTCAGTCACTTTATTGGGGGGTGATGGGGGCTCTCACAAATCAGTTTGAGGTTCTTACCTCCCCGCAGATCCCCGAGCCTTGCTGGTGTCCAACTGAGCTGGTGGTGAAGGGAGAGCACCAGGTGTTCCCACTGCCCCCTATTCCCGAGAAGTTCAACTTTATCAATGGGGCGGGCATGATTTATGAGGTTCAGCATGTCAGAGAGTGCCTGCGCAAGGGTAAGTAAGTGGGGGGTGGGAGACATGGGTGGGGGGTTGGGGACGGGACCCCCTCCCCACTGCCTCAGTGGCTCAGTGAGTTCTTTTGGAACTGCATCTCCCAGCAACCTCTGGGGCACCCATCCGCCTGAGCCTCACCTTGCTGTGTCTCAGGGGTTTGGGGGAATGGTAGTTCTTTGTTCTCCTGGCAGAGGGAAGTGGTATATGGCTGGGGGGTGGGGAGGGGGGAATCCCTGACAGAAGGATCCCCTAGGCCTGAAGGAGAGCCCCGTGATCCCCTTGGTGGAGAGTGAGCTCCTGGCTGAAATTCTGGAGGAGATAAGAAGATCTATTGGCATCACCTTCCCCCAGGATAAACGTTGATGCCAATCCTGAATCAATAAAGACACGGCTCCCGTGTGATTGTGACTCTGCCGGTTTATTGAGAGCTGGAGGGGAGCTCACCATGAAAAGGGTGAGGATATTTGGAGAAGGAGCTTATGGGAAGGACAAGACTACCTTTCCCACAAGCTCCGGGGTTTGTCGGCCTCAGCCTCTCTGACCTTTGACACCCATTATCTTAGAAATTAATGCCTCATTAGTTCTCAACCTTCCTAATGCCCCGACCCTTTCATACAGTTCCTCATGTGGTGGTGACCCCCCCGCCCAACCATAACATTATTTTCGTTGCTGCTTCATCACTGTCATTTTGAGACTGTTATGAATCAGGTGACCCCTGTGAAAGGGTCGTTTGAACCCCCCAAAGGGGTCACGACCCACAGGTTGAGAACTGCTGCTTCAGAGGATCACCCCCCCCACCCCCACCCCACCCCCGCTATGTTTCTGGGTTCCTGAAAAATCCATCCTGCTTCCCTTACCGGCCAACACCTCATTGAATTCAGCGATGGAAGTTTGGTTGTTGCTTCTGGAAAAACTTGAGAAGGATTGGCGTTTTTCGTTAAATGTTTGGTAGCACTCACCAGCTGAGGCCATCTGGGCCTGGTGCTTTCTGTTTCGGAAGGGGGTTCACGGTGGGCCCCAATTTACTTCACAGACAGTAGTCTGTTAGAGGATCCATTTCTCCCTGTATACATTTTGGTTGGCTATCTTTCTCAAGGAATGAGCCTGTTCCACCCAGATGCTCCACCCAGGTACTCCAAGGATGGTTTCTGGTTTCCCTTTTCTTCCATTTTATTTGGTTGTTGTTGAGAATCAGCACGTCGGAACAGACACCCGCCCAGCCCTTCCTCCAGGTGCTGCTCCATGGTCTTCAAGTTGCACAACCGTCCTCACCTGCCTTTTCCGAAGTGTCCCTCCCCTGTTAAAATAAACTCACTAAGCTTTGTGGCCAAGCTTCCCAGTTGGCAGTGTCCATTTGATCCCATACAAACAGTTCTTAAGAGAGCTTAGTGCTCTCTTTCCTACCTGCCTGAACTACTATTTGGTTCAAGGAAGATGAAAGGGTGTCCATATATATTTTTTTGTGTTAGATTCAAAGATTACCTCAGGGAAGTTGTTTCAGTGGTTCATCCACCCTCGTGGCTCCAGGGAAAATGTAGACTCCGGAAGCTGTCCAATTTCTAACCTGCACTATCCCCCTTTTGATTGGGATTCAGCTATAGAATTTTTGATCAACACACTCAATAATGAGAGTGCAGCAGCATCCGGTTCTCCTGGTCTGGTGGCCAAGGAGGCAATTAGGCACCCATTCCATGTCCTCCTCCAGTTCCTGGCTCTCCGTCCTCTGTCGCTCCAGGGGTTATAAAGGCCAGTGGTGTTCATTCTTTAAATGATGGGTTGAATTCACCAGTGAAGTCAGCAGCACCTGGTGCTTTCTTCTTTAGGAAAGGTATTGACTTTGGATCTAAACTGGATAATAGACATTTAAAAAACAAACCAAAACAGACTCTCTGCCACTGAGTCGAGTTTCCAAGACTGTAAGTGTTTACTGGGAGTAGAAAACCCCATTAAAAAATCATTTTATTGGGGGCTCATACGACTCTTATCACAATATCACAATCCATACATACATCAGTTGTGTAAAGCACATTTGTACATTCATTGCCCTCAGCATTCTCAAGATATTTGCTCTCCACTGAAGCCCCCGGCATCAGCTCCTCATTTTTTTTTTAAGCCTCAGCTTTCTCCCAGGGAGCAGCTGGTGGTTTCAAACTGCTGACTTTGCAGATAACAGCCCAGTGTGGAACCATTATAGCACCAGGGCTCCTGTAATAGGCATTATTGGCCTATTAAATGATCTATTTCTCCTCCCATGAGTTTTAGAAGGTTGTGTTTTTTTAACGAATTGGCCCGGGCCATGGAGGAAAGGCCCCAGATGGCAGGTGGACTTTCACGTCTGCAGGGTTCCCTGGCACAGAGCATGGTGTGGGTGCCATTGAACTCAGTGGCCACGCTTTTTATTAAAAAAAACTTACACTTTAGAAAAAAAGAATCTTTTGGACTGCCAGGAAGATGGCGATGGAGGAACACATACCAGAGGGATTCCGCAGAATTCAGGCCAGGAGAGTTGCTTAGAGGGAATGTGTTAGACAGAGTTCTCTAGAGAGATAAAAGCAAATTGCTGATAATTTAATACATTTATTTATAAAGATAATTAGATATATAACAAGAAATGAACTATTTGACTCACTCACTCACTCTCTCACTCACTCACTCACTCACTCTATCTCATTCACTCACTCACTCACTCACTCTCTCACTCATTCACTCTCTCACTCATTCACTCTCTCACTCACTCACTCACTCTCTCACTCACTCACACACACAAAAAGAAATGAACTATTAAATCATATACAGATAAATATATAATACAAGAAAGAAACAGTTAAATTATAAAGCACTACAAATGGCTCAATGCAACTCACTGCCATGAGAG
>NW_022104553.1:22291179-22294250 GCF_000313985.2 Echinops telfairi | reverse complement strand
GCGGGAGGAGGGCGAGCCCCCCTCGCCGGCCGGCCCCCGGATCCCCCCGACCGGCCGGGGGCTGTGCGATCTCCAAGCACTCGGGGCGAGAAACTCCCTGGCCGGGCGCTGCCAGCCTCCAGCCCCGTCCCCTCCGGGGATCCCCGGCCCCCGCGGCCCGATCCCTTCCGGCCCGGCGCTCCCCGACCGCTGAGAGCCGGTGGACTCCAGCACGCAAGCCTCGGGGCAGGCCCGGGCTTGTCGCGGGCATCACTTCCTGCCTCTGCCCCTGGTGGGAGGGGCGCGTCCCGCCCCTGCCCCCTCAGGCCAGGGGGCTGGATGCTTCGAAGGGTCCCTCCGCCTCCTCGCTTGCAACCAAGTTCGCTGCAAGCCCAGGCGCCACCCACATTCTCCGCCAGGGACCCAGCGTTCTGGCCCCCCCAGTTACTTTACCGACTACAGACCCCCGGGATCCCAAGCCCCCACCCTGTGCTCCCTGATGAACCATGAGCCTCCCCCGCCCTCTGGTTCTCCCAGGGACCCAGACTCCAGCCATCTCTCCCCTCCTTTCCCCTCCAGGGCCTACCAGCTCTGAGCAGATCATGAAGACAGGGGCCCTGTTGCTTCAGGGGTGAGTTGAAGGGCCGATTATTGGAGAGCGAATGTGAGACGGGACACCCCCGTTCTGATTCTGCACCCCTCACTCCACTCCTAGTTTCATCCAGGATCGAGCAAAGCGGATGGGGGGAGAGACGCCCGAGCTGGCCCTGGAACGGGGACCCCAGGACCCATCCACCAAGAAGCTGAGCGAGTGTCTCAAGCGAATTGGGGATGAGCTGGACAGTAACTTGGAGTTACAGAGGTGTGACGCTGGGGACCCAAGAGGCCACGCCCCTAGCCCCTCCTCTCTCCAGGACCAGGCTCTCCCACCTCCATCCTCCATCCTCCTTGTTCAAATACTGCTGTTCCCTAAGGCGTTCCCACCCCACCCCCTCCTCCCTCACCCAGTGCTCAGCCCAGCCTTCTGGACTTTAAACCCTCTCCTCCTATTCCTCACTGTCACTGAGTCCAGACTCACAGCAACACGATGTAAGGTGTCTGAGGCTGGATATCTTTACAGGAGCAGACAGCCTCTCCTTGTGCCCAAGAGGCGTCTGGTGGGCTTGAACTACCCACCTCGCGGTTAGAAGTTCAACACCGCTTAATCCACCGCACCACTGGGGCACCCCTTCTCTTCCCCGTCTTGTAAGGAAGGAACCCTAAGGTTATAGCGCTGACGTGTTGGGCCGCTAACTTCATGGCCAGCAGTTTGACACCACCAGCCGCTGCATAGGGAAAGACGAGGCTTTCTACTCCAGTAAAGAGTTAGAGCCTCAGAAATCCACAGGTTGGCATTGACAGCTATGGCAGTGAGTTTGCCCTTTTGATTTGGAGTCATCTCCCACCTGCCCCCATCTCCCGTCCTGTCCCTTCCCTGGCCTGGCTTGGGTTGCTATCTCCTGTTCTGTGGTGGGAAGCAGGGCTCGTTCCTGGCCGTGGCACCCCCAGCACGGCGCCTCTCTTTCCTGCAGGATGATTTCTGCCGTCGACACAGACTCCCCCAGAGAAGTCTTCTTCCGGGTGGCCGCCGAGATGTTTTCTGACGGCAACTTCAACTGGGGCCGAGTGGTTGCCCTGTTCTACTTTGCCAGCAAGCTGGTGCTAAAGGTGGGCAGGCCTCCGGGTGCAGCCTGTCGACCCTGGGGAGCCTGGGCCCCGGTTGGTCAAGTCCTAAGTGGCCCCCGGAGGGAAGGGCCAGGGTCTGCTCCTTCACTCTGCTACTCATTCAACAAATGCGCTTCAGGCCGACTGTGTGTTCCAGTAGCGCAGCCGTGAACAAGAAAGCCTGGGGACCTCCGCTTTCATGGGGCTCCAGTTGTAGAAGGCAAACGGGGCGATGGGATTGAGCAAGGGGGCTGGTGACCTTGTGAGTTCCAATTGGTCTGCTAAATGTGAAATCGGCGGTTCTAAGCCACCAGCCGCCCCTGGAGAGAAAGATGAGGCGTTCTACCCTCATGAAGAGTTACAGTCTCAAAAAAAAAAAAGTTGAGAGTACCAAAATCCCAGGGGGGTGATTCTACGCTGCCCCCTAGGGTCACTCTGAGTCAACATGGCTGAGTTTGAGGGGCTTTATTCTTGGGGGGCAGCAGGAACAGCCTGTGCCAAGGCCCTGAGATAGGGCCTACCTTGGTGTGTCCAGCAGCAGCCAGAAGGCCCGTGTGGCTGGGGCAGAGTGAGCCATGGGGAGTAGGCTGCAGGTGAGGGCAGGGTTGGTGAGGGGCAGATATTGGGTGGGGGCCTGTTGGACCCCTTCTAAGGGTTTGAGCTTCACGTCGGGAGAGACATGAGTGGCTGGTCTCAAGCAGGTGGATGAGATGATGTGGCAAGTGCAGCTAGAAGAGAAGGGGGCGGGGGCAGATGCGTAAGCCCACATTCAAACTCACAGGCGCCTCGGAAGAGAAGCCTGCTCATCGGCTCCTTGAAAATCATGGGGGCACGAAGTTCTACTCTGCACCACACGAGGTCGCTGTGCTTTATGGTGGACTCTGGTAGCTGGTGTTGCTAGCAGGTCCAGGGAGGAAGGTGTAAACTGTGGAATTCAGGTTGTCCATGAAGTGGGAACTTCAAGGAATTGGGAGAACAGTTGTGGTATGGGGGAGGGCAAAGCCTTACCGAGTGTGGAGGTCAGACAAACCCAGGGTGGGGTGGGGGGTGGCATTGGATGTGCATGAGCTGAGAGCTGAGTGAGCAGTCACTCTATAGAGGCTTGTTTGAGGGAGAAGGCCCTCCCGGCGGGTGCATACAGATACAGAGCCCCTGCCACAGGGGAGACTGATGGGAAAGAAAAGGCAGGTCAGGGAGCCACCGAGAAGCAGCCAAAGTAGCTTGAGGTCAGCCCAGAGCCTCTGCTCCTAGCCATGTGGGTGTGAACAGGGCTGCTGGTACTGGTATAATCCAGTCCATGGGAATTGCACATGGGGACAGCACCCGGAGGGGACACAGAAGGTTCAGAGAGGAGGCTTGAGGCCTGCTGTTGCTGTCCCCCAACGCCT
>NW_022104553.1:22288654-22291079 GCF_000313985.2 Echinops telfairi | reverse complement strand
GTGAAATCGGCGGTTCTAAGCCACCAGCCGCCCCTGGAGAGAAAGATGAGGCGTTCTACCCTCATGAAGAGTTACAGTCTCAAAAAAAAAAAAGTTGAGAGTACCAAAATCCCAGGGGGGTGATTCTACGCTGCCCCCTAGGGTCACTCTGAGTCAACATGGCTGAGTTTGAGGGGCTTTATTCTTGGGGGGCAGCAGGAACAGCCTGTGCCAAGGCCCTGAGATAGGGCCTACCTTGGTGTGTCCAGCAGCAGCCAGAAGGCCCGTGTGGCTGGGGCAGAGTGAGCCATGGGGAGTAGGCTGCAGGTGAGGGCAGGGTTGGTGAGGGGCAGATATTGGGTGGGGGCCTGTTGGACCCCTTCTAAGGGTTTGAGCTTCACGTCGGGAGAGACATGAGTGGCTGGTCTCAAGCAGGTGGATGAGATGATGTGGCAAGTGCAGCTAGAAGAGAAGGGGGCGGGGGCAGATGCGTAAGCCCACATTCAAACTCACAGGCGCCTCGGAAGAGAAGCCTGCTCATCGGCTCCTTGAAAATCATGGGGGCACGAAGTTCTACTCTGCACCACACGAGGTCGCTGTGCTTTATGGTGGACTCTGGTAGCTGGTGTTGCTAGCAGGTCCAGGGAGGAAGGTGTAAACTGTGGAATTCAGGTTGTCCATGAAGTGGGAACTTCAAGGAATTGGGAGAACAGTTGTGGTATGGGGGAGGGCAAAGCCTTACCGAGTGTGGAGGTCAGACAAACCCAGGGTGGGGTGGGGGGTGGCATTGGATGTGCATGAGCTGAGAGCTGAGTGAGCAGTCACTCTATAGAGGCTTGTTTGAGGGAGAAGGCCCTCCCGGCGGGTGCATACAGATACAGAGCCCCTGCCACAGGGGAGACTGATGGGAAAGAAAAGGCAGGTCAGGGAGCCACCGAGAAGCAGCCAAAGTAGCTTGAGGTCAGCCCAGAGCCTCTGCTCCTAGCCATGTGGGTGTGAACAGGGCTGCTGGTACTGGTATAATCCAGTCCATGGGAATTGCACATGGGGACAGCACCCGGAGGGGACACAGAAGGTTCAGAGAGGAGGCTTGAGGCCTGCTGTTGCTGTCCCCCAACGCCTGCCCACTCCCCACAGGCCCTCTGCACCAAGGTGCCCGAGCTGATCAGGACCATCATGGGCTGGACGCTGGACTTCCTGCGGGAGCGACTGCTGGGCTGGATCCAGGACCAGGGTGGTTGGGTGAGGCCTCCAAACCTCTTCCCCTCTGTCCCCGCCTCCTTTGACCCCTACCTGCCCCTCCCCATCTTCTAGCACCCGCCACGGGGGCCGCTCCATTCCCATTCCTCACAGTGCCACCTGACTCTTGACTCTGACCCATGACCTCCTGGTGACCTGTGAACCCCCCTCCCCACCAAGCCTCCTGACCTCTAGAATGCCCCAAGCTCATAGAACCCTCGAACCCCCAGCCCCGTAGCTCCCATTCATGTCAGGGCTGGAGCCCGGGTGTTCAGTGGTTAGCGATCCTGCATGGTCAGCAAGCAAGTCCACCAGCGACTCCCAGGCACCTGAGTCTGTCCGTCTGTCCCTCCCTTCGTAGAGCTTCCTTCGCAGCCTCGGAAACCCCCTGGGGCTGTTCCACCCCGTCCCCACCTGGGGTCACCCAGAGACCCTAGGGCAGGGGGTAAATCTCAGCACCTCACCTCGCCCCCTGACCTCGCCTTGTCCCGCCCCCTGACCTCTCCTGGCCCGACCCCACTCCCTTGAGGGGGTAGTAACTGCTGCCCTCGCCCCAGGATGGCCTCCTCTCCTACTTCGGGACCCCCACGTGGCAGACGGTGACCATCTTCGTGGCCGGTGTGCTCACTGCCTCGCTCACTATCTGGAAGAAGCTGGGCTGAGACGCCCGAGGCCGCCTTGGACTGTGTCTTTTCTGCATAAATTATGACCTTTGGGGTGGGGTGGAGGACGGGTGGGATGTGGGCATTTTTCTTACTTTTTTAATTATTGGGGTGGGTGGGTGGGGCGGCCTGGGGGCGGGCAATAAACCTCCTTTAGGCCACATGTCTGAGTCTCTGGGGCTCCCTTGCTGTCCCCGCCCCCCCCCTCCTGCGGGAGCCCTTCCCTGGCTCTGGCTCACAGCCCCAGCGTACTCCATGCTCCGAGGGCCCAGAGAGAGGGCTCCCAGCTCTGCACTGACCCTCCATCCCATCTCTAGCCCCCTCCTTGGGCTTCTGGCCCTCTCTGTCTCTGGGTCTCTGTGCTTTCTCCCTGGATCTCTACCCACCCCAGGTCTCTGCCCATCCCTCTCTGGTTTTCTCTCTCTCTGTGGCTTTCTGTCTCCCTCTCTCTGAGGTTCCCCCTGCCCCCTAGATCTTGTTCCCCTCTCTCTGAGTCTCTTCTCTCACTGGGTCTCTGTCTCCCTCTCTCTGGGTCTCTGTCCCCA
>NW_022104553.1:22283832-22287392 GCF_000313985.2 Echinops telfairi | reverse complement strand
CGAACTGCCCACCTTGCGGTGGCCCTGGTTAGTTGCCAGTCTGTCCCGACTTAGAGGAAACAAGGATACACCGCCAGGCTCTGCCTGCGCCGGCCTCACAATCTTAAATTCTTAAGTTTGAGCCCATTGGGGCGGCCACCAGCCGTCTTAATCCACCTTGTCCAAGGCCTGCCTTCCTCTTCCTCGCCACCCCTCCAGCGTTACCAAGGCACAGTGTCCTTCTCCAGGGACCGGTCTCTGACAACATGTCCACAGTACGTGAGACAACGCCTCACTATCCTAGCCTCTAAGGAGCACTCTGGTCTTGCTTCTTCCAAGACGGATGTTTGTTCTTTCGGTTAGTTACTCTGTAACTCAGAGCCTCGCCATTGGTTCCGTCTCACAGCGCCCCTAGGTGGAGGAGTGGAACAGCCCCGCTGGCTAAAATCTTGATGGAAATCTAAGGCATCAATTCTCCAAAAGTCAGCTGGTAGGTTTGAACTGCCAGCCTTTCAGTACCCTGCTCCCCCCCACCCAGTGCCTAACTCAGAGCGCCACTAGGGTTCCCTTTAACCCCTTCCCAAAAACCCTTACCCACCGCCATCGAGTGGATTCTGAGAGTCCGACTCAGAGGGACCCTATAAATAAAGAGTTCCCCAAACTGTCCATCTTTGTGGGAGCAGTAGCCAGCATGGCTGGTGGGGTTGAACCAGTGACCTCGCGCCTAGGAGGTTAATGCTGATCCCACCGCCTGCACTCCTTTGGGGACACCTGGATACCAGCCCAGCCTGGCTCCTGCAGATCCCCAGGGTGAAGGGCAATCTGATCTGGCATGGGTGGGGGGCTGGGCTGCCAAGATAGAAGAAGGCCTGGCCCTCCCCTCCCTCCCCTTGTGCCATCTGCTCACCTGCGCCTCCGTTAGGGGCACGTGTAGGGTCAAGCTGTTATCCTGGGGGCTCCTTCTTCCACCCAACAAGGAGCGTTAAGCGCTCAGATGCTCTCAGAAAGGTTGGTGCTTCAAACCCACCAGCAGCCCCGGCGGGGAGAGGGCCTGCCCTTGTAAAAATGACCACCTGGAAACACGGAGGCGGGTGGGAGTGGGGACAGTGCTGCTCTGTCACACAGGGTCACCATGAACGAGAAATGATTCGCTGACACCCACAACAACAACCTCTGTACCCCAGCGGAGCTCCTGGAGAAGAGGTCCCGGTGGGAGCCAGCTCTGCGTGTGCCCCCCAGGCAAGGAGCCTGGCTCACAAATGCAACCCCCCCGCCCCTGCAAATATAAAAATAAAAAAGGAATGCAACGTGGTTTTTCCTCCTGGGTCCTCAGTCGCTCCTGGTTTCTCCAGAGACCCTGAAGCAGCTGCATAGACGTTGGGGTAGGGCACCCGAAACACTGAGGATCCCCAGGGCCACAGAGAACCCAGCCTCTCGGGGCTGCCCACAGAACACAGAAATAAAAATCCCTCCTTGCCTTTGCGTCCATTCTGGCTCCGAGACTCTGGGGCCGGAGAGAGCTGCCACCACGAGGGGTTGGTTCCTAAGAGGCAGAGCATTCTGGGAGCAGCTCTCCAGTTCTTTGGGTGGGGGAGGAGGGGCTGTTGGTGGGCTTGCCCCCTGACCTAAGGCTCTTTGGCACCAAAATGTCCAGGAAATGGAAGCCGAGGGACACTTCTGTCCCCAGAGTGCTAATGATGTCATTCCACTCACCTCAATCTCCATTCCCAGTAGAATACTAAAAGTGGAATCAATTGAAAAACAAACAAACCACCCAGACCCCAATGCCAATGACCGCATCCTTTTGTTTGCCCGTGAGTCGGACGGAGTGGAACTGCTCCTTGGGGTTTCTTAAGACTACAGAGCTTTAGGGAGGAGGCCAGTAGTGTAGGAGTTAAGCCTCGGGTTGCTGACTACAACATCATCAGTTTGAAAGCTTCCAGTTTCTCCGCGGGAGAAAGAGGAGTCCCTTCTACTCCTGTGAAGAGTTTCAGTCTTGGAAACTCACAGGGCGGTCCCTGTAGGGTTGCTATGAGTGGCCTCCACTCAATGGCAGGGTAGGGGTGGACAGCCTCATCTTTCTCCCACAGAGTGGCTGGTGGGTTCGAACCACCGACTTTTCTGGTCAGTGGGCCACTGCTTAACCCACTGCACTACCAGGGCTCTTTAGTAAAACATCCACTCTGCCATCTGGGTGGATTCCTACAGGGAAGACCTGCCCCTGTGGGTTTCCGAGACTCTTAACACTTTACTGGATTAGAGAGCTTCATTGTTCTGATTCATCCCTGTGAATCAGCCGGCTGATGGTTTACATTGGCTAATTTGGGGTTAGGAGCCTCACCTGTAATCAATCCGCTACACCACCAGGGCTCCGTCTACAGAAACACTCATTCACTCTCACTGCCAGCGAGTCGATTCCAACTCATAAGGATCCTATAGGACAGGGCAGAACTGGCCCTGTGGGTTTCTGAGAGGCTACAACTCTTAGGGGAGTGGAAAGCCTCATCTTTCTCTGGAGAGACTGCTGGTGGTTTCTTACCGCTGACCTTTCCTTAGCCAGCCTAATGCATAACCACTAGGCCACCAGCAGGGCTCCAAGAGTTCTTTAAAATAGCCCTGAAGCGGAACCCATGACAATGATCTATGCATAACCCCTTCCCTGGGGGACGGACAACAGGAAAGTGGGTGAAGGGAGACATCAGTCAGTGTAAGACATGACAAAATAATTTATAAATTATCACGGGTTCTTAAGGGAGGGAGGGAGGGGGGGAAATGAGATGATACCAAGGGCTCAAGTCGAAAGAAAATGTTTTGAGAATGATGATGGCAACAAATGTACAAATGTGCTTGACACAACGGATGTATGTATGGATAGTGATGAGTTGTACGAGCCCCCCATAAAATGATTTTAAAAATAAAATAAAATAGCCCTGAAGCATCTTCGGGGGCCAGAAAAATTTTCCAGGCCTCTCCCCATCCCTACACCCAATGCCACTTCTCAAAATGGCCCTATGGTGGTGGTTCCTGGTGCTGTCCAATCTATTGAGACTCACAGAGTTTAGAACTGACCTATCGGGCTTTCTAGAATGTAATCTTTTAGGGGGGTTGGGGGGAGGACTTGGTGGCCCAGTGGTTAAGCACTGGGCTGTGAATCCAAAGGGTGGCAGTGCAAACCCATCAGCTGAGCCCCAGGAGAGAAAGATGAGACAGTTGGCCTTCCTAAAAGTCTTGGAAACTCTATGGGGCAGTTTACCCCTCCTTTATAAAAGTTTCTAGATCTCCACACACTATACCTTCCACACTCCCAACTGCAAATTCAAGTGGAGGGCCTGGCAATGCCCAAACTTCCAAGGTTGGCCTCTAAAGGAAACGCAGATTCCCAAACCCCAGGCCTATCGCTCTGCCAATCCAAATCCCAGCGAGGTCCCGGGGGTTCTCTGCTGGCCCAGCGACCTTCCCCATGCTCCGGAGACACCCCGCCCCCCTCTTATGTCCATGCTCTCAGAAACAACAATCTTACTGATTTCCCTCAAACACACCCAAGTCCCCCATATCACGTGCCACGTCTCTCAGTTCCAAGA
>NW_022104553.1:22276685-22277742 GCF_000313985.2 Echinops telfairi | reverse complement strand
GTGAGGGGGTAAAAACCCGGACAATATGGTTTGGCAGCCTAAGAAACCCGAAGAGGCAGGTCTGCAGGGTCGTCTACTAATGAATCAATTCCTACTCAGCGGCCCTAGAAGACAGCGTAGACCTGCCCCTGAGGGCTTCTGACTTGTAACCCTATCCTGGAGCAGACAGCCTCGTCTTCCTGCCGAGGAGAAGCGAGTGGCTTTGAACTGCCGAGCTTGCCCATTAGAAGCCCAACACTCTAACTCACTGGGCCACCAGGCTCCTTTCTGCCCTGCAGGGTCACTAAGAGAGAATCCACTCTGACGGCTGTGGGTTTGTTCATTTACCTACCAGGAGCAGTTTGCAGGAACCCCCTCGCAGGGCCAGAATTCCCAAAGTACCTCATGTATGTCCAAACCCATTCCCAACTCACTAAGCTGGAGCCCACTCTGACTCGGATTTATAAACCATTGGGTTTCTAAAGGGGTCTTTTCAGAGACAGATGGCCACGCCTTTCTCCTGTGGAGCCCTTGGTAGCTTTAAACCCCAGTACACCAATAGCCCTGGCAACCAGCGCCCCATCTTTGACCACACCCCTATGCTACTGAGAAGGTCCTCCCCAATCAAAGGAGGTCTGCCTGCAGGAGCGGGATGAAGCTCTTTTTAAAGGGGCCGCTGGGGATGCAAGGTGGGCGCCCTACCCGGCCTAGGTATTTCCAATCCAGCAGGTCGGACAGGCGCTCCGTGCGATTCCGCTGGATGATGCGCTGCCGCCGGCTCTGCTGGCAGAAGCTGTAGAGGAAGGAGGTGAGCTGCGAGCAGGAATCGTCCAAGCTGCGGAAGCGCCGGTCCAGGATGTAGATGCCTACGGGGCCGGGACGGGGTGGGGTGGGGGCTCAGAGGAGGTGGGCATCCAGGCTGCCTTCCCCTCTTCTCCCCAGCTTCCCTCCTGGCATCTGAGCTCTCAGTGGCCCTTTCCCAAGGGTACTGACCGTAGGCTGAGGGGTCAGCGATGTGCTCTTCCATGAAGCAGCCAAAGCCTGACAGGTTGGTGGAAATACTGGGGATGCCCATGAC
>NW_022104553.1:22265447-22275417 GCF_000313985.2 Echinops telfairi | reverse complement strand
ATAATTAAAACCAAAACACATGAGCATGGGTCGGCTGAATTGCAGAGGGGTGGGGCACTGGGAAAACGTGCCCCCAACGAGGAAAACATGCAGGGAGGCAGGCTGGACTCTGAGCACGTGGCCCAGGACAGCGGAGGGCATGGAATGGCTCCCGGGTGACTCCCAGCATGGCATTGTGCATCTGGCTGCTGTGAGCAGTGCTAAGAAGAGTTGCCCTGCGTGGATGAGGGTCTCACGGCAAAACCCCGCTGTGTGTGTTTAAGACTGGGACCACCAGCAGTGCCATCTTTCCAGGTGGATTCGAACCAGCCACCTTTTCGCAAGTGGTGGCACACCACCAAGGAAGGGGAGGTTCACCATGGATGGGTTTGGCGGAAATCAGCTGTGGACCCTGACGCCCAGCTGAGCATCAAGGGAGCTTCTCGGCCTGGGAACAACAGACCGCTGCTCCCTCCTCCCAACTTAGCAAGGTGCCCAAGGTCGTTGACTGCCCTTGTCAATTCCCCTCCTGCCTCACAATGACCCCATGTGACAGAGAAGTGCCCCACCAGGTTTTCCAGAGTGTTGTTCTAATGTAGATGAGGAGCCCTGGTGGTGCCTGGGTGGCTAAAGCGCTTGGCTGCTAATGGGAGCTGGCGGGTAGCTTGGAGACTCTCTGTGCTTCCAAGGCTCCTGTATGGGAATGGACCGCCCGTCTTTCTCCCATGGAGCAGCTGGGTGGGAGTTCGAACCGCTGACCTTTCGATTTTGCAAAGGAGCCTGGGCCTCCACAAGGTGGATGTACTGGAGCAGAGCGGACCCCGTGATGCCGCCCACCCCACCCCTGCACGGGCCTCACTCACCTGGCGTGTAGCCCCAAGGCTCGTAGTAAGAGGGGAAGACCCCTAGGTGGCAGCCTCGGACAAACTCCTCGTAGTCCACCGGGAGCAGAGGGCTGGTGGAGGAGAGGAACTCGGGGTGGAAAATCACCTGCAGAGTAGAGACACAGGCTCATCTCTACGCTCTGAGGACTCAGCGCAGCCCATGAGGCTGACAGCCTTGTCAAGGCTCACTCGGTCAGCCAGCTGTGCAGGGCCGGGCTTTGAACCCCAGTCTCTGAGCCTCAGACGGCCAGGGTTGGTTTGTTTGCATGTTGGACTTATGTGGGTGGTGCTGGTGAGGTTGAGGTTATACACCAAGTTGATGTACGGATTCTTATTAAGAGTTGTAAGAGCCCCCAGTAAAAAGATCTTTTAATTAGGAAAAACAATCCACTGAGTCTATTCTGACTCCTATCGGGCAGGGCACGGCTGCCTCTGTGGGTTTCCGAGACCCTTGATGGGAGTGGAAAGCCCCATCTTTCTCCTGGGGAGGGGCCGGTGGTCTCGAACTGCCGACCTTGCGGTCTGCAGCCCAATGCGTCTGTCACTACACTACCGGGTACCTAGAATATGCATACTTTGAAAAGTGAAAGAAAAGGAGGGAAAGAATTGGTTACCAAATAAATGTTGTCGTTCATACATTAAAAGAATACACATACCAAAAACAATCAAAAACAAAAACACATACTCAACAAAACGTACTGAAATTCCCGCTTCTACCTGCGCCGTCATCAGAGGACCTCCTTCGTGTTGTACGGCGAACTAGTCTTACCTCCTCCCCAGCGTCATTCCTCGGCCACTGCTATGGACGCCCCGCCCCCCAATCTCCCTAGCCAGTCTTTCAGGCTGCTCCTCTCCGTTGGATCCCACTGACTTTAAAGACCATCGTGGTCCAGGTGGGCATTTCTTACCAGCTGAGCTAAACGACTGGCTGTTTGGTTTTTAAAAAATAAATGTCCGGGGGTATTTCTGATTTCAAAATGGGAAGATGAACTTGGGGCAGTCATCTCCGGAGAATTTGGAGCTCTGTCCTGTATTTCCAACCCCCTTGGATCAGATGTCATCTATGGAATTGATTTTGAAATGTTCCACAGTGGTAGCTGGGCCGGGCACCCTCTAGTTCTTCTGGGCTTCTTAGCAAAGAAGGCGGTATCTGCACTGTCACACATTCTGTGTCCTCTTCCCGTTCATAGCTCTTCTTCTTCTTCTTCTGTTGTGCCCGGTGGAGAGACCACTTGATGAACTGGGGGATGGGGAGTCTGAGGCCTGCTGCTGTGTACTACTTCCAGCTATGCCCAACCAGCCCCTGGCCAGAGATCTTACCTTGACCCTGTCGGCACTGCTATTGAAGAGGCCGATTCGGCGGATGGAAGTCAGGATAGGGTCCGATGAGTCATCCAGCATGTTGTGGGTACACACTGGGGGAAAGGACTGCCTCTGTGGGGGCCACAGGTGGGGTGAACGTTAGGGAAGGGACAGAGGGCTCCCTACACCCCCACCCCCCACCCCCATGAACTGGCTGACTAGGTTGGAGGCCAGGAGTCCAAGAGGACCACCATTCCCACCATGCTGCAGGGCAGTAAGCTCAATGGGTTGATGGGAGTTGTAGTTTCCTTGGCTCATCTGTAGAAAGTTTTGTTTTGGCTTGTTTATCTCAGTCCATTACTGACCTAAGGTCCTAAAAGAAGGGGAGGGAGCCCTAGAGCTTTGAGACAAAGTTGCAGTCTTAGCAGACTTCTACAAACCGGTGGGAGTTGTAACTACTTTATTCTGTCCTCTCAGTTCTGTCACTATAGAGAAATAGAACTACAACTCCTAGAATTCCATGGGGCCAAGGCTGCCACTAGGGTAGCCAGTTCCTGAGACTTCTGGGAGTTGTAGTTTTCTTGAGAACCCTGGTTCTCGGCAATTCCAGCCTTTCCATCGTCACAATTCTGTAATTCTCATTACCCCCATATCCCAAGAGTTTTTGAAGCCAGGTAATGCTTGAGACAGGAAATCCCAGGGGCTCTTGGGACACTGTCGTTTTTTGCAACCGTCCCATCATTTCTCTTCGGCAAGTCTCCGCACGCCTCCCAAGGTCCCTGAATGGCACAATTTGCTCAGGCAAAAGGAGAGTGACTTAAATCTACCCAGCAATGCGGCAGGGTCACCAGGAGTTGCCGTTGATTCCGTGGCAGTGGCTCTTGTTCTTGGTTTTTTTCTCCAACTGACTCAAATCTCAGCGGCCCCATCACGGCAAAACCATTACACAGCGAGAGAGGCTGCCTTGGGGGCTATTGGGCAGGTGCTGTTGAGTCGAATGCAGTGGATGGTGAGCCCAGGTGTATCAGAGTGGAGCCGTGCCCCACACGGTTTCCAATGGCTGGTTTCTTTGAAAGAGATCACCAGTGGACCTGAACCTTCAACCTTTCAGGTAGCAGCCGAGGGAATGAATTCTGCTTATACCTCGCTTGTGTCTCCGGGTTTCCATTCTCCGGCCACTGGCTCACCAACCCTGACCACAGGAATGAGAGGCCCTCAACCATCAGGAGTAAAAAAATCCTGCTCCCAGAAGCCTCTGGGGTAAGGGGTGCGGGTCCAAAGCAGAAAGTCCCAGGGGCTGCTGGGTTTTATCCTTCTAACTGTGTGACTTGGGTGGATTTTTCTCTATAGAGCCTTCCATCCACTCAATTCCTAGGGTTTAAAGAACAATCACCCTCGGGGTTGTCTGAGGTTAAGGCGGCCAACGAGAGCGGAAACACCAAAGGCTGCATGGCGTGTTCGATGTTCTCTTTTCCCAACAAAACTCCAACTCCCAGAAGTCTCCCAGGACAGTGGTCTCTGAAATGGGTACGCAGCAAGGCCCAAAGGCAGCTGGGAATTACAGTTCTCCTTGTGTGCCTGGCCTAACTTCCTTGAAAGGCCTTTCCCCTTTAGTCCACTCATCCCAGGGACTCAGAGAAACCCAAACAAAAAAATCCCAGTGGCCTCTGTGACCAAATGAGCCCCTGAATGCTGGCTTCCCCCAGGACTTTTGGGAATTAATTGGAAGGTCTACCAAAGTCAGCTCCCACCTTTCCCATGGCATTAGTATTGGCCCTCCAATCAGGGCCGCCCAATTAAGCAGAGCTCCGAGGGGCTTCTGGGGACAAAGGCTGCCTCGGAACTGCCTGCCATCTCTCCACTCTACCTGCGTGGCGAAGATGGCTCTCTTCATGATGGTGAAGTCTTCCTTGTCCAACATCTTGTTCATGTCCGGGAGGCTCCCCCTGCAGCACGGGTTGGGGAATGCATCTTGGAGTAAGGTGAGGAGAGGGGTGGGGGTGGGGGTCCCAAGTGAGCACTGGGCTGAAGGCGGGGGTAGGGGGGCACTCACACCAGCAAGGACTCATAAAGTTTCC
This sequence comes from Echinops telfairi, assembly GCF_000313985.2. Lineage (NCBI taxonomy): Eukaryota > Metazoa > Chordata > Mammalia > Afrosoricida > Tenrecidae > Echinops > Echinops telfairi. The sequence continues at coordinate 22,271,174 of NW_022104553.1, read as the reverse complement.
TCCCGAATTTCTCCTTCACTGTGTTGGCCGTGTCCCTGGGGGGAACAGAACCGCAGCATCACACACCCAGACAACCACCTGCCCTTGAGCATCGGGGGAGACCCACGCCTGACCGGAGAAGCCCAGACCTAGAGAACAGAAATCTCTGACCCCCACCCCAAGCCCCACCAGGGTCCAGGCCCGAGAGGGCTCAGGTGGCTCCTGCTTGACCTCTGAGGTGTGGCTCGGGGCAGGTGGCTGTCCCTCTCTGACTCGAGTGACTCATCCAGCAGACAGGGACGAGTGAAAGTTAGAAATCGACCTCAGAGGTTTGTGGCTGGGATGGAAAGGACACGGTGGCCAGCACATCACATGCCTTCCAGAAATGTCAGCTATTCTTAGGCCCCCGCACTAGCCCAGGCGGTGCTGAGGCTAAGCCCCACTGTAGGGGGGAGAGGGGGGGTTAAAAAAAAAAGGCAGAGAAAGTTCTGGGAGACATCTGGGTGAGGCTGGCTGAAGAATATCAATTTAGGTCCCCGTGGCCACTGCTCTGTGCCTGACCCTCCTGAGGCTCGGGCCTCCTTTCCCACCCAATCTCTTCCTTGGCTGGTTCGGCTCTAGCTATGCCGGTCTCGTTGCTGTTTTTCAAACAGGTAATCATACCTGATATACTGGCCTGGAGCTGAACCCAGGTCTCGCGCAGGGAGAAAGGGAATGCCACCCTGGTGCCACCCTACTGCCTTGCCCAATGACTGGGAGTCACCGGATGGTGCAGGAAGCGGTAGATGCCATGAGTGTGATCTCACCAGCTTGTGATCAGCTGCCCCCCTCCCCTCCCCAATGACTTCTGACTGAGCTCCTTCCCTGCAGGTGTGGACAGCAAGGGACGCCTTGCTGTCACTTAGTGGGGGGCAGGATTATCACGTGAAAGATGTCAGAGGGACACCAGGTGTGACCTTGGGCACAGACGGCACGGCTGAGAGGGAGCCTGGCTGGAATCCTGGGCTGTGGAGGGGTACTGACCAAAGCTGCTTGCGGACGGCCTGGCCCTTGAGGGTCTCCACGTTGAAATTGTTGGTCCGCGCGGGCATGATGAAGAAGGTGACCACCGTCAGTTCACTGCCGTTCACCTGGGGCACAGGGCCAGGGGAAGGTCAGCATCATGGGGGCTGGCGGGGAAGGCGGGAATCCTTCCCTGGCCGGGCCTCTTCCATGAAAAATAATTCTGGGACAGCCACGTCGTGGTTATTTATGTCTTCCTCCCACACTGGGACACCGGGCTTCCCCCGGGCCTTTTCGCCATCCTGCCCCACGGATGTCCTTCCTCGTCCCTCTTGGTCTCTGTCATCTCCCACCATGAACTGTCCACATGCAGGGGGCCTAAGAGTTACTGTCCGAGTCCCCAGAGAGTAAGATGGGGAGATGCACGCACAAGGGAGCCCACTACCAGCTGTGAGGACACACAGAGTCTGGTGCTCGCATGTGCGCACGCATGCGCACACACAGCAGACTATCTGGCCAAGTTTGACAAGAAGGAAGAATGGAGCCACAAAAACCCCTCAGGACTCAGATGACCCTGGAGGAGGGCATCACGCAGGGGACAATGGGTCCATCCGCAAAAGGACGACTGTCGCGTGAGACCACACTTGGGAAAAGTTAGGAAACAATCTTATAAGGAGAAAGAAACATTCTTGGGTGGATACCAGGCGATGCAGGTGGAATGGGGGATGAGGAGGGTGGCGGAAGGGGTTAAATCACTAAGTAAAGCACTCACTGCCACACAGTTTGCCCTGGATCACAGACACCCTCTAGGACAGGGTAGAACCTCCCCTGTGGGTTTCTGAGATGGTCACTCTCTCCAGGAGTAGAAAGCCTTGTCTTTCTCCCATGGAGGGACTGCTGGTGGTTTCAAACTGCTGACCTTGCAGGTAGCAGCCCAATGGGTCTCCACTACACCACCAAACAAGCAAGCAACAACCAACTCCCGGCCATCGAGTCCACGCCGACTCATCGTGACCCTATAGGACGGGGTAGAACTGCCCCTATGGGTTTCTGAGATGGTCACTCTTCCTCGGAGTAGAGAGCCTCCTCTTTCTCTCACAGAGTGGCTGGTGGTTTCGAACTGCTGGCCTTGTGATTAGGGGCCCGGCGTATAACCCACTAGGAAAGGCACTCTTCAAGAGGTATGGGGATGGGGCGGCAATCATCAGGATGGGTGGTGGGAAACAGAAGGATTTCTCCCAAATTGTCTCCCCCAAATATATGCCAGACTTAGCTGCTTGAGAATGACTATACTCTTGGGGGTCATCGGAAGTAGATCAGGGGTTATTCTCCCTAAGGGTTATCAGCAAGCAGTCACCACTGTTTATCCCACTCCCTTCTGATAAGGATAGCAGTTGACTGCTTCCTTGTAGGAGACCTGAGAGGTCAAGCCCGCCCAAGGGTGACCAAGGTTAGGTCACCATCATGAATCTAGAGTCCACCCTCTTGTCACATGTATCCCTCTAGTTCCTCCTCTTCCTATCATGTGTACACCCCTAGCTCATCCCCTTCCTGTTACACCTATGCCCATTGTATATCTCCTTCCTATAATGTGCATGCCTATTGTACTGCCCCTTCCTGTGACGTGTGGTTACCTGTAATCACCCCACCCCGCCCCCGAAGTAGATATAACCCTTGGTTAGCAATAAACAGGGTGCTGAAGCCTCCTGCCAGGTCTCCAGCCAGCTGCCGGGTCTCCGCCCCACCTTGCCTCGGCCAGTAAGATCATGGCCATCCAGGAGGTGAGCATGCTACCATGAAATGTGTCCAACTCCATTATTTGACTCTCTTCCATCTCTCATGCACTTGATAACTTTATTATAATATATATATATCTCAACCGTACAACTGTGCCTATAGAACCCATGATTAGTGGTGGGGGGCTGTCCCCCTTCCAACCACAACCAGTGGCAAAGGAAGGCACCTGAAGGAACACAAGAAACTGATAGGATCAAAGGTCACGCGTATTGACACATGCCCCTGCAGGGACAGGGCCCACGGCCAACGGCTAGGTGGCGGCACAGACATGGCCGAGCCCGCTGAACGGATGGGGGAAGGCCAACGCGAGTCCGCTCGAGAGTCCATCGGATCGGCCGTGGACATGAAGAGAGAAGATGCAGGAGCTGCAGAAGCTGGCTCCTCTGAGGTGGACACTATGTATATCTGCACCTTCTCACTTCTCCATTCGTTTGTTTTTTGTTTTTTGTTTTTTTTTTGGGGGGGGACCAGAAAAAAAGAATTTAATAAACATGATTAAGAGAAATGATAAAACCAAAAGCTGTTTGTTTTGGGGGGGCAAAAATTAATGCAAGAGCCAAACCCCAGCGACGCTGACCTGGGAAGAGGGCCTATGTGAGATAAGAATAAAAAGATGGCATGATCATAAGACTATAAACAACTTTATGGGATGCCTATGAAAACTTAAAACAAGAGGGACCATTTCCCAGAAAGATGGTTTGCCAAAACCAACTGAAGAAATGGAAATTGAGGAAGACCTGTGTATGTAACAAATGTGTAACCTGATACTGAAGCAATAAATAAAACAAGAAGACATGGAAAGCTCAAACACACCTCTCAGAGGGAGCCAAGCAATGATTAATCGACTCACAAAAGCAAAGGGAAACAGGCCCGGACAGTTGAACAAGCAGCTCTCACTCACACAACACGCTTCAGAAGGGGGGAAGCTCCTCAATTTATTTTTGTTGTTGTTTTTCCTTTTTTATTTGAAAGATCGTTTTAGTGGGGCCTCTTACGGCTCTCATCACGATGCATACATCCACTGGATCAAGCCTATTTGTACACAGGCTGCCACCATTCTCTCCTAAACATTTCCTCTCTATCGAGCCCTCGGGATCAGCTCCTCTTTCCCTCCCACCCCTCAGGACTCCTCGCTAAATTATAAATGATTATTTTTGAGTGGATGTGCTGCCGCAGGGAGCACATAAATTATTACGATATTCATATCTTATATATCTCCCCCCATGGTTTCTGTTGTCTGTCCCCGAGGGGGTGTGTGGGTGTGGTTACATGTCAATCATTGCAATCAGTTCCCCCTTCCTCCCCTCCTCTCCCCACCTCTAGCTTTCTCATACCAGCCTTTCCCCGCAGGGTCTGTAGGCAGACCCTACTCCTGTGACAAAAGGCCACGGGGCGCTCAGCCCAAGAGGAGACAGTGCTGACGGCTGGCTGGCTCGCCAACCTCCACCACACAGGAACTGGTGGGGTGTGGATCCTGGTTCCCCTCCCTCACAAGTTTATGCTAATTCCTGACGCTGCCTGCCACCCTCGCTCTGAGACTTCTCTCCCAGCCCCGTTACATCAGCCCCCCCACCTGGGGAGGGGGGGCCTTACTCTGAGCAGATAGTTGAGCCTGGCTAGGGCCTCCAGGAAGACATCGGCCCCCTTGTTGGAGAACTCATAGCGGCCGGCGATGAAGAAGTACAAGGTCTTGTCCAAGTTGAAGTCCAGGTGCCTGAAGAAGAAGCCGGGCAGAATGAGGCCCAGTCACCTCCCCTGCCACCCCGGGGTCTCAGAAGTACAAATCCCAGAGGTTCCTGGGGGGCAGAGACCATCTCTGACGTGGTGCGGACACATCATGGCGTCTGTTGAGACGTCTGGCTCTTTTCTCTGAAGGTGATGGTTTTCTTGAATACCCAACCCATGGGGTCTGTCACTCCAGAACTCAGGAAGCTGGGTCCCCCCTCTCCCCCAGGCCCCTCCCATCTCAGACCCAGGACGCTGGGCCCCCAGCCCCCTCCGTACCCATAGAAATGGCCGCGCACAAACTCCTGGATTCGAGCCTTGCTCTGGGCGTGCAGGTTCTGGAATTCGTGCATGGCCGAGAATTTCTTCACGTTTAGTCCATTGGGCGTCACGATATCTGGCATGTGGGGAGGAAGATCCCGCGCTTCATTCCTCCATCTATTCGTCCATCTCAAGGGGGTTGAATGGATCCATGGGGGGAGAGGGGAGCGGGGAGGGGAGGGAAGACCTTCCTCTTGTAACGTCTTTATTTTTAAAACTCTTCTGCCAGGTCCTTTTTGTGACCCCCGCAACCTATCCATGTCAGTGCTTTCTTGGCTCAAGATTCCTCGCTCTGTGCCCAAGCCCAACTACATCTCCCACAAGCAAAGGGCTAACCAGACAGAGAGCAGAGCCACAGTGGGCACGATGGGAGTTGTAGTTCTGTTTCTTCTATTCCAGTGGTTCTCAACCTGTGGGTCGCAACCCTTTGGGGGTTGAAAGACCCATTCACAGGGGCCGCCCGATTCATAATAGTAGCAAAACGACAGTGATGAAGTAGCAACGAAAATAATTTTATGGTTGGGGGTCACCACAACCTGAGGAGCTGTATGAGAGGGGCGCGGCACTAGGAAGGTTGAGAACCACTGTTCTAGTACATCCTGAGTAGGGGATGATGAGAGAGCTCTAAAACCGTGCTTCTCCCGGGATATGCCGTCTACCTCTAAGCCTCTTTTCAGGAGCCAGTAGCTTCCACTCTTGATGTCAATGAAAAAAAACAACAACAACCAAAAACCCCGCAATTCCCATCAGCTCTTAAAGCAAAGTCTCAGGAACATTAGAACTTTCCGGGAACTGTAGTTCTCACCTTACACTATGGAATTGGGTGCTTTGCCTTAGGGAGAATGGCTGATCCCAACCATTTTCTTAAAAACAAAAGGCTACCGGAGTCTCCATCCCCTTTTT
>NW_022104553.1:22260543-22262219 GCF_000313985.2 Echinops telfairi | reverse complement strand
TGTTTTCCGACCACCGGAAGTCCCCTCTGAGCTCAGTGCGCGAGAACTACAGCCCCCAGCATGCCCTGCAGCACGGCCGGCTGTCACGTGACTTCCTGTCTGCCACCCTGGGATGCTGCAGCCACTGGGTCAAGGCCTCTCATTCCCGTCTTCTTTGTCGCTGGCGCTCAATTTTATGACCCGGCCCTTCATGATAATCCAAAATTCAAGAGATGAAGTCTCCCTATCTTTGCTTCTAAGGAGCTGCCTGGTGGTACATCTTTTCTTCCAAGACAAATTTTCAAAGAAATTTCCCAGAAGTCCATGGTATGCCTCTTTAATGATTCTCTACCAACAGCCTAATTCAAAAGCATCGCTTCTTCTTCAATCCTTATCCATTTTTCCCCCCCTCTCTCAAAGTTTCCGGGCACATAATTCACAATGCGGTTTCATCACATCAAGAAGAGTGGCAGCATGCCCCATCTGCCCTAAACATTTTCTCCATTCTTTCCTGTTATCCACTGGCTTTTTGGTTTGTGTTTGTTTTAAAGAAACGTTTTACAGAGGTCTTGGGCATCAGCTGTCCAAAGCACTACATCGTTTGACTTCTTGCCTGCTGCTGCCACGGGCGTCGTTGACCGTGGATCAAAGGCAAAGGGCATCCTTGACCACGTGAACATTTCTCTCTGGTCTCGGGACGCTGTGTTGAATTTTGTCACAGTCCGGTGGCGAGGATTTTGGTTTTCGTCGTATTTCGCTGCAATCCCTACGAGGTCAGGAAGGCTCAAGAATCCATATAATTGGAAGCCTGATGGGGATGGAGCTGAGGTTGGGGGGGAGGGTTTTCTCAAACTCGAGGAAAGAAGCTAGTCTTCCGGATGTCCATGCCCTCAAAGGTCAAAGCTAAGCCTACGATGACCAGACCTACGACTCCCAGAATGCCCTGGGGGAGGGACGCTCAACCAACCAACCTCGGGCCCAGGGGCCGATGGGCATTTCATTTCTGGGCGGTGATGGAAAGGCATGAGATGGGACGGCAGCGGGGCCTACCTCACCCAGGAACCAGGTGGTGAGGAAGCCGAAGAGGACGGCGTCGTTGGCCTCCCGGTCGTACCAGGGCACCCCGATATTGCAGGTGTCCCACAGCTCCCCCTTCCAGCGTTCCAGCGCCCAGGCCGAGGCCCCCACATCCAGGAGCACCACCAGGGGGCCCCCCTCGATCAGCCAGCGTCCAAAATAAACCTGGGGAGACCCACAAAGAGCTTCAGGGCTTGTGCCACTCCGGGCCACCAATGTCTGTGCCCATCCCATCCGCTGTCTGCCCCTGCTGCCAGCCTCCGTTTCTTTCCCTTTGTTTCCGCATCTGCTGCTACGCCGGACCCTCGTGGCCTTATTTCTCCCCGCCTGCCTCACTTCTCTTATTAGCCGCTACTGTTTCCCACTGGAATATTTCCATCCCAGGGGCAACCCCTTCCCCACTTCTTGGTTTTGTTTCTCTCTCTGCTACCCGTCTCTCCTTACAGGCTCCTCCTTCCCGCGTCCTGTCGCCCTGTCTCCCAACGCTCCCCCAAGAGCTCTCCTGCCGCTGTGGGTTACATGTTGGGCTGCTAGCCGCAAGGAGACCGGCAGTTCAAAACCACCAGCTGCTCCACGGGAGGAAGATGGGGCTTTCTACTCCTGTCAAGATTCACAGCCCA
>NW_022104553.1:22244933-22259087 GCF_000313985.2 Echinops telfairi | reverse complement strand
ACCCAATGCCCATCTGTAGACAATTGGACATCCCCTCACAGAGGAGTCACAGGGAAGAGATGAGCCAGTCAGGGTGCAGTATAGCACCGATGAAACATAACTTTCCTCTGGTTCTCTGGTGCTTCCTTCCCCCTACTATCATGACCTCAATTCTTCCTTACAAATCAGTTTAGACCAGAGCATGCACACTGCTACAGACAAGAGCCGGAAACACAGGGAATCCAGGATAGATAAACCCCTCTGGGCCAACAGTGAGTTATACCAGGAAGATTAGGGGAGAAAGGGGGAATCAATCACAAGGATCAACCTATAACCCCCTCCCAGGGGGGGATGAATAATGCAAAAGTGGATGAGGGGTGACAGAGGATGCTATAAGATATGGAAATAATCATCTATAACTTATCAAGGGTTCGGGAGGGATGGTGGGCGGGGGAGGGGGATGAAATGGGGAGCTGATATCAGGGGCTCAAGTGGGAAGAGAATGCTTTGAAAATGATGATGGCGGCATATGTGCAAAGGTGCTTGGCACACTGGATGAATGTACGGATTGGGATAAGAAATGTAAGAGGCCCCAATAACAGTATTTAAAAAAAAAAAAGTCTCGGAAATGCTCAGAAACAGGTCTAGCCCATTCCCCCCTCCCACCCACCATCTGTTCTACTAGTCTCTTCTCCTTTGCCGTCCTCTCGGCCACATTTCTTTTGCCCACCCCCATCCCCGACCCTCAGCCGCATTGCTCATCTGTGATTCACCTGCTGCCTCCGCTCTCTGCCTGCACACAGGCCCATTTTGCTATTTCCGGCCGGCATAAGGAGCCTGACGTGCCCTGTTCAGTGGCCCAGGCCTGTGCCTTCCTGCCGGGGTTTCTAAACCTGGTCGTCTTATCTCAGGCCCTGCCACACGTGTGGGGCCAGCCGCTTCCCTCCTGAGACTGTGGTGCCCTTGCTCTGGGCCTGCTGCCACAGCCACCAAGAACCTGGCCTTTCTCTGCCTCGGGGTGGGGTGGGGGTGGGGGGCGGGGCAGATAGCCTGACCCCAGGGCCCCTCCCCCTTCCAGCTGTTGTCGCTTCTTTTCCTGAGCCGAGGGGGTGGAGTCCGGGTGCTGGGGGTGGGTCTATTCTTAGGCCCCCAGCACGTGGAAAGCAGCTGCCCTGGAGGAGGGATGGGGCTGCCCTGGAGTTCCTTAGGGACACCGAACCCCATGCCAAACCAGGGAATGGGGATGGATGGAGGGAGGCAAGGCTGTATTTGGCTCTCCTTGACTCTGTTCCAGTCTGTCCGCGTCTCCTTCTCCTATCTCAGGGCTGGTCCTGGAACGTTCTTTCTGGGTGCATCCCACAGTGCTCACCCCTGCTGGGGTTCTGGGCCTCTCCCCTCGTGGTCTTGAACCCGAGGTCACCTCTCTGTCCTTCCAGACTCCCTCTCTGGGTGTCTCTGTCTACCTCTCCCGCTCCTTGAAGATTGGACAGTCTCTGAAAACAAACATCTCAACCTGCTTACTCTAGCCCCGGGGGGCTGCCATCACTTCTTGGGACGCCTTGGCTTCTGTCCGCCGTCCATCCCAGCTTGCCAACTCAGCTGTTTACAGAAACGATGCCGCTGCTGGTACTGCTAGCAATAAAAATACCCACTTCCGGGAAGTCCGTTCCAACTGCTAGCCTCCCTAGATAAGTGTTCTGGAGCTGTAAAATCTGTCAGGGAGCAGTTTCATTGTCCGCCCTGGAGGCGGCTCGTGGGTTTGAACTCACGACCTTGCCGTTAGCAGCCCACAGCACCCCCCCACCTCTGATTCCCCTAATGATAATAATAGCCAGGGTGATAAAAGCTCACAGTCCCTCAAATGTGGTGCCAGCAACTTGGCTCCGGACTTTATAATGAGGGTCGGCTCATCCTCCCAGCAGCCCCTGAGGTAGACGCCCCTGACAGGGCCATTAGCCAAGTTCATGCCCTCTGGAAGCAGAGCAGCAGAATTGGAACTTCAGGCTCCAAGATCGAGGCTCCTGCACACCTGTCTGATGTCGGCGCCCTCTGGCTGTCCAGCCAGGACTCGCTTGCGCTCACTCCCCCTCTGAGGGTCTGACATCTCAGCCTCTTGGATGCATCTCTGTCCAGTACCCATAGTCCCTCGGGGTTCCTGTAACTACCTGTCTATCAACCTGCCTGGGAACGTGCCGGCTCATCCTGGGCCCGTCCCTCCCTCCTTGGCGCTGTCTAAGCCCTGCCTCTTCTCTCATCCCTGCATACCCCTCTCCCTGACTGGGGGGTTTATCACCCAACCCCAACCCCCCCCACCGCCCTTCTCGGAGGGACTATGGCCCACCTTGCAGCCCTTGCTGTTCATGGAGTCCAGGGTCCTCTTCAGGGCCGGGGTGGGGGGCTCGAGCAGCTCCACCTGGGTCCTCACGCCCTGCTCGGTGTACGGCCCCACCAGGTAGTAGTTGTCACCCCATTCATCCCCTGTCACCTTGGCCTTCGTCTGCAGCACCGTGTAGATGCCACCCACTGTGGGCCCAAGACTGTGAGGGCAGGCGCCAGCCCACCTGGGACTGAGTGGGGTGTGAGGACATGGGGGTGGGGGGTGGAGTGGGGGTGGGGGGACCTGGAGCCCAGGGGTAGGGAAGAACGGACTGGGAGGCCAGATTCCTGGGTCAGAGGAAGGAGGAGCCCGGGGGCTCTGACTCCTGGGTGTTATGGAAGAAGGGGCTTAGGGATCTGGAGAGGGGGTTGGAGACCCAAAGGAACTTCCAATTCTGAAAAGAAGGGGCTGGCTACTGAGGCAGAGGAAGGAGGAGGTTTCTGGCTTTGAGAGGGCTTCTGGGACTGAGAGGGGAGGCCTGAACTACCAGGTGTGAGGGAGGATGGGGCTGGGAGCCTGGGCTCTTGGGTCCGAGGGAGGACGGGGATGAGGGTCTAGCCTCTTCCATCTCCAGGCGTTAGGACATCAGGGGTCCAAAGATGCTAGAAGCCGAAGGCCCCCAGGAGTGGGTTTCTTGGAGCTCCCATTTCAGAAATTGGGTTTGAATTCTCAGGACGCACCAGGGCGAGTCCCTCTTCTGGGCTCCACTCAGATCCTCAAGGTTGTCCAAGAGAAGCCTGAATTGTCACACCCCACCCCTAGGGAGCTTGTGTGACTTGTCTCCCAGTCTCCTTTCCCCCACTGGGGACCCAGGCACCTAGGGCCTGGCCCTTGGCCCTGACTTCATCCCAGACCCAGAGACCTGGCAGTCTCGGACTCCATGTTCCCTGGACCCCTCCCATGGTGGGAGACCCCTCCATTTCTCAAGACCTAGGAAAGATAGGCCCCCAGCCCCCTCCTCACTTTGGAAGAGCCTGTCCGCCCAGCTCCTGACTCCAGCCCCAGCTTTCTTCACACCCAGAAGCTGGGAGGGAGAAATCCAAGCCCCCAGCCACTCCCATCCCAGGGCCCAGCCCCTGCCCAACTTAGGACTTCCCCAACCGTCCCCTGTGGCAGTACGCATGTGCCCAGGCCCCAGGCCTCTCTACTCCCAAGAACCCTCTGCACTGGACCCCATGTCCCCACCCTTGGACTTGAGAACTTGGCGACACGATTCTCAAGCGGCCAGTTCCCCAGATGCGTCCGCCAAAGTCCAGGCACCTTTCCCGGTTACACAGCTCAGTCCCTCCCCCTCTGGCACTCAGGGGGTCTGAACCCCCCCCCCACTTTCAAGATGGGAACTCACAAGTCCCTTTCCCACCCGACTCCCCCTCCCCGTTCAGGTCTCTCAGACCCTACCCTTTCGAAACCTAGTATTTGAGCAGGATTAAACCCCGGGCTTGGCCCCGCAGCCTCTTGGAATCTAACAATCAAGCATCTCGCCACAGCCCCTCTGCATCTTAACAATCAAGCGAACCAACCCTCCTCCCAAGGCCCAGGAGGAATACCTCAGCCTTTCCCCAAGGGCACAGGAGTCAAAGGCTTCTTGCCCAGCACCCGGGAGTCACGTCACCCCTAACTCCGGCCCCCATTCGTGGCTGCTCTTCCCGTGGAAAGCCCCCCCTCCCCCCACTTTCTTGGGAGCCTGGTGCGCTCACCCTTGTTGGCCACCTCCCAGGCCACTTCGAAGAGCACCGTGTTCTCCAGGTCAAACTCATCCTCCCAGTCCTCCAGTCCCGGCAGGGAGGACATGGACAAACTGCGGCTGAGTGGCATAGCTCGCGTGAGAAGGGGACTCCGGGGGCCACAGGTGGGGGCCCCGGAGGTGTCCGAGAAATGAACCGAGCAGGACGCAGGGACCCGGTAACTGGTGTCCCACGGAAGCTTGCAATACTTCTGGCTTCCTATTGCATGACCGCACCCCCTCGCGCCGCAACGCTTAAACCGAGGCTGGCGGCGGCCGCAGCGTCACTGAGCAAACTGGCTCCGCTGCAATGGACCCTGGCGGCCGCCAGGAGGCGGTGCCCGCCCCCCGGTCACGCTATTGGCCCGTGTCCGGGGGCGGGGCTCCCGCGTCTTCTGATTGGTGGTCCCGGTCTGGCTCGCTCAAGGCCTCCACGGTCTTAACCGTGACATCATCGCGGGGGGCGGTGCTTATTGCTGCGGCTCACGGGATCGATTGGCCGTCAGGTCTGTCTGTCTGAAGTTGGATGCCCCAAAGTGGGGCGGAAGAGGCGGAGGGGGCGGGGTGAAGAAAGGAGGATGGGAAGGGAGGAGCCGGAGCGTGGGAGACGTGTGGAGGCTCTTAGTGGTGCTGAGGATCTCGCAGTCGGCCCAGAGGTGGGCTGGGTCTCCAGAGGAGGAGCCAGGAGGCATTGGGGACGGACCCACAAGTTCCAGACACCCGCCCCCGAGCTCAGCCTCAGTGGGTGGGCGGGGCAGAAGCGTGATTCCACGCCCCCTCCAAGGGGTGTTTGCATATTTATGAGACACTACCGAGACCTCTGGAGGACCGGAAAGCCTAGAGGGGCCACAGCGCCGCGTTCGTAGCGCGTTTCCGTTTCCGCCGGGACTTGGGCGGTTAGTGAGCATCATGGCAACCGTGAGTGTTCGCGCTCGGCTTCTGGACCGCTGGGTCTGAGGGAGGAGGGGGCTGGGGGTCTGAACCCCCGGGTTCAAGGGAAGAAAGGCCGAGGGCAAAGGCTCCTGGACGCAAGGAAAGAAGGGCGGGGGGCCAGGACTCCTGGGTCTAAGGGAAGTGCTGGAGGCCTGGACCCTGGGTCTGAGGGAGGAGGGGACTGGGGGCTGGGACCCCGCGATCCTGGGTTGAAGTGGGCATTCGTGGCCTCATTGGTCAGATTTGATCGCGTCATTGCTGGGGGAACTCCAACTCCCAGAACCCCTTTGGAAGCATCAGCAGCCTGTGTAGCAGTCGCCTGCCCCAAAGGTTGCTGAGCGTGGCGGTGTCCAGGGCTTCCAAACCTTCAGAGAACGTTGCGATTCTAAGGGAGACGCAGGAGCTGGGGACCTTTCCTGTGTGCAAGTCGCTTAGTGAGCCCTGAGCTGAACGAGAGAATGGGCACCCCGAGACTGGAGAGCATCATAGGAAACTTGGGGGGCGGGGAGGCGTGTGTGAGGCGAAGGTTTACATCGGTTTTACCCTCGCCAATTCATACATTTTCTTTCAACTTGCTGGAAAAAACCTGTACCGTTACACAGCCCACTTCCTCCTGTGTCCATTCCTCCTCCTCCTCCTCCCTTAACCCCTGACTTTGTGTAGATGATGCCCGTTTGATTAAAAACAAACCAAAACAGCCCCTCACAGCCCGCATGGCCTAGCCGGTAAGGGTTGGGCTGCTATCCACAGGGTCAGTGATTCGAAACCACCAGCCGCTTGGCAGAAGAGAGATGAGACTACTCCCGTAAAGCGTTAAGGTTTCAGAGCCTCACGGGTGCATTTCTGCCCTGTCCCATAGGGTTGCTGTGGGTAGATGGCAGTGAAGGCTTCGGGTTTTTTTTTTTTTTTTGCTTTTTGAGCCATCGAGTTGATTCCAGCTCACTGTGACCCGATAGGGCAGGGTAGAATTGCCCCTGTGGGCTCCCAAGATCGGGATGTAGTTCGGGCCTGTGGGATGGGGTGGGGCAAGTGAGAAACTCCACACTCCTCTTCTGGGGATTCCCTGGTGGGAGGGGCTGACAACTCCGCACTAGTGGGAGACGGTGGGGAGGGGAAGAGTGGCTGGCCTGCCCAGGAAGGGGGGAGATGGGGTGGACAGAGGACAAAGACTTTCTCAGGGGCTTCTCCGACCAGTCTTCCTGCCCTTCCTTTCAGGCGGCCACAACCAAGGTCCCAGAGATCCGAGATGTGACCAGGATTGAGCGCATTGGTGAGTGAGCCTGGCCGGCTCAGATGTCTCTGTCGACTGAGCACATATTCTCCAGGACCTCTGCCAGGGGGGCGGCCTGACCCCTGTACCCCATGAAATGGAGGTGCTCATAGGGCCCCCACCCCAGGCCTCACTGCTGCTGGACATGCCAGTGTCCGGCATGGACCACCCTTGGGCCCTTGTGGGTGTGGGAGAGGGGTCTGGCTGAGTCCCAGCTGAAACGCGCTAACTAACCACCGACCCCACGACCCCACCAGCGTTAGTCGGGGAAAGTGTGCCACAGGCTGCCCACAACTGTTCTCCCTTTCAGAGGAGGGGACTGAGCCTGGGAAGTCTTGGCTGTGGCTGTGCAGGGCCAGCAGGGGGCAGCCTTCAGAAGGGACTTGGCCTTCACTAGGCTCCTTAATTCATCTATCCTGAGTTGGTGCACCTGCCCCATTCATTCATCCTTTGGCTGTAAGAAAGGCCAGCCAGGGACTGGGTGTGGGTGTCCTGGAAGCACCCCCTGGATTCATCACACCCACAGTTTGCGGAGCTCAGGGCAGGGTGCATGCGTCCTGCAGTCGGGCCCTTGACACTCACTGGCCAGCTCAAGTCGATGGGGCTTTCTGAAATGACCAGAGCCCATCCTCTCTGTGATCTGGTCACTGCCAGGTGGCCAGCCAGTGCCCTTGTCCGAGTAACCCCCCCCCCAGCAACGCAGCAGAACTGGCCCCTTGGGCTTTCCTGCTTGTCTTCGTTTGTTGGATGGAATCAGCAGGTCCTTTGTCCTGAGGAGCAGCTGAGACCCTGACCTTTCAGTTAGCAGTTAAGCACTTAACCCTTGCTCCACCAGACCCCCCCAGTCCCCACTTTATTGCCTGGGAGCCTAGGAGTCAAATCCAACACCAGAGCACCCCCATGTGACAGCATCAAACAGATCCTTTCAGTTGGCGGCCAAGTACTTAACTGTGGAGCCACCAGCGGTCCTTTGTAGTTGTGCACTAGTAGCCATAGACGGTATGTCGGGATGCAGCCCTGTGCCCTGTAACCTCGTTCACTAGCACAAGTGGCTGGCCCTGGTGCTGTGGTTGGCAAAGCCCTGGACTGAGACGGGCCCTGGGGGCATGGCACTAACCACAAGGTCCAAAGTTAAGAGACCGACCAGCCGTTCCCGGGGAGAAAGATGAGGCTTTCTGCCCCTGTAAAGGTTTATAGCCTCGGACACCCACAGAGGGAGTTCTGTCTTGTCCTCTGGGGTCGCTGTGAGTTGGAATTACCTGGGTGGCAGTGATTTGGTTATTTGATTTGATGGACTGCTTGTCTGGGACAAAGTTGTCTTACTGCTTCCCTTCCTGGCTTGGTGGCCTCAAGCAAAGGACCTGACCTCACTGAGCCCCTGTCCCCCAACCCCATCCATATTACAGTATAGTGCAGTGGTTCTCAACCTTCCTCATGCCTGGACCCTTTCATACAGTTCCTCATGTAGTGGTGACCAACCCCCCACCCCCCAAAAAAAAAAACCATAACATTATTTTTGTTGCTACTTCATCACTGTCATTTTGCTGCTGTGATGAATCGGGTCACCCCTGTGAAAGGGGCGTTCGACCCCCAGGTTGAGAAGCACTGAGTTAGAACATTCTCCTGCGAGCTGCTCCCTTTTACCGAGTGTTTACTGCGGTCAGCCTTCCTGCCTACAGCCTCGGAGGTGGGAGTCTGCTTCTCCTTCCCCACCCACTCCCGCCCCGTCCCCAGCTGGTGGTCACCGTGTCCCGTTTCCCTCTCCAGGTGCTCACTCCCACATCCGGGGGCTGGGGCTGGACGACGCCTTGGAGCCCCGGCAGGTAGAGCAAGAGGGGATGGGGCTTGAAGCCACCTTCGTGGGGGTCCTCTGACTGGGGGTCCTAAGGAAATGGGCGTGGTGGGGGGAGGGTTGTTGTGACTTTCCAGGCTTGGAGCCACCTGATCATAAAATTCAGCCACAGGGGCAACGGCCAAAACCAAACGCAGCAAACCTCTGGAGTCATTTCGGTCTCCCGTGACCCTCTGGGTAGAGCAGAACTGCCTGTTGGCTTTTCCTAGGCACTAAGCCTGGAGGGGAGCGGAGAATCTCATCTTTCTCTCACGGAGTGCCAAGCATGTGGGTAGCCACCCACCGTGCCACTGTGATGTTAAAAAGTCAGGGTGGAGGAGATGAGATGGGGAGGTGGTGTAGGTCTGCTGTCTGCCTGTACTGTGGCTTTTGCTAGATGGCCCCACCAAGGGGCCCTCTTTCATCTCAGGAGCGGCCAGGGTGGAGCCGCGGGAAGGCAGCTCTTACCCCAGCCTGACATCAGTACCATTCCTCGCACGCCTGTCCTCCCACAGGCCTCCCAGGGCATGGTGGGCCAGCTGGCAGCCCGGCGGGCAGCGGGCGTGGTGCTGGAGATGATCCGAGAAGGGAAGATTGCTGGCCGGGCGGTCCTCATCGCTGGGCAGCCTGGCACAGGGAAGACAGCCATCGCCATGGGTAAGGGACTGCATGGGCCGGACTCTCCTGGTTTCAGCCCCGGGCAGGGTCAAGGTCAGCTGCAGTTGACAGAGAGTCCCAAAGGGCACTGATATACACACAAAGAGGGTCCATTCTCAAGTCGAAGCATCTGAATTCGGTCTCTGAGGGCATGCTGATCCGTCCTCTGACACCTGGTACCTTCATGCCTCTACCTCTGCACTGGCTTCCACATCAGCCTAACCTCATGGCCCGAGAGGGCTGCGGAAACTCCAGTCCTTCCCACCCAGACTCCAGGCAGCCTGAAGAAGGAAGGCAATTACAGTGAGGGTGTATGTCTTAGAGACAGCACACTCTAAGCTGCTTTCTTGTGCATCTCACATGGTTTTGCTTGTATTTCTTGGACCAGAACTTAATCATGTGGCCCGACTTGCAAGGGGAGCTGGGACATTGTATATAAATTTGTTGGTTTTTGTTTTGTTTTTAATTTGGGCTATTGTTGCCTTATTAAACAGAGGGCTCCAGAACTAAGAAAGCAGGGGAAGGTAGGTAGTAGGTGTGGTGACAGCTAACAGCCTGTGAAACAGTCCACCAGTGATCCTGCTCCTTCACCCCCTCCTCAAACTCCTATGCATCCTTCAAAACCCTACCCAGGCATCTCCACCGAGTTAGCACTTTGCTTGATCCTTGTCTCTTACTACACCAAGTCAAAGGCTTCAGTCCTACCTACACCTGGGCTGGGACAGTGTCCATCTCGGCCCGTTGAGGTCGATCTTAAAAGAGCAGGTGGTTTTACAGGTAGACATTGTCGACTAAACTCGTTCTGCCATCAGCCTGTGTTTTATCAAGGGAAGCTGAGGCACAGGCAGCAAATGAGACTTGCCCAAGATCACACGGCCGAAAGCCAGGGACCTGGGACTTGATTGAGTCATGGGTCTTCATGGCTGCTCCCTGCCCCACTCACCCCACCCCCACCCACTCCTCAGCCTGAGGTTAACCAGCTTTTAGGCTTTGGGAGTCTGTCTCCGTCAGACTGTAGGGGGCTGTCTAGTCTGGGCCCCCTGCCACAACCCCTTCTTGTTGGAGAAGGTGGGGAGCAGCATCTGGTACCAGGCTCCCCCCACTTACCCAGGCCCCTTGCCCCCAGGTATGGCCCAGGCACTGGGCCCTGACACCCCCTTCACGGCCATTGCGGGCAGCGAGATCTTCTCCTTGGAGATGAGCAGGACCGAGGCTCTGACACAGGCCTTCCGGAGGTCCATCGGCGTGCGCATCAAGTGAGCTGGGGGGCGCGGGGGTGGGGGGCGGGCGCGGCAGGGGGAGGAGGCATGGAAGCAGCAGTCCCAGGTCGGGCCACTGCCTGACCTCTGCCGTCTGCCCAGGGAGGAGACCGAGATCATCGAAGGGGAGGTGGTGGAGATCCAGATCGACCGGCCAGCCACGGGCACGGTGAGTCGGGGCCCAGCTGACACTGCACCCGGGGAGTTTGGCCAATGAACATCCAAGCCTGGGGGTGCCCCCATCAGGGAGAAGGCTTGGGTACTCCAAATGCCAGCTCATTGCCACCCAGTCAAATCCAACTCGGGAGCAACCCCCTAGGACAGGGTGGGCCTGGGCCTACTCCTGTGGGTTTCTGAGACTGAAACTCTAGGGGAGCCGAAGTCCCCGTTTCGCTCCAGCAGAACAAACTGGTGGTTTCGAACTGCTGACCTTAGAGGGAGCCGCCCAACACGTAACCACTGTCACCAGGGCTCCTGCCTAGGCGGGACAGCTTCTTAATTCTCCTGTGGGTTTGATCAGAGCCTCGGTGGCACAAGGGTTAAGCACTCAACTGCTAACCAGAAAGGTCAGCGAGTGGAGGCCGCCAGCCAGTCAAAAGGAGAAAGACATGGCTGTTTGCTTGGCTGAAGGCTTACAGCCTCAGACGCCCCAGGGGCCAGTTCTGTGAGTCAGAACTGACTGGCTGGTAATGGACTTCGTGGTTTTGTGGTCTCATGGAGTTGTAATGGCCAAGGGGTTCAGTGACTGGGCTGGTGAATCCAGGTGGTTTGAACCACCAGCTGCTCGGCAGAAGAAGGACGTGGCAGGCCATGCCCTGGGAAACCCGTGCACTCTGCAGTTGTACTCTGCCCTGCAGCGTCTCTGTGAGTCCACAGCAGTGGGGTTGGAACTGACACACAACCAGCAGCAGGCACTGAAAGTGGGTGGCGTGGTCGGCCCACGCACACCCAGGGAGCCGTGGTCGGCCCACGCACACCCAGGAAGCCGTGGCCGCCATAGGCTTAGCTTCGCAACCGTCACCATCAGCCCCCAAGGGATCCTGGGCCTGAGCCCACTCTGCAACTGTATGGGCTCTGTCTGCCGGGGGTGGGGTGGGTCCAGCAGCATTGGGGGGCTGGGGGCGAGTGTGCTTTCTTAGCTCACACTCCTCCTCAGGGCTCCAAAGTGGGCAAGCTGACGCTCAAGACCACAGAGATGGAGACCATCTATGACCTGGGCACCAAGATGATCGAGTCCCTGACCAAGGACAAGGTCCAGGCCGGGTGAGCAGAGGTTGACTGCTGCGGGGAGGGAGGGGTGGTGAGGCAGCTAGGGGCCCTGGCTTTGCTCACGCCCCGCCCTTCCCCTCTCCTCCCGCAGGGACGTGATCACTATTGACAAGGCCACAGGCAAGATCTCCAAGCTGGGCCGCTCCTTCACCCGGGCGCGAGACTATGACGCCATGGGCTCCCAGGTGTGTGGGGGAGGGGTGCTTGGTCCCTGGCGGAAGCCCCCAGTAATTTAGAGTCTTCCCAGTGGGAAGCCGTTCAACCCGGCACTGTGAGCAACCCCATCCTAGCACCCCCAGGAGCCCCAGGCCCTTGTGCCATCTTGACCAACCTTGAGTGGAGAAGGGCAGGGGAGGGGTTCTAGGTGACCCCGTCACACGGCCTCCACTCTGGGGAGCCCCCTAGGGGTTCCCCCTTTGAGGCCCTGCTGAGCCCAGTCTTTCCCCGGCCCCCAGACCAAGTTCGTACAGTGCCCGGACGGCGAGCTTCAGAAGCGCAAGGAGGTGGTGCACACTGTGTCCCTGCACGAGATCGACGTCATCAACTCACGCACACAGGGCTTCCTGGCGCTCTTCTCTGGTGAGCCCCGCACCCCTCCTCCTGTGGGAGTTTGAGGTGCCCCGATGGCGGAGTGGGTTCCACGTTGGGCTATTGACCGCAAGTCAGCAGTTCCAAGCCACCAGCCGCCGTGTGGGAGGAAGACCAGGCTTTCTGTTTTCATAGAGTGGCAGTCTCGGAAACCAGCAGGGGGCACTTCCACCCTCTAGGAATCAGCCCTGACTTTCCCGGGGGATGGGCAGAGCCTGTGGTGGTTCCATGGGTCATCCCGCGTGCCTCTGCGCTCCTCGCTGTCCTTAGATAGGGACACTCTAGACCCCGCCGACTTGCCCCTCTAACCCTGTCATCTTTCAGACCCCAGTGCCCCCCTCCCTCTGCCTTTGCCCGCTCTGTTCCTCCCACCTCCCTGATGCCTGCTCCCCACCTCCCATAGGCGACACGGGAGAGATCAAGTCTGAAGTGCGTGAACAGATCAACGCCAAAGTGGCCGAGTGGCGTGAGGAGGGCAAGGCGGAGATCATTCCCGGGGTGAGAGGCAGGGGCCACGGTGGGGCGGGAACTGGGAGCGGCCTAGGGCGGACTCTGAGCCCCCTCGCCGCCCCAGGTGCTGTTCATCGACGAGGTGCACATGCTGGACATCGAGAGCTTCTCCTTCCTCAACCGAGCGCTGGAGAGCGACATGGCGCCCGTCCTCATCATGGCCACCAACCGTGGCATCACCCGGTGAGCCTGTCCCTCCAGCCGCTCGGTCCACGTGGTGGCCTTGTCCCTAAAGAGCCCTGAGCCATAGCCCTGGAAGCAGTGGTGCCAAGCTACCTTGGTGCGGCTGCTCCTCCCAGGGTGCCACGGGGCCATGCCAGGTTGACAACAGCCCGCCCCTCCCATGCCATCTGCTGACCGTGGCCATTTGCTGACCAGAAGGCCCTAGGATGCTAGGAACCTAAAGTTGGCTGTTAATCGCTTTACGGCCACCTTTCAGCTGGAGAGAGGTGGCGGAGGCCTGGGGCCCCAAGGTGTCACACAGCAAGCCTGGCTACCTGCTGGGGCAGTCTGGTCTGAGGGTGGTGGACTCCAGCACTGCACCCCTTTACCCCGACACCACCACCCCACCCGGAGTCATTACTGGGGCACCCGCCCCCGGTTGGCCAGTCTGCCTGCTGCGTACATTTCTGGGACTAGCTCCAGGGATCCATCTACAAAGGACTTAGGCAGCGAGAGGTGGGGGTAGGGGGACTGACAGAAGGACACCAAGCCCTTGGAGCCCAGGGGGAGGGCTGCCTGGTGGCGTGGAGGTAAAAACTATGTGCTGTTCATGCCCAGCAGCTGTCCGTGGCTGAATGGACAGCCCATCACGGGATGCCCACAGGGTGGGCCCCCGCTCTGTCCTCCATGGTCGCTGTGGGTTAAGAAGGGAGCGAGGACCCTGGGCCTGGTTGGCGTGCACATTCACATGCCACAGTGGAAGGAGAAGCCCTAGGGGACCCCTGGTTAGGAACTCAGTTGCTGACCAAAATCCAGGTTGGTGGCTCAAACCTGCCAACCAGTCTCCTTGGGAGAAAGGTGAAATTTGCACCCTTGAAAGGAAGCCCGTGGGGCAGTCGCCCTGCGGCCTCGAGGCTCCCTGTGGGTGAGACTTGATTTGCAGTGAGTTGGCCTCACAGGAGCAGTGGCCCTGGGCCGAGTGATGGAGGTGGCAGGGCAGCGTTTGATTTTCCCTTGCTCTGGGCTTGAGAGAAAGGCCAGACTGGGCACATCCCGGTCAGTGGCCAAGAGTGAGGGCACGGGGACTACTCCAGGAGTCACGGAGAAGAGGCCACTGCCACTCCTGAGCCCCACAGTGTGCCCCCACTCCCATCGAGCTGGCGTCAGGCTGCCTGGGACCTTGAAGCGGTAATCCTGCACCATGGGAGCTAGGTGACGGCAGCTTGCCTGTGCACCAGCAGGCGCTGTGGGTGCCGGTGCAGGGAGAGGGGCAGTGGTTGGAGGATGCAGGGCCAGGAGAGCAGGCCTCTCTCTATTCGTTTCCAGAGTTCCCCTGACAGCACCCTCTCCCCTCCCCCAGCATCCGAGGCACCAGCTACCAGAGCCCGCATGGCATCCCCATCGACCTCCTGGACCGCTTGCTGATCGTCTCCACCGCCCCCTACAGCGAGAAGGACACAAAGCAGATCCTGCGCATCCGGTGCGGCCGGGACGGGAGGGCTGGGTGGGGGTGCCCTCAGCACCAGCCAGGCCCAGGGGCACCCCTGACAGCCCCCAACCCACCGAGCAGGTGTGAGGAGGAGGACGTGGAGATGA
>NW_022104553.1:22241616-22244004 GCF_000313985.2 Echinops telfairi | reverse complement strand
AGACCACATAGAGCGGGTTGGAGAGCCTTTATTGGGCGGGGAGAGGAGGGGTCTGCGAGGCTGAGGGTTCCCTAGAGGAAGAGGAGGCCTGGGAGGTGCGGGCGGTCACAGGCCCCTGGGTGGGCCCTCGGGCCCCCACAGTCGGAGCTGCTGAGGCGGCAGGGCCCACACCAGCAGCTGAGGGCCACAGGGAAGCTGACCATGGGGTCCACACCGGGCGGGCAGCCGGGCAGCTGGACAGAGGCGAAGCGAAGCTCACGGTAGGTGCACACAGGCTGGGGCACAGGTGGCAGAGCCGCTGGCAGCACCCGTACCTAGAGGCAGTGAGCGGGGTCATGGGTTGGTGAGTATTTGAGGGGGCCTCCGCGTGGGTCTGAGAATCCATGCCGTCCCCCAGCACGGATCCTGTCGCCCCGGAGTGCAGTCATCCGCCCTATCCTGGCCCACTCACCATGCTGGGACAGTAGCCGGCACAGATGCTGGTGGTGAAGGTGATACAGAAGGGACAGGCCTCATTCTCCGCGACCAGGGTGGCGTTGATGGGGCGGCACAGCGGCCGCAGCAGTCCTCGAGATGCCCACACCCCGCCTGAGCCCAGCAGTAGCCACAGCAACAACCCCTGGGGCAAGGAGACCCCGCCCTGAGTGCTTCACCACCACCACCACCACCGGCTCCCCAAGCAGGCCCAGCCCCGTCACACCCTCCTAGCCTGTGCCTAATGGACCCCCGCCCCCAGGGCAGGCCCAGCCTTTCCCTTCTGGCAAAAAACTGCCCCGCCCCTTCTACATAGAGGCTTCAGGTCACAGCACTCTGTCTCTCTTGGTCCCAGGTGTGACCCCCGCCACCTCACCTGCAGCATCTCCATCCTCAATGTCTCCCCTGCGGCCTCCACTTGGCCTTATACCTGTGGGCTGTGGGGGTGGCAAGGCCACCGAGTGCGAGATGCCGGTAACCTAGACACTAATCCCTGCACCACCACCTCCCGGGCGAAGCAGGACAAGGTCGGCCCGCAGAATGTGACACCTTTAGTGACGTGGGTCTCCCACTCGGGCTTCAGACAGGTGGTTGGGGCACAGGAAGTGGGGGTGGGGACCAGGGAACTCTGTGAAGTCTTGCTGGTCAGCCTGCGACCTGGACCCTCCAGGACTGCCAAGGAATTCCAGGAGCTCACCAGGGAAGGATGGGCATTCCTGGTCCAGGGTGGCAATGCACAGAACTTCAAGCCTGCTCTCTGCCCAAGCCCAAAGGGTGTCTCTGTTGCTATGCCAGATGCACCGCCGCCCCCACCTCACCCCCAGCACCCACGATGTTAGGCAGGTCCCGACTCAGGCTTGGTTTAGCTATTTTAACTCCATCTTCCATCAATAAGCCCCGCCTCCTCCACGGTAGGGGCGTGTCCATTCACCTAGTCCTTGCTCCTAGTCCTAGTTTCCCACCAGCCCTTCCCTCACTGGCTAGAGGGTGTATGCAGCCCCACCCACCCCCTCAAGTGGCGGGCGTGTCCCAAGGCCACCTCTGCCCCGCTGGGGGGACGGGTCCGCCTGGCGCTCAGACCAGGGCGGGCTTGAAGCTGCCGTAGCGCGAGTACTCGGTGCGGTAGGCGTGGGGCGTGGAGTAGATGGCCGGCACGGGCTTCCAGTGGGGTCTGCCCCAGGGCACTTCCAGCGGGCAGAACCGGTGGAGCCCGCAGAGTGGGTGAGATGGGCGGCCATAGGACTCCTGGGCCAGAGAGAGCGCTCCTCGGTGCGGCACCGCCGGGGGCACAGGGACCCGCGCTGGCTGGAGGGGCGGCTGGCAGCGGTCGCCACATGCCAGAGCCGTCTGCCCCATGTTCCAGAAAGTCAGCGTGTCCTTACAGGGGTATCCGGACAGCTCCTTCCTGGTGGGGTGAGCAGGTAGGACCATCGGCCCAGGAAGGCCCCTGAGCCAGCTCCTGCATGGCAAGGATTGTTTCGGGGTCTGGGATTGGGGTTAGGGAGGATGGGGCTGGGGACCCACATCTTTTGAAGCAGTAGGAAAAAGCGGAGGTACCCACTGAAGGAGGACCCGCGCCCAGACCCAGACCCCACCCTGGGAATCTCTGTCGCCATGGCAGGCTCCTGAGGTGGACTCTATGGGAGGCTGGGTACTGGACAAGGTGGAGCTGGGGTCTGAATGTCTAGAGCAGAAGGCTGAAAGATGGGGGTGCTCAGATCCCAGGGGTGTCCCACTGAGTTGGGTCCAGACTCACTTCGGATAGGCACGGAAATGGCCGGCCGAGGTGGTCAAGTAGGGCTGACACTGGTCCAGGAGGGCCTGGTCAGATACCGTGAAAGGCTGGCCGGCCAGCTCAGCGTTCCTCATCCAGGGGACCAGAGCCTGCGGATTAAATGGGAGGGGGGGTGTGTA
>NW_022104553.1:22233528-22240560 GCF_000313985.2 Echinops telfairi | reverse complement strand
GCCTCCAACCCTGCCTAGTCAGGACCCAGATTCTACTAGTTAACCTCCAACCCAGCATCTGGATTTCCTGACGCAGTGGTTACTCCTTGGGAGGGACTAACCGCAAAGTCAGTGGTTCAAAACCAGCAGCCCTCTGGAGAAAGAAAGGGCTTTCTACCCCCCATAAAGAGTTACAGCCTCAAGGGCTCAAGTAGAAAGAAAATGTTTTGGAAATGATGATGGCAACCTATGGACAGATGTGCTTGCAATGGGTATGTGCATGGATTGTAATAAGAGCTGTATGAGCCCCCAATAAAATGATTTTTTTAAGAGTTACAGCCTCAGAAGCTCTGCCCTATAGGGGCAGAGATTCCAACTCATAGCAACTCTACAGGTCACTAAGAGTCAGGATCAACGGGGCAGCAAATATACAGGTTCGCCCTTCTCACCTGGTCCCCTGCCCCCTCCCACGCCAAACCCAAGCTCTTTCCCAGCCGCTTAGGCCACATGCCTAGCAAACAAACAAACAAACAAAAAAGCCGTCTGGCCTCACCTGCTCATCATCTAGCTACCTGTCCCCACCCCACCCAGGCCACAGAAGCCATCCAACCTTACTCAGTCCAAACTCTAGTCGAGTTGATCCTGGCTCATGGCCACCCAATAGGACAGGGTAGAACTGCCCCTGTGGGTTTTCAAGACTGTAATACTTTAGGGGAGTAAAAGCCTCATCTTTCTCCCTTAGAGTGACTGGTGGTTTTGAACTGCTGACCTTGCACATAGCATATAACCACTATACTACCAGGGCTCCAGCCCAGCCCCCCAAACTGCCTCCCCACCCCAGCTGCAAGACCTGGGAAGGGCCACCGTGGTGGTGGTCCACCAGCTCCAGGGGCTGGGGCCCGGTGTCAAAGGTGGCGTGCGGGTTGAGACTGGGCCAGCTGGGGAAGTTCTCCCTCATCTCGCTGAGATAGTGCTCCGGAACCCGGATCCGAGGGAGGCGCCAGGCGCAGTGTTTGAGCTGCGGGTAGGGAGGCGACATGGAGACTCTTAAGTGAGGGAGCAGGGGCTCTCCGGGGATGGCCAGAGGAAGGAGGCAGCACAACGCGCTGACCTCTACTAATGTTCTTGAGGTCCGTCTTGAAATTGGAGGGGAGGTGCGCAATCCGAGATAGCCTGGGAGCCGTTCCTTAGAGTCACCTTGTCTCTTGCTGTCTTTTACCCTGTTCCCCCAGCTTCCCGAGCCCCAGAAACTTACCTTTTCCCCCAAATCCTTGATCCCCATAGTCCGCGTGGGGTCCGCAGGCTCTGGGGCCTTGGGCTGCGCGTAGGGGCCGCTGTGGGTCTTGGGCACATAAGCCGAGCCGGAGGTGGTCTCCCACCTGCTGATGACCTCATCGAAATCCCAGATGTGCTGGCCCTGCTTGGCGACCAGGGGCAGGGGCTCCACGACCGTGGACTGGGAAGAGGCGCCGTATGTCAGGGGGCGGAGGAGAGAGACACACACGTGGGGCGCCGCGTGTCCTCTCAACTGCATCCAAGTTCTTTTTCTCTCTCCTTCAGACAAGAGCATGTCCCTCGCCCCCACCCTATCCCCCCAGCTGACAAGGCAGGGCCCCCTCTCACCTGGCCTGTGGGCAGCGTGAAGAACACGGGTGGGATAAAGTGGTGGCCGACACCGCTGCTGGTGAGCTGCCAGCTGGGCCCAGGTGTAGGCGCCTGGGTCCCAGAGATGGGGGGCCCCACCTGGCCATAGCGCAGAGATAGAGTCCGACCGGCCATGGCCCTACCCCCACCCCCACGCAGTGGCCTAGTCGCATCAGGCTTGTTGTGGCCGTTGCCCTGGGTAACAGAACCCGCCTACCCCACATCTAACCAATGGAGGGATTGCCGGAATGCGACTGTATTCCCAGAGAAAAGTGACCCCAGGGGCAGAGACTGGGACTCCCGAGGCAGGCAGAGATGGAGAGAAAGTTATGGGGAGGCTTAAAATAAAAAGGACAAGACGCGGGGGGGTGGGGACCGGGACCGGACACAGACTCAGAGAGGAGGATAGGGGCCCAGAGATAGGATAGGGGTAGGGACGTAGAGGGTATCCGCAACTCAGAGAGAAGAGAGGCAAGGTGACCCAGAGAGGGGGGCCAGAGACTCAGAAAGGGTCAGCAGAGGACAGAAACCTGGGGGGTGGGCTCAGAGATTCTGAAATGGGAGGGGGACCCTCCACCCAAAGAATAAGCAATGCCATGAGGAACACCCCCCTTCCCTCCAGGCAACCCCCCACTCCACCCCACCCGGATCAAGGGCAGGCGGGAGTCCCAGCCGCCGGCTGGCTGGCCTCCACCCTCTGCCAGCCTGCCCGCTCTGGGAGTAACCATTTCCAGACTTCTGCAGTGAGTGTGGCCCGCCCTGGCCCTGCCTGCCTTTGATTTGGATGAAAACTTCCACCTGGGAATGGGGGTGGGTGACAAGGGAGAGACTCACAGAGAAATACTTAGCGCAGGAAGGGGGGCGAGTGGAAAGAGGAATAACATAACGTAACTGGTGAGAGTGAAATATACAACGGAAGGAGGTAGAGGCCAGAGACAGAGTTTATGCATAGCCCAGGCACGAGAAACAAGGGAAGTGAGGGCTGGGATTATAAAAGGCAGAGATGGAGAAACCGAGGCAGCCAGACGCCTCCTAACCTCCCCTCATAACCTTTAACAAGAATCCAGTCTATATTGATGTGTGCGAGGGGGAGGGGGTGCAGGGCAGGAGGGAAATGCCTATAACCTTAGTTCAAAGTGTCCCCTAAAAGCACGTCTGAAACAGGAGTCAAAGCCCCCGAGTGTTGACAACTGGTTGCCCTAGACCACTAAGCTCAATGTTGGCAGTTCAGACCCACTGAAGCCACGGAAGAGAGGCCTGGCAATCTTCCCTAAAGATTACAGCAAAAAAGAAAGAAACCCAATGGAGATCTATTTTGGAATATATGAGGTCATCAAACTTTGAAATTGACTATCCAGTGGATTTGTCTTATGTTGTGGTTTGGAGTGTATACGTGTATGCGTAGGTACTGTGGGTAGGGTTATGG
Organism: Echinops telfairi; assembly: GCF_000313985.2. Lineage (NCBI taxonomy): Eukaryota > Metazoa > Chordata > Mammalia > Afrosoricida > Tenrecidae > Echinops > Echinops telfairi. Next base: position 22,237,511 of record NW_022104553.1, on the reverse strand, counting down.
AGTGGTTATACATGTAGGGGTATCCTGGGCTTTTAGGGTCTGCCCTTGGCCCCTCATCTCTCTTTTTAAAGACCTTTTGTCACCCCTCCTCCCTCCTTTTAAAGCTTTTGCCCTCTTGGTCCCCATAATCTCATCTCTCTGCCCCCCCAAGCCATTCTTCTAGCAGGGAAAATCAAGGAGCTTTTCTGGTTGGATTCTCTTGTTTGGTCCTCCTTAAGACCTGTCAGTGTCCCAGTGAGCCCTTACCCCAGTCCGTATCCTTAGTCTAACCCAACCCGATGTATTAGTCAAGTTGGACAACATTAAGATCTGTTCTTTTCCCACCAAGCCAAACTCACTGCCATCAAGTCGGTGGCAACTGATAGTGACTCTACTGTCAGGCTAGAACTGCTTCCGCGAGTTTCCCAGACTGTAACTCTTTAAGGAAGTTGAGAGGTCCGTCTTTCTTCCATGGAACAGCTGGTGGTTTCGAACTACTGATCTTGTGGTTCCTAGCTGAACTCCTCCCCATAACCACTAGGCCACCAGGGCTCCTGTTCTTTTCCCAGAGTGGGGTAAAGGTTGAGGTGGAAATGGGAGAGGTGGAAAGCTAACACCACCTCCCTGGCAACCTTTCTAGCACCTTCATTTACTATCATCTGACCTTACTAGTACTCCTCCTGTGCCGAGTGGATCGCTGAGTGTTTGAGAGAGTTCCAAAAGTTTAAAGTCAACACTTGGTCCCCCTCTGACCAAGCAAATTTTCTCATGGATGTCCCCTGTTCCCAGAGACTTAAAGGTCCTTCCCTGAGGTCCTGTGCTCAAAGCCTTCTGGCTGATTCTAGGCTCTTTTAACCCCTTATTGCCATCTCTCCCCCTTTTTATCCCTCTTTGCAGGGTGGGCCAGGTGGTGTCCTCTGAAAATGGTCAAATTGACTACAGTTCTCTGGGGAGTTATGTATTAAGGCTGATGAACAGGAAACAGGAAATATTGATTACCATCGTCAAAGTTCTTCCAGTAGAAGTCCTATTCATTGTTCAATACCCCACTGGGTTTTACCATTTGCCCTGTACAACAGAAAACCGGGTCCTGGCATCCACGGGTCTGCAAACTGAGTCGCCCAGCGTGGCCTGGTCTTGCCACAAAGGTCCCTCAGGATCCAAGTGTCCTCTTCCATGGTCTGTCCAGTTCCCAGACTTCCCTCAGGCCCGGCCAGTGCGGCTAAGGAGGGTGCAGACGCAGGCAGTGTCGATTCGAATCCATCGCCAGCCCACGCGGCCCTGGGCATCAGCGGTGAGCGCCCGCACATAGGACTGCTTGGCCTTACACTCGGACACCCAGTGTCGCCGGTCCACGCCCCGGCAGCCCGCTCCACCCCCGCCGGGGCTGCCTTCCCCAGCACTGTCAGCCTTACAACGAGTCTCAAAGAAGTACTGGCGCAGCGGGCCGCCCCCGGCCGCAGGCACCTCGCCCAGGACTTCCACCTCGCGCCCACGTAGGTCCACAGCAGTCCGGCGGTCGGTCACCCATCCGCTGACTGCATCGCACACCGCTAACTCGCCCCGGCGACTGGCCGGCGCTGTCTCGCTCACCCCACGGCGACTGCGGTTGGCCGGAGTGCTCAAGGGTTCCCCAAATGCCCCGGCCTCCAATAGGAAGAGGAGTGGGGGTCCCGCAGGAGCGCCCCGGGAGAGGGCAACTCGAGGGGATAGGAGGTCCCACTCTGGGGCTAAAAATGGGGGCAGTGGTACGGGTGGGGGACGGGGCTCCCCTGAGATGCTGGGGAGGAGGAAGAGGAGGAGAATACGAAGGGAGGCTGAGGGCTGCGGGGGCATCTTGCAAACACCTGGAGGGAGAAAGGAGCGGGGCTGGGGTTAGAGAGGAATGCAGAAGCTTCAGGGCCTGCTCTTACAGAACCAGGGCAGGGGTGGAGGCCTTTGTTCTAGAACAGTCTTTCCTAAAGTGGGCAATACTGCCCCCTGGGACCTGGGAGTCCGAGCCCCTAATCTCCTTTCTCCTTTAGACTCCCGAGTCAGGATTCCCCTGCATGCGCGGCTGCTTCCTCACACCAAGGAGTCCCACAAAATCAGATACCCGGATTGTGGGCAACAGTCACAAAACGTTTTGCACACACCCCCATCTGAAAAGAGGGTGGCCCAAATCAGTCTGGGAAGCTGTTGGGGACTTTGGGGAATGTCCAGATTCTAGATACATCCTCAATGATCGGTTCCTGTTAGTGATAATGAGGAGATGGTGGGTGGCAGTGCAGGGCTCCACTATTAGCCGAAATGTTCCCAAAACTCACTTGCCATGAAGCCAGCGCTGACTCACAGTGCCCCAACCCCGTGGGTTTTCCAGACTGACACTAGTTACAGGAGTAGAAAGCCCAGTCTGTCTCCTGGGGAGCGGCTGGTGGTTTGGAACTGCCAACTATGCAGATCACAGCCCAATAAGTAACCATGACACTACCAGGGCTTTTAGCTGATAGGTTAGGGGCTGGAAACCCAACTGGAGACGCCTGGATAGGAAGGCCTGGGAATCTCCCCAAAACCTCATGTCGGAAAGGACTCGGTGGCAACTGACAACCGCAGCAACAAAGGCAAACAAATGAGTACATGTCAGAGAGGTTCCTGCAGGGCACTGGATGGCACCACAGTCAGGAAGTGACAAGTATGGGATTTTGAACCCACACCAGGCAATCCACTTGCTTGTCCTGCCTCTAGGACCCTGAGGAACCCCAAACCTAGCTGCTTGGAGGAGGTGTGAGTATTTAAATTTAGGGGAGACTCACATCAAGCCGAGGGTGGGGGGGTGGGGACTGGCAGGTAACAAAACTTGCCCAGAGCAAGGCAAGACACACCCCCTCTCCGCAGCGGTGGGCGAAGGGAGATGCTGGAGTGGGCAAGGCTACTGTTGTTCCTCTATGGGCCAGGGTATCCTGATGAGGGTGTGTGTGGGGGGGGAGGAGCAGTGTAAGGTTACCAGACCTGTCAGCACCTCTTCGGACAGCGAGCTCCCGGGCTGGGGGCCCCCAGACTCCAGGGGGCCCCTGTGGGGGACACAGGTGGCCCCCTCCTCCCTGACATTTCAGGAGAGGGAGGGGGCAACCACCTAGAGAGAAGGAGGGAATAAGCAAGTGGTGGCAGGGTTGAGACCCTGACACTCGCTTTCTGGCATTCGAACTCACGACATGAGGCACCCAGAGCCGGATGCCCCTTTCCCCCTTTCCCAGAGGTCCCCTACAGGGCCCAGGTGAAGGCTCCTGGCTGAGCCGGGGAGCAGCTTGGCAGGGAGGGGAGAGGCAGCGTACGGAGGAGGCTGGAAAAGATTAGAACCTCCTCCTCGGCCCATTCATCTCCCAGACGCGCCGCGCCGGGGGCGGGGCGGGTCTGGACACTCGGTCCCAGAGGGCCCGAACTCCAGAAGGCCCTGGGTCCCCGAGGCAGCTTCCAGGAATGTTCCCCCACCACGGGACAGGCCGGGGCCCGCCCAAGACTTCTAGTGCACATACCTGGAGTGGCTGCTTGCTCTGGCGCAGAGGTGGGGAAAAGGGAGGGTGGGGTGCGCAGAGGCGCGGGTGTTGCTCCGGCCAGGACTGGGAGGCCGGGCCCCCAGGCTCCTTTCCTGAGGTCCCAGGAGCCTGGGCTCCCAGCCCCCGCCCCCATCAGACTCAGGGGTCCAGGCCCCCAGTCTCCTCCTCCTCCTCTCTTAGACCCCGAGATCCAGGTCTCCGGTCCCTATTTCCCCCAAACTCAGGAATCTGGTCCCCGGCTTGCTCTTGCTTAGACCCTGGAGTCCAGCCCCCAGGTACCTCCACCCCTGGAGTCCCGGAGATTCAGACCCTAATTTCCCGGCACTCAGATATGCTGCGCGCCCCCAGATCCCTCTACCCCGAGACTACCCTGCCCTTTCAGGTCAGGTGGTCTAAGACCCCATAGATGTGCTAGCTGGAGGTCTGGGCCCCGTCCCTTCTGCCTCAGTTTCCTCCCCAAGCCCCGCCCCC
>NW_022104553.1:22229493-22230617 GCF_000313985.2 Echinops telfairi | reverse complement strand
AGAGAAGGACAGAGATCCAGAGAGAGAGGGGGACAGAGACCCAGAGAAGGACAGAGATCCAGAGAGAGAGGGGGACAGAGACCCAGAGTGGGTGGGGGGGGGAGACTTGACGGGGGGAAAGAGACACACAGAGAGGGAGACAGAGACCCAAGGAGGGAGCATGAGCCAGCGGGACTCCCAGAAAGGCCGAGCTGGAGCTGTGGGGAGGACCCAGGGCGATGCACACGCAGGCTGGTCACCCTGTCACACCTCCACCCTGGGACTCCGCTCCCCTCCCCCCGAGCTATTTTCAGGAGGAAAGCTGACACCCACCTTGGGGGGTCACCCCGTACCCCTCCCTCACCCTAAATATAGCATGGCAAGGTGGTAGGAAGGGTGTCCCCGGGTTAGGGTGTTCCCTCTCCGCCCCCCTTCCCCCCCAGCCAAGAGGTGACAGCAGTTGTTTATTGGGCTGGGGGGAGAGTGCTGTCCAAGCCTTTGCTGTCTACTTGGCTCACCTCTGTGACCTCGACGCCCTCTCTCCCTCGTCCACCTGCTACCAGGCAGGCTCTGCTGAAAGTGAAGGGCTGGCTTTTCCAGGAAGAGGAACAGAAATCATGGGAGGGTCTCTAGTCACCCCTCCACCCGGGGTCTCTATCCCCTTTCTCGGGGTCCCTGCCCCTCTTCTAACTGGGTCTCTGTCCCCTCTCCCTCTGGGGCTCTGTCCTGTCGCCAGAGACCCTCTCTTTGGTCCTTTGTCTCTGAGTCTCTGCTCCCCCTTCTGGATCTGTGTCTACCTGACGGCTCTCTGTCCCTTCCTCAATTTGGGTCTCCTGCCTTCCATCTCTTGAGTCTCTGTCCTTACTTTTAGGTCTCTGTCCCCCCCCCCTCTCTGCATCTATGTCCCCATTGTCTGAGTCACTGTCCCACCCCTCTGCATCTCTGTGCCCTGAATCTCTGTCCCCCTCTATCTCTGTCCCAAGTCTCTGTCCCCCTCTCTCTGCATCTCTGTCCCCACCTCAGTCTGTCTCCCTTTTTCTCTGTCTCTGTCCCCCCCCCTCTCTGCATGTGTCCTCTGAGTCTCTGTCCCCCTCTCTCTGCATGTCCCCCCCTCAGTCTCTGTCCCTTTCTCTGGGTCTCTGTCC
>NW_022104553.1:22225064-22228095 GCF_000313985.2 Echinops telfairi | reverse complement strand
CACCTCTGGGTCTCTGTCTTCCTCTCTCTGGGTCCCCTTCTCCTCTTGGAATTTCGATCCTCCCTCCCTCTCCTTGTCTTTGTGGCTCTTTGCGCCTCCTGTGGGTTTTGGTGCTTCCGTGACGTCTGGACAGAGTACTGACATGTTCTCACCTCTCCCTCTCCCCTTTCCCTCCCTTCTCCACGCCAGAGACCAAAGTGCAGAGAAGGACAGCTGGAGAAGGGGCAAAAGCAAGCAGGCGTGGGTGAATAAAAGATGTGTCCATGCCTCCCAGAGCCCCTCTCAATGAACCACCGACTTCACAGGCACTAAAGCCAACCCTGAAACACTGCTCAAGACAGCTGGGACGTCTTTCCAGGGCCCACAACACCGTGCCTGCTCCCTGCTCCCTAACCGCTTACTCTCAGTACCCCTAAGCCCCATACAGTCCAATACGGCCCTCCAGGTCTCCCACATACACTGCAACTCTACCCAGCATCCCTCTGGGACTCACAAAAGGAGGCAACTCAATGGGATTCAACCCAGTCATCCAACCCAGCAGAACCGGCCCTACAAAGACTCCTGTGGTCTCGCAGCTTCACGCAGCACCATGTGAAGGGGCCCTGCAAGCCTTCCAGCCACCCACATCTACAGGACTCCACCCGAGAGAGCCCTAAGACACTCCTATGGACACACCTGCCAACCCCACTTAGTCCAGGGTGATCTGGCAAGCGGCTGCCCTGTCACTTGCCTCGTCCTGCGTCGACCTGTCTCTTCTCAGAGCCCACGGAGCGTCACAGAGCCACACAAGGCCCAACACATCGTCGACCCAACTCAACAGCACCATGCACGACCGTGCAATCAGTCCCAATGGTGTCATATGGGTGGCCAGCTAAGATGTCCCTAGGGGACTCACAAAACCACAGCATCCTACACAGTGTAGTTTGAGGAGACTCACTTGGTTGGGCGCACAAGCCAAGCCAACCTGGACCTAGGAGACCCATGCCACCATCTAATGATGACCACAGGTATCTCAGACTAGCCCCACAAGCCTTGCCTAACCCGGTGAAAGACAAAGCACTGAGCCCCACTGGACAGCGGTGTCACGCCTCGGCTCGAAACCACCGGTTGTCATGTGTTGTCACTTACAGGCGCTCCCCTTGAGGACGACCAAGTGCACACTCAAGACCCAAGCACAATCTGGGTGCCCCCCTCCTGCTCGACACCAACCTAACCTAGTTCTTCCTAAGCCCAACCCGCCCGCTGGCTTTTCCCTCGTCTCTTTCCTCCCTCCCTTCAAGAGGGGTGAGGTCCTGCAGACCTCAACTCTTCCCCCCCTCCCGTCTCCCACCCTTCACACTTCAGTGACCAGGTGTTTCCCTGGAGGGGACCAGAGTGGAGGTGGCAGCTCAGGCACCTCTCCATCCACCAACCCACCATTGACCTTGCCCTCTAGGGTGCCACAGGGCTGTGTGTCCACATGGCTGTACATGCCTTCCTCTTCGCCCTCCGTCTCCCGGTGGTAAAAGTAGCTGAAGTTGGAGACAATGACAGGCACGGGCAGGGAAATGGTCAGCACGCCAGCGATGGCGCACAGGGAGCCCACGATCTTGCCGCCCACAGTGACCGGCGCCATGTCTCCGTAGCCGACGGTGGTCATGGTGACCACTGCCCACCAGAAGGACTCGGGGATGCTGGTGAAATAGGTGTCCGGCCGGTCGACCTCGGCAAAGTAGACGGCGCTGGAGAAGAGGACCACCCCGATGAATAGGAAGAAGATGAGGAGGCCCAGCTCCCGCATGGAGGCCCGCAGCGTCTGCCCCAAGATCTGCAGGCCCTTGGAGTGGCGGGAAAGCTTGAAGATGCGGAAGACGCGCACCAAGCGGATGACTCGCAGGATGGCCAGCGACATGGCCGGCTGCGCGACCCCCCGCTGGCGGGCCAGCTCCGTGCCCAGTGCCACAAAGTAAGGCATGATGGCCACAAAATCGATGAGGTTCATCACGTTCTTGAAGAAGGCCGCCTTGCTCGGGGAGGCCACCAGGCGCACCAGCAGCTCGAAGGAGAACCAACAGATACACAGTGTTTCCACGACAAAGAAGGGATCATCGAAAGGTGTCCGAGGCGGGGGTACAGGCACCGGGCTGGAGCCGTTGAGACGAGCGAGAAACTGTGAGGGGAGGAGGAAGGGTTCAGGAAAGACCCGGCCAGGGCTGGGCCCCTACACTGGGATATTCCTATTAGATGCCTACTTCTCCGACTGCGTTACTACGGACCCGTCAATAGCATCTGCTTCGAGGACTCCAGAGAATCCTATGCCCTAGATGGCATTCCAGGACCTGGGAGGAGAATCCACGTCAGAAGATCTTACCTGGTGTGGCTGGGGAGGTTCCCTTCCAGGAAGCCTGAATGAGGCTCTGTGCCTTCTCTTCCAAAGCCCAGCCCCTGCACTGAATTTCCCGGGGGTGGGGGTGGGGGGCTGAGTCCTGGCCCAGCCTCATTCAGGCGCCCTGCCTTTCCTGCCCCTCCCCAGCCCATAATATAAAGACCCTTTCTGTAGGCCATACCTTAGAGCCACCTCTCACAATCCTGAGCTCCTTTGAAATCCGTTTCTCCTATCTCATCCCCCTGCCTTGAGCTCACCAGCATACCATCCTTCCCGATTGGTCAATGGGTCACTGCCAGCCCCACAGGGTCCCCATTGGCAGGCCCTCCTTCGCTTCCCAAGTTCGAGTCCTCCCCCCAATTTTTCTGTCGGCCTGCTCTGTTGTGAACCTGCACCTAAGCCCCGCCCCCTGCAGGCCTTGTTTCACACCTACTTCAACCCCGCCTTCTGATAGGTCAGATCCTCCTCCTCGCATCTCCAGGTTCAGCCCCATGTGCTCTACCTTCCCCGCCCCCTCTCCAGCTTTCAAACGCCAAGACCCTGTTCCAAGGCCTGTCCCTGGATTGCCCACTCCCCGAAAACCCTCTGCCCGGCCACGGCCACGTGATGGGCCCTTTCTGCCCCGCCCACCTCCCCTCCCTGTCTCGCTTGAGGATTGGTCAGGTC
>NW_022104553.1:22220658-22224036 GCF_000313985.2 Echinops telfairi | reverse complement strand
CCGGGCCGCTGCACCCGGACGCCCCCTCGCCCCGGCCAGTCGCCCTTGGCTCCCTCTGCCCCCCAAGGTTCCAGCCCCTGGGCGGTTCTCCGTGTGTCTTGTCCCTTGGCGTCTCTAGGAGCATCCGAGTCCCATTGCAAGACCCACCCATTTCCCCCTCTCGCACTGTGTCTCTGTGCATCTCCATCTAGGCCTCTCTATCGTAGACTCTTGTTGCTCTGCCCATCTCTGCGTTGCGATGTCTCTGTGGCCCTGGATTATCTCTTTGTCTCCGTTGGCCTCCAGCTGTTTCACTCATCTCTGACTCCTCCTGATCTCTCGGCCTCCTGTCTCTGCCTCTGATTCACGGGGTTCTCTCTCTCTCTCTCTCTTCCCCTTTGGCTCTGAATTACCGCGGACCTCGGTCTTCCAGCCTCTCTCTGTTGGTCTTGGATGTTGGGGTCAGATCCGCAATCAGTATCTGATTATGACTCCAGGGGCATGTGGGGGGTGGGCTGAGGGGAGCGTCTCTATCTCTCTGAATATCGCCACACGGGTTCTTAGTGAGTGGACAATGACCGCTGTGGTGGCTGTCCATCCAGGACATCTGGACATGCGCTGTCCTGTGCCCTGGGGTAGGGTGGTGGTGGTCTCCACCTAGGTTCTCTGTGACATTTTTCACACCTGCCAGGGACTGGGTGCGTGCGAGGGGAAGCCAGGCCTCTCAGGAAGTGAGCCAGGGAAACACCGCAGGGTCACTCGCAGGGACCGAAGGGCAGACAGACGATGGCCTTCCAGCCTTGGGTATCTGGTGACATCGCATAAAAATAGCCAGATCTGGGGGGCTGGGGGCAGGCGGGGGGGGCGGGGACATGGCAAAGTGGGACGTGCTTATCCGGGGCTTTTGGGCCACCGGGAATGGTGCCTGGGCGCCCTCTGCTGGGAGAATGGCGGAACGCATGGCCACATGTCTGTTCTGACTCATAGCAACCCTATAGGGCAGAGTGGAACTGTTTTGTGGGTTTCTGAGGCTGCAAGTCTTTCTAGGAGCAGAATGCCTAGCCTTTCCCCCGTGGAGTAGCTGATGGTATTGATATGCTGCCCTTGTGGTTATCCCAGCTCAATCCACTACACCTCCAGGGCTCAAAACTGACTCACTGCCCTAGAGTCTATGAACTCAGCAACCCTTTAGGACAGGGTAGAACTGCCCCTTTGAGTTTCCGAGACTGTAACCCTTTATGAGAGTAGAAAGCCTTGTCTCTCCAGTGGAGCAGCCGGTGGTTTCAAACTGATGACCTTGCAGATCACAGCCAGTCTCCACTTCAGTTTTCTGCTTAAGGCTTCTGACTTCTGCAGCTACAGGAGCTGATGAACAGGAAACAGGAGGACCACAGGCTGGTGGATGCTGAGCTGAATGGATCCAAGCTCCATGGTCTACTGATGGCTCCTGGGATTGGCAGGAGATAGGAGTTAGTTAGTTTATTGTGCCAACTTGGCCGATAAACACATTTGGGGCTAATTGAAGGTTGGAGCGATAAATGCCTCAGTGAACCTGGCCTTTCTAGTTGTCAGGTCTCTTGCTTTCTGATAGTCGGACCAGGGTGCAGCTGCCTTAGCAAGTCCCCTGCTTCAGCTGACATGGCTCACTTCCTGCAAGACATTCCTGAGGAGAAGCCACATGGACCTACCCCGATGCAGCCCTGGGTGCTGGAGCACCCGTGTGGAGACCCCTGCCAGCGCTGAGATGCATACACATTCACTGATTCAGCTTTCCTCCTGCAGTCGGCATCATTGCATCTGTTTTGCGAGATGGAGGAGGACTTTGTGGATTGGTGTTGGGGATATGAGTTAATGGGTTAATGTTGGACTTGTGGGCTTGGGCAGCACTGGGTTTGGATGTTTTCTTGATGCGCACTTAACCTTTACATAAAACTTTCTCTTTTACATAAAACTTTCATACATGAGCTTCTGTGGATTTGTTTCTGTAAAGTACCCAGACTGACACAGCACCTAACAACAGGCATTTGACTGTGTGGGTCATAACAAACGATAGATACCTTTTAAAAAGAATGGGAATTCCAGAACAGTTCATTGCCCTCATGAAGAACTTGTACACGGATCCCGTGGCAGTTGTAACAAACAAGGGACCAATATGATAAACAGAAAAGATTGAAGTTGTCAAGGGTCTCTTCTTGCTTGGGTCTTCAATCAATGCTCATGGAAGCAACAGTCAAGATCAGGTGAGGGAGGGAGCGCTAGAACTTACCTGATGTATATACAACTCTAAAAAGTGATTTAACCATAGGAGTGTGTGATGCGTGGGTACTATATCAAGAAAACAATGGTACTTAAAACAACCTGACCAATGGTTTCCATGGTGAAGGAGAAAGAGTTGTTGCTTAGGGGGCATTGAGTTTATGTTACTATGGTGCATGGTACCCCCCAAAAAACAAAACAAGTGGAATTTTTTTTCAAAGTCATGTATTTAAATTTTTTGACAAAACAACCTTATCATCTTCAAAGTATTCTCTAATGCATTTGTCAAATCTACGATTCCATTTTTGGAGACATTTTTCAAACTCATCTGTTTGGATGGCTGACAGCACCTCCCTTGTTTTTGTTTTTTCTTCGTCGTTAAAGTGCTGTCTGTGGGAAACAGAACCGGTAAGAGAGTGTATGTGGACAAACGCTCAGCGCTACATGCGAAGGAGCCTGGGAGGCCGGGGCTCCCATGGGGGGAGACCTTCATGTTCGCAAGTCTGAGATTTGTTCCAGGCAGTCTCATAAGTAAAAGTCATTTCCCTCAGTGTCCCCCGTGATGCCAATTTTAAGGTGCTGTTTGCAAATACATGGTCGCTCACTGTACTCTTGAAGGTCAACTGCTTGAAGGCTATCCAACTAAAGGTTATTTGCCATAGAAAGCAATTCGACTATCTAACCCTAAGTACCGACCAGGCCCTTCTGATAAGGATCATGGATTGTTCCCCTGGAGAAGAGCTCAAAGACACCTGAGGGCAAGCCAACTCAGGGACGACCAAGGTTAGGCTGCCATCTGGATTCTAGAACCTCCCCATCTTGCTACATATGTACCTTCATGTCACATGTATGCCTCTAGTGCAACCCCTTCCTTCTGTGTGTTTACTCCTAGCTCACCCCACTTGTGTTCCATGTATATCTCTAATACAACCCCTTCCTCTTACGTATGTGCTTCCTGGGGCTTGCATGCCTGAGATTACATCAGCTGGTGAGAGAATACATGACATGCTCTCTCTGCTCTGACCTGTTCCTGATGCCGTGGCGGAGGTGAGCCCCTGCATCCCTTGTCTTGTGTTGCTTTACTTCACCCTTCAGTTATACAACCGCCCCCTTGGACACATTTGGTTGTGGAGGTTGGTCCCC